>NW_028318523.1:0-611250 GCF_062004578.1 Staurois parvus
CATACTCAGGGACAGACAGAATTGTTACTGAGTGCCAGAGAATTGTTACTCAGGGCCACAGAAACTTTACTTAGGGCCACAGAATTTTTACTCAGGGACAGACAGAATTGTTACTGAGTGCCAGAGAATTGTTACTCAGGGACACATAATCGTTGAATTAAAGAGTATGTCAGACAACATGCAGAGGAGTGGCAGAGGAGGCAATTTTTTAGGAGCGAGCAGACGTGGCAGCAGAGGAAGGGGTCGAGGCAGCACTATTCGCAGCCAGAGGCCAGTGCTCCCGGTGTCATCCAGCGGTCGTGTCTCCACCGACAACCCTGCCGTCATTGATTGGTTGGCTTGGTCGTCTTCCTCTTCCCAGGTCACCTCTGACACCTACAGCCAACGGTCGGTGGGTACGTCAGACACAACCGTTAGTTGGCATGGCCCGGGAGCAAGCCCACTGAAATCAAATGTCCTCTACCTGCCCCTGTCCTTTGCTGTTCCCTCACCAAGCGAAGTATCGCATGCTGTGGGCTCAGCCCCACTGTACAGTGAGGAAGAGCTAACAGAGGGCGGTCAGGAACGGGGGGAGACATCGGCCTTTTCAGCAGCCAGGCGAAGAAGTACTGGCGAGGAGAGTGACATAGGGTGCTGGCAGATTACGGACCTCCCATAGCTGCTGCCAGGCCCCTAATCTGCCATGGGCCCCTATATACCGCCTCCTCATGCTGCTGCCAAGTCCAGAGTCTCTCATGGGTCCCTGTACGGCCTTCCATTGCTGCTGTCTCCATCGCCACACTCTGCCATGTGCCACTTTCAGGTCTCCTCACACACTGCTGGTGTGTAGAATTTTTTGACATAGGGTGCTGGCAGATTATGGGCCTCCTATAGCTGCTGCCAGGCCCCTAATCTGCCATGGGCCCCTATATACCGCCTCCTCATGCTGCTGCCAAGTCCAGAGTCTCTCATGGGTCCCTGTACGGCCTCCCATTGCTGCTGTCTCCATCGCCACACTCTGCCATGTGCCACTTTCAGGTCTCCTCACACACTGCTGGTGTGTAGAATTTTTTGACATAGGGTGCTGGCAGATTATGGGCCTCCCATAGCTGCTGCCAGGCCCCTAATCTGCCATGGGCCCCTATATACCGCCTCCTCATGCTGCTGCCAAGTCCAGAGTCTCTCATGGGTCCCTGTACGGCCTCCCATTGCTGCTGTCTCCATCGCCACACTCTGCCATGTGCCACTTTCAGGTCTCCTCACACACTGCTGGTGTGTAGAATTTTTTGACATAGGGTGCTGGCAGATTACGGGCCTCCTATAGCTGCTGCCAGGCCCCTAATCTGCCATAGGCCCCTATATACCGCCTCCTCATGCTGCTGCCAGGTCCAGAGTCTCTCATGGGTCCCTGTACGGCCTCCCATTGCTGCTGTCTCCATCGCCACACTCTGCCATGTGCCACTTTCAGGTCTCCTCACACACTGCTGGTGTGTAGAATTTTTTGACATAGGGTGCTGGCAGATTACGGGCCTCCCATAGCTGCTGCCAGGCCCCTAGTCTGCCATAGGCCCCTATATACCGCCTCCTCATGCTGCTGCCAGGTCCAGAGTCTCTCATGGGTCCCTGTACGGCCTCCCATTGCTGCTGTCTCCATCGCCACACTCTGCCATGTGCCACTTTCAGGTCTCCTCACACACTGCTGGTGTGTAGAATTTTTTGACATAGGGTGCTGGCAGATTACGGGCCTCCCATTGCTGCTGCCAGGCCCCTAATCTGCCATGGGCCCCTATACCGCCTCCTCATGCTGCTGCCAAGTCCAGAGTCTCTCATGGGTCCCTGTACGGCCTCCCATTGCTGCTGTCTCCATCGCCACACTCTGCCATGTGCCACTTTCAGGTCTCCTCACACACTGCTGGTGTGTAGAATTTTTTGACATAGGGTGCTGGCAGATTACGGGCCTCCCATAGCTGCTGCCAGGCCCCTAATCTGCCATAGCCCCCTATATACCGCCTCCTCATGCTGCTGCCAGGTCCAGAGTCTCTCATGGGTCCCTGTACGGCCTCCCATTGCTGCTGTCTCCATCGCCACACTCTGCCATGTGCCACTTTCAGGTCTCCTCACACACTGCTGGTGTGTAGAATTTTTTGACATAGGGTGCTGGCAGATTACGGGCCTCCTATAGCTGCTGCCAGGCCCCTAATCTGCCATAGGCCCCTATATACCGCCTCCTCATGCTGCTGCCAGGTCCAGAGTCTCTCATGGGTCCCTGTACGGCCTCCCATTGCTGCTGTCTCCATCGCCACACTCTGCCATGTGCCACTTTCAGGTCTCCTCACACACTGCTGGTGTGTAGAATTTTTTGACATAGGGTGCTGGCAGATTACGGGCCTCCTATAGCTGCTGCCAGGCCCCTAATCTGCCATAGGCCCCTATATACCGCCTCCTCATGCTGCTGCCAGGTCCAGAGTCTCTCATGGGTCCCTGTACGGCCTCCCATTGCTGCTGTCTCCATCGCCACACTCTGCCATGTGCCACTTTCAGGTCTCCTCACACTGCTGGTGTGTAGAATTTTTTGACATAGGGTGCTGGCAGATTACGGGCCTCCCATAGCTGCTGCCAGGCCCCTAATCTGCCATAGGCCCCTATATACCGCCTCCTCATGCTGCTGCCAGGTCCAGAGTCTCTCATGGGTCCCTGTACGGCCTCCCATTGCTGCTGTCTCCATCGCCACACTCTGCCATGTGCCACTTTCAGGTCTCCTCACACTGCTGGTGTGTAGAATTTTTTGACATAGGGTGCTGGCAGATTACGGGCCTCCCATAGCTGCTGCCAGGCCCCTAATCTGCCATAGGCCCCTATATACCGCCTCCTCATGCTGCTGCCAGGTCCAGAGTCTCTCATGGGTCCCTGTACGGCCTCCCATTGCTGCTGTCTCCATCGCCACACTCTGCCATGTGCCACTTTCAGGTCTCCTCACACTGCTGGTGTGTAGAATTTTTTGACATAGGGTGCTGGCAGATTACGGGCCTCCCATTGCTGCTGCCAGGCACGTAATCTGCCATGGGCCCCCGTACCGACTCCTCATGCTGTGACGTTGCAACAAGGTGGAATTCAACCCTACATATGTTAGACCGCCTTTACGAACAGCGAAAGGCCATCACAGATTTCCTGATGTTAAAAGCGGATAAAGGTACTCCCTGTGTAACTTAGATGTCAGCCATTGGCAGCTCATGCGTGACACCTGCGCTTGCTCAGGCCCTTTGAGGAGGCCACGCTATTCGTGAGTCGGCAGGACTATGGGATGAACGACGTCATTCCTCTGTTGCACGTCCTGGAACAAATGCTGTTAACAATGGCTGGTCAGGGTGCGGTAGACGTGGCGCACAGATCTCAACGCCACATGACCCCTGTGGGGGCAGGACAGGAAGAAGAGGAGGAGGTAGAGGAGGACATTGATGCTCAGGAATTATTGAGTGAAATGGGTGGTTTTTCCACTCAGCGGACAGGAGTGGAGGAGCAGGAGCATCTGGTAGAGGAGTAGGAGGAGGAGGAGACAGAGGACCCAGACGCACCGTGGCAGTATGCTGTGGAGATGGAGGTAGGGAGTCCCTCGCATTCCTTGGCACAAATGGCCCATAGCATGCTCGCTTGCTTGCGTAGCGACAGCCGAATAATAACCATCAGACAGAGGGATGACTTTTGGCTGTCCACCTTGTTGGACCCTCGCTACCGTTCAAAAATGGTGGCCTTTTTCACACCTGCTGAGAGGGAGGCCAAAATAACGTACTATAAAAACCACCTATGTAGTCAGCTGGTCTCTGCCTTTCTGCGCCAACGTCCATCCTCAGACACTGTGGGCCCTGTGCGCTCGCGTTACGCTGCCATGGCAGCAGGGGAGGGGTGGGGTGGTAGGAGCAGTGGCAGCTCCACCAGCAGCGGCTGCCTCAGTCTGCAGTCGATGATGAGTAGCTTTCTTCATCAGCGCAGTGAGGAAACTACTAACCAGCCGCAGCAGCAGCAGCATCAGGTGGACCTGGAGCAGGACCTCAAACAACAGGCTTAGGCCTACTTGGACAGCACCCTGCCAACCGAGGTAGACAATCCCCTTGACTACTGGGCAACGAAACTTGACCTTTGACCCCAACTAGCTGAATTTGCCCTTGAAAGGCTGTCATGCCCGGCCAGTAGCGTGGCATCGGAGCGCGTGTTTAGTGCGGCAGGAGGTATTGCAACTCCGCGGAGGACACGACTGTCCACCCAAAGTGTGGAGAGACTCACGTTTGTGAAAATGAATCAGGCGTGGATTAGTCTGGATTTCAAACCACTAGTTCCTGACACAACTGACTAAATCCGCCATGAATCATGCCCCAAACATGTGCCACTTTCAGGTCTCCTCACACACTGCTTGTGTTTTCAATTTTTTGACATAGGGTGCTGGCAGATTACGGGCCTCCCATAGCTGCTGCCAGGCCCCTAATCTGCCATGGGCCCCTATATACCGCCTCCTCATGCTGCTGCCAGGTCCAGAGTGTCTCATGCCATGTGCCACTTTCAGGTCTCCTCACACACTGCTGGTGTGTAGAATTTTTTGACATAGGGTGCTGGCAGATTATGGGCCTCCTATAGCTGCTGCCAGGCCCCTAATCTGCCATGGGCCCCTATATACCGCCTCCTCATGCTGCTGCCAAGTCCAGAGTCTCTCATGGGTCCCTGTACGGCCTCCCATTGCTGCTGTCTCCATCGCCACACTCTGCCATGTGCCACTTTCAGGTCTCCTCACACACTGCTGGTGTGTAGAATTTTTTGACATAGGGTGCTGGCAGATTACGGGCCTCCTATAGCTGCTGCCAGGCCCCTAATCTGCCATAGGCCCCTATATACCGCCTCCTCATGCTGCTGCCAGGTCCAGAGTCTCTCATGGGTCCCTGTACGGCCTCCCATTGCTGCTGTCTCCATCGCCACACTCTGCCATGTGCCACTTTCAGGTCTCCTCACACACTGCTGGTGTGTAGAATTTTTTGACATAGGGTGCTGGCAGATTACGGGCCTCCCATAGCTGCTGCCAGGCCCCTAATCTGCCATAGGCCCCTATATACCGCCTCCTCATGCTGCTGCCAGGTCCAGAGTCTCTCATGGGTCCCTGTACGGCCTCCCATTGCTGCTGTCTCCATCGCCACACTCTGCCATGTGCCACTTTCAGGTCTCCTCACACTGCTGGTGTGTAGAATTTTTTGACATAGGGTGCTGGCAGATTACGGGCCTCCCATTGCTGCTGCCAGGCCCCTAATCTGCCATAGGCCCCTATATACCGCCTCCTCATGCTGCTGCCAGGTCCAGAGTCTCTCATGGGTCCCTGTACGGCCTCCCATTGCTGCTGTCTCCATCGCCACACTCTGCCATGTGCCACTTTCAGGTCTCCTCACACACTGCTGGTGTGTAGAATTTTTTGACATAGGGTGCTGGCAGATTACGGGCCTCCCATTGCTGCTGCCAGGCCCCTAATCTGCCATGGGCCCCTATACCGCCTCCTCATGCTGCTGCCAAGTCCAGAGTCTCTCATGGGTCCCTGTACGGCCTCCCATTGCTGCTGTCTCCATCGCCACACTCTGCCATGTGCCACTTTCAGGTCTCCTCACACACTGCTGGTGTGTAGAATTTTTTGACATAGGGTGCTGGCAGATTACGGGCCTCCCATTGCTGCTGCCAGGCCCCTAATCTGCCATGGGCCCCTATACCGCCTCCTCATGCTGCTGCCAAGTCCAGAGTCTCTCATGGGTCCCTGTACGGCCTCCCATTGCTGCGGTCTCCATCGCCACACTCTGCCATGTGTCACTTTCAGGTCTCCTCACACACTGCTGGTGTGTAGAATTTTTTGACATAGGGTGCTGGCAGATTACGGGCCTCCCATAGCTGCTGCCAGGCCCCTAATCTGCCATAGCCCCCTATATACCGCCTCCTCATGCTGCTGCCAGGTCCAGAGTCTCTCATGGGTCCCTGTACGGCCTCCCATTGCTGCTGTCTCCATCGCCACACTCTGCCATGTGCCACTTTCAGGTCTCCTCACACACTGCTGGTGTGTAGAATTTTTTGACATAGGGTGCTGGCAGATTACGGGCCTCCTATAGCTGCTGCCAGGCCCCTAATCTGCCATAGGCCCCTATATACCGCCTCCTCATGCTGCTGCCAGGTCCAGAGTCTCTCATGGGTCCCTGTACGGCCTCCCATTGCTGCTGTCTCCATCGCCACACTCTGCCATGTGCCACTTTCAGGTCTCCTCACACACTGCTGGTGTGTAGAATTTTTTGACATAGGGTGCTGGCAGATTACGGGCCTCCTATAGCTGCTGCCAGGCCCCTAATCTGCCATAGGCCCCTATATACCGCCTCCTCATGCTGCTGCCAGGTCCAGAGTCTCTCATGGGTCCCTGTACGGCCTCCCATTGCTGCTGTCTCCATCGCCACACTCTGCCATGTGCCACTTTCAGGTCTCCTCACACACTGCTGGTGTGTAGAATTTTTTGACATAGGGTGCTGGCAGATTACGGGCCTCCTATAGCTGCTGCCAGGCCCCTAATCTGCCATAGGCCCCTATATACCGCCTCCTCATGCTGCTGCCAGGTCCAGAGTCTCTCATGGGTCCCTGTACGGCCTCCCATTGCTGCTGTCTCCATCGCCACACTCTGCCATGTGCCACTTTCAGGTCTCCTCACACACTGCTGGTGTGTAGAATTTTTTGACATAGGGTGCTGGCAGATTACGGGCCTCCCATAGCTGCTGCCAGGCCCCTAATCTGCCATAGGCCCCTATATACCGCCTCCTCATGCTGCTGCCAGGTCCAGAGTCTCTCATGGGTCCCTGTACGGCCTCCCATTGCTGCTGTCTCCATCGCCACACTCTGCCATGTGCCACTTTCAGGTCTCCTCACACTGCTGGTGTGTAGAATTTTTTGACATAGGGTGCTGGCAGATTACGGGCCTCCCATTGCTGCTGCCAGGCACGTAATCTGCCATGGGCCCCCGTACCGACTCCTCATGCTGTGACGTTGCAACAAGGTGGAATTCAACCCTACATATGTTAGACCGCCTTTACGAACAGCGAAAGGCCATCACAGATTTCCTGATGTTAAAAGCGGATAAAGGTACTCCCTGTGTAACTTAGATGTCAGCCATTGGCAGCTCATGCGTGACACCTGCGCTTGCTCAGGCCCTTTGAGGAGGCCACGCTATTCGTGAGTCGGCAGGACTATGGGATGAACGACGTCATTCCTCTGTTGCACGTCCTGGAACAAATGCTGTTAACAATGGCTGGTCAGGGTGCGGTAGACGTGGCGCACAGATCTCAACGCCACATGACCCCTGTGGGGGCAGGACAGGAAGAAGAGGAGGAGGTAGAGGAGGACATTGATGCTCAGGAATTATTGAGTGAAATGGGTGGTTTTTCCACTCAGCGGACAGGAGTGGAGGAGCAGGAGCATCTGGTAGAGGAGTAGGAGGAGGAGGAGACAGAGGACCCAGACGCACCGTGGCAGTATGCTGTGGAGATGGAGGTAGGGAGTCCCTCGCATTCCTTGGCACAAATGGCCCATAGCATGCTCGCTTGCTTGCGTAGCGACAGCCGAATAATAACCATCAGACAGAGGGATGACTTTTGGCTGTCCACCTTGTTGGACCCTCGCTACCGTTCAAAAATGGTGGCCTTTTTCACACCTGCTGAGAGGGAGGCCAAAATAACGTACTATAAAAACCACCTATGTAGTCAGCTGGTCTCTGCCTTTCTGCGCCAACGTCCATCCTCAGACACTGTGGGCCCTGTGCGCTCGCGTTACGCTGCCATGGCAGCAGGGGAGGGGTGGGGTGGTAGGAGCAGTGGCAGCTCCACCAGCAGCGGCTGCCTCAGTCTGCAGTCGATGATGAGTAGCTTTCTTCATCAGCGCAGTGAGGAAACTACTAACCAGCCGCAGCAGCAGCAGCATCAGGTGGACCTGGAGCAGGACCTCAAACAACAGGCTTAGGCCTACTTGGACAGCACCCTGCCAACCGAGGTAGACAATCCCCTTGACTACTGGGCAACGAAACTTGACCTTTGACCCCAACTAGCTGAATTTGCCCTTGAAAGGCTGTCATGCCCGGCCAGTAGCGTGGCATCGGAGCGCGTGTTTAGTGCGGCAGGAGGTATTGCAACTCCGCGGAGGACACGACTGTCCACCCAAAGTGTGGAGAGACTCACGTTTGTGAAAATGAATCAGGCGTGGATTAGTCTGGATTTCAAACCACTAGTTCCTGACACAACTGACTAAATCCGCCATGAATCATGCCCCAAACATGTGCCACTTTCAGGTCTCCTCACACACTGCTTGTGTTTTCAATTTTTTGACATAGGGTGCTGGCAGATTACGGGCCTCCCATAGCTGCTGCCAGGCCCCTAATCTGCCATGGGCCCCTATATACCGCCTCCTCATGCTGCTGCCAGGTCCAGAGTGTCTCATGCCATGTGCCACTTTCAGGTCTCCTCACACACTGCTGGTGTGTAGAATTTTTTGACATAGGGTGCTGGCAGATTATGGGCCTCCTATAGCTGCTGCCAGGCCCCTAATCTGCCATGGGCCCCTATATACCGCCTCCTCATGCTGCTGCCAAGTCCAGAGTCTCTCATGGGTCCCTGTACGGCCTCCCATTGCTGCTGTCTCCATCGCCACACTCTGCCATGTGCCACTTTCAGGTCTCCTCACACACTGCTGGTGTGTAGAATTTTTTGACATAGGGTGCTGGCAGATTACGGGCCTCCTATAGCTGCTGCCAGGCCCCTAATCTGCCATAGGCCCCTATATACCGCCTCCTCATGCTGCTGCCAGGTCCAGAGTCTCTCATGGGTCCCTGTACGGCCTCCCATTGCTGCTGTCTCCATCGCCACACTCTGCCATGTGCCACTTTCAGGTCTCCTCACACACTGCTGGTGTGTAGAATTTTTTGACATAGGGTGCTGGCAGATTACGGGCCTCCCATAGCTGCTGCCAGGCCCCTAATCTGCCATAGGCCCCTATATACCGCCTCCTCATGCTGCTGCCAGGTCCAGAGTCTCTCATGGGTCCCTGTACGGCCTCCCATTGCTGCTGTCTCCATCGCCACACTCTGCCATGTGCCACTTTCAGGTCTCCTCACACTGCTGGTGTGTAGAATTTTTTGACATAGGGTGCTGGCAGATTACGGGCCTCCCATTGCTGCTGCCAGGCCCCTAATCTGCCATAGGCCCCTATATACCGCCTCCTCATGCTGCTGCCAGGTCCAGAGTCTCTCATGGGTCCCTGTACGGCCTCCCATTGCTGCTGTCTCCATCGCCACACTCTGCCATGTGCCACTTTCAGGTCTCCTCACACACTGCTGGTGTGTAGAATTTTTTGACATAGGGTGCTGGCAGATTACGGGCCTCCCATTGCTGCTGCCAGGCCCCTAATCTGCCATGGGCCCCTATACCGCCTCCTCATGCTGCTGCCAAGTCCAGAGTCTCTCATGGGTCCCTGTACGGCCTCCCATTGCTGCTGTCTCCATCGCCACACTCTGCCATGTGCCACTTTCAGGTCTCCTCACACACTGCTGGTGTGTAGAATTTTTTGACATAGGGTGCTGGCAGATTACGGGCCTCCCATTGCTGCTGCCAGGCCCCTAATCTGCCATGGGCCCCTATACCGCCTCCTCATGCTGCTGCCAAGTCCAGAGTCTCTCATGGGTCCCTGTACGGCCTCCCATTGCTGCGGTCTCCATCGCCACACTCTGCCATGTGTCACTTTCAGGTCTCCTCACACACTGCTGGTGTGTAGAATTTTTTGACATAGGGTGCTGGCAGATTACGGGCCTCCCATAGCTGCTGCCAGGCCCCTAATCTGCCATAGCCCCCTATATACCGCCTCCTCATGCTGCTGCCAGGTCCAGAGTCTCTCATGGGTCCCTGTACGGCCTCCCATTGCTGCTGTCTCCATCGCCACACTCTGCCATGTGCCACTTTCAGGTCTCCTCACACACTGCTGGTGTGTAGAATTTTTTGACATAGGGTGCTGGCAGATTACGGGCCTCCTATAGCTGCTGCCAGGCCCCTAATCTGCCATAGGCCCCTATATACCGCCTCCTCATGCTGCTGCCAGGTCCAGAGTCTCTCATGGGTCCCTGTACGGCCTCCCATTGCTGCTGTCTCCATCGCCACACTCTGCCATGTGCCACTTTCAGGTCTCCTCACACACTGCTGGTGTGTAGAATTTTTTGACATAGGGTGCTGGCAGATTACGGGCCTCCTATAGCTGCTGCCAGGCCCCTAATCTGCCATAGGCCCCTATATACCGCCTCCTCATGCTGCTGCCAGGTCCAGAGTCTCTCATGGGTCCCTGTACGGCCTCCCATTGCTGCTGTCTCCATCGCCACACTCTGCCATGTGCCACTTTCAGGTCTCCTCACACACTGCTGGTGTGTAGACTTTTTTGACATAGGGTGCTGGCAGATTACGGGCCTCCTATAGCTGCTGCCAGGCCCCTAATCTGCCATAGGCCCCTATATACCGCCTCCTCATGCTGCTGCCAGGTCCAGAGTCTCTCATGGGTCCCTGTACGGCCTCCCATTGCTGCTGTCTCCATCGCCACACTCTGCCATGTGCCACTTTCAGGTCTCCTCACACACTGCTGGTGTGTAGAATTTTTTGACATAGGGTGCTGGCAGATTACGGGCCTCCCATAGCTGCTGCCAGGCCCCTAATCTGCCATAGGCCCCTATATACCGCCTCCTCATGCTGCTGCCAGGTCCAGAGTCTCTCATGGGTCCCTGTACGGCCTCCCATTGCTGCTGTCTCCATCGCCACACTCTGCCATGTGCCACTTTCAGGTCTCCTCACACACTGCTGGTGTGTAGAATTTTTTGACATAGGGTGCTGGCAGATTACGGGCCTCCCATTGCTGCTGCCAGGCCCCTAATCTGCCATGGGCCCCTATACCGCCTCCTCATGCTGCTGCCAAGTCCAGAGTCTCTCATGGGTCCCTGTACGGCCTCCCATTGCTGCTGTCTCCATCGCCACACTCTGCCATGTGCCACTTTCAGGTCTCCTCACACTGCTGGTGTGTAGAATTTTTTGACATAGGGTGCTGGCAGATTACGGGCCTCCCATAGCTGCTGCCAGGCCCCTAATCTGCCATAGGCCCCTATATACCGCCTCCTCATGCTGCTGCCAGGTCCAGAGTTTCTCATGGGTCCCTGTACGGCCTCCCATTGCTGCTGTCTCCATCGCCACACTCTGCCATGTGCCACTTTCAGGTCTCCTCACACTGCTGGTGTGTAGAATTTTTTGACATAGGGTGCTGGCAGATTACGGGCCTCCCATAGCTGCTGCCAGGCCCCTAATCTGCCATAGGCCCCTATATACCGCCTCCTCATGCTGCTGCCAGGTCCAGAGTCTCTCATGGGTCCCTGTACGGCCTCCCATTGCTGCTGTCTCCATCGCCACACTCTGCCATGTGCCACTTTCAGGTCTCCTCACACTGCTGGTGTGTAGAATTTTTTGACATAGGGTGCTGGCAGATTACGGGCCTCCCATTGCTGCTGCCAGGCCCCTAATCTGCCATAGGCCCCTATATACCGCCTCCTCATGCTGCTGCCAGGTCCAGAGTCTCTCATGGGTCCCTGTACAGCCTCCCATTGCTGCTGTCTCCATCGCCACACTCTGCCATGTGCCACTTTCAGGTCTCCTCACACACTGCTGGTGTGTAGAATTTTTTGACATAGGGTGCTGGCAGATTACGGGCCTCCCATTGCTGCTGCCAGGCCCCATAATCTGCCATGGGCCCCTATACCGCCTCCTCATGCTGCTGCCAAGTCCAGAGTCTCTCATGGGTCCCTGTACGGCCTCCCATTGCTGCTGTCTCCATCGCCACACTCTGCCATGTGCCACTTTCAGGTCTCCTCACACACTGCTGGTGTGTAGAATTTTTTGACATAGGGTGCTGGCAGATTACGGGCCTCCCATTGCTGCTGCCAGGCCCCTAATCTGCCATGGGCCCCTATACCGCCTCCTCATGCTGCTGCCAAGTCCAGAGTCTCTCATGGGTCCCTGTACGGCCTCCCATTGCTGCGGTCTCCATCGCCACACTCTGCCATGTGCCACTTTCAGGTCTCCTCACACACTGCTGGTGTGTAGAATTTTTTGACATAGGGTGCTGGCAGATTACGGGCCTCCCATAGCTGCTGCCAGGCCCCTAATCTGCCATAGCCCCCTATATACCGCCTCCTCATGCTGCTGCCAGGTCCAGAGTCTCTCATGGGTCCCTGTACGGCCTCCCATTGCTGCTGTCTCCATCGCCACACTCTGCCATGTGCCACTTTCAGGTCTCCTCACACACTGCTGGTGTGTAGAATTTTTTGACATAGGGTGCTGGCAGATTACGGGCCTCCTATAGCTGCTGCCAGGCCCCTAATCTGCCATAGGCCCCTATATACCGCCTCCTCATGCTGCTGCCAGGTCCAGAGTCTCTCATGGGTCCCTGTACGGCCTCCCATTGCTGCTGTCTCCATCGCCACACTCTGCCATGTGCCACTTTCAGGTCTCCTCACACTGCTGGTGTGTAGAATTTTTTGACATAGGGTGCTGGCAGATTACGGGCCTCCCATAGCTGCTGCCAGGCCCCTAATCTGCCATAGGCCCCTATATACCGCCTCCTCATGCTGCTGCCAGGTCCAGAGTCTCTCATGGGTCCCTGTACGGCCTCCCATTGCTGCTGTCTCCATCGCCACACTCTGCCATGTGCCACTTTCAGGTCTCCTCACACTGCTGGTGTGTAGAATTTTTTGACATAGGGTGCTGGCAGATTACGGGCCTCCCATAGCTGCTGCCAGGCCCCTAATCTGCCATAGGCCCCTATATACCGCCTCCTCATGCTGCTGCCAGGTCCAGAGTCTCTCATGGGTCCCTGTACGGCCTCCCATTGCTGCTGTCTCCATCGCCACACTCTGCCATGTGCCACTTTCAGGTCTCCTCACACTGCTGGTGTGTTGAATTTTTTGACATAGGGTGCTGGCAGATTACGGGCCTCCCATTGCTGCTGCCAGGCACGTAATCTGCCATGGGCCCCCGTACCGACTCCTCATGCTGTGACGTTGCAACAAGGTGGAATTCAACCCTACATATGTTAGACCGCCTTTACGAACAGCGAAAGGCCATCACAGATTTCCTGATGTTAAAAGCGGATAAAGGTACTCCCTGTGTAACTTAGATGTCAGCCATTGGCAGCTCATGCGTGACACCTGCGCTTGCTCAGGCCCTTTGAGGAGGCCACGCTATTCGTGAGTCGGCAGGACTATGGGATGAACGACGTCATTCCTCTGTTGCACGTCCTGGAACAAATGCTGTTAACAATGGCTGGTCAGGGTGCGGTAGACGTGGCGCACAGATCTCAACGCCACATGACCCCTGTGGGGGCAGGACAGGAAGAAGAGGAGGAGGTAGAGGAGGACATTGGTGCTCAGGAATTATTGAGTGAAATGGGTGGTTTTTCCACTCAGCGGACAGGAGTGGAGGAGCAGGAGCATCTGGTAGAGGAGGAGGAGGAGGAGGAGACAGAGGACCCAGACGCACCGTGGCAGTATGCTGTGGAGATGGAGGTAGGGAGTCCCTCGCATTCCTTGGCACAAATGGCCCATAGCATGCTCGCTTGCTTGCGTAGCGACAGCCGAATAATAACCATCAGACAGAGGGATGACTTTTGGCTGTCCACCTTGTTGGACCCTCGCTACCGTTCAAAAATGGTGGCCTTTTTCACACCTGCTGAGAGGGAGGCCAAAATAACGTACTATAAAAACCACCTATGTAGTCAGCTGGTCTCTGCCTTTCTGCGCCAACGTCCATCCTCAGACACTGTGGGCCCTGTGCGCTCGCGTTACGCTGCCATGGCAGCAGGGGAGGGGTGGGGTGGTAGGAGCAGTGGCAGCTCCACCAGCAGCGGCTGCCTCAGTCTGCAGTCGATGATGAGTAGCTTTCTTCACCAGCGCAGTGAGGAAACTACTAACCAGCCGCAGCAGCAGCAGCAGCAGGTGGACCTGGAGCAGGACCTCAAACAACAGGCTTAGGCCTACTTGGACAGCACCCTGCCAACCGAGGTAGACAATCCCCTTGACTACTGGGCAACGAAACTTGACCTTTGACCCCAACTAGCTGAATTTGCCCTTGAAAGGCTGTCATGCCCGGCCAGTAGCGTGGCATCGGAGCGCGTGTTTAGTGCGGCAGGAGGTATTGCAACTCCGCGGAGGACACGACTGTCCACCCAAAGTGTGGAGAGACTCACGTTTGTGAAAATGAATCAGGCGTGGATTAGTCTGGATTTCAAACCACTAGTTCCTGACACAACTGACTAAATCCGCCATGAATCATGCCCCAAACATGTGCCACTTTCAGGTCTCCTCACACACTGCTTGTGTTTTCAATTTTTTGACATAGGGTGCTGGCAGATTACGGGCCTCCCATAGCTGCTGCCAGGCCCCTAATCTGCCATGGGCCCCTATATACCGCCTCCTCATGCTGCTGCCAGGTCCAGAGTGTCTCATGCCATGTGCCACTTTCAGGTCTCCTCACACACTGCTGGTGTGTTCAATTTTTTGTCATAGGGTGCTGGCAGATTACGGGCCTCCTATAGCTGCTGCCAGGCCCCTAATCTGCCATGGGCCCCTATACCGCCTCCTCATGCTGCTGCCAGGTCCACAGTCTCTCATGGGTCCCTGTACGGCCTCCCATTGCTGCTGTCTCCATCGCCACACTCTGCCATGTGCCACTTTCAGGTCTCCTCACACACTGCTGGTGTGTTCCATTTTTTGTCATAGGGTGCTGGCAGATTACGGGCCTCCCATTGCTGCTGCCAGGCCTGTAATCTGCCATGGGCCCCCGTACCGCCTGGTCACGCTGCTGCTGGGTCCACAGTGTGACATGGGTCCTTGTACCGCCTCCCATTGCTCCCACTGCATGTGCCACTTTCAGGTCTCCTCACACTCCTGCTGGTTTCCATTTTGTCATAGGTTGCTGTATGGCCTCCCATTGCTGCTGCCTCCACCGCCACACTGTGGCTCCAAACACTGGTTTTGGCCCCGTGACTGGCCAAATGAGTGAAGTGTGCGGTGATTCTAAGATCGACGGCACTCATCTGCATGTCATACTGAGTGACAGTATTATTTCTCTTCCCCAGCAGACTCCAAGGGCATTTAAATTAAAGGTACAGTGTTCTGCACTAATATTAAGTCTCTCTGAAGCCTAGAAACACCCTTTTTTAAGTTAAATTCACAGCGAATTTATTCGACTCGAATCGAATATTGTCCACGAATTCGCCGAATCAGTCGAATCGAATTTTTCATTTCTTCGCTCATCTCTACTCATAATAGTTGATAAAAAATGGTATCGGTGCAATCCTAGACCTCACTGTAAAGTCTGGATGACTGGGTAAGAACAACTCCAAAACTGCAGCTCTTGTGTGATATTCCCGGTCTGCAGTGATCAGGACCAACTGGAAGTGGTCCAAGGAAGGAAAATCGGGGAACCAATGACGGTATTCAGCAGTCAAGCTCATTGATGTACTGTACATGGGGAGCAAAGGCTGGACCATGTAGTCCGATCCAGTAGAAGAACTACTGCAGCTCAAATTGCTGCCCTCCAGAAGATTTACCCATCTTCATGACCAGGCCATTTTTTTGCTATACGGCGCTGTGCTACTTTAACTGGTGATTGCACAGTCATGCAACACTTCACGCAAATGAAATTTATACAATTTGTTTTCACACAAATAGTGCATTCATTTAGTGGTATTTGATCACCACTGTTTTTTTTTTGCGATATAAATGAAAAAAACCTGAAAATTAAATAAAAACAACAATATTTTTTACTTGTAAAAAGAATGTGGTGAGCGCAAAGAGAGAAATTATAGCAGCCGCTAGCAGAAAAGGGCAACCCACTTCATCCACATAAACATATAAAAGAAAGAAAGGGCAGCGCTGTTGTGAGTATCATAAGTGACGTGAAAAAAATAACATATAACATAAAAATTGGTGACATGCGTGACCAACTTATCAGTGCATATAAAATTATCAATAAAGCACAAACAATATATATGTGTGCGTATATATAAATATATATATTGTCCAAAAATGTAGATGAATGAAGTACAGCACTGAGCAAACCCTTTGGCGCTATATAAACTCGATGTAATAATAATGAAGTGACATCAAGAGGTGGGTGAATCCGTGACAATTCTTCCTCCTAATGCACTCACCAGAAGCACAGAATAAATGCACATTCAAAATAGGAATTCCTTCAGAAGGTGAAACTTTTCCACAACCAGAATGAGTATGTGACCAGGGGTGGACTGACAACTCATGGGGCCCCTGGGCAACAGGGGATCATGGGGCCCCTGTGACCTTGCCCAAACTCAAAAAGCCTATGAAAAAGGTACCAGGGGTATCTAATGGGGCCCCCTACTGACCCCGGGCCTTCGGGCAGTGCCCGAGTTTCCAAATGGTCAGTCCTCCCCTGTATGTGACATGTACAACTTGAACTCTATATAGACATCGCTGTAGAGAGACAGATGATTCCTCTACAGTATGACTCGATCCTGGATCCAATATGGTCAAACCCTGAAGGGAAAAGCTCACAAACGGAGCCCAGAGAGAACCGCTTATGGTGTAGTATTTTTAATTTATTGTATAAAATATTATCCACGTGGAGCATGAACAAATACACTTACAAAGATGGCCGCCGGATCATCGTAATGACTCAGCTGCGTGACGTCTGCACGGAGGGGGTGTTCAAGGGTTGAAGAAAATTGTCATGTAAGTTCACTACAGTTAGCTAAAGAAGTAGAAAGTCAAACTGGGGTGATTGTTTCCCGTGACACAATATGGCGTATCCTAAAGTCCATGCACAAAAAGCTCACCTAGAATTCGCCAGGGCCCATGCTGAAAAAGAAGAAGACTACTAGGACTCTGTACTCTGGAGTGATGAGACCAAGATAAATGTTTTTGTCTACACTGAAACGTGGTGGTAGTGTCCTTCTGTGGGGCTGCATGAGTGCTGCTGGTGTCGGGGAGCTGCATTTCAGTGATGGTATCATGAATTCACAGATGTATTGCTTTATATTGAAAGAGAAGATGCTCCCATCACTCCGTGCCCTTGGTTGTCGTGCACTTTTCCAACATGACAATGATCCGAAACACACATCTAAGGCCACTGTTGCATTTCTCAAGAAGAACAGGGTGAAAGTAATTAATTGGCCACGTATGTCTCCTGATCTGAACCCAATCGAACACCTATGGGGAATTCTGAGGAGACAAGCTGAGGATCACTCTCCATCCAGCATCCAGGCTCTGAAAGAGGTCGTTTTTGAAGAATACAAAAAGATCGATGTTGCAATATGTCGCCAACTTGTTCATTCCATGCCTAGAATACTTGGTGCTGTCCTTACAAATCATGGAGGTCATACAAAGTACTAGATGGTGTAGTTTTTGTTGTGAGGTGTAATCATATTTGCATCAACTAATTTGAATAAAACTGAAGATTTTGTAATCTAAGTTATATTATTAGTCTTACTTTCATGTAATGAGCCAAAAAAATGTTCTATGAAACTCAGTGTTGTCAAAATTTTGGAAATTGTTCTTGTGTTCATTGAGATATTGATTCAAATCTTGCTTTTCAAATGGGGTGTACTCATTTATGCTGTGCACTGTATGTATGCATGTATGTATGTATGTAGCACACATGTATGTACGTACACGTACACTCATACATAAACTCACATCCATACACACTCACATACAGTACATACCAGGGGTGGACTGACAACTCATGGGGACCCCAGGCAATAGGGGATCATTGGGCCCCTGTGTCCTTGCCCAAATTCAAAAAAGCCTATGAAAAAGGTACCAGGGGCATCTCATGGGGCCCCCTACTGACCCCGAGCCCTCAGGCAGTGCCCGAGTTTCCAAATGGTCAGTCCGCCCCAGTACGTACATGCACACTCATATACATACATACACACTCACATACGTACATACAGTACGTACATACACACTCATATACATACATACACACTCACATACATACAGTACATACACACTCACATACAGTACGTAAATACACACATATACATACATACTCACATACGTACATACATACATACACACTCACATACAGTATGTACATACACACTCATATACATACATACACAGTCACATACATACATTCACACTCATATACATACATACACACTTACATACATACATTCACACTCATATACATACATACACACTCACTTACGTACATACACTCACATACAGTACGTACATACACACTCATTGTGACAGAAGCGTAGGCAGGACAGAACACACACGGAGGATGATAAACACACAAAGTTTTATTGAAATAGGAGAGACACTCAATCAGGGTAGGAAGGTAGCGTCCGGATACCCAAAAAGGGGGAAAGAGAGGGGAGGAGTCCAAAACAGTTATAATCCGGCCCACGATAGGGCGATTTGGGTAGCGATGGCCCGAGCACACATGGGGTAGTCCAGGTAGCTACGATAATCCAGGCACGCAATGGGCAGTTCCGGCAAGGGTAATAGGGAGATTCAATGAGACAGTCCAGGCAGGGAAGGTATGAGTGTTCAATGGGGCAGTCCAGACAAGGCAATAGGGGAGTTCAACAGGGCAGTCCAGGCAGGGAAAATAGGCGCATTTAATGGGGCAGTCCAGACAAGGCAATAGGGGGGATTCAACGGGGTAGTCTAGGCAGGGAAAATAGGAGCATTCAATGGGGCAGTCCAGACACAACAATATAGGGATCCAAGGGGGCAGTCCAGACAAGAGAATATGAGCACTCATGGTTTGGGTAGGAGTAACCTCTGGCACACAGCGGGCAGCAGGCAGGAGTAACCTCGGGCACACAGCGGGCAGCAGGCAGGAGTAACCTCTGGCACACAGCGGGCAGCAGGCAGGAGTAACCTCTGGCACACAGCGGGCAGCAGGCAGGAGTAACCTCTGGCACACAGCGGGCAGCAGGCAGGAGTAACCTCTGGCACACAGCGGGCAGCAGGCAGGAATAACCTCTGGCACACAGCGGGCAGCAGGTAGGAGTAACCTCTGACACCCAGCGGGCAGCAGTAACCTCTGGCACACAGCGGGCAGCAGGCAGGAGTAACCTCTGGCACGCAGCGGGCAGCAGGTAAGAGTAAGCTCTGGCACACAGCGGGCAGCAGGCAGGAGTAACCTCTGGCACGCAGCGGGCAGCAGGTAAGAGTAAGCTCTGGCACGCAGCGGGCCACAGGCAGGAGTAACCTCTGGCACACAGCGAGCAGCAGGCAGGAATAACCTCTGGCACACAGCGGCAGCAGGTAGGAGTAACCTCTAGCACCCAGGGATCAGCAGAGCACTCAGCGGGGTCTGGGCTGGGGGGTCTGGCCTCAGCTCAGACCTCCCAACAGCTGTTCTCTCAGATGTACATACACACACATACATAATGTCAAGAAAAAAGATTGGCCTCACTATCAAGGATGTAGCAGAATAAAATCCTTTACTGGAATCTTCATAAACAGTGTAATAAGAACATCCAAGACTGGACAGAGAAACAGTAAATGTGTTTCACACAAACACACGCTTAGTCATTACTGTTAGTCTGGTTAGACTAGCTACCAAAGTTTCTTTCAAATCTTACATAGATGCAGACAATCTTACCCTGGGTGAAAGGTCTGCTTTACAAGGTTTGATGCTTGCACCATCTGTAGTGATTTGTAATGCTGATAATGGTGGGATAGTAGTAATGGATATTGAGTTGTATAAGAAGGAAGCTATGAGACAATTGTCAGACACTAGGACTTACATGGTATTAAAAAGTGATCCAACTACAACATTTAAAATTATTGTAGCCAATTTAGTGGACAAGGTGGTATATTTAGGAGTTTTGAGCTCTAAAGAAGCACAATCCATTACTCCAGACCACCCTATTTTACCCATCTTCTATCATCTTCCCTATAGGGCTTGAATCATTTTTTGGGTCACCCTATAGTGACCGGCATTGGTTTTTTGAATGAGAGGATTGGTCAGTGGTTAGATGGACAATTACAGCCCCTTGTTAGCAGGTTGCCAGGATATCTTAGAGATACTAACCATCTACTTCAGGCCTTGCAGAATGTGATCTGGGAAGAGGAGTACATATGGCTTACATGTGATGTGGCAAGCCTATACTCCTCTATCGCACATGATTTGGCTTGTGTAGCAGTCATGTTCTATCTGCAGAATTATACCGATCTGTCTCCTGAACATTGCAATTTCATTGTAGAAGTATTAGAGTATTTACTACAATATATTTATTTCGTTTTTCAGCATGTATATTATTTGCAGAGGTGTGGGGTAGTGACGGGGGCAAAGTTTTCACCCTCTCTTGCCAACCTTTTTATGGGTTGGTGGGAGTGGTCCCACATCTTTGCTAGTAGTAATCCATTTAGAGGCCAGATTATAATTTATTATAGGTATATTGACTATCTATTATTGATTTGCAGTGGTCTGGGTATGCAGCCAAATATTTTCCTGGAATATCTTAACAAGAATAATTCTAATTTGTCCTTTACTGGTCAATTCCAAAAAATACTGTAGAGTTCCTGGATGTATGTCTGTTTGCAGGAGAAGGGCAAATAAGCACTAAACTTTATAGGAAGCCACTGGCTGGTAACAATCTTTTGTTGGCACAATCAAGCCATCCCAGACATACCATCAGTTCTTTCGTTTACGTCGTATATCCAGTGACACTTTGGACTTTGACTAGGAATCTCAATTACTTTTCCAATGGTTCACAGAGAGGAGATATCCTAAGTGGTCTCTTGATAGAGTCTATTAAATGGCAAAACAAAAAGACAGATCTGAGATGCTAAAAGGTACTAGGAAAAAACAATTGGATAAATTCAGTCGTCCTTCCTTGGTTCTGTCTTATAGTTCAGAGTTTGGACAAGTGAACAACATTGTCAATAGATATTTACTGATCTTATATAATGATGATATTTGTTCTAAGATTCTGAACAAGGATATTAATATTATTCCCAGAAGGGCACCCTCTCTAGGTAGACCTCTGTCCCCTAGTTTCTTCAATCCAGCGCCTATTCAATCTACTTCTTGGCTCCATTTCCAAGGCAATTTTAGATGTGGTGCCTTGGATTGTCTGTCCTGTTCCCACATAGTTATGGGAAACAGTTTTTGTTGCACCATCAGTGGAAAGACATTCCAAATTAAGAATTTTTTTCAATTGTAACACCAAATATGTGATCTATTTAATCACCTGTCATGTTTGCCACATACATATATGTGGGACGGACAATCAGGAAATCAAAAGATCGGTTTTGTGAACATTTGGGTGATGTGAGAAACAATCGCTCCACCAATGTATCTAAACACTTTAATTCTTTACATGAAGGTGATTGTTCTGCGATTGGCATCCAAGTGGTAGAAAGGGTTAAACCTCCTGTACAAGAGTTTCACTTACAGACCTGTATTACCCGAGGGTTAAATGCTGAACGGGATGTTTCTCACTTTTATGTGTAAGATTTGTTTTATTTCCATTGAGGTTTATTTACTTTGTAATTTGTTTGTGTATTTGTCAATCTGTTTCTTTTTTTGGCCAGTTCACTTCCCTGTTTGCACAGAATAGACTGAATATGTTTATGTATAGTTCTCTTTTTTGACAATGTAAGTATGTATATGATACATTGATGCTTTTTGGATACAGAACTGACTAGAGGTGATTTTTCTTTTCTCTTACAGTAATGACTAAGCGCTTGTTCGTATGAAATGTGTTTACTTTTTCTCTGTCCAGTCTTGGAGCTGTGATGTTCTTATTACACTGTGAAGTTTCCAATAAAAGACTTTATTCTGCTACATCATTGCTAGTGCGACCAACCTTCGTTTCTTGGCATTGTTACTGTGGTCACAGATCAAGCCGGCACCATGTATGTGGAGGGGCTATATACTTCCAGCACTCACCTGGAGCGGTCTGTCTATTTTCCATATACATGCATACACACTCACATACATACATACACACTCACATACACACATACATACACACACACTTGCATACATACTCACACACACACTCACATACATACATACACACACTCACATACATACATACATACATACACACTCACATACATACATACATACACACACACTTGCATACATACACTCACACACACACTCACATACATACATACACACACTCACACACATACATACATACACACTCACATACATACATACATACACACACATACATACACACTCACACACATACAGTTGTGCTCAAAAGTTTGCATACCCTGGCAGAAATTGTGAAATTTTGGCATTGATATTGAAAATATGACTGATCATGCCAAAAAATGCTCTTTTATTGAAGGATGATGATCATATGAAGCCATTTATTATCACATAGTTGTTTGGCTCCTTTTTAAATCATAATGATAACAAAAATCACCCAAATGGCCCAGATCAAAAGTTTCCCTCCCCTGGAATGTTTGGCCTTGGTACAGACACACAAGGTGAAACACATGGGTTAAAATGCCAATTAGAGGTTAATGTCCCACATCTGTGGCTTTTTAAATTGCAATTAGTGTCAGTGTATAAATAGTCAATGAGTTTGTTAGCTCTTACGTGGAAGCACTGACTAGTACTTTATTCATAAAGGGTACAGTGTGCAAGTTACAGCAGCTTACGTGTTTCGGTAGAAAAAAACCACCAGTTTTTGTGCTATAGGGCAGCGGGGAAGCGGATAATAGAGGATGTCCCATGGGAATTACATCCTCCATATTTCCAGGTGGCTCCCAGCAGTCTTTCTCCTTTCCGAGGTTGCACTGTGTCAGCCAGTCACAGTGTCTGCATCCTAGGTAGTGGAAGGGCTCTCCTCTGGCCATGGCTACAAGAGCAGCCTGTTACAGTCTCTGGTCGGCCCTCTCTCCTACCCTCACTTCCCATGAAGCTGCCCACATGATTGCGACAGGGTGGAGGGATACAAATTATAGCACCAGCTCAGTGGGTGGCTATGCAAATTGTCACAGCCCAGTTCAGGCAGCTGTGGCTCAGGAGCACTGTGGACTGGGGTTATTGCAGCAAATGTGAGCAGGTGAGCAGACTGTGATAAATTAAAAAAAAAATTATAATGAAAAACAGGCAACAATTTATGAACAATCAGTTGGCCCAAAGAGACTCAACCCCAACCTCCAACATTCTTAGGAGCCACAAGTGATGCTCTGAGCAGGGGTGGACTGACAACTCATGGGGCCCCCGGGCAATAGGGGATCATGGGGTCCCTGTGTCCTTGCCCAAACTCAAAAAAGCCTATGAAAGAGGTACCAGGGGCATCTCATGGGGACCCCTACTGAGTAAAGAGTGCATCAGTGCATTTGAGCTCCCAGAAGTGTTGGAGGCTGGGGCTGAGGAAAGTGTTTTTTGGGAAAATGGTTTGTTTTCAAATTACTTTTTAAAGCCAATACTGTTGGGAAAGGGGCATTGCTGCGATTTTTAGCTCTGTGATGCTGCGGGTTTTGCTCTAAGCGACGTTTCACATATGTGCAGATTGGAAGCAGTTTGAACCTCATCCAATCTGCATGACATGTGAAATAACATTGCTTCCTATGACACCTGTTCACATATGTCCAGTGCACTGGCAGTTGAGATTCAGTGTGGATTGAAAAAGAGTCATGTCCGATTGCTGAGCAGTGCCTTCAGGTTCAGATTACAGGCTATTGACTTCTATGGGAACTGTTTCTAAACCATATGTGTAAACAGGATAAAATCTTGAGCTAATCCTGTCCTGAACCTGATGTAAACCTGATATGATCCGCTGAACAACTACTGTATCAAATAGCTGTGAAGCTTCAGTGAGATTATGGAGATTACTGGAAATTTGAGATTACATCAAAACCCTATGAACATGTCTCAAGGAACTGCTCTATTATGGGAGTGACATCTTTGGCCCCAACGGTCTTCATGGGCCTTCCTCCCTTTTTTGTCTGTGAGTCTTGGTTATTCGTTCTTCTTATGTCCATTTGGGCTGGATGATGACATTCGTATTTGTTGTTTTTATAGGTTTTATAGCTTCAATATGTCAATTGCTGTCATTTTAGATGTGAAATCTTTGATACCCCTGAGGAAAGAGCTGCATATCTCTGAAACGTGTCAGATGAATGGAAACACATCCTGTATATGATACTATTTATGACAGCTTCTTTGTGTACTCTTTTTGTGACATTTTGTATTGTAAGTCGTATATATGTTTTTAATTCAGAATTTGTATTTGAATAAAACGACCAATCAATGTTTTACTGTAATGTTGTGATATGAATGCCTAAAAAGGCCCATTGAGGAACTAGTAGTCTATTTTGTCACATAAAGTAGTAATTAACTGTAAAAAAACAAAAACAAAAAAAAAATATATAAATATATATATATATACAGTGGGGATCGAAAGTTTGGGCACCCCAGCTAAAAATTTGTATTAATGTGCATAAAGAAGCCAAGGAAAGATGGAAAAATCTCCAAAAGGCATCAAATTACAGATTAGACATTCTTATAATATGTCAACAAAAGTTAGATTTTATTTCCATCATTTACACTTTCAAAATAACAGAAAACAAAAAAATGGCGTCTGCAAAAGTTTGGGCACCCTGCAGAATTTAAAGGCATGCACTGCCCCCTTTGCCAAGCTGAGACCTGCCAGTGTCATGGATTGTTCTCAATCATCGTCTGGGAAGACCAGGTGATGTCAATCTCAAAGGTTTTAAATGCCCCGACTCATCTGACCTTGCCCCAACAATCAGCACCATGGGTTCTTCTAAGCAGTTGTCTAGAAAACTGAAACTGAAAATAGTTGACGCTCACAAAGCTAGAGAAGGCTATAAGAAGATAGCAAAGCGTTTTCAGATGTCAATATCCTCTGTTCGGAATGTAATTAAGAAATGGCAGTCATCAGGAACAGTGGGAGTTAAAGCAAGATCTGGAAGACCAAGAAAAATATCAGACAGAACAGCTCGCAGGATTGTAAGAAAAACAATTCAAAACCCACGTTTGACTGCACGATCCCTCCAGAAAGATCTGGCAGACACTGGAGTTGTGGTCACTATTCCACTATAAAGAGATACTTGTACAAATATGGTCTTCATGGAAGAGTCATCAGAAGAAAACCTCCTCTACGTCCTCACCACAAAAATTATCATTTGAACTTTGCAAATGAACATATAGACAAGCCTGATGCATTTTGGAAACAAGTTCTGTGGACCGATGAGGTTAAAATTGAACTTTTTAGCCGGAATGAGCAAAGGTACGTTTGGAGAAGAAGGGGCACAGAATTTAATGAAAAGACCCTCTGTCCAACTGTGAAGCATGGGGTTGGATCAATCATGCTTTGGGGTTGTGTTGCAGCCAGTGGCACAGGGAACATCTCACGAGTAGAAGGAAAAATGGATTCAATAAAATTTCAGCAAATTTTAGATGGTAACTTGATGCCATCTGTGAAAAAGCTGAAGTTAAAGAGAGGATGGCTTCTACAAATGGATAATGATCCTAAACACAGCTCGAAATCCACGGGGGATTACATCAAGAGGCGTAAACTGAAGGTTTTGCCATGGCCTTCACAATCTCCTGACCTCAACATAATTGAAAATCTATGGATAGACCTTAAAAGAGCCGTGCGTGACAGCAAGGAAGAATGGGCAAAGATACCTCAAAGAAGAATTGAAAGACTCTTGGCTGGCTACAAAAAGCGTTTACAAGCTGTGATACTTGCCAAAGGGGGCAGTACAAGATATTAACTCTGCAGGGTGCCCAAACTTTTGCAGACGCCATTTTTTTGTTTTCTGTTATTTTGAAAGTGTAAATGATGGAAATAAAATCTAACTTTTGTTGACATATTATAAGAATGTCTAATCTGTAATTTGATGCCTTTTGGAGATTTTTCCATCTTTCCTTGGCTTCTTTATGCACATTAATACACATTTTTAGCTGGGGTGCCCAAACTTTCGATCCCCACTGTATTTTTTTTTTCAACAGTACAGCATATGAAGGTCTGCTTCATATTGATATAATAAAAGAAGCTATGTATATATACTGTACATCATCCTTGACATAGAGCCCTGTCTCAGGCACATATCCAGGGATTGGGAAATTTCTGACTATTCATTTTCCTTAAACTTTGACACTTGATTGTTAATCTGTCCTTGAATAATGGCCAAATGTGATTAGGCCAACATGGGTGTTATTAGAAAATATTAAATGGATATTTGCATATTAAAGTATAAGTGTAGGCAGATATAAGAGTTTCAAATTTAATCCATTTATGTATCCGTTAAAAAACAAAATTTATGTTTAGATAATAACTCAATACTTTGTACTGGTCTCCTGTAATCACCCGCACATCAAGCCCAATACTATCCTTAAAGAGGCTGTAAATCCTTAAGGGTTTTTACCTTAATGTTTTCTATGCATTAAGGTAAAAACCGCTCTGTTCCTGGGATCCCCCCAGCCCCCCTTATACTTACCTGAGCCTGTCACGATCCAGTGTTTCTATGGACGCAGGCAGCGGGGCTGGGGAATGAGTACCCCATAAGAAGCAGAAGAGGAAAAGCTCTGGTGGGGGAAGAGGGGGATTGGGGTTGCTCTGTGCAAAACCACTGTACATAGCATCTAGGTATGACATGTTTGCAGGGGTGGACTGACAACTCATGGAGCCCCCAGGCAATAGAGGATCATGGGGCCTCTGTGTTCTTGCCCAAACTTAAAAAAGCCTATGAAAAAGGTACCAGGAGCATCTCATGGGGCCTCCTACTGACCCTAGGCCCTCAGGCAGTGCCCGAGTTTCCAAATGGTCAATCCGCCCCTGCATGTTTGATATTTTATTTTAAAAAAATGAAGCTGTACTTGAGCATAGTCTACAGTATGCAGGCGTTTTGAGGCATTTTTTGAAACAGAAAGATTTTTTGGGGCAACTTTTTAAGTGTGAAGTGCCAAACAGGAGCCATGGTGGGGCAGGATCATGTGTTTTTTGGCCCATGCGACCTGTGTTTGCATGGGCATGGTAGCCAATTCATTTGAATGGGCTGCTGTGCCTATGTTTCATGCAAGGTAAAGGTGCATGCACCTTTCAAAAACATATCCGTCAAAAAAAACATGCGATTTCCGTTCAGTTCCCACACCCGCAATTGTGCTGCGGTATGAGATGCGTGGGGGGGGGGGGCCATTCAGAATGAGAAATTCTTGCAAGAGAAACATAAAGCGGCTGTGGGTGTTTGCAGGTGTGGGAACATATGCAATTCCTGCACCCACAACCAGTCCGCAGCCGCAGGGCTAGTGTGAACCAGAGGTTAGCCTACATAGACTTTTATTTGGGGACCACCTGAAAAGGCATGTAAGCATTTTTACACATTTTTTCTCTCCCATTGAATCAGTGGGGCCAATAACTGCCCATTCTGCCTCAAAAGTAGCTCATGTACCTTTTCAAGGTTCGAGTGTTGAGCTATAGCGTGAACAGGGACCATTGGGATTTGACTTGCGCATTTTCAAGCTTTAAACCGCTCAGGTGTGAATGGGGGCTGACTAGCTATACTTGATGGGCTTGTGCATCCCAAAAACAAATGTAGAATTCAAAGCATTGGCATGACAATCAAAGGAAAATTTTCTGGGGGTTTAAAAAAAAAAATTGTAGCGTTCATAATGGTACTATGGAATGCTCCTATGAACGTTATTTCGTAATTTCCATATAACATTTTCGAATAAAATGCCTCTTGTGTATAGTGAGCTACAGTCTTAACTCTTAGGTCCCATTCACACTAGGTGATTTGGATTCAAGGGCAGAACTGCCATGATTCTGCTAGCGATTCCAGATGCTGAATCCGCATTTAGGTGCCATTATTCGCGGCAAAACATGCATTGAAAAATTACGCTAAGCTTGTCGTTCAAAAAAGGAGCACGAAAGTCTTTTGGGCAACAAACACGCATAGAGCAGCTCATTGAAGTGAATGAGCCCCCCTATGCACGACACGCGTGTAAGTCGCAATTTGAAAATCGCGAGTGCTAGTTCCCACAATGCAATGTTTGAACAGGGCCTAAACTAACCCAAAATAACCAAATAGTTCTTTATAGTACATTTTCCTGAGCCAGCAGCCGTATTAAATCCTCACACTTGTGTTGACAGCTCTGCTCTAGGAGATTCCTTATCGCGCGATCATACGGAGCTTCATGAATAATTAAAAATCAGAAGACGTTTGTTCCAAGTAAGCACATCAGATATAGCTTGCAAAAGCATTAGACCTTTTGAGATCGGTGTCTGATGTACTCTGACAAATGTTCCTCCAGATTTCTTTTGTATTTATTTATTATGCAACTCTGTGAGGTCATATGTTAATTTGTACAGATGAACTGATATATGGCGTACATGTATTATTTATATATTATTTATAATATATATATATAGCACATTACAGAGCACCTTTACTTACGGTACACACCTCATTAAAAAAAAAAAAATGGTTTTCCTAACTGGGATGCAATAAGATTTCTTGCAGTTTAATTGGATAATGTTTGATTATTTAATTAGATTTTTATGTATTTTTAAAATTAGAATAAATGATAGCATTATAGTAACACACTTTGTATTGTATACTGTATATGTTGTAAATTCTGGATGACTTGGAAGAGATTTACTAAAAGCAGGGGCGGACTGACAACTCATGGGGCCCCCGAGCAATAGGGGATCATGGGGCCCCTGTGTCCTTGCCCAAACTCAAAAAAGCCTATGAAAAAGGTACCAGGGGCATCTCATGGGGCCCCCTACTGACCCTGGGCCCTCGGGCAGTGCCCGAGTTTCCAAATGGTCAGTCCGCCTCTGACTAAAAGTGTAAATTTTTGATCTAGCTAAGAGAACTTTTTCAAATTATTCAAACACAATCTATCTATCCATTCAGTTGTGTCCGACCCTTGGCGATTGCATGGACTGTCACTCATAAGCGACTTTTTCCATGAATTCTCTTAGCAATTATTTTTACAGGGTAGTTTGACAGGTCTTTCCCGAACCCCTACCATGCAGGAGATCCCGCATGGCCAGGGATGAAACTAGGACAATTTAGACAGGAGCTAATTAACCTACCAGCGTGTCTTTGGAGTGTGGGAGGAAACTGGAGTACCTGGAGGAAACCCACGCAAGCACAGGGAGAAAATACAAACTCCATGCAGGAGGCGCCATGGTTGGGAATTGAACCCATAACCCATGTACTGCAAGGCAGATGTGCTAACCTAAGCCACTGTGCCATCCCCAAACACAATCAATAGAATAAAAAAACAAAACAGGATTTTCCATTGAACACAACTGGATCATAGAAGAAAATACAACTTCACTGAGCTACAATAAAACTGACCTACGTTTTACTGAACTGGAAGAATGCAGGTCACCACAAGGACACATTGAACACAATTGATTTCTAAGTGTCCTGTTCATGCCACAACACTGGTGGCATGGCAGTGCGCTGCATTAAAATGCTACATGTATGCATGCTAACACAACAGAATGCACGGGAATGCACATCAAAGCAAGGCAAATCAGTTGATAAAAAAAAAGAGTTATTTTATATTGTCCCTTACAAGGACCCACAGAAATTTAATATGCATAAAAATGCATGTCAGGAAATACAATGCACACCCCTTTTTCGAGCATTTTCATGCATTTTAACGCACATTTATGTATGAACAGGCCCTTAATCAGCTCCACTATCTGAATTAAATGATTTGGTACTAGTAAGCTGGTTAATACATATGAAATTATTCTTTATATTAAAGCGATTCTAAAGGTTATTTTTGTATTTTTTTTTTTGTAAAATAACAAACATGTCTATACTTACCTGCTGTGTGCAGTGGTTTTCCACACAGCAGACTGGGTCCTCCTCTTCTCGGGTCCCCCGCAGGATTTCCTGGCTCCTCCCTCCTTTGGGGTTGCCCCCACAGCAAGCAGCTTGCTATGGGAGCCCCCTGCTGCTCTGTGTGTCCATTTAAACACGGAGCCATGGCTTGGCCCTGCCCCCTTTCTCTCCTCATTGGCTGACTGACTGTGATTGACAGCAGCAGTAGCCAATGGCTCTTGCTTGCTGTCTCAGCCAATGAGTAGGCAGAGACTCGGGACAGCCAAGGCTGTTATTCGCATCGCTGGATTGCAATGAAGCATTGCTGCACACAGAAGGCTTTTTATCTTCAATCTTGTTGTATCTCTTGTAAAAGTTGGCGATATACTGTATATTATATAGCTTTAGGTTTCGAGGTCCATTAAAGTGGTTCTAAAGGCTGAAGTTTTTTTTCTGCATTAAGGGAAAAAAACTTCTGCATGCAGTTTCTCCCCTCAGCCCCCCCTTATACTTACCTAAGCCCAATCTTAATCCAGCGCTGTGCACCACAGCAGTGGCTCTCTCGGCTCTCTAGCTCCTCATAGGCTCAAAACAGCAGTGGGAGCCGCTGGCTCCCAATTCTCTCAATCACAGCCAGCGAGCAAGAGGCAGGGCTGAGCTGTGCTCTTTGTGTCAATAGACACACAGTGCATCCCTCGGGATAGATCCCACAGGAGTGCTCCCACAGAGGCCAGGAGTTCCAGCGGGGTACCCGAGAAGAGGAGAATCGGGGCCGCTCTGTGCAAAACCATTGCACAGAACAGGTACATATGACATATTTGCTATTAAAATAAAAATAAAGAAATTTAGGTTTACAGTTACTTTAAATCAAATGGAAGACAAGTTAGCAAAAACTAATTTACCTCTAAACTGATATGTGGCTAAATGTTCCATCATTCCTCTTTATGGACGGAAAAAAAATTCCTTTCTTGATTAGCTATCTGATGTGTGGACTAATTCACAACTGATGTGTTAAAAATCGAATCTTCTAAAGGAGATCAATTACTGTAAACTTGATTACCTGGAAAAAATATTAACCTTCCAGAAGGTCAAATTCTAGAAGACTGTATTGTAATTGTTAGACAGTGCCAATTTTTTTTTTTTTTTTGCAGGCTAGCTGGTAAGTGTGCTGGGAAATCTTTTGCTTGCTTGTACTGTACAATGCCCTTTCACATGCACCTTACTTTGAAAGCTAGTTATAAATTGGAGTAGTTACCATTCCTGTATTGTTTGCTTGCTGGATTTGGTGTGGGGACACCTTGAACACCTCGTTCACTAGGTGAACAGTGGAAACAAAGAGATATAGGGTTAACACCTGGAATCAGGAGATTTGAGGTTACCTACCTGGATTGGTGGGTTTGAATGTTTAGGGGGGGTTTCAGTTGTGTCAAGTTGAGATTGAGAAAACTCCAAACAACAGGAAGCAAAGGAAGAAGAAACTTCCCACTCTCCCTGCAAGCAGTATGGATTGGTGTTTCTCGATGATTGTAGTGGCCAGGCTGGTATGATCTTTGGAGGCATTCAGAATTAACAGTGATATCACATACTAAGGACCTATCTATGGTATGTTAGAATTTCCAGTCAACGCTTGGTTAAATGGGAAGTTGGGATATGGAAGTATCTGTGGAGAGTTGGGATTGTCCCCAAGCCGGTGTGTTGCAGCTGGGGAACTTAAGTGGTTGCAGATGCAAAGCAAATGTTGATTCTTTAGTGCCTTCAAAAATTGGCAACATTGATTATTATTATTTTTATTATTATCATGATGTTTCTGTTTAAAGGAATGTTTTATATTGGTTATTTGTTCATAAATGGCCGCTATGGCCAATTTTCTCTCCAAATGGTGCTGGTCTGATTATTTTAGGTATATTTGGTAAAAGCGGTCTGGGGCCAAAGTGGCCTTTATGGTGTGTGGTTGGTGACATCTGTTTTACCCTAGTCATGCTCTTGCTGGGCTTCTAATGTAGGGTTAAGGGTTAGGACTGCATTTTAAAAGGACCCTTGACAGGACAGTGCAGCTCTCAGATATATTTGCAAATGTGTGCAGCTAAAACCTCTGCTTTTAACCCGTAAATTGTTAGGGTCAACTTGTTTACATTTTTATTGCAGGTAAGTGACCAGTGGGTTAAACAAAAAATTAACCCGATTCCCCCATACACACATGTCAGGTGGATGGAGGAATCCTCCCTGCTGTGTCATTGTGTTCGGACAGCGTGGAGACTCCCATGCTGTCAGAATACACAGATCAGCACTGCAGCTTATTGCCTGCAATGCTGATTGAGCAGCTTTTATCTGTCAGGGCAGTTAAACAGAAGTAAATTGGAAGTTCTTTTTTTCAGAATTAAACATGGTGGATCTGAGCTAGTCTACTGGACGTAGTCTTGCCGAAACTTAGTCTTACGCCACAGACACTCATGAATGCGACTACATTTTTTGAGACTTCTGGTGTTGTCTGTTTGTTGTAGTGGTCAGGACCTAATTCTGTGTGTAGTGAAGGGTGTGTCCAGGCAGGATGACAGTGAACTGTTGTAGACACAAGTTGCTATGTTGGAGTAGGACAGGGGTGAGATCTTATCATAGAGGAGGTCAGTAGCAGAACAGAGAAGAGCAGGGTTAAAATGGTGAAGGTTTTTATGGGTAACTGCTAAGTGGTTGGAGGGAAAGGAGGTGGAAGACAGAAAGAGTGAAACTAATAAGATAGTGATCAGAGAGAGGAAAAGGATCATTGGAGAAGTTGCAAGCAGAGCCTAGGTATGAGGATACAAGGTCAAGGGTGTTGCCATCAGGCTCCATTCACATATAGGCATTTTGAATTGCTGGCATTGTGATTCTGTGCATGATTTCAAAACATGTTGTTAAAATGTCAATTCGTATATCAGCATGTTCAGGTGCCATTCATTTCAAAGGCACCTAGAAATGTGGTGCGATTCTGCTGCAATTATCACTTGACAATTTGCAATGTAATTGCACAAACCAAATCGCGTGACGCATGTTTGCCAAAAGAAGTTCTGGAACTTCATTTGGTCAACACGCGTTACATCAGGGGTGTATTTAACACAAGGCAAACAAGGCACTTTCCTAGGGTGGCATTCTTCAGGGGGGCAACATCTCCCCTCAGATGAAGAGATGAAAGAAGGGACACGTGCTCCATAGGAACCAAGTGGTATCCGAGAGGAGCTGCTTAATAGTGTATGTAGAGCCTGAATTTCATTCCCGGGGATGTCCAGAGATGAAGATGAGTGTCTTTCTCGATATGGATGGGGGGGTAGTGGAAGGCTCCCCCAGGTGGGGGGCAGGGGTGTTGTTGGTCAATGTCAGGGGGGGGGGGGGTTGGTGTTGGTCGGTGTCCATGGGGGCAGGCAAAACCTAAATACACCAATGCCCAAAGCATTGCATGATGTGGTATGTGCGATTGCAGTGCAATTTGCAACAGAATTGCACTGCATTTGTAGGTGCCATTGAAATTAACGGCACCTGAACACTTTGATTTGCAATTTGACATTTTAACAGCGTGTTTTGAAATAGTGGGCAGAATCACGGCAATTCAAAATGTCTATATGTGCACAGAGCCTCAGAGTGATTAGAAGCATGTGTCCATTGCTTGAGGTCAAAAGAGGAAATTAGACTGAGAAGATTAGATGTAGCCGGAGCGTTAATATTAACAGGGATGTTGAAGTCACCAAGAATGATTGTGGGAACTTCAGAAGAGAGAAAGTAGCCAAGCAGAGAAGTCAACAAGGTAGGTTGATACCAGTCCAGGAGGTTGATAGATCACATCATTCTCAAAGAAAATGGGGAAAATAGACATACACTGTGCCTCAAATGAGGAGAGGGACACAGAGTGAGGAGAGTGAAGAACCTGAAAAGTGCTTTGTGGGGATAGAAGAATTCCAACTCCACAACCCTTCCGTCCAGTCTGAGATAGTAAGTCCTGAGGAGAACGCCATAGGACAGGTAGCAGGAGAGGCAGAGTCAAATTCTTGAAGCCAGGTTTCAGTAACAGCAAGTAGGTTAAAGGAGTTAGTGACAAAAAGGTAATGAACAGAGGTGTTCATAATAATTTATTGCTTGTTGTGGTCCAATGATCAGGCAAAATCTCTTAAAGAAACAAGTTCAGCAACAATTTGGAATAGGAAAGACGCACGCGCCAAGGACCACTTGGCAACAGAACTTGCAATCAATGCTCTTCATCAGGCTCACTTGGTTCTCAGTTAGGTGAGGAATGGAGCATACAACTCCCACCCCACACAGGGGGCCCCTAAATAAGCAGCCAATGATTGCTGTTTTATACCACTAGGTGTTCACTCCTTGAAATCCAAGAATTGATTTATTGGGGTTGATTTACTAAAGGCAAATAGGCTGTTCACTTTGCAAACAAATTTCCTCTTTGCATGTAAATTTGCCCTAGAGCTTAGTGAATGAGGTGAAGCCCCACTGACTTCCATCATCCATTCACGTGCAAGCAAAATGCTGTTTGTATTTTCCTTGTATATGATTGGGTATTATTTGCTAAATGAAATTCACTAAGCTCTGTGAAAAATTCCTTTGCAAAGTGAACAGCCTATTTGGTTTTAGTAAATTAACCCCATTCAGGGCCTTCTTTAAGGAGGGGCAAAATGGGACAGCTGCCCTGGGCCCAGTCATTGTTGTGGGGTCCAAAGCAGCTGCCCCATACTTGCCAACTGTCTCGGTGTACATTCCCTTGAAGTCTTTGACCTGCATTGTGTCCTAATTTCTCAGTGTGAAGTGCTGTCACATATACTGCCCAGCTCTGCCCTATTTCCATTTACAGATGACTCACCTGTGCAGACCATGTCAACATTCACATGTATATAACCGGCATTCATATGTAAATAGCGGTGGCAGTGTGACATTCATATAAATATTATGCCCCCCTGAGCTTCCAGCCCCCATCACCTCTACTGAATGCCATCGACTGGGAAGGAAAACAGGGACATACTTGAAAGTCCTGCCTGCAGTTGTGGTCACTATGCCGGCCATAGACGGGTCAAAAATCGGCCGATTTTTTGCACCATTAGTGGGTTAATTGGTTGGCCATTTTTCTGGGTTTTTTCACATTTTTTTTATCAGTCATATTGGAAAATTTGCGGCCGATTTTGATGATCGACGATTTTCCCGGCAATGATGGACAAATCGGCCAATCATTTTACCGATAAAAAGCTGCGCATGAGCTGTGACCTGCAAGGAAGAATAATAATAATAATAAAAATAATAATAATAAGAAGAAGTAGAATAAGAAGTCCGCTATTATATTTTATATGAAAAAGTCTTGTGGTTGCAACAAATGTATCCATTTGTATCCAAATAAAAACATCTGTAACCAAATAAAAACATTGTAATCCAAATAATGTATATGTATTGCTGTCACATTGTATGGTGTGCTCCCCTATTTCTGCAAGGGACAGAAGTTATGGGGTTAATGCCAGCCATAGACGGGTCGAAAATCGGCCGATTTTTTTAAAGTTGGTGGTAACGTCGGCCGATCAAACAACCCATTTTTCAGGGTTTTTTTTTCTAAATTGGCCGATGTTCGACCCATCTATGGCCTGCTTAAGCCTACCATCAGCCGGTTCTGCAAATGTGAGCAAAGTGGGGGAGCAGGGGGTTTGCAGAGGTAGGCAGAAAAGGAAATACAGTTTGGGGTGCACAGGTGAGCAAGGAGAGAATGTACAGAGGTAAGGAAGGTGGGTGCAAAGATGAGCAGAGGAGGCATGTAGAATTAAGATGGAGGGGAGGTTGGAGTGGAGAGGATGGGGAAGGTTTGGGGTGCAGAGGTCAGCAGTGAGAGTCAAAATGCAAAGGTGTACTGATGGCGTGGATAAAGATGTCAGCCCCACATAGGGCAGCCCATTCATTTCAATGGGCTGCTCTATGCACTAGAAATGCGGGAACAAAGTCACTGATCCTTTTTCAAAATTGCACCGAGCCACACAGTGCCACCTTGGTGAATGTGAAAACGTGCACGTCAGCAAATGCTGCCATTTACAAATAAAAGCACTGCTGTGTATCTGCTAAAGGGCTGCACATTTCTGTGGTGGTAAGAAAGCAATTTTGCATGCATTCCCGACGCACAAATGTGAGCATGGGATAAATGTCTCAATTACCTTGGTGGTCAATGTATATCTTCTCATTACATTTGCGCATGGTGTAGCATCTTTAAATTCACAGAAGTGGTCAGTGTGAATGTCCCCCTTACATTGGTGGTCAGTGTGAATGTCCCCCTTACATTGGTGGTCAGTGTAAATCCCCCCTTACATTGGTGGCCATGTAGGAATGTATTGGTTGTTGGTGTAAACTCCCCCATTACATTGGTTGTCAGTGTAAATTCTTCATTACATGGGTGGTCAGTGCAAATTCCCCATTACAATGGTGGTCATTGTAAATTTCCCTTTACATCGGTGGTAAGTGCAGAAATGCCCTTACATTGGTGGTCAGTGTAAATCCCCCCTTACACTGGTCATCAGTGTAAATCCCCCCTAACATTGGTAGTCTGTGTGGAAATGTCACCTCCCATTTCCATCCAGCATTGTCACAATCCCCCCCCCCCCCGCCATTAACACTGTCACTCATCCCATTCTAGGAGTCCTAGGATCCCTAGGAGCTTTCTGTCTACTGGTGGGTCCCCTCACCTTCTCAGTCCATGGTGTGCAGGCAGTGAAGAGATGATGTACTGTAACCTTCAGCAACCAATCAATGAGATGTAATGATGTGCTGTAACCTCTAGCAATCAACAAGTAAGTGGTAATGATGCACAATAACTAATAGCAACCAATCAGTGAGCAGTAATAATGCACAGTAACCTCTAGCAACCAATCACTGTACAGCAGTGATCTGCTGTAATCCCTATCAACCAATCAGTGAGCAATAATGATGTGCAGTAACCCCTAATAACCGATCAGTTAGCAGTAATGATATGCAGTAAGCTCTAGCAATCAATCCGTGAGCTGTAATGATGTGCGGTAACCTCTAGCAGCCAATCATTGATCAGTAATGAAGTGCAGTAATATCTAGCAAACAATCAGTGACCAGTAATGATCTGCAGTAATCTCTAACAACAAGTGAGTGGTAAGGATGTGCAGTAACCTCTAGCAACCAATCAATGAGCAGTAATTATGTGTAGTAATCTCTAGCAACCGATCAGGAAGCAAAAATCATGTGCTGTAACCTCTAGCAACTAATCAGTGAGCCATAATGTGTGTTGTAACCTTTAGCAACCGGTCAGTGAGAGCAATCATTGCCTGATGTGCTACAGTAAACTGATTTTGAGTCTAGCTGCTATTTATTGTCTGTATCAGAGCAGGTGGAGAGCGAAATTGCATGGGGAGCCCAAGAAAATGTTTGCCCAGGGTCCAATTAATATTAAAGATGACCCTGGCTCCATTGAATTGATTTAAGTCCATAAAGCACAATGAAAAGTGCAATTCTGTCTTTCCATTAAGACCATTTCAGCTAAAAAGAATGTGTGAACTTTGGCAACAGAAAGCCAGACACATTTATCTTTATTAATTGCTGCTGTAAATAGGATAATATTCTTTGTGATAATTTTCTAAATGGTAAATATTTCCTGTGCTTATAGAAACTGGATAAATTATTTGATAACCAGTTCATGCAATCTTTTATGTTACTTTCAATGCACAAACACAAAATGTTTTACTCTCTTTATGCGACTACCATAGATCCTGTTTTTGAAGAAAATTAGGGGGAAAAGGGGGCTAAATGCTAAACATAGGAAGGAATATATTTATTCCCAAAAAATTAGCCATAAAAACAATTTAACTTTTTGCAACCCACAAACTGTAATCACCTAGCAACAAAGAGGGTGGGCTTAAAGCCTACAAGCTGCACATGCGTTTTTTATTATTATTATTATAATAATACAGGATTTATATAGTGCCAACAGTTTGCTCAGCGCTTTACAATATAACAGTAACAATACAGTTCAATACAAGAGGGATAGGAGGGCCCTGCTCCTTGGAGCTTACAATCTAGGAGGGGGGGGGGGGGCTAGTGGTACAAAAGGTAGTAACTGTGGGCGATGGACTGGTTGGAAGAGTAGAAGATTCCAGTATTAGCTGAGGGCAGGATAGGCTTCCTTGAAGAGAGAGGTTTTCAGAGATCGCCTAAAAGTGAGCAGAGTAGGTGATAGTCTGATAAATTGGGGTAGAGAGTTCCAGAGGATGGGAGAATCTCAGGAGAAGTCCTGGAGACAAGCATGGGAGGAGACAAGGGAGGTAGAGAGTAGGAGGTCTTGCGAGGAGCGGAGAGTACGGTTTGGGTGATATTTAGAGACAAGATCAGGGATGTAATTTGGGGCAGAGTTATAAATGGATTTATACGTTATTGTTAGTGTTTTGAATTTTATCCGTTGGGCAATGGGAAGCCAGTGGAGGGATTGGCAAAGAGGGGTGGAGGACACTGAATGGGAAGCCAGTGGAGGGATTGGCAGAGAGGGGTTGGCAGATACAGAACGGTTAGTAAGGTGGATGAGTCTGGCAGCAGCATTCATGATAGACTGAAGAGGGGATAGCCTGTGATGAGGTAGGCGAATGAGGAGGGAGTTACAATAGTCAAGGCGAGATATAACAAGGGAGTGAATAAGTTGCTTAGTGGTTTCCGAGGTTAGGAACGGCCGTATCTTGGAGATGTTGTGGAGGTGAAGTCTACACGATTTGCACAGTAATTGGATTTGGGACTGAAAGGACAGATGGGAGTCTAGGATTACACCTAGTACCCTGGCATAAGGGGAGGGACTGATGATTTTGTTATTGATCTTGATGGAGAAGTCTGGGGAGGGGGCACGGGCTGGGGGGAATACTAAGAGCTCAGTTTTGGAAAGATTGAGTTTGAGGAAGTGGAGTGACATCCATGACAATATGTCACTTAGGTTAGTAATGTGAGAGAAGACTGAAGAGGTGAGTTGAGGGGTAGAAAGATAGATTTGTGTGTCATCAGCATAGAGATGGTACTTAAAGCCCTTGAGGGAACCTTGAGGGACCCCTACAGAGATAGGGAGTGAAGAGGAGGAGGCAGCGTTATAGGTAACACTGAAGGAGTGCTGCAATAGGTAGGAGGAGAATCAGGAGAGAGCAGAGTCTCTGAGGCCAAGAGAGTGGAGTTTTTTGAGGAGGAGGGGATGGTCAACCGTATCAAAAGCCGCAGAGTGGTCAAGTAGTAAGAGTACGGAGTAGTGGCCATTGGTTTTAGCTGTTAGTAGATCATTAGTGAGTTTTAGTAGGGCATTTTCAGTGGAGTGTAGAGAGCGAAAGCCAGACTGTAAAGGGTCAAGAAGGTTGTTGTCGGTGAGGTAGGAGCTCAGGCGATTGTAGACTAAGCGTTCTAGGCGTTTAGAGGTAAATGGCAGCAGGGAGATGGGTCTTAAGTTGTTCAGGTTGGTGGGGTCCAGGGAGGGCGTTTTAAGTATGGGAGTGACATGCGCATGCTTTAGAGGGGAGGGGAAGGCACCATTCGAGAGGGAAAGATTGAAGATGTGAGTGAGGGAGCATAGAATGGAAGAAGAGGGTGACCGAAATAGTTGTGAGGGGACAGGATCCAGGGGGCAGGTAGTGAGACGGGCTTCTGAGAAAACCTTAGTGACCTCTTCGCTAGTAGCAAGGTCAAAAGAGGAAAGTGTTGAGGGAGGTTTAGTATAAGGTATGCTAAGTGGGATGGATGTGTGTGCAGTGGTGATGCCCCTACAAAGTGGTCACTCTGCCAAGGTTGTAACGGTCGGGGCCTGATGCTTCATGTTGTTGGGGGAGCAAGTGAGTCTAATGTGGATGAAAGTGAACTGTTGTAGACAGCAGTGGCCAGGTCGGGGCAGGAGAGGGGAGAGATTCTCTCATAGAGTTGGTCAGTTGCAGAGTGGAAAGGAGCAGGGTTCAAGTTGTGAAGGTTTCTGTGGGTAATTGTTTGCCGCTTGGAGGGATAGGTGTTTGAAGACGAGGAGACAGAAGGCGATGAGATTGTGATCAGAGAGAGGAAAGGGGGTGTTTGTGAGGTTGTAGGGAGTGCAAAGATGGGAGAAAACAAGGTCTAATGTATTCCCATCAGAGTGAGTGGAGGACTGTATACACTGTGCTAATGCAAAAGATGAGGACGGCCAAAGTTTCTGTGGTGAGAGCATACTCCAAACACAATGACTGAGCTGTCCTTGACAGCTCTCAGTCTCTAGACTTACTAGACAGGCTGAGCCATGAATAAGGGGGTACCACCAGTCCTCCTGTACGGGGCCCAGGCCAGCAGAGGGGCCCAGGCAGCTGGATGAATCAGATGTGGGTAGGGAGGGTGATCGACACGGCGGGGGCAATTACCAGAACCGATCTCCTGTATGGCTCTCTCTGGAGCAGCTGAAAGCCAGTGGGAGGGAAAGGGAAGAAGCCAGCTTTCAGCTGCTGCAGAGAGAGCCATACAGGGAAACAGTTATAGTAATTGCCCCAACCTGGTGCACCCATCACCGTCCCTGTACACCATACATTTACCTCTGCTGCCCCACCCTTGTAATCTTGCTGGCTTCCCTCCTCTCATTCCCATTGGCTGCATACAATAGGATCCTTCAGGATGGAGAGTGGGGGAAGGATCTGGTAAATATGTAAGTCACATTTACCAGCCACCCCTTCCTTTCCTGAATTAACACAATGAGTGATTGGTACCAATCAATTGCTGTGTACATTCATAATTGAAGCATAGTAGACTATTTGTTTGTGGGAAAGGGGGGGGGGCTTGTCAGGTTGGCTGTATGGGGCCCCATAGTTTGGGGGGCCTGTCAGGTTGGCTGTATGGGGCCCTGTGGTTTCTAACAGCAGTCCTGTAGACAGGACAGTCTTCCATTCATGTGACCACCATGACAGCCGATCAAAGTGGTCACGTGATCAGGAAGGCCATCCCACCCTGTGTGCAAAGACACATTTTTTTTAAGGACATTGGGGCTGGGCAGGAAGGGGCTAGGAATATTAATCTATGCCCAATCATATGCATATGATAAGTACCACCTACATATGAGAGAGAGAATGAGCCACATGTTCTTACACACAGTGATGCTGAGAACAGAGATTATTATGCAAGTATTCCTATGTACTTATAGTTTACCATCAACATAAGCTAGAGCAAGGTTAAGCATCCAACAGCCACTTCTGGTAGAGGCCCAGTTCCATGACAGATCAGATGTTACTAAGGACTAGATACAGAGTAGATAGGCTGACTCTGAGATCCAGTGCCACACCATGGTTTCTGCGAATGTGAAGCTGTGTTCCAGGCTGGTTGGACAACAGGTGGAGGATCTCCCCATCACCACTGATCTTGTCTTCAGGTATCTGACACAAAGATGGATGCTGCATCGCGATCAACCTCAGGGGTGACAGCAACTGGACTTTGGTGATACATTCATCTTCAGATAGCTTTATTAAGAAGTGCAGCGTCAGGCAGGGGTTCACCTGCTGGTGGCACAGTGGTTACCAGATCTATAGGCTTCAGTTCCGGTGTCTGCCAGCGGGTGTCTCTCAGCAGATCATGGTAATTAGGTGTCCTATAATCCTGCACAGCCAGGCAACACGCATTTTCTAGACATGCATTCCAGAGACAGTAAACAGTCCTTGAGCTTGGTTTTTTAGTTTTATTAGGGGTATTGAACTTGGATGGGGTAAGGGGTGTATGGGATGCCAAAGGGAACTGCAAACTGAAGACAACTTCCTGGCAACTATATCCAGGTCCAAAGACAGAGATTCTCTTCTTGGAGAGCTCTCCAGCCTCTCCTGGTGTACCATACCAGAACCCAGATAAATCCTCTTCTTTACCCAGCTGTTTGGAGAAATCCCTGGGCAAGGGGATCCAGTGCTTGCCACAATAAGATGAACAGTCCAGGGTAAGGAGCTAGTCAGGGAGCGGGTCAGGTTTCCCACTAAAATGCTTTTTTCCCCTTAGCTGGCCCAGGGGTGTAGGATTGCTCCCTCAATCCCTTTCCTATTAACTGGCTTAGGTAGGTGGCTGCCTTCAGCTGGGCTGGCTCCTTTTCTGGCTGCACAGGTAGTCCTCCCTCCAGGGATTGGTGAGGCTGACTGATTCTCCTGTCCAGGTCCCGGCCTGTAGGTAGGCCCCTTTCCACTGGGCCCCCTCCTAGGCTCCTGCATCTCTTCCTCTCTCATATCTTCCACCCGAACTTTCCTGCTGCTGAGCAGGAGCAGCCACACTTAAAGGCTACCCTGACCCCATGCCAAGCCTCCTGCTTGGGGATTGGCCAAAGTCCTCTAAATGGGCAGGCTAGCCCATCCTCACCCCCATACACTGCTTCTGGAATCTTCTGCAAGAAAAATTGTTGGAAATGGGTGCTTTGGTGCCAACTCAGAATACAATAGCCACAGTTGGAAATTCATCCATCCACAATGTATAGCCTGGATGTAGGAATCTGTTAGATGTTTTATTTACCACCCTGGCTGAACAAAGAAAGTGTATAGTATATTCAGCTTTAGACTTTCGAATCTGGCTGATTCGGGACACAATCATCCAACATCTACTGTATGTGCACTTTAGTTCACTTTGCTGTAAACTTCCTGCGTATAAGAATAACTACATTATTCAAAACTATTCACAGGTACAATTGGTGCAAGCCAATGCCTGGGGCTAAATAATAGGGCGTTGTCAGAAAAAATGTGAACTATTCCTTGTGGGTCTAAGGGGAGTGTGCAGGGCTGTGACATCATTTGTTTTTATTTGTTGCTTTGCTATCATTTGTATTAAGTTGCTTCATATATACAGTTTTTAGGACATTTTTTTAAAGCTGGAAACTTTAAAACTTTCCTTGCAGGGGGCTCCCCATGCGCTGCAATGGTAAATGCAGTTTTTTTGTCTAGTTTACAAATAAAAAGCAATTTTATTTACCTTATCTCTTACTCCTTCAGCAGCTGGAACTTGCCTCTCCCCTGCAATGCCCAAGTTGCGAGCAGGTCCTTGGTGTCTTCACTAAAAGTCCTGCATTGTACGTGATGATGTCACAGCTGTGGCTTCTGGCTGGAGCACTGGAGACACCGAGGCTTGAGGGTATTGGATCCATGGAAAGAGGAGCCTGTAGGAGTGAGGGATCAGGTAAGCAAATGTACTTTTTAATGGGAACCCTTGATAAAAACAAGCATTTAACCCTTGAAGTTTCCCCAGCGTTCAGCTTTAACCCCCTGTCTACCAGTGCATATTTATAAACTTCCCGATAGTCAAGGGATTAAAGCAAGCTCACAGCTGCCGTATCAATCATGGGCTTGGCATTGATTTTTTTTTCAGCCAACTCTTGGCTTTCACGTAAGGACCAGTACACATCAGAATGTGGTGTGGAAAACCCACGTTACATACACATTTCCAGCACTGCATTCAAAACACACTGCAGTTGGGATCTGCAGCAGATGTCATAACAAGGTGATGACACTATAAATGCAAGTACAGAATTATCCGGTTGCAGTGAGTTTCCAAAAGCAGAGCACTACTTTTGGTGTGGTGCAATTGCACAGCACAAAACTGCATGTGAATCACACAGGAATGCAGAGCACGTTCCTATGCAATTCCAGGTCTGAACCAGCCTTTAAAGTGGTCTGGGGTCATTTTTATACTGCATTGAACCATCTGCCCCTCTCACTGCTGGTACCACCGGTGGTATTCCTTTCTAGGGGGCCTGCGATTGTGGTAAACAGCCTCAACATGCTGTGTGGAAGGAAATCAGGAAGCATCCATTCCCAAATCTCCTCTGCATTGAATGAACCTGGAAGTGACAAGTATTTTGTAACTTCAGGGTTCAGAGTTGTCACTCCCTAGCCACAGTAAATAGGGAAGCAACTAAGCAAACTTGACCTGTGCTTGATTAGCTGCAGTGGAAGGCAGGGGAGACATTTGAGATCTAATAGACCCCTTATGTCCACATAAAAAGATGTCACCTTCCCAATGCTATCACACAGGGGCTTGTAAGCCCCCTTGTGAGGACAGTAAAGCTAAAAATAAATAAATAAATAAATAAAAACAATAGTAAAAACATTTAAACACACCCCCTGCTGTCCCATGCAAACTCGTGAATGCAAACGCACGCATAGGGCATGCCTGTCAAATGAGCGATCCAAATGCTAACTGCGCTTCACAACGCAAAGCACATGTACAGTAAATGAGCCCTTAATTATTTTTTTAAATTATTTTTTAGATTTTAAATTTTTTTTTTAATTTTTAAAGAATTAACATTTTTTAACTGCCCTGTTGGGGGGCTTTGGTGAAATATCAGTGTAGAAACAGACCCCTGTGTCTCACATTTGAGATAGAGAAAGGGACTGAGGACAGAGATTTAGCAGTCCCCTTTTCTGCAGCCTCAGCTGCACTGGACAGTGAATGAATGGGAGGTGCTCTGTGCTGAGTGGCTTCCTGTTCATTCACAAACTGAAGCATAGTAAACACAGTGATGAATATCAATCACTGTGTTCATTCAGGTAAGGAAGGGCTGGTAAATATGACATAGTTACTGGTACCTCTGCCCCCCCCCCCCCACACTCTCCATCCTGAAATTACCTCCTAGCAGCTGCCAGCAGGAGAGGAAGGAAGCCGGCAATGCACAGGGGGGATCAGACAGCAGGTGGAAGGGTTGTGAAGATACTAGCACCAATCACTCTGCAGGACAGCTAAAGGAAGAAAGCCGGTGGTGCTGCAGGGGGAGAGTCACAAGGCAATACAGCCAGCCCTGCTGGTCAGCAATTGACTAGGCTCCCTTTTTGTACTGATGAGGCCCCGGCCCAGTACAGGAGGGCCGACTGTACTACCTTATCAGCAGCCCTGTATGGGCGAGATACTCAATGCTTTCTCTTTGGTCCCGCAGTCTCCTGGGATATGTGACATGTCCCAGGACATTATGGTTGGGGGTGCAAGCAGAGCAGAAGTAAGAGTGGGTGCCCAGAAAAAAAAAGGTCACAATGATGGGGGGGGGGGGGGTGAGGAAGGAGGAGGATGAGCAGAACTTCCCTTTTCAGATGAAGTTCTGTTTTGAGGCAAGTTGCTTTGTCTATGCATTGGGACAGTGTTGGGCAAATGGTGTGAATGGTGGTGTAAATTGGCCCTGTGGTTTAACTGGGCCCAAAAGGGAGCATGTCATGATGGAAACATGGAGGCTGCCATTGTTAACATTCCTTCCTCAAAAGGCTCACTGATAAAAGTCTGTAGATAAGGACTTCCATCTTTCCTCTGACTCATCTGATCTGTATACAGGCTCTAGGTCGGTGACACAGAAAGGAATAAAGCCGATGTGTCAGCATAACAGTCAGGTAACCGCCAATTTTAGGAGGAGGTTAGCAATGGGCGTTCCTGTATATCTCTCATTACTGGGATGCTAAGGTCTAAAAATAACTGCATTTAAAAAAATTGTAATAATGACCTTTATTTAACAGCAAAGTTGATTAAATCTCTAAATGCAACCTTCAACAGATACAGCATAGTTAGCAGATATGAACAAATATTCAAAATCGTAGAAGAAGGATCATGCTCCGGTCGCTTTAGAGCAAATAAGCGCAGGAATGTTTGAAAGCATTGCATGTTTTGCTGCTTTTTTTGTGAGTTTTTTGTGTCTTTCTTGCCGCATTTTTGTTCAATAAATGGCACTACAAGAGCGACACGCGTTTTTTGTGCCTTTTGTGAGTACGCACAAGATTGCATGTGTAGCGCTACCCCCGCGGGAGCCGCTTGAACATTTTGGGTCCCCTGTTCTATGCCTCAACCCCAAGAACAACCTCTACCCCTATGGCACACCTGGTTAGATTCGGTTACTGCAAATACCAGTGCAAAGGACACCAACGAACAGGTTAAGATGATCAAACAATGCTTTACTAGAGAGTATTAATTCAGCAGAGAAAAGGATCATAAACTGTGAATATTGCCCCATGTTGCAAAACTTAGCCTTAAGCAGAACTATAGCAATATACAATGAGACAGCAATACCAGTAGTTATTGTGAAACTGACAAACCTCCAGTAGGTCTATGATCCCAGGAGCAAGAAAGGGGAGGAGGAGACCTTTGGTCAGTCAATTCCCTCTAAGCCCTGATGCCACAGGAAAAATAACAACTCAATCTGGGTAGGAGTTCCCCTTTAAATGACTGAGCAATAATTCAACAATACTAATACACAGTCAGCGGCCACTCTGTAGATAAAGTCCCTTTAAATAGAGGAGTCCTAGAGATGAGTGTATTCCTTAATTCCAGCCTGCTTATGATGAGGCACAGATTTGTCACTGTTCAATAGTAACAACTGGATGAAAGAAATTAGCAGATAGTGCTCCTCAATAGCAACTTCGGAGTTAAAATTGTCTGCACGCAGTGTCTATACAGTACCAGGGAGGATTGTTGGGCTTGCACCTGCTCACCAGACCCCTGAGGGATATCACAACCGAAATCTGCTGCAGAATGCTATATGATTGCCTCCTGACAACCGATCAAACCGCAGGTAAAGATGCTTGCAAGGTGCACAAGGGTGGCTGGACTGATCTCCAAACGATGCCGCGGTCCCTGGAGTGCTGAGAGTCGCCCCACGGTGCTGTGGGATATTAGGCTGTTGAGCAGGATTCACTTATTAAACAAATAAATATATAACCTCCTCCACTACAATCCCCTCAAAAAGTCACACTTTCTCCCTAGAAAGTTCACTAATAATATAACCTTTTTGTTATATACCATAAAATAATGATCATATTATAACACATTAAAAAATTAAGATTAAACCATAAAGTGTCCAATACCAATAAAGTCCCAAAAGTGTCCAAAAAGTCCAAAATTTCAAACTTTCATCCAATAAGAAGGATTGCCTCCTATTTAATCTGGCGAAAACCTCAAAATAAAGAAATAAATACTCTAGTGCATTACCTTTTATACAAAAAGAATAATTATTCGGTGCAAATCACAAACCACTCCAAAAAAAGTGTCCAAAAAGAAAAAAAAAAAAAAAGTAATAAAAGTAATTCCTTATATGTGCACATATAACACAAACTATGAACTGTGAACACTCTGTGATCACTGCAACACTGTGTACACACCGTGGACCAGCACCCAATAGTGCTAGATACTATTACCCTCTGTAAGTATTAATCAGCTAATCAATACTATGGATCAAAATCCTCCATTCTCTCTTCAAAGATAATTTTGCAGAAAACCATGTGTGGATAACCAACAAAATGGCCACAGCGACACTTCCGGTTAGCGTACGTGCGTCTTGACGTCACTCCCCTAAAGAATTTCGTCACTTCCGGACTTCGTCCAAGTCCAGAAGTGACGAAACGCGTTAGAAAGTGACGTCAAGACGCATGTACGCTAACCGGAAGTGTCGCCGCGGCCTATTTGTTGGTTATCTACACATGGTTTTCTGCATTGTTTGTTGAAGCCTGTACAGGAGCCATGGTCAGAGCTGGAATCTCTGTATTTTTAATGTAAGTTACTATTAAATTTTCCCTATGCTTTTAAGATCAGTCTTAAGACCCTTCTTGTCTTTCTGAGGACCTTGGAAAATTGAAGAGAGAATGGAGGATTTTGATCCATAGTATTGATAAGCTGATTAATACTTACAGAGGGTAATAGTATTTAGCACTATTGGGTGCTGGTCCACGGTGTTTTTTTTTTCTTTTTGGACACTTTTTTTGAAGTGGTTTGTGATTTGCACCGAATAATTATTCTTTTTGTATAAAAGGTAATGATCTGGAGTATTTATTTCTTTATTTTGAGGTTTTCGCCGGATTAAATAGGAGCCAATCCTTCTTATTGGATGAAAGTTTGACATTTTGGACTTTTTGGACACTTTTGGGACTTTATTGGTATTGGACACTTTATGGTTTAATCTTAATTTTTTAATTTTTTAATGTGTTATAATATGGTCATTATTTTATGGTATATCACAAAAAGGTTATTTTATTAGGATTCACTTATTGTACGGTGGAGCCGCGGCCTGGAACTCCCGCAGCGAAGTCATACTCCTCTCTGCCAGTCTCCAAATCCCCATGACAAGAGAGCTAGCATGGCTCCAGCAGGGAAATATACACTATATTGCCAAAAGTATTGGTCGGCCTGCCTTTACACACACATGAACTTTAATGGCATCCTAGTGTTAGTCCGTAGGGTTCAATATTGAGCTGGCCCCGCCTTTTGCAACTATAACAGCTTCAACTCTTCTGGGAAGGCTGTCCACAAGGTTTAGGGAATGTTTTGGGAATGTTTGACCATTCTTCCAGAAGCACATTTGTGAGGTCAGGCACTGATGTCGGAGGAGAAGGTCTGGCTAGCAGTCTCCACTCTGATTTATGCAGTAATCTATGAGGTTGAGGTCAGAACTCTGTGCAGGCCAGTCAAGTTCCTCCACCTCAAACTCGCTCATCCATGTCTTTATGAACCTTGCTTTGTGCACTGGTGTGCAGTCATGTTGGAACAGGAAGGGGCCATCCCCAAACTGTTCCTACAAAGTTGGGAGCATGAAATTGTCCAAAATGTTGATACCTTAAGAGTTCCTTTCACTGGAACTAAGGGGCCAAGCCCAACCCCAACTCCTAAAAAAACAGCCCCACACCATAATCCCCCTTCCACCAAACTTTACACTTGGCACAATGCAGTCAGGCAAGTGCCATTCTCCTGGCAGCCCAGACATGTCCATCAGATTGCCAGACAGAGATGCATGATTTATCACTCCAGAGAACACGTCTCCACTGCTCTAGAGTCCAGTGGCGGCGTGCTTTACACCACTGCATCTAACACTTTGCATTGCACTTGGTGATGTAAGGCTTGAATGCAGCTGCTCGGCCATGGAATCCCAATTCTCTATGCACTGTTGTGCTAATTTGAAGGCCACATGAAGTTTGGAGGTCTTTAGCTATTGACTCTGCAGACAGTTGACGATTTCTGCACACTGTGCGCTTCAGCATGTGCTGACCCCGCTCTGTCATTTTATGTGGCCTACCACTTCATGGCTGAGTTGCTGTTGTTCCCAGTTGCTTCCAATTTGTTATAATAACACTAACAGTTGAGCGTGGAATATTTAGTAGCAAGGAAATTTAACTGAATCTGTGGTGGAAAGGGTCGGCATATCATGAGGTAAGAATTATTTCTTCGGAACTTTCACCTAAAGTATCATAAGTCAATCTCTTTAGGGGCAAATCGTTCATTTTTCTCTTTGCTTTTTAGGCTCATCTACTTGCGATGCAATGGACTCTTCTTCTTCTCTTTTAGGCTGATAAGGTTCTAAATCTTCTGCAATAATAGGGGTCTGGGAATCCTTTTAACCTGCTGGGGACTGGCTTTGAGGTATGAACTCTGGGACCACAGGCCTGAGGTTTCCAATATCTGTCTCTCTAGGAAGAGAAGGAACGACAGTCTCGGACATGGCAGACGGCCACAACCAATCCATCCCCATTTCTTCATCCTCACCGTCCTCTTCATCTGGGCTTGGTGACACAGGTTGAGTCCTGGTTGAGGTGCGTGATGTTTGAGAAGTGGACTGAATCTGTTGTTCTGGCTGTTGGGGCACACGAATTGCTTACAATAAGCGCAGTAAGTGAATATGGTGCCATGTTTTTAATGGGCCCGTGTTTCCTTCTGGGAGAATTTGATACACTGGTAGCCCCCGTCTGCAGACAATATAGGGCTATGACTTCCAGTGACTGGCTAGATTGTGCTTCCCAAGGATACCCAGATTTCTCAGCAACACTTTATCTCCGAGCTACAGATCATGAACTCTCACATTCAGGTCAAAATGTAAGTTATTCCACTGTCCCCGGATGTCTGAGGAAGCCTTGACTTTCTCATATGCGGTCGTCAGACATTCACGCTAGCGGTCCACATATCCACAGGCAAAATAATAACACGATGTACAAAATCTGGGTAGGAGTTCCCCTTTAAATGACTGAGCAATAATTCAAAAATACTAATACACAGTCAGCGGCCACTCTGTAGATGAAGTCCCTTTAAATAGAGTCCTAGAGATGAGTGTATTCCTTAATTCCAGCCTGCTTATGATGAGGCACAGATTTCTCACTGCGCAATAGTAACAACTGGATGAAAGAAATTAGCAGATTATTATTTTTTTTATTATTATACAGGATTTTCATAGCGCCAACAGTTTGCTCAGCGCTTTACATTAGGGAGGGAGACAATACAGTAACAATACAGTTCAATACAAGAGGGATTAGAGAGCCCTGATCCTTGGAGTTTACAATCTAGGAGGGAGGGGATAGTGGTACAAGAGGTAATTAGCTGTGGGGGATGGAGTGGTAGGCGGAGGAGTGCATTCCAGTATTAGCTGGGGATGGGGTAGGCTTCCCTGAAGAGATGGGTTTTCAGAGTGCGCCTAAAGGTGAGCAGAGTAGGCGATAGCCTGATAGCTTGGGGTAGGGAGTTCCAGAGGATGGGTGAAGCCCTTGAGAAATCCTGGAGATGAGCATGGGCGGAGGAAACAAGGGAGCTAGAGAGTAGGAGGTCTTGCGAGGAGCGGAGAGTACGGTTTGGGTGGTATTTAGAGGCAAGGTCGGTTATGTAGTTTGGGGCAGTGTTATGAATGGCTTTGTATGTCAGTGTTAGTGTTTTGAATTTTATCCGTTGGGCAATTGGAAGCCAGTGGAGGGATTGGCAGAGAGGGGTGGCAGATAAAGAGCAGTTAGTAAGGTGAATGAGTCTGGCAGCAGCATTCATGATGGACTCTAGTGGGGATAGCCTGCGGTGAGGTAGGAGAGTGAGGAGGGAGTTACAGTAGTCAAGGCGTGATATAATAAGGGAGTGAATGAGTTGCTTAGTGGTTTCCGAGGTTAGGAACGGTTGTATCTTGGAGATGTTGTGGAGGTGAAGTCTACATGAGTTTGTCAGTGATTGGACTTGGGGCTGAAAGGACAGATTGGAGTCTAGGATTACACCTAGTACCCTGGCGTGAGGGGTGGGGCTAATGGCAGTGTTGTTGATCTTAATGGAGAAGTCGGGGGGGCACGGGCTGGGGGGAATACTAGAAGCACAGTTTTGGAAAGGTTGAGTTTGAGGAAGTGGAGTGACATCCAGTCTGATATGTCACTTAGTAGGCTGGTGATGCGATTGGAGACTGAGGGGGTGAGGTGAGGGGTAGAGAGATAGATTTGTGTGTCGTTGGCATAGAGATGGTAGTTGAAGCCGTGGGAGTTTATCTATTGGCCAAGGGAGGAGGTGTAGATGGAGAAGAGGAGGGGTCCGAGGACAGAGCCTTGAGGGACCCCGACAGAGAGAGGGAGTGAAGGGGAGGTGGCAGCGTTATAGGTAACACTGAAGGAGTGCTGCGATAGATAGGAGGAGAACCAGGAGAGAGCGGAGTCTCTGAGGCCAAGAGAGTGGAATTTTTTGAGGAGGAGGGGGTGATCAACCGTGTCAAAAGCAGCAGAGAGGTCAAGTAGTAGGAGTATAATATAGTGGCCATTGGTTTTGGCGGTTAGTAGGTCATTGGTGAGTTTGAGTAGGGCAATTTCGGTGGAGTGTAGGGAGCGGAAGCCGGACTGTAAAGGGTCGAGAAGGTTGTTGTCGGTGAGATTGGAGCTCAGGCGATTATAGACTAAGCGTTCTAGGAGTTTAGAGGTAAATGGCAGTAGGGAGGTGGGTCTTAGGTTGTTCAGGTCGGAGGGGTCCAGGGAGGGTTTCTTAAGTATGGGAGTGCTTTAGTGGGGAGGGGAAGGTACTAGTGGAGAGGGAAAGATTGAAGATGTGAGTGAGAGAGCATAGAATGGAAGAGGAGGGGGACCGCAGGAGTTGTGAGGGGACAGGGTCCAGGGGGCAGGTGGTGAGGCGGACTTCGGAGAAAAACTTAGTGACCTCTTCGGTGGTAGTGAGATCAAGGGAGCAAAGTGTTGAGGGGGTTATTGTGTGAGGAGTGCTAAGTGGGGTGGGTGTCTGAGCAGTGGCGAAGTCCCGACAGATTGCGTCAATTTTGTTTTTGAAGTGGTTGGCAATATTATGGGCGATAAGTGAGGTACTGGGTGGAGGTGGAGGCGGAGAAAGTAGAGAGTTAAAAGTGGGGAAGAGCCGGCGAGGACTGGAGGAGAAGGTACTAATGAGGGTAATAGAGTAGGCTTGTTTGGCAGTGTGAAGGGAGGAAGTGTACGTTAAGAAGGCAGATTTATAGCAGGCGAACGCTTGTTGGGATTTGGTTTTACGCCATAGTTGCTCCAGTGCATGACTATGTCGTTTGAGGTTTCTGGTGTGGTCGGTCTGCCAGGGTTGTAGCAGTTGGGGCCTAATGCTTCGTGTTGTTGGGGGTTCGAGCAAGTCTAGAGCAGCTGAAAGCGAGTTGTTGTAGACAGCAGTGGCCAGGTCAGGTTAGGACAGGGGATGGATGCTGTCGTAAAGTTGGTCAGTTGCAGAGTGGAAGGGAGCAGGGTTCCAATTCCGGAGGTTTCTGCTGTTAATGGTTTGCCGTTTAGAGGGATAGGTGTTTGAGGACGAGGAGATGAAGAAGGTGATGAGGTTGTGATTGGAGAGAGGAAAAAGTGTTTTGTGGATTGGTGTTTGTGAGGTTGCAGGGAGTGCAAAGGTGAGAGAAGACAAGGGCTCCTCAATAGCAACTTCGGAGTTAAAATTGTCTCCAAGCAGTGTCTATACAGTAGCAGGGAGGATTGTTGGACTTACACCTGCTCACCAGACCCCTGAGGGATATCACAACCAAAATCTGCTGTGGAAGATCAGACTGTTGGCAGTGAAGAATGCTATATGATTGCCTTCTGACAACCCATCAAATCAGCGGGTAAAGGTGCTTGCAAGATGCCCCTTGGTGGCTGGTCCAATCTCCAAATGATGCCACAGTCCCTGGAGCACTAAGGGTCACCCCGCACTACTGTGGGATACTAGGCTGCTGAGCAGGATTCGCTTATTGTACAGTAAAGCCGCGGCCTTCAACTCCCGGGCAGGGGTGTCCCTAGGGTTGGTGTCACCCAGACTCCGATCCATTATCCTCCCCAATCCGCAGATCTGATCCATCCTGCGGGGATTGTCGGCTTGCTTTAAAACTTACCTTTTCCTGGAGAGATCAGTTAACCCCATATAGGTTGCATGCCGACGATCCCTGCAGGATGGATCAGATCTGCGGATTGGGGAGGATAATGGATCGGACTCCGATCCATTATGCTCAATCTGCAGATCCAATCTATCTTGCGGGGATTGTCGGCTTGCTTTACAACTTACCTTTTCGTCGAGCGGGTACGGTGTCACCCCGTGCGGTAGGTGTCACCCCATGTGGCTCGCACCCCCCGCACCTGCCTAGGGATGCCCCTGCTCCCAGGGAGAAGTCACACTCCTCTCTGTCAGTCTCCAAATCCTTGTGCCAAGAGAGCCAGCATGGCTCCAGCAGGGAAATATATCTCCTCCCAGAATCCTTTTAGTCTCCTTCCTTCTGGTATTTGTAGTCCAGTTAATGCTGAGGAATACAGTGTGGCTGTGTGACTACAAGTCCCAAGATCATCTGCTTTCCAGACGTACTTCCCACTCTGTCAGCAGGAAATGATGTGTTTACTCTACACTGAAGAGGGGAAGAAAAGGAATCTCAGTCTGTGCCCCTGATTTGCAGAATGATATAGCCTGAACCCGGCTACACATGGTTTTGTACATATTTACGTGCTACTGTAATGTGAATGCAGCCTAAAATTATCACAAGCAATAACCTCAGCTACAACTTATCAAATGACTACATTTTCACAGTAGCTTTTCTTAAGGCTCATGCACACTATGTGCAGTCACCAGTGTTTTTCTGCACTGGATTGGTCACTGCAAGGACCCATAGAAAACAATTGCTGTGCCTTAACATGAGCAGAATGCTGTAGTTGCAGTGTCCACCAGCGGGTGTCTCCCAACAGCCAGCAGTTTCTAGTAAACAGTTTCCATTTGATGCTGGTTGCTGGGAGGTTATTTAGTCTCTTCTGTGCTAGTACACTTTATGTCAGTGTCTTTCTTTGCTATGCTAAGTCAGACGCTGTTTGCCATTATCCTGCTCCTATTCTTCCCCTGCATCCTGTACCTTACAACCCTCTGCCTTATATCTGCTCCCCTTTTTCTGATCCCAGTCCTGGTAGAACCCCCCCCCCCCAGCTCCCCCTTGCATCTGGTATTTCCTGTGACCTGTGTTCCACATCTTGTATATATTGTAGGTGGTTTGGTATTTTGTCATTTAGTTAATTGTTCACTTATACCTTTATGTTAGCTTTTTGCTGGTGTTTGGATGTCTTTTTTTTGTATTAATAGTTACTTTACGATATACAGTCAGGTCCATAAATATTGGGACATCGACACACTTCTAACATTTTTGGTTCTATACACCACCACAATGGATTTGAAATGAAACAAACAAGATGTGCTTTAACTGCAGACTGTCTGCTTTAATTTGAGGGTATTTAAATCCAAATCAGGTGAACGGTGTAGGAATTACAACAGTTTGCATATGTGCCTCCCACTTGTTAAGGTACCAAATGTAATGGGACTATTGGCTTCTCAGCTGTTCCATGGCCAGGTGTGTGTTATTCCCTCATTATCCCAATTACAATGAGCAGATAAAAGGTCCAGAGTTCATTTTAAGTGTGCTGTTTGCATTTGGAATCTGTTGCTGTCAACTCTCAAGATGAGATCCAAAGAGATGTCACTATCAGTGAAGCAAGCCATCATTAGGCTGAAAAAACAAAACAAACCCATCAGAGAGATAGCAAAAACATTAGGCGTGGCCAAAACAACTGTTTGGAACATTCTTAAAAAGAAGGAACGCACCGGTGAGCTCAGAAACACCAAAAGACCCAGAAGACCACGGAAAACAACTGTGGTGGATGACCGAAGAATTCTTTCCCTGGTGAAGAAAACACCCTTCACAACAGTTGGCCAGATCAAGAACACTCTCCAGGAGGTAGGTGTATGTGTGTCAAAGTCACCAATCAAGAGAAGACTTCACCAGAGTGAATACAGAGGGTTCACCACAAGATGTAAACCATTGGTGAGCCTCAAAAACAGGAAGGCCAGATTAGAGTTTGCCAAACGACATCTAAAAAAGCCTTCACAGTTCTGGAACAACATCCTATGGACAGATGAGACCAAGATCAACTTGTACCAGAGTGATGGGAAGAGAAGAGTATGGAGAAGGAAAGGAACTGCTCATGATCCTAAGCATACCACCTCATCAGTGAAGCATGGTGGTGGTAGTGTCATGGCGTGGGCATGTATGGCTGCCAATGGAACTGGTTCTCTTGTATTTATTGATGATGTGACTGCTGACAAAAGCAGCAGGATGAATTCTGAAGTGTTTCGGGCAATATTATCTGCTCATATTCAGCCAAATGCTTCAGAACTCATTGGATGCCGCTTCACAGTGCAGATGGACAATGACCCAAAACATACTGCAAAAGCAACCAAAGAGTTTTTTAAGGGAAAGAAGTGGAATGTTATGCAATAGCCAAGTCAATCACCTGACCTGAATCCGAATGAGCATGCATTTCACATGCTGGAGACAAAACTGAAGGGAAAATGCCCCAAGAAAAATCAGGAACTGAAGACAGTTGCAGTAGAGGCCTGGCAGAGCATCACCAGGGATGAAACCCAGCGTCTGGTGATGTCTATGCATTCCAGACTTCAGGCTGTAATTAAGTGCAAAGGATTTGCAACCAAGTATTAAAAAGTGAAAGTTTGATTTATGATTATTATTCTGTCCCATTACTTTTGGCCCCTTAACAAGTGGGAGGCACGTATGAAAACTGTTGTGATTCCTACACCGTTCACCTGATTTGGATGTAAATACCCTCAAATTAAAGCTGACAGTCTGCAGTTAAAGCACATCTTGTTCCTTTCATTTCAAATCCATTGTGGTGGTGTATAGAGCCAAAAATGTTAGAATTGTGTCGATGTCCCAATATTTATGGACCTGACTGTATACTGTAGTCTGTTGTCAGTTTCTAAGAGCAGCCATGCAGATCTGGCCATATCTGCTGCTGATTCCTGACACTGACAATAATTTGCACAGTAAAATGTTGCATTTTACAATGCAGACTAGTGTGAACCAAACTTCAATGCTGAACTCCGGGCACAACTTTGATTTAAATATATCATACATCCTATTAGCTGCAAATGATATAACCCAGGTATTACCTTGTAAAAGTTGCAGTGACATCATCACTGCACTGTACAGGACCTGTGCAGAAAGCAGAGTTCTAGGAGGAGCCCAGAAGTCTTCACCCACTAAAGGCGGTCTGCACAATTGATAGGAGAGGGCAGAGACAAGACCAGTCACCCTGCACAAGCAGAGAGAGAGCAGCAGTGACCGATTTATCACAGGAAGTTCCTGCACAGAGGGAAAGTTTCACACTGGATTACTGCACAGATCTGGAAAGAGAACACAAAGCACACTGTGACAGACTCCTGACACCATGACTTAGGTATCTCCACCAAGAAGCTGCCACCCTCGGATAGCTCTGGAAAGCTTTGGAACAGGTGGCCAGTGACTATAGCGGCAGCTACCTCAAAGAACTAGACAACACCAGTTTTTGGAATAAACAAGAACTGCTTTATTAAAGAAACACACTGAATTTACGCAGAAAACCATCAGATAAGAGCTAATCACATTGTCATAGACAATGCCCACCCCAGACAGTCTGGCACCCACACAGGAATACATTATACATAGGAAGCCATAAGCAGGGGCGGACTGACAACTCATGGGGCCCCCGGGCAATAGGGGATCATGGGGCCCCTGTGTCCTTGCCCAAACTCAGTCCGCCCCTGGCCATAAGTTACAATGATAGTTCTTTCTGGATACACAGTAAAACACAGAGTTCACCGGGCAATGGTACTCCTGCAGCCCCAAGTCCATGACAATGCTTCCCCTCTGTTCCATAGTCCGGTATGTCCAATACGGGTCAGCTTGGGGATGTCCAAAAGCTATACTAAAATAAATAAATAATGCAGAGCTTAAAATTATAAAAGTGACAATATGTAAAAGTGAAGCGCAAAATGGTTTAGCGCTGGAGTGACCACAGAATGTAAAGTGTTTTGTCAGATATTGACGAGATGAACAGTGAATGGAATATTTATTAGTGACAATAGAGAATAGTCCCAAACAAATTGTTATGGTGATACACTTGTAAATATTGATGAGCAAAAGTTCAAAGTATTCCGTAAAACATCCGTGCACGTGACTCCATGATAAGGGATTGTTGGATGCATGCACTCACCAGAAGCGCAATAAAATTGCGCATAGAATCATATCCAAGAACTCCACGGTGAGCATCTGGGCACAGGAAAGGAACTCCACTGGCTTAATGACAGCACACAGGAAAAGACCCCAGGCATCAATCACTGGACCCTCACAGCATACAGGGATAGCTCCACTTGTACCTCTTCACCATGGATAAATATTGTCAAAAGGGATGTATTCCACCTTAAATGAAATGGCTCGAATATACCAGCCACAACGGGAGTATTGATAATGTAGTATTTTATTGTAAAAAAGGAACATCCACGTGGATACAGAGTATTGGCAGTACACTTACAAAGATGGCCGCCGGCCTTCCATGCAGCCTCGGCAGCGGGACATCAGTACGGCAAGCTATACTACAATCAAAGGTTGGTTTGCCGGAAAGGTTCATCTGTGTTGCCATTGTGTCCTCCCTGCCTGTACTGCAAAGTAAAGTTGTAGGGCTGCAGGGCAAGACTCCTCCAAAATAAGCTTCTGTTGTCCCCAGAAACTCAATTCAACCAGATCAAGGGGTTGTGGTCAGTGACCACCATAAAGGATCCATAGAGATAGGGCTGAAGTTTTTTCAGGGCTCACACCAGCGCCAAACATTCTTCTTCCACGGCTGCATGCCCCATCTGCAGGTGTAGCAGCTTGCGACTGATGTAGACAACACAGTGCTCACTGCTGTCGGCTCCCATTTGGCTTAGCACTGCTCTCAACCCGCTGATAAGTATCAGCCCAAGTAAGGGGTGGCACAGTCTGGTTGGAGTTACGGAAGTTGGGTCTTAGCTGGGTGCCGTCATCAAGTGGCTCCTCTGCTCACCTTGCTTGTTGCTGGGTGGTCACAGGGCAGGCTCCTAGGGATAAATCCACAAGGAAAGATGAAGGGATGTCCCAAATTATTTCTAAGTAAAACATCCATGGGCAAATCCCTCTTAACTCCAACTTCCACATCTCTGGATCCCCACCCCAATCAACATGTACTTGGTTAGTAGGGATGTGTAAAACCTACTATCCAGCCTACTAACCTAAATCCAGCCACTCGCAAGGCTACGAACCTCCCGGTTCTCTCAGTCGATGTAACCATTCTGGGTTGCACCAAGGTGATGGTTGCTCCACCATCCCTGAGTCCTTGGGTGGGTCGCCTCTTTACTCATGCGGCCTGTTGGTGATGCATGAGGTTGTCGTTAGCAGCAGCTTGGATTGGGTTCACCTCATGGAATAACCTAAATTCCTCTTCACCTCAGCCGGTCAAGGTAGATGGCGAGTCGGCCTCCAGGCAGTGAGCGGTCACTCGGGCTATGCCAGGGGCAGCAGGATTCCATGAAGTTGCGGTGACATTCCAAGGACAGTTAGCTCACAGGTGTCCCACTTGATCACACCCATAGCAGCGAGGCCTGGTCTTCTTGATGGGTATAGCAGGTTGGGCCTTTGCGGGGAGGGTGACCAGCTGCTGGGTGGAGAAGCTACGAAGCATCCAGGGCCCGACCAGACAGCTTGCTGATGAGGATAGTGACCCAGTCAGCTTTGTTGATTCCCTGGAGGTCGCACTGGGTCTCGAAGACTTGTAGGTACTGGTCAATTTCCTCTACCCCATCCTGGAAGGGTTGGAACTTTGCGTAGGGAAGTTTCTTGTGGCTACCCATGGTCCCAATCGCCTTCTGAACCTCAAGCATTTTTAGGCAGGTCGAGTCTGCAGTTATCTGGGTGACCACCTCTTGGGGGGAACTGGTGCTGTAGAATGCCATATGCCACTGGTTCTCTCGCTGGACCTTGGACATCCCGAACCCTTTCATAGCTGGCTTGCTGACTTGGTCACTGGCCGGTCACTCTCCATCAACTCGGCAATTAGGGTGGTCTTTGACTGACTGCTGGTGCTATGTCTCCTTGACTCCAGCAAATTCTTGAGTGTGCTTCGCTTAAAGCTGGAGTAGTGAAGCTCCATCCGACAAGGTCCTGGTGGTGGTTCTGATCTTCTAGGCGCAAGGAAGTACCCCATTGCTGCCACAAACTGTGACAGACTCCTGACACCCCGTCTGGGTATCACCGCCAGGAAGTTGCTTCCCAAGCTCTGGAACATGAGGCCAGTGACTATAGCTGTAGCTACCCCAAAGTACTAGACACCAGTTTTTGGAGTAAACAAGATGAACTGCTTCATTACAGAAACACATTGAACATATACATAAAACCATCAGATGAGAGCTAATAACATTATCATAGACAATGCCCACCCCAGACAGTCCGGTGCTCACATAGGAATACATTATACATAGGAAGCCATAAGTTATAATTCTTCCTGGATAACTTAATAAAACATTAGAACACAGAGTTTTCGGAGCAATGGTTCTCCTGCAGCCTGAAGTCCCTGACACACTCCAAAATCCAAGAATACACATGGCACTTGTATTTAGACAATATTTGCTGAGTTCAGCTTTCAGTCACATTTTGGTCACTTGGTTTTGTAGTTATAGCAATCCTTTACAATAATAATTCATTTGAACAAACAATAAAAATGTCACTGTGAATGTCAGAGTGAAAATTAATGTTTCCTTTTTGCTGACTGAATGTATCTTTATGGGATTAATTATTATTCATTTTATGCCCAAGCCAATGCTTACTCACTTTATATATCATAAATGCACCAAGCCTTGTTTCACCTAACAGTGAACTTCTCTTATTTGCTCCTTTTTTTGTTGCATGTCTATTACATATCCGACTAAAAGAATTTTATTATATCTGTTACAAAAAATACCTGTTGCTCCTGCCAGAAATCCAGTGAGCTCCTAAGTTATTGTAGTTAGCCCATACTGAATTGTAGGCGCAAACATTGATATTAGTTCTAAGTTTCCTTTGTGGACTACAGAATGCCCCCACCCCATTTTGTAAAGATGAGGAGAGGGGAAGATGTTTTGTAGTTCTGCAACACTTCTGTCCTATGGATGAGCTGGGTTTAAACCTGGATTCGGTCCCAGGTTGTCACACAATCACATCCCCACCAACCCAATAAGTTGTGGGTAGGAGATCCCTTGCCCCGCAGCTACACTGAACAAAGGGGTGGGGATGCTTTTATATTAGGTCAATGATTTTTCTCGCTTCTTCTATACAGATCTTTAGTAATCACTAGAGGGGTCACCAGCAGGAGGAAAGAGGTATTGATTCCTCAATATAGATCTTTTGTGAGACCTAATTTAGAATAATGTCCATTTCTGGAAATCTCACTTTCAAAACGATATTTGTAAGATAGAATGAATTCAGAAACAAAAATGGTGAAAGATCTGAGGAATAAAACGTATCAGCAGAGACCTCAGGAACTTAATACTGTATGTACAGTGTGGAAGAAAGAAAGGAATGAGGGGACATGACTGAAACCTTTAAATACATTGATGGTGTGAATATGGTTTGGAGGGCTGTATTTTCAATATGAATTTATGGTCAAGAACACGGGGACATGACCCCAAAAAAGCAGGAGGAAAGTTCCAATCTAATCTTAGAAAGTATTACAAGAGGGTTCAGCAGCATGAAGAAGGAGGTCCTGATTCCTCTATATAGATCTTTATTTATCACTAGAGGGATCACCAGGAGGAGGTAAGAGGTCCAGATTCCTCTATATAGATCTTTAGTTATCACAAGAGGGGTCACCAGGAGAAGGTAAGAGATCCTGATTCCTCTATATAGATCTTTATTATCACTAGAGGGGTTACCAGGAGGAGGTGAGAGGTCCTGATTCCTTTATATAGATCTTTAGTTATCACTAGAGGGATCACCAGGAGGAGATAAGAGGTCCTGATTCCTCTATATACATCTTTATTATCGCTAGAGAGATCACCAGGAGGGGGTAAGAGGTCCTGATTCCTCTATATAGATCTTTATTATTGCTAGAGGGGTCACCAGGAGGGGGTGAGAGGTCCTGATTCCTCTATATAGATCTTTATTATTGCTAGAGGGGTCACCAGGAGGAGGTAAGAGGTCCTGATTCCTTTATATAGATCTTTATTATTGCTAGAGGGGTCACCAGGATGAGGTAAGAGGTCCTGATTCCTTTATATAGATCTTTAGTTATCACTAGAGGGATCACCAGCAGAAAGAAGGAGACCCTAATTCCTCTATATTAGTGGTCTCCAAACTGTGGCCTGGGGGCCAGATGCAACCCTTTGCTTATCTTTATCTGACACTATTCCTCCTACTGACAACAACAATGGAGGCATAATTCTTGCCACTGACACCAATAACCGGGCACTATTTTTCCCACTGAAACCAAATATGGGTACTATTCTTCTCACTGACACCACCAATAGGGGCATATTTCTTCCCACTGAAACCAATGATGGGTACTATTCTTCTCACTGACACCACCAATAGGGGCATATTTCTTCCCACTGACACCAATGATAGGGTATTATTCCTACCAATAGATGTGGAATTGCTTACTCCTGCTCATTTTTTACTCTCACTGACCACAGTTCGGCCCCCCTAAAGTCTGAAGGATAGTAAACTGGCCCCTTGTTTAGAGAGTTTGGAAACCCCTTCTCTATATAGATCTTTAGTTATCACTAGAGGGATCACCAGCAGGAAGAAGGAGGTCCTGATTCCTCTATATAGATGCATAGTGAGACTTCATTTAGAATACTGTGTCTGTTTCTGGAAACCTCACTTGCAAAAGGATATTTGTAAGATAGAATGAATCCAGAAACAAAAATGGTGAAAGGTTTGAGGAATAAAACATATCAGGAGAGACGTCAGAAATTTAATATGTACAGTCTTTAGGAAAGAAAGGAATGAGGGGACATGACTGAAGTCTTTAACCTCTTCCCGTTAGGCCCATGCCGATAAACGGCTGGATGGGAGTGCTGCTGATGCGGGTGGACGTTTCTAAATGTCCCCCCGCATCCATTGCCTGTGCGCGTTCCCTGGGAGTGCACGGCACCACAATCAGTGCCCGCTGTGTGCGGTGGACACGGATCGCTGTACGGGACCTCTGTGTGAGGTCCCGATTCATGTGATCACTGATTGGCCAATCAGTGATCACAGGAACAGTAGTAAGCAAGATGTCACTTCCTGACATCATTGCTTACTACCTTTGAAATCTGTGAATGATCACAGAGGTCACATGGTACAAGGCTATTCACAACAACCTTGTACCATGTGACAAGCTGTGACCAATCACAGCTCTCACAGTATTTCTTAATGGCTGCATGAATGCAGCCAGAGAGAAGGAGAAATGATTGCCTTTCCAGCCTTTATCGGTGTAAAAGCAATCGGTTTAAAAAAAGAAAAAAAAAAAATCTTCATCACCCCTCACAAGTACTACAGTGTCATTATGGTGACACTGTACTGCTAAGGTGCCACTATGTAAAAAAAACATAAATAATAATATAAAAAAATAAAATAAAAATTTAAAAAAATATTTTGAAAAATTTGAATTTTTGGTTATAAACTAATTTGGGTTATTTTTTTGTTTTGTTTTACTAAAAAGATAGATGAATACATTTTGGCCAAGATTTATGAAGAAAGATGATTTATTTGCAAAATTGTATTAGAAAAACACTTTTTATTTAAAATTTTTGGTCTTTTTAATTTATATAGCAAAAAAATTAAAATCCCAGTGGTGAATAAATACCATCAAAATAAAGTTTTATCTGTCTCAAAAAAATGCTAAAAATTTCATATGGGTACAGTGTTGCATGAAAATTGGCCTGGACAGGAAGGGGGTGAAAGTGTCAGGACTTGAAGGGGTTAAATACATTGATGGTGTGAGTAAGGTTCAGGAGGGCTGTATTTTCAATATGAATTTAAGGTCAAGTGCATGGGGACATGACCTCAAAAGAGCAGGAGGAAAGTTCTAGCAAACGTAGTGAGTCAGTCAACTAAGGATTTAAATATGCTTCAGGCAAACTATATATATATATATATATTGGGCAGACTTGATGGACCACTTTATCTGCTCTCAGTCTTCTGTTTCTTAACCCCTTCACGCCTACGGGTAAAACAAATCTTAATGCCTAAGCACAATTTTGCAATGTTGACATGTGTTAGTAAATCCATACATATCACCACAACTACTTTGTACATCTAGGTGGATTATACCTTGTTTTTTTTCAGGACAAATTGGGCTTTCATTTGGTGGTAAATGGTAATGGATATATCCTGATTGTTTTTTATTATCAAAGGAAAACTGGCCCAAAATAGTAAAAAAAATCATTTTTTTAATTTACCTGTGCATTTCTTGTTACTACCATAACCTACCACCAAAGAACAACCCAAAATAAATTCTCCAGCTCTTGACGATTGCAGCGATACCATATATGTGTATGTTATTTGTTGTTTTTTACCCGTAGTACAGCTCAGAAACAATAGTGCACATTTTGTTTTTTGTTGTTTTTTTTTATTTCTAAAACACACTGACACTAACTGTTACCGATACCAATTTATAGAAGAAAAAAAAATCCTGACCTTTAACCCTGACCTTTTGACCTTGACTTTTGACCCTGACCTTGACCCAAACACTTACCCTGGCACTGAATTAGATCAAACCTTGATCTAGGTATTTTTTCTTTTCTTTTTAAATATTTATTTATTTTTAACAAATATTTTTTTCTCTATGCCAGGAGTTAGATAGACCAGGGGCGGACTGACAACACATGGGGCCCCCGGGCAATAGGGGATCATGGAGCCCCTGTGTCCTTGCCTAAACCCAAAAAAGCCTATGAAAAAGGTACCAGGGGCATCTCATGGGGCCCCCTACTGACCCCGGGCCCTCGGGCAGTGCCCCAGTTTCCAAATGGTCAGTCCACCCCTGAAATAGACACAATGTATCTCTCTCCTCCACTCATAGAGAACAAAAAAAACAATGGGGGCGGGCTATGCAGTGACGAGGGGCGGACTGATCATTTGGAAACTCGGGCACTGCCCGAGGGCCCGGGGTCAGTAGGGGGCCACATGAGATGCCCCTGGTACCTTTTTCATATGCTTTTTTGAGTTTGGGCAAGGACACAGGGGCCCCATGATCCCGTATTGCCCGGGGGCCCCATGAGTTGTCAGTCCGCCCCTGGCAGTGACTGATCACTGTGATAGCCAATCAGAGGCTATCACAACGATCATGTGCCACAGAATCGTTAGTCTCGGGTCCCGATCATTAGAACGGGACCTGGGGCTCTCAGTGGCACACTGGTCTTTGTGCGGCGCGCTCCCAGCAGAAAGACAGGTACGCAAATATGCGGCCGCACGGAAAAAAGCCCAGTTGTGCGAGGTCGCATATTTGTGTGACGTCGGCGCGATGGGTTAATCTGAATGAGGTCTTGTTTTGCTCATTTGTACAATCGGGGACTATTCCTGGATATTGGAGACCACTGACAGCTGTACAGTCACCCGTGGCTTGTCCATGTTGGCTGAACCACCAACAATCCTGGCTGGTTTATGGCCGGCTTTGCGTTGCGTTCCCATGAATGAGCGCTGAACACAATCAGTCTTCAAAGGACAGCCCCTCTGCTTTGTATTTCAAATGTGTTTGTGCACGCTGGAGGCCTCTCTCAGCTCAGGGGAGATAAAACAAGGAATGGCTGACGGTTTTGTTCCAACAAGCACACATATTTGACATGCTCACGCACATGTCTGGCAGATACATGTTGTTGCAGGGGTGGGGAAATCTATGTAACCATCTAGTGCTCTACATTCCCATAAACTGTGCTACACTACTCTGTGACTGCTCTTAAATCACTGCTTAATAAAGAAATATTAGCCAATGAAAAGATAAAATAAAAAACAGTTGTTGTTGCAATATTCACATTAATAACTTCATGTCCACATACTTTTACCCCTTCCTGTCCAGGCCAATTTTCAGCTATTCAGCGCTGTCACACTTTGAATGACAATTGCGCGGTCATGCAACACCGTACCCATATGAATTTTTTAGCATTTTTTTTAGACAGATAAAACTTTATTTTGGTAGTATTTATTCACCACTGGGATTTTTATTTTTTTTGCTATACAAATGAAAATGTCCAAACATTTTTTTAAAAAGTGTTTTTCTTATAAAAAATTGCAAATAAATAATATTTCTTCATAAATCTTGGCAAAATGTATTCAGTTATCTTTTTAGTAAAAAAAAAAAATAACCCAAATATGTTTATAGCTAAAAATTATAATTTTTCAAAAATGATTTTTTACATTTTTATTTTCTTTATATTAATATTTATGTTTTTTTTTTAACATACTGTCACCCTAGCAGTACAGTGTCACTATAGTGACGAGCTATTTGTGGGGGGTGATGAAGATTTTTTTTGTGTTTACACTGATTGCTTTTACACCGATAAAGGCTGTAAAAGCAATTATTTTTCCTTCTCTCTGGCTGCATTCTTGCAGCTATTGAGAAATACTGTGAGAGCTGTGATTGGTCACAGCTTGTCACATGGTACAAGGCTGTTGTGAATGACCCTGTACATGTGACCTCTGTGATCATTCACAGATTTTTACATGTAGTAAGCAATGATGTCAGAAGTGACTTCTTGCATACTACTATTCATGTGATCACTGATTGGCCAATCAGTGATCACATGAATTGGGACCTCACACAGAGGTTCTGTACAGCAATCGGTGATCGCAGTGCCATGTGCTCCCAGGGAACGCACACAGGCAGTGAATGCGGAGGCCGTTTATAAACAGCCACCCGCTCCTGCACTGCTCCCGTCCGGCCGTTTTATGTACATGGGCTGGATGGGAAGTGGTTAATAAAAGAGATTTCCCATGTAGTACCTCTATTCTACCCCTAGATGCCAGCATCATTTAACTCACTTCCTCTGAGCCCTGGTCCTTCTGGATTCGCCCCCAGCTCATGATTGGACAGTGAAAGAGAAGCAGCACAGGGATGAGCTTTTCACACTCTGCTCTCTCTTGATATCACCATGGTTCATGTGAAGCATGCTGGTACGGACGGATTGCCTCCTTGTACTGCGTCATCATCTCACAATCCAGCCCTGCTGTACAGAGATTGCAAGAGGCTCATACCGAGTCAAATTCAGGTACTGACACTACATCTAAGTCTAGGTTCATAGCTATGCGTTTCTGTTGCGTTTTGCAGAAAAGCACAACAGTCCATTTAACATGGTTTCCTATGGGACATGTTCGCATCTCCGCGTTTTCACCTGGTGCATTTTTTGGAAAGGGTCAGGGAGTTTTTTAAATGCAAAACGTTTCCTTTTTGGTTCGACAGACTTCAATGGAGATGCTGCAGAAAAGCGTGTAGTGTGTTTGGATGTGTTTTTGATGTGTTTGGCGTTTTAATCTGCACAGCAAGAAGTTGAAAAAAAATGCATAATGCATCAAAAATGCTGCAAAAACAGGTCAAAAACACAAAAAGCACTGTGTGTTCTTGACGCGTTTTGCTTTTTTTCGTGTTGCAAGGCAGATTAAAACGCATCAAAAACACATCAAAAACATGCCAAAAACGCAGCAAGAATGCACTATATGCTTTTCTGCAGCATCTCCATTGAAGTCTATAGAACCAAAAATGCTACTTTTTGCTTTTAAAAAAGTCTCTGACCCTTTCCAAAAAATGCACCGGGTGAAAACGCGGAGATGTGAACGTGTCCCATAGGAAATCATGCGAAATGGACTGTAGTACGTTTCTGCAACACGCAAAACACTGCAGAAAGCACTTAAGCGTGAACCAAGACTAAGGAGTCACAGACAGAAATAAAAATCAGATGGAAATTGTAACTCTTAAGGGGTCTATTCATAAAACATTTGTTGGACGAATGTCAGAAGCATTCACGCAGGCAGTATTAAACCCAAAACTAAAAATGTAGTATATTGCAGCTTACCAATCATTAGATGTGGTGGCTGCATTAGTTTTCTTTCTTTAGACTTTTTTCCCTCTGTTTTCCCCTGGTGATCTGGCCAGTAACACACTTCCTGGTTTAGAGAGCCCCCACTCTAGTTGAAGAACACAGGGACAGCTTTGAACAGCAGCATTATCACTCTGGGGCAGGGGTGGACTGACAACTCATGGGGCCCCCAGGCAATAGGGGATCATGGGGCCCCTGTGTCCTTGCCCAAACTCAAAAAAGCCTATGAAAAAGGAACCAGGGGAATCTCATGGGGCCCCCTACTGACCCCGGGCCCTCGGGCAATGCCCGAGTTTCCAAATGGTCAGTCCGCCCCTGGTCTGGGGGGAGGGGAGTGTTAAATGGACAAGTACATTTAAATACACTAACAAATTGAAGCCAAACTCCAGCTCACACTGCAGTGCAGTCTTTCGGGATAAGGCTCCATGTACACGGGACGTTTGGAAAACTCTTCTGAATGATGGAAACTGACTGCTGGATAACGTAGGTTAAAAACGTCAGTTTAGCTGCGTTTCCATACCACGTTTATGAGCGTTTGCGTTTAGAAGCGTTTTTTTAAGATAACCTCAGGAGACCTCCCAATTGCCCAGAATGCACTGAAAAACAGTAAAAAAATTTACTATTTCAGACATTTGGAGAGAAATAGAGAGAGCAGAAGCAGAGAGAGCAGTATGTGTGGAGATGACCTGTCTTTTCTGGTTGTATTCACTATGGATCCCATCATGAGTATAATGCGTCACGTTCTACCCTTTTGTCCTTCATGCGAAACCTGGAACTGACTGCGCTGGTGTACCGGGTCCATTTGCATACATGGAAAACACTTTGCTTGCATTTCTGATGATGAAAAAATGCTCTGGACAGCATCTGGATATGGAACAGTTAAAAAACGATTCTAAACGCAAACGGTTATAAACACGGTTAGCTGCATTTACAAGCATTTGGCGTTTGAAACGCTGATAAAATCTACTCCTGAACGCAAGGTTGGTGTGTTCAAAAAAAGTCTGTAAACTGAACTGCCTGTAAATGACTGTAAACGACGATGTGTACACAGACACATAGGGAAACATTAGGGAGAGTTCAGGGGCTGCTGAAAAAAAAACACAGAAAAGCTCCTGAACGTCAGTTTATCAGCTGCAGTGTACATGAGCCCTAAAGGTTTTCCATGAATAAATAAAAGCTGATCATTGTAAGCATCTTCTTCAGTGGTAAATGGTTTGTCTCAACACTCTAACTGCTACATTAATAGGAGAGCTTGTTCTGTTGAAAAACAACAGACTTACAGGCAGGATCACCAGATTAAAATAAAGAATAGAAAGCATAAAAAAAGAAAACTAATGCAACCATCACACCTAAGAATAGGTAAGCTGTAATTTAATACGTTTGCTTTTGGGTTTAAGTCCCCGGACTTCTGGTGAAGTCACACAATTTCAAAGTCGGATGTCATTCCAACTTGCATTGCCACTTGGAAGACATCTGTGGCTCACAAGACACGGATGTCTATGCAAGTCACACCTGTAGTAGGTCATGCACTACTTTAGAAATTGGTGCGGCAAGTCCGAATAGCACCAATATGACCGCTGTAATTGCAGACAACCAGGTACCACTTGCCATGAGATTTGAAACTCACATTGCATAGCAAGTCGCACCTGGAGTGACTGGGCTGCAGTACTACTTGAACTAGGGCAGCACAGTGGCTAAATGGTTAGCACTTCCGCCTGGCAGCACTAGAGGTTTTGGGTTTTGGTTCGAATCCCAGCCATAGCACCACCTGCCTGGAGATTGCATGTTCTCCCTGTGCCTGTGTGGGTTTCCTCCGGGTACTCCAGTTTCCTCCCACACTCCAAAGACATGCTGGTAGGTTAATTGGCTCCTGTCTAAATTGGCCCTAGTGTATGTATGAATGTGAGTTAGGGACCTTACACTGTACGCCCCTTGAGGGTTAGGGACTGATGTGAATGTACAGTGTGTGTGTGTATATATATATATATATATGTACTATAGTACATATTATGGGGCAGCACAGTGGCTGAATGGTTAGCACTTCCACCTGGCAGCACTAGGGTCATTGGTTCAAATCCCAACCACAACACCTTCCTGCCTGGAGTTTACATTTTCTCCCTGTGCCTGTGTGGGTTTCCTCCGGGTACTCCGGTTTCCTCCCACACTCCAAAGACATACTCATATGTTAACTGGATCCTGTCTAAATTGTCCCTAGTATGTGTATGTATGAATGTGAGTTGGGGACCTTAGACTGTACACCCCTTGAGGGTTAGGGACTGATGTGAATGTACAATATATATGTAAAGTGCTGCGTAAATTGATGGACATATAAAAGTACCTGAAATAAATAACAAATTAACTGCCACTGTTTTTTTTCTACTCCCGTGTCCTCCATCTAGTGGCCAAAATGCAGTATAGTTTTCTGTACTACTTCCATGAGAAAACTATATGGCATTTCCCACAGTAGATGGAACTGATAATACAGGCATTGTTCTCTTTGGAAAAAATACAGTCGCATGTCGCTCAGCTTGCAGGAATGCATTTGATACGTGTGCAACAAATATTTTAAAAATGGACCCCTTAAAAAACAAACAATTTTAGCTGCTCTTTAAAAGAGTAGTATTTTTTTTTTTTAATCATACTTACCTAGGCGGATGCAGTATCAGTCCAAATCTGTATCTGCCCCCCGACGGTCACATGACCACTGATTGCTGAGTTCTCACTGAGCAGAGAGCAGTGACTGTCAGTCACCGGACACACTGGAGTGCTGGGCTGGGGAGTGGGAGGGAGAGGCTGGCTCAGGCTCTCAGCAGATCACGGAGAGGCTGAGCCAGGTGCCCCTCCAGACTCTGGGGTGGATCTTCCCCAGCCTGGACAGCCTGCCATCAGCTGAAAATGGGTCACAAGTGTGCTGAACAAACTGCACTCCTATGATCCACAGGAGGAGTACAGCCCAAAGATCTTTGGCTGTACACACACATGCCTTTCCACATGCTTTTTTCTGCATCCAAAACGCACAGAAAATAGGTTATATGGCTGTCAATGTCATAGTTCACATCAGTGCTTGCAGTTCCAGTGTGTTCCGGTTGAAAAAAAAAAAGTAGAATAGGCTGCATTTTTCCTGCACAGAACTGTACTGGAACGCGGTAAAACACATAAAAAATGCACCGGAACGCACCAAAACCGCACACGTCCCTATTTAAACTGAAGAAAAAAAGAGGGGAAAAATGAACCGGAAAGCATAAAACTGCACCAAAAACACGCGTGCATCTGGACTGCATCTGGACTGCATTTCTATGGTGTGAACCGGCCCTAAAGCAGTAGGCCGTAATACGGAATGGGCTAAGCTCTGGGTCTCAATGAGATAATCTGCGGTGTAAAGTGTACTGAACTGAACAATTGAAATGAACACAGTCACCTGCGACTTGTAATGATCGAGTTTGTAGCAGGGGCGGACTGACCATTTGGACTCTCTCCATTCAGAAAATGAAGGATCCGGTACATTACATATTTACTGGCCCCTTCCCTGCTCTCCATCCTGACAATTCCCCTGCAGCAGATGGTGGGGGAGGGGTGAAGTGCCAAGAGAGCAGGGGCGGGCTGACCATTTGGAAACTCTGGCACAGCCCGAGGGCCCGGGGTCAGTAGGGGGCCCCATGAGATGCCCCTGGTACCTTTTTCATAGGCTTTTTTGAGGTTGGGCAAGGACAAAGGGGCCCCATGATCCACTATTTCCCAGGGGCCCCATGAGTTGTCAGTCCGCCCCTGGTTTGTAGTATCTGCAGTGTGAGTCTCTCTGTTGGGGGGGGGGGCATTCTTTTGATCTCTCTGTTAGGAAGCAATGCTGATGGCAGCACTATGATCCGACTGCATGCAGGATTGACTGTGTTGATCATCAGCGCTACCAGCGGTCTGCAGTCCCATTCCAGCCTGGAATAGGAGAAAAACTCCTGCGCTGCCACTAAACACTAATAATAAAATCTAGGGAAGCAGCAAGAACACAGCTATATAACAAAATAGAGAGAGAGAGAAAAAAAGGGGGGGATGGTGCGGAGCTGCCAAACCTGAAGGGTACTAAACTAAAAATAACAGAGAGGGTGAAAACCCACAGAGACCATAATGCATGTATGGGCAGCACAGTGGCTAAATTATTATTATTATACAGTGTTTATATAGCGCCAAAAGATTTGCTCAGAGTTTTACATTATAGTGGGGGACAGAACATGAGACAATACAGTAACAATACAATACACGAGGGGTTCGAGGGCCCTGCTCTTTCGAGCTTACAATCTGGGAGGGAGGGGATGGTGGTACAGGAGGAAGTGGCTGTGGGGGATGGAGTGGTCGGAGGAGTGGAGGAGATCGGCTGTTAAGTGAGGGTGGGGTAGGCTTCCCTGAAGAGATGGGTTTTCAGGGTGCGCCTAAAGGTGAGGAGAGTAGGTGGCAGTCTGATGGATTGGGGTAGTGAGTTCCAGAGGATGGGGGAAGTCCTGGAGAAGTCCTGCAGTCGGGCGTGGGAGGAGGAGACCAGGGAGCTAGAAAGTAGGAGGTCTTTTGAGGAGCGAAGAGTACGGGTTGGGAGGTATTTGGGTATCAGGTCGGTGAGGTAGTTTGGGGCAGCTAAATGGTTAGCACTTCCGCCTGGCAGTACACAGGTCGTTGGTTCAAATCCCAACCATGGCACCACCTACCTTGAGTTTGCATGTTCTCTCTGTGCCTGTGTGGGTTTCCTCCATGATATCCAGTTTCCTCCCACATTCCAAAGACATGCTGGTAGGTAATTGGCTCCTGTCTAAATTGGCCCTAGTATGTGTATGTATGAATGTGAGTTAGGGACCTTAGATTGTACGCCCCTTGAGGGTTAGGGACTGATGTGAATGTACAATATATATGTAAAGCGCTGCGTAAATTGACAGAGCTATATAAGTACCTGAAATAAATAAAATGTATAAAGCTACATCAACAACGTAAATGACACTTGGTGCATCAACAAATGTGACATAAACACAATTCTGCACATACTCGGCTATAAACATGTGCTAAGAGACTAGCAGGGAGAAAAACAAGTGATATATGGATAAATAAATAAACTGGTGTAGCAAAAAACAATATCAGGAAAACCAAAAGTGGTATATATCAGTGCAAAATGAAAAGTGGATGACAAAAATGTCAAAGAAAACTAATAATAAGAAAAGGTGTACCAATAATGAATATATGATAAATGAAGGGTGAATAAATCCCAGTGTGGGACTACATGTGAATACCACAAATACCACAATAGTGGAAGAAAAAAAATGAATATAAAATGAGCACAGAAACCACATATTATAATGGCATATAGGATGCCACAAATAGTGAATAAATCCAAACAATGGTGTAATAGTTCACACAGGGGCGGACTGACAACTCATGGGGCCCCTGGGCAATAGGGGATCATGGGGCCCCTGTGTCCTTGCCCAAACTCAAAAAAGCCTATGAAAAAGGTACCAGGGGCATCTCATGGGGCCCCCTACTGACCCAGGGCCCTCGCCAGTGCCCGAGTTTCCAAATGGTCAGTCCACCCCTGAGTCCACAAAGCATTAATATGTCCAAAAATTAAGACTCCCCAGCAGACTTGATCAGTGATAGTGAGAGTGATATGATTGGTAAACAATCCATCACCAGCTAAATTGCCTCCTCACCTCCACATTGGGACCCGTAGGGGCCAACACACTTTCAGGGTGCTCAATGCCAAACAGGTCAGCATGGGGGCCTTACGCACTAATGTTGGAGCATCATCCGTCAGCAACAGTGGTGGTATCCCCCTCACAGAATGAGTGCACCACACAGGCCACTCAAAGGATCCTAATGTGAAGGTAGTCTTGTGTGAGGACAATCCCTGGAATCCCGCATGGCCTTCTCCACAAACACACATCGTCCTCCTCTCACCATCTACTTCCTCCCTGTAAAGTTTCTGGGCTTCTCAATATATAACGCTGCCACCCCGATGCCAGCTCTTCTGGGAAATGTAGTCTGGTCACTCCTTGTCTGAGTGCAGAAGTCCAGCTGCCAGCATACAAGTCCAACAAGGCTTAACTTCAATGGAGTCTGGATGACTGAACTGCAGAACACTGCCATCTTGTGTTTAATTAACATCCTGCAATCGGTATTAGTGGCAGTGTGTTACATTAATATAGAAAGAGATCGGAGAATTGGCAAATAGGAGGGAGAATGATGTTTGCAGTGGCTAACAAAAGCAATCAGGAAAGGTCTTTGTAGGTCACTAGATTGGCTGATCCTGTGTATTGTTATATATAAGGGTGTGTTGCTGAAAAAACTAGTACATGTTGGTGAAAGATACTTCTGTTTACCTGACATCATTGCTGTTGTACTGATACTATTATTAAACTGGAAAATCTTTATTTATAAATTCTTTAATCCCTTGATTTATTTATGGATACACTTTTGCTATACACCCTGAATGGCGGCCCAGGTCACTGAATTGCAATCCATTTTCTGTCCTCTTAGGACCTCTAGTGGCTGAGTTTGATTATTACAATACAGTGCACATGTAAACTCAAACATACAGTAGATTTATTCACTGACATAATACTCCACAAGCAATGTCATGCTATCATTTTCCTTAATCGCTAGCCCTCCGGAGGATTTACGCCCCTTCCTGACCAGGATATTTTTTGTGATACGGCACTGCGTTACTTTAACTGACAATTAAACGGTCATGCAATGCTGCACTTACAAATAAATTATATTTATGTCCTTTTTTTCCCTCAAATAGAGCTTTCTTCTGGTGGGATTTGTTCACCTCTGCGTTTTTAATTTTTTGTGCTATAAACAAAAAAAGACTGACAATTTTGAAAAAAATAAAAACAACATTTTTGACTTTTTGCTTTGAAACATATCCAGTAAAAATTTAAAAAAAAATCTAATTTCTTCATAAATTTATGCCAAACTGTGTTCTGCGACATTTGCGACAACTGTGTTCTGCGTCTTTGCCAGAAAAAAATCACAATACATTGTAAATTAATTGGTTTACATGAAAGTTATAGCATCTAGAAATGGCGGTGTAGATACTGGAATTTTTTTTTTAATACTAGTAATGGCGGCGATCAGCGACTTATAGTGGGACTGCGGCGGGCATTCTGACACTGGGTGGGAACAGACTAACTGCCACTGACATCACCAGTGACACTAATACAGTGATCAGTGCTAATGAAAAGCACAGATGCTGTACTAATGGCACTGGGCAGGAAGGGGTTAACATCTGGAGCGATCAAAGGGTTAACTGTGTGCTGTGCTGTGTTTTACAACATGCGCTGTGTGTGTTTTACTAGGGAAACATGCCGGAAATGCAAATCACGTATATACACGTGATTTTGCGCAACACTGCCGCCATGTAGCAATATTTCTGCTATAGGGCAGCTGGCAACTGGTTAATTAAGGTGCAATTGTTCGTTTTTGTTGACAAACGCAGACAACATACGGAGGTTTATCATACATGATTACATGTGCGTGAAAGTTATATACAGCTACAACATATTACAAGAGAGAAATGGGTGGGTGGTAGTGCGCAGCCCTACTTCCCATCTCCAATAGAGAGGCAGGAGCCCCTTGGATATAAATTGTTGGTCTATAAAATAACTGGTGGAGGAACAGTTGTGGCTGTTCTGGTTCAATACCATTTGGTTTGGCTGAAACATTTAGCTATGCTTTAATATAACCAATTTATTCTCACGAACAGCAAAAAAGATAAAAATATTACAACACACTATATTGACTATTTCAGTGAGTGTAACTAAATAGCTACAAAGCAGAAAGCAGCTCTCGCTTACAGATACTCATAACATGTGCATAATCAAAATACATAACCATACAGTGCCGTGCTTCCTTTAAATGCCCCCAAAATACATGTGGATACAAACAAATACAGGCGTACCTCGGTTTATGAATTTAATGTGTTCTCCGGGATGTTTCATATTGCAAAAAATTTGTAAACCAAAACGCATTTTCCCATAGGAACGCATTGAAAACCAATGAATCTGTTCTAGAGGTCAGAAAAAAGTTATAAAATTCGCTATCACTATAGGTCAGTGCCGTTTTTTAAATGTAATTATCGGCTTTTTTTTTCCTTCACTATAGCTCAGAGAATCAGCTGTCACTTCCCCCCAGCTAAAAGAAACAAAGTTTCCTTTTAGTTTTTTTCCCGAGTTAAAAGAAACAATGTTTCCTTTTAGTTAGTTTCTTGAGGTAAAATAAACAAAGTTTCCTTTAGCTTTGGGGAAAATGACAGCTAATTCTGTGAGCTATAGTGAAGAAAAAAAAGCAGGCAATTGCATTTAAAAATTGGCACCGACATACACTTCGCATTGTGAAAAAAATTCATAAAAATTCGTAAACCGAGGCATTAGAAAATCCTTGAAAATCCTTTTGGGAATTGGGAATAAGGACTTATGTTTGAAATATTATATATATATATACACATATATATATACAGTATATATTTTTGCACAGACATTTATTTATTTGTGATTATTTTTTATTTATTTAATTTTTGCGCTGTTTTTTGTGTTATTCATTAGTTTCAATGGATTTTCATTCACAAACCGAAAATGATGTTAACTGAGGCGTTTGATCCTAATTGCAAAGTCTCTTAAAAGTGCAGCTTCAAAAAAACTGCATAGAACTATGTCTTCTTCAACTTAATCCACCACCACAAACACCAGACGTGCCCTCACATAAAGGTACTATAAGTAAAAAAACACGTGTCCCTTGAAGTGGACATATAATGGCGGGTATATCTTGTACAGTATATAGAATCTTCCCCCAGTGGTAACCGGTCCCTTTAATCCTTCCTCCTCCACTCAGCATACATACTGTATGTCAGAAAAAAACTAGTAAAACACAATAGTGCTTTATCCTTTAAACACGTTGCTTTATTAAAAACATAAAAATGGCCACTCACATTGTGTAGGTACTCAATCGTACCTGATACCATGCGCATATGGATCCAAAATTACACTTCGTAAGCATATACAACCACATAAAAGAAAAATATATTTGAAATTTATTTTAAAAATATTCTTCAAAGATATATTGACATATGTTTTAAATACTACAATTTTGGCCATGTATATATTGCATGTTGAAATGTGTTATTTATATATTACAAAATATAAAAAAAATATTTTAAAAAATATATATTTTTAAAATATATTCTTCAGATTTTGTTTAACATATAAAACAATAATTTTTAGATATATTTGTAAATGCATTTCAAAAATGTAGATTAAATGCACTTTTAAAGACATACAGTATATTTGAAAATGTACTTTTAAAAATATTTTTCATATATTTTCTAATACAAACACATTTCAACATACAGTATATATATATATATATATATATATATATATATATATATATATGTGTGTGTATTTATTGAAATATATTTTGAAATATATTGAATACAGCCAAAATTGTAGTATTTCAAATATATGTCAATATATTTGGGAAGAATATTTTTAAAATAGATTTAAAATAGATTTTTCTTACATGTGGGCAGGTAGCCTCCACTTCCCTGACGTGTGGTATCGGTGTATCGGCTGACCGCGAGTGTGGTGACGTCCTCAAGCCCCTCCGTCATCAAGGGGGAAGTGTCTAGTTTGTTTGTTTCTGCTTCAGATTAATTTGGAAGGTTCTTTTTCTTGTCTCTGTGAGGACGGCACTGGATTTACACTTTCCATGGTGGACTTTTTATGGGACTTTTTGTTTATCTTATATTATTTTGTATATGAGATTGCACGGTTTTATATTATTCATCACTTGTTTACTCTAAGTGCTGCACTTATATTTATATATAATACACATACCACCTACCTGCTTGCAGCGTTCTGCGGCATATTAACTGACTCCAGTTGTGATCTACAGAGGGTGTCAATGTGAAACTTAACAACTGCAGTGGATCGCACGGTAAAGTAGAAACTTGCATTCCAGTTGCTGTCCATTTTTTAAAGTTGTGTGTGCACTACTTTTGGTGCGGTCTATTGGTGTGGTCTTATGATTTCAATGAATGGGTCAGAATCTCACTTCATCCGGATCGCATGTGAATCGCACAGGAACACACAGAGTGTTCCTTTTTGATTCATCATGAACTAGCCCTTAAAGTGGAACTAAACCTAACTTAAAACTACAAACAGGCAGCTCTTTATTGCAGGAAAGGCATGCTATGCTATGCTATGTCCAGGGGCAGACTGACAACTCATGGGGCCTCCAGGCAATAGGGTATCATGGGGCCCCTGTGTCCTTGCCCAAAAAAGCCTATGAAAAAGGTACCAGGGGCATCTCATGGGGCCCCCTACTGACCCTGGGCCCTCGGGCAGTGCCGGAGTTTCCAAATGGTCAGTCTGCCCCTGGCTATGTCTCTTTTGCAATAACACACTTACCTGCCTGCTCACAGTCTTCTATTGAATGTACACTGAGCTGTGCATGAAGCACACCTGCATTGGGATGCAATGGTGTGCCATTCAAATGGCGCCATCAGTTATGCATGCGATTTAAAAATCAAGACACTACACTAATGCTCCGTACACACGATAAGAAAATCATATGAAAAATTTCTCGGAACCACTGATCGAACGATTTTCTCTTCGTTAATAAGCAGGATGTTTTAACCGATAACGATATTGTGAACGAAACAATCTGGCTGAACAACGGTGAAAAATTATGTAGTTTTGCATACGAACTACCGATTTTCTATGCAGTGGTATGACAGTCATACGAAAAAAATCTATCAAGCGCTATCACACATGAGCGGATACAGAAGATGACCCGGATGTTTATGTCCAAGGAATCTTCGTAAACACGATTGAAAAATCCAAATGTTACAAGTAGATTGTCCTAATGAGATCATGAAACCAGAATTCTGCAGATTATATTTTATGTATCACTATTTATGTATATAGGTCATGTAATAAACGATATTATACTCATTGCTGGTAATCGTTGTGTATATCGCTCGTTCTGGCCGGAAGGGCGTGGCTACAAGGTCACACGCACACCGCATCACTTCCACTTGTACGGAAGACGTCAACACTACGTATTGCCCAACGAACGATTTTTTTTTGTGGGCCATGATTTCGACCAATGAACGAACGCCTCTCGGTCGATTTTGTAATCGTGTATTCCCACCTTAAGCCTCCCTATGCCATGGGCGCCTACACACTGGGCATTTAGCAGCAACCTGTGTGTATGCGGTCAAAGACGGTGACCTTGGATGCAAATCATCTGTGTCCAGGTTTGGTCAGACGCATTGATCACATGTAAGCACTTGTGTGAGCGGTGCTATTTGATCAGAACCCACATGGGTCATTGATATGTGCCCAATAAACACCTGTGTCCCTCATCCTCCAAACCTCACTCAGACCTTTAGGCTAGGTTCACACCTATGCAGTTTGCATTTGATCTGTTTCTGCAGTGCTTTTTGCGGTACCTTTTGCGTTTTTGCACTTGCGTTTTTGATACATTTTTTATTCCTTTTTTTTTCCCTGTTGCTAGGAAGATTAAGACGCAAAACGCATCAAAAACACATAAAAAATGCAGCAAAAACACACTACATGCTTTTCAGCTGCATTTTCATTGAAGTCTATACAACCAAAAACTCAACTTTTTATGTTTAAAAAGACCCTGACCCTTTCCAAAAAACACACTGAGTGAAAACGCAGAGATATGAACGTGTCCCATAGGAATTCATGTTAAATGAACTGTAGTGCGTTTCTGCAAAACGCTGCGGAAAATGCTTAGGTGTGAACCGAGGGTTAGACTGCATACTCTTACATGATTTTACTAGGTTTTATACATACAATTTATTACCCCAGAGGGAAGGCGCTGTGCTGTCATATGTAGATCTGCTTTGAGCTCCAGCCACAAATGACAGGCATGGTCACAACCCATGAGATGGTAATGCGGTGAAGAATGCTTCCCAGATTGAATCCACAATATGTGCAGTGAGTGCATAGTGGGTCCCCTCCCCCCGCGAGGCCCGTGTGTACTGCATACACTGCACACATTAGGGAGATGTCAGTAGTCCCTCAAGCCTAATGTTCCTCCAGATGTTGCTAGGGGTTCCTTAACCACTTCCATACTGGACACTTTTACCCCCTTCTTGTCCAGGGCAATTTTCAGCTTTCAGCGCTATCACACTTTGAATGACAATTGCGCGGTCATGCAACACTGTACCCATATGAATTTTTTACCATTTTTTTGAGACAGATAAAGCTTTATTTTGGTGGTATTTATTCACTGCTGGGATTTTTATTTTTTTGGCATGTACAGTCATGGCCGAAATTGTTGGCACCCTTGATATTTCTCCAGGAAATCATGTATTTCTCACGAAACGTATTGCATTAACACATGTTTTGCTATACACATGTTTATTCCCTTTGTGTGTATTGGGACAAAACAAAAAAAGGGAGGAAAGAAAGCAAATTCGACATAATGTCACACAAACCTCCAAAAATGGGCTGGACAAAAGTATTGGCACCCTTTCACAACTGCGGATAAATAAGAATGTTACAAGCATGTGATGCTCCTGTAAACTCACCTGGGGCAAGTAACAGGTGTGGGCAATATAGAAATCACACCTGAAAGCAGATAAAAAGGAGAGACGTTCACTTAACCTTTGCATTGTGTGTCTGTCTGTGCCACACTAAGCATGGACAACAGAAAGAGGAGACGAGAACTGTCTGAGGACCTGAGAACCAAAATTGTGGCAAAATATCAACAATCTCAAGGTTACAAGTCCATCTCCAGAGAACTAGATTTGCCTTTGTCCACAGTGCGCAACATTATCAAGAAGTTTGCAACCCATGGCACTGTAGCTAATCTCCCTGGTCGTGGACGGATGAGGAAAATTGATGAAAGATTGCAACGCAGAATAGTCCGGATGGTGGATAAGCAGCCCCAAACATGTTCCAAAGACATTCAAGCTGTCCTGCAGGCTCAGGGAGCATCAGTGTCAGCGCGAACTATCCGTCGACATTTAAATGAAATGAAACGCTATGGCAGGAGACCCAGGAGGACCCCACTGCTGACACAGAGACATAAAAAAGCAAGACTACAGTTTGCCAAAATGTACTTGAGTAAGCCAAAAGCCTTCTGGGAAAACGTCTTGTGGACAGATGAGACCAAGATAGAGCTTTTCGGTAAAGCACATCATTCTACTGTTTACCGAAAACGGAATGAGGCCTACAAAGAACAAAACACAGTACCTACGGTAAAATATGGTGGAGGTTCAATGATGTTTTGGGGTTGTTTTGCTGCCTCTGGCACTGGGTGCCTTGACTGTGTGCAAGGCATCATGAAATCTGAGGATTACCAAAGGATTTTGGGTCGCACTGTAGGGCCCAGTGTCAGAAAGCTGGGTTTGCGTCCAAGATCCTGGGTCTTCCAGCAGGACAATGACCCCAAACATACGTCAAAAAGCACTCAGAAATGGATGGCAAAGAAGCGCTGGAGAGTTCTGAAGTGGCCAGCAATGAGCCCAGATCTAAATCCCATTGAACACCTGTGGAGAGATCTTAAAATTGCTGTTGGGAAAAGGTGTCCTTCCAATAAGAGAGACCTGGAGCTGTTTGCAAAGGAAGAGTGGTCCAAAATTCCGGGTGAGAGGTGTCAGAAGCTTATTGATGGTTATAGGAAGCGACTGATTTCAGTTATGTTTTCCAAAGGGTGTGCAACCAAATATTAAGTTAAGGGTGCCAATACTTTTGTCCAGCCCATTTTTGGGGTTTTGTGTGACATTATGTCATATTTGCTTTTCTGCCTCTGTTTTATATTTGTTCCAATACATACAAAGGGAATAAACATGTGTATAGCAAAACATGTGTTAATGCAATACCTTTTTTGTGTGAAATACTTGATTTTCAGGAAAAATATCAAGGGTGCCAACAATTTCGGCCATGACTGTAAATGAAAAATTCCAAAAATTTTGAAAAAAAAGTGTTTTTCTTATAAAATTTTGCAAATAAATAATCTTTCTTCATAAATCTTGACCAAAATGTATTCCGTTATATTTTTAGTAAAAAAAAAATAAGCCAAATTAGTTTATAAGCAAAAATTATAATTTTTAAGCATTTTTTTTACATTTTTATTTTATTTTTTTATATTATTATTGGTTTTTTTTTACATACTGTCACCCTAGTAGTACAGTGTCACCATGGTGTCAGTGTCACTGTACTACTTGTGGGGGGTGATGAAGATTTTTTTTTTTTTTACTTTTTACAGTGATTGCTTTTACACCCATATAGGATGTAAAAGCAATAATTTCTCTTTCTCTCTGTCTGCATTCTTGCAGCCATTGAGAAATACTGAGTGAGCTGTGATTGGTCACACCTTGTCACATGGTACAAGGCTGTTGTGAATAGCCTTGTACCATATGACCTCTGTGATCATTCACAGATTTCACACGTAGTAAGCAATGATGTCACAAGTGACATCTTGCTTACTACTTTGCATGTGATCACTGATTGGCCAATCAGTGATTACATGATCGGGACCTCGTACAGAGGTCCCGTCCGACGATTGGTGTTTGACTGTGTCCGGAGGACACAGCGGGCACTGGATCGCGGTGCTGCGCGCTCCCTTGGAGAAAAGGCAGGTGCCGTTTATGAACGGCAACCCGCCCCTGGAGTGCCACCGCTCTGCCGTTTATAAACAGCAGGCGGACGGCAAGTGGTTAAGCAGTGAGCAGTGGCAAACTGATCTCCTGCTTCCACTGACCACCAGGGCTAAGGGGGGATTTTCCACTGACTACCGATGTGCAGGGACCCTTCTACATTGATCACTAATGTTAGGGGACTCTACAATTTTCACTATCTGCATTGTTTTCTGTTCATTTAATTTCAAAATTATTACTGAAAATATTTCTGTCCTATACAGAAAGTGGGTGTTAAACATAATTTACCATGGGTGTAAAATACTCCAGGTATGTTACATTCTTTATTTTTTTATTTAAACCTTTCTACCGCATACTGATCATGCAACTGTTCCATGGACTGTAGAGATAATCATTTTAAAGCTATCTCCATAGTAAAAAGGCTGATCTATTCAGACCCATTGTGGTCTATTGATAAAAATTTTGCTTTGCGAATGTCTTAACATGCGTGCAAGAGTGTAGGCGGGTGTAGTTTGGCCTCCCTTCATAGGTGTCACTGTCTGGGCAGCCACCATGCAGAGAGAGACGAGGGCAAGGGAACCCCATGTTCCTCTGAGGCCTACATAGGTGTCATCAGGAGAGCCGATTGGATGTTGCTACCCTGGCTGACCTCTGCAGGCCTCATGGATAGCATGGTACCCCTTTGGTTAGCACACAAAATTGGGATGTGGTTAGGACAGGGGCAGAGGCCCTGCTAGCTTGGGACAGGTTGTCTGGTGTAGGAAGAGGTTCCAGTGGAGGAGGAACAGAGTAGGGACAGTCGCTTGTGTTTCAGGCAGTAGCCCTTCCTCATCCAGGTGCCTCATTGCCTGTCTGCCTTCCAGCGGCCTCCTCTGTTAGATGCTTTTGGGTATCAACAGTGTGCATGGATATCCTCTGCACAGTTCCTTGTAAGTGCTGACGGGCCCGTGCGGGCATGTATGCAGATCCTGTACCACTTTCTCAGTATCCTCACGTTAATATACTCTTCTGTATTGACTGGCCTCCATGTGAGTTCTCTTCTCTTCGGGTATCAAGTGGTGCACCCCACGAGACTAACAAATACCACCTGTAATGTTTGGATTATACGTGTGATAGTTTCTTTCCCCCTTGATTCTGGTAAGGATTTTAAGAGCAAACCCCCCACAAAAAAACAAGACAAAAAAGTGTCAGTTCCCTCTGCATACTAGACCCATTTCCAAGCATGCAGAGCCCTAAAGGCCGCATGCCCTCAACATGGGGTGCGGTGTATTGAAAAGGGAAGATACCCTGGCAAAGCAATTTGTCCCCAAGTTGATGAGGAAAATGGTCTCTTCCCCTCAACCCTGGTGGTTGTGGTTGTCTGCGGGCAGGGGCTTATCGGAATATGGAATCCCCCTTTTAAGATAAGAGGACCCCCAGACACCAACCCCCCAAATGTACATAGTACTCCTATTCAATCTACAAAAAGAAGCAATAGTAAATAAATACACACAATTTTTGACAAGTCTTGCAATTAAAAATCATATTGTCCAGTGATGCAAATCCATGTAAATTACGATCTTGTTTGGTGAGTCAACTGGTGTAATTGACATGGATCTGCATTGCTGGACAATGCCCCCTGATGATGTCATGACACTTCTGGTATCTCACACATGCTCAATTGCATTCAGTAGCAATGGCGGCCATGTTTACTGTTCTCTGTAATGGGAGCATAGAGGATTTGACAGAGGAAGGACGTGGCCAGGCATTTAAATGGAGCCAGGGTTATTCTCAGCTCAAGGGAGAGGCTGCTAGTTTCTCTCTGCTATCTCTTCTACACTTCGGTTTCACCATTCTGAGAAATAGCAGTTGGATTTTGTGGATGTTCCAGTCTGGTGGGTGTTACTATGAAATACACTAGTTATTCCTTCATATTATGTTTCTGAGCCTGCTTACATTCTCTTATTCACCCATATAGCCTTTTGTTTTCTGTGGATCAAACAGCCCAGACCAAAGTTTTGAAACACACCACTAAGTAAGGGATTGCAACTTTGGTAAGTATAAATGAAAAAGCATTCTAACAGCTCGTTATATTTTTTTTATATAGCCCTGTCCATGAAGAGTCATGCACTAAGCCACACAAGAACATCATTCCACACCAGGGACATCATAATTCTTCATCAACATTACATAGGTCTCGAAATGGAGGATGAAGATCTTCTAGAGGCTCACCTTTGCTGTATTCAACATACTTATGGTCAGCCAAAGGGTCTAGTTTGGCCTAGGTAACCAAGATTGTGCCTGACTAAATGATCTGTGAACCCTGTTTTTAGAGGTATCTGAAGATAAGCAACATAAAAAAGGTAGTAATAAGCCTGGTGCAACAAATGATTTAAGACAAGGATTTGACCAAAATTTATACCGTGTCAATGACTCTCAAATGATATGTAAACTCACTTGTCTAAAATTAAAATTTACTTACATTCCGCTTAACTTCCATCTATACCAAATGCCACTCTTCAAGCCCTTGAAATAGATATTACTCCAGACAATGTGGCCAAGGTGATTAACACCACAACAACCACCACAATCAAAAGTCCAGGACCTGAAGGTTTTATGCTTCTCCATTATCCCATAATTTTGTAAATACGTAAACTTCTTAAGCTTAGGCTGCCAAATGCACCCCAAATCCTGACTAGTGCATATAGCTGTACGACACAAAGAGGGCAAGGACCTTGCCAACTGTAAAAGCTATTGGCCAATATTGCTTCTGAACATAGACGCTATATTATGTACAAATATTTTGCCCTCAAGGATCCATCCTATGCCTCCCTCATATACATCTACGACATAGACACTAAACTAAATGCAATCATTTTGCTCTCAAAGATCTGTCCTATACTTCCCACATATACGTCTACAGACCAAGAAGTTTTATGAAGGGGGGGGGGGGGGCAGGTGAATCAGCCTTAGGAATCTAGAAGAAAAGAATTAGGGGGCTGGATGGCAAAATTGTGCTAACAGTTGGAGGGGCTTAATACTCAAGCCTATTATAGTGTCCATGGTAACATGTGTCACATTCTTTGTACCAGATCTCTCCAGCACCAGTACAGCTCCCCCACTACAGATTCCCCCCTAACAGTACAGCTCCTCACAGTAGATATCTCCCCCCTACCAGTACAGCTTCCCCCCATACAGCTCTCCGCCCCATACAGATTTCCTTCCCTGCCCATTACTACAGCTCCCCCAGTACAGATTCCCCCACTCATCTCTTACCTATTGAGCAATTTTATAAGCAACAACGGTCTCTCCATCATCACCTGTTGTAATATTCAAGAACTCCAGTATGCATTCCACCAACTCCTCTGATTCTGAGTTTTTTTCAACACCTGTTGTTGGAGCTTCTAATGATCCTGGTGATGATACCTTCTAACTCAGGGGCAGCCTCAGCACCTCAAAACCTGAATTCTGGAATTGGGGGTATGGAGGTTGAGAACCACAGGCTGGAAAGTGTAGGGTGTTCTTCTTAAGTTGTGGAAATGCTGAATGAGGTCAGTAAGAAATCCACAAACCAGCCAAATTACAGAGTTTGCGAAAAATTGGTGCAGTTTGTGTTGCAGAAATCGATAGATCCAGAATATCCTGGATTATCTACAATCTAGTCTAGCTTTAGGCGTGAGCCGTAATACATTTAAAGTCCAAGTTTCAGCACTTCAGCCCTCATGAGCGTCAGATGGGATTTACATCCTTTAAAAGAGAGATTTTGCAAATTTGTAATTATGATTTGGTCTCCTATTAAAATCTTAAAGCCACAGTGGTATCTCTCTAGTTTAAAACATTCTGGCTTTTACTCCCATGGAGCAGTGCTTCCTGGAAGATATCACCCATAGGAAGGCCTTCTTGATAGCCACCATGTAATCTCGCAAAATGCCAGAAGTTCAAGACTTTGGGTGCATGGCGGCAAATTTAAGGGTTCTACCCAGACAAGGTGGTATTGCAACCGATCCATGGGCTTGTAGCCAAGGTGCTCTCTGCATTTCATTTCAATCAAGAATATATTCTCCCCCCTTTTCAGCAATTCTTCTTGAGCTGGTTGTCGCTAAATCTCTGAGGCATTATATTTCTTTGACTTCATCTTTTAGAAAGGGTGACAGACTTTTTGTTATTCTTCAAGCAGTGACAGCCCATGGTACCAGAAGTGTTTCAACATTCTGGGCAGCTGCACCATAGTTGTTGAGATGGTATGCAAGGTGAGCAGCTCATTTTTCTTTTTGACATTCATGGTTCACTACGGTGTAGATTCAGGCCCCATTCACACCATACATGCAGAAAAACCGATGTAAATTGACGTACAGATTTAACTTGCAGAGACATCAGTTTACATCAGTTTTAATGCATGCTTCAGTGAGTTTTATACACGTTGCAGGTTCCTGCACATGATACCAGTGTTGTGATGTGAACAGGGTGCATAGAGAACAATTGATTTTGTTGTACCCTTGCAGGATGCGTGCAGAAAAACTGACGTCTCTGCATCATGGTCAGATTACCATGTAAAGATTTTGGGAAGCAAACTCTGGAATCCTCTGTACACTGATTTCATAAACGTATTTGTCTTGGAAGCATTACTCTCCCATGTAGTGAGTTATTAACCATTTGTTAGCTCCGTGGAGCAGAGCCCTCCTAACCCTCTTGTATTGAACTGTATTGTTGCTGCATTGTCTCCCTTTATATTGTAAAGTGCTGAGCAAACTGTTGGCGCTATATAAATCCTATATAATAATAATAATTTGTATGCTGCCATGAAGGCATCAGGAAACTGGAAAATTGTATACTTACAATTTAATGATGAGTTATAATTGATCCTGTGGTTTGGATGGGCGTGTTTCACCAATCATTTTTATGCTGCATAGATAGGCATCAGGAAAGGAAGTTTACAGAAAGGTGTGTATACAGTTTTGTGGCATACCACATTAACCTCCCTGGCGGTATTTCCGAGTGTAGCTCGGGGTAAAATGTCAGTGCCAAAAGCGGTAACCCCGAGCTACACTCGGGCTTACCATGCGGCGCTGCATAGGGAGTCCCTGCAGCACTTACCTTGTCCTTCGGTCCCGCGATGTGTCCCCTGCAGCGTCCCCGGCCATCTCCTCTGGCTGATGCCGGCATCCGGCTTCTGTGTTCCGGTCCCTGTGACGTCGGGACGTACGGGCGCCGCCGGCAGCGGGAAATTTGAAAATTTAAAAAAAATGTCATTTTTTTCAAAACGATTTTACATAGTAAAACATTGCTGTTTCAACCCATTTCACATACATTTTGTCCCGAGTGCTTTGTCCTGTCCCCTGTCTGTTCTTGACTGTTCTTTCTGCCTGGAAACTTAGAAAAGTCCATGGCGTCCAAAAAGCGTCCCTTTAGGTCAAAAGCGGTTTTAGATCAGCTAGAGAACAGCGATAGTAAATCAGAACCACTTGCAGAATTGAGTGACAATGATTCGTGGAGAAATTTGTCATCAGACATTGAAAACAATTTTGCGACTTTGCTCAGCGATGTGCGAACTTGGCGCTATATTTCAAACTTCAGTGTTTTTGGTTTGATTATATTATTGAATTAAATGTATTATTATTTTTATGATTATTTATTAAATTATAATTTATGATTTTGTGTTTCAAATTTTATCCTACCCGGGATGTTTACTAGACTCTTGTTCGGACAGATTTCAGTGAGTTATTCCTAAATATTACAGCCTACAATAAAAAAACTACATATTTCCATGCAAAATAATGGTACCGCTTTCAGCACCAAAAATCTGAAATAATCATACCGCTAGGGAGGTTAAAAAGGAGCTTCAGCTAGGCTTCCAGAAAAAAAATTAAAAAATTAAAAATATATATATACTTTGTAAATACTTTATATTATGCACTTGGTTGGTTGCTCATTGTTGCCACTGATATGGTAAAAATATACTGAAAACATCCTTTAGGCAAGTTATCTAGGTAATACTATCCAAAGAATTTCATACATGCAATGCACAGTGTACGTACTATATATATTCTATTACATTTCAAGTTCTCTGTTTGGAATACATATGTTGGGGGTGTAGATACCTACACAAATGTAGTAATGTAATTGTGATAATATGGTGTGATAATTTAATTCATCACTATGAACTATAAATAGAAATGCCTAATAAAAATATTCAGGAGTTTACTAAATTATAACGCTTAAACCTCAGCTGGAATATCTGTGTTAGATTGTATTAACGTTTGTTAATGAGAGCGCTGAACTAATTTGATAACTAATTTATTAAGTACAAGTGCTGTGATATGGTATATATATATTTAGCACTATCTGGTGAGGAGTGAATTGTCTTTGCTTTGGTTCACAAGCGATCGGCATATCCAGAGGCGTAGCTTGAAGCTTGTGGGCCTAGATGCAAAAGTTGACTTTGTACCCCCCCACCTACCACCTGCAGCTTCCACTGCGCACCAAGATACTCCAAGTGGCTAAAGAGTTATTTCAGATCTTTATTTACATAATGAGAGGGGGATTAAAAAGATTTTGGAGAAACTATTGACATTTTGCCATACATCTCCAATTCTTTGAAATACCGTGGACCAGGAGCATGCAACCTTAGACAGGTGGAGATCTACCTGAACAACATAAGAGATCGAAAATCACCGGGGTTCAGTGCTCTTTTATTTTTTTTAAGACATTAACTAGCAAGACCTAACTAAATAGTAAGGAAAACGTAGAAAAATATAATGTCACTGTAAAAATATAAACTTAGCCTACCTAAGGTGTCCGTTTATGAACCAGCAGTAATAGATCGCTGCTCAGTTCTCCGGCATTCTCGGAGAACACAGTTCTCCTGTGAATGCCGTTTATGAAGCATATGTAGATCAGTTCTCCAAACGAAGGGAGAACGGTCTACAAATGCTGGAAAACGGCTGATTTTACTATAATCTCGCGAGATTACAGTAAAAGATCAGTTTACTAAACAGAGGTAAATTATCTCTGCTTAGTTTGCGGTCCCTCCGATTCTCCAGCTCTGGGCTGGAGAATCTGGAGGGAGAACACAGATCTCCAGTGAAGGGCTGACATGATCTCCTGAGTGTTATAAACTGTGAATAACCAGAGAATAGCCGCGATCCTCTGAATCTCAGCTATTCTCTGTGTCATAAACGGACACCTTAGTCAGTAGAGCAATGGACAATCTCAGTCAGAAGATCAGCGGATGACGTTATTATGGTTGTGGACTTTGATAGTAGAGAAGTGGATGGTGTCAGTAGAGAAGTGGATGGTGTCAGTAGGGCAGTGGATGGTGTCAGTAGGGTAGTGGATGGTGTCAGTAGAGCAGTAAATGCTGTCAGTAGGGCAGTGGTTGGTGTCAGTAGCGCAGTGGATGGTGTCAGTAGCTTTTTATTTTTATTTAATTTTTAATTTTTTTTTACCATTTTATTTTTTTACATTTGTATTTTTTATTTTTATTTATTTTATTTTTTTTACAGTTTTTTTAGCACCCTGTTTAGGGGCTTTGGTGAGATATCAAGGGTCTAAACAGATCTCTGAGGTCTCACTTTTGAGACAGAGAAAGGAGATTGAGGACACAGTCCTCAGCTGCACAGATGAATAAGTAGGAAGCACTCTGAGGCTTCCTGTTCATTCACAAACTGAAGCATAGTTAACAGTTTACTATGATCAGTTGTGAATGGACATAGGAGTGATCAATATTGATCACTCACTGTATTCATTCAGGAAAAGAAGAGGCTGGTATATATGACATATTTACCAGCCCCTTCCCCCACTCTCCATCCTGAAATAATTCTCCGCAGGAGCTGGCTGAGGTGGGGAGGCAGCAGAATTAAGTGTAACCTGGACAGGAGGGGCGGTGGCATATACAGGAACAGATCCAATAGCCGCTGAATGCCAGGGAGAGAGAGAGAGGAGGAGAAGCTGGCTTTCAGCTGTTGCTGGAGGAAGATAAAGGGCTTTGGTTGTTCTATATGCTGCCCCTTCTTTCTGGGTGTAAAACCAAATGTGTAAAAAAGGCTTCCTGCAGCATGGGTGAGGTCACCATTGCAACCCCTGACAATACACTAGTGTTGGGGTCCCTTCATGTCAAACTGGGGTCCCCCTGCTGCCAGCACACTACAAGTCCCAGCATGTCCAGGACTCACTCCCCCCCATGCTGGCTCCTGTCACTCCCCCACACATGGGACATCCCTGGTACAGAGGAGGTCCCATCCCCCCTTAATGTATGGAAGTCACCCTGCCCTGTGTCCTGGACTGTAGATTGCTCTCAGTCCCTTCACTTCCCTTTCTCATAGTCTCACTTCATCCATCTCCGGCTGGAGAGCATGTACCCCCAGCTGGACTCCTGCCATGACTGATTGTAGAGGGAAGTGGGGGGGGGGCAACAAAAGCAAAGGGAGTTAAGGACAAATCAGCAGGGATCAGCAGGGACAGTGACATGGGGCTGGGAGACAACGGGAATGAGATAGTCCACTTGCTACTGTGCACTGTGTGGTTATCATTCCCCTCAGCATGTAATCCGCCTCCTCCGCTCAGCTGCCTTGTCCCACCTGGCACCTGCGTGTAGGGAAGAGGCATGATCTGTCCCGTTACATACCAGCTTGTCAGGTGACCTCACCATCCACACACAGACACGCTGTGCTCTATGGTGACAAAGAGACCTGTGAAAGGAAGGCTGCACGGGGCCCCGTGGAGCATGGGCAGGGTCGCATTTGTGACCCCCTCGACCCCTGATGCTACCCCTAGGAGCTTACCAATAATTCTTACCAACAACTGCATTCATTTTCTTTTTAGACTCATGTTGCTTTTAGTTTCACCTGGTGGTCCAGAAAGTAAGCTGGTTGTTTTTCGATTTCCTTTAACAGATCAAGGTTTCCTGCAGCAGTAGCAGTTAGAGAGTTGAGAAAAACTATATACCACTGACAGGGGTGCTTACAATGATCAGCTTTTATTAATTTTTGAAAAAACCTTTGTACTGCAAGGAAAAAAACTGCTGTAACTGCTCATAAAATGTTAGCTGGAGTTCAGCTTTAATTTGCATACCTTCCAACTGTCCCTGCTTTCCGTACAGTGTCCCTGATTTAGAACAAAGTCCCTCTGTCCCTCTTTCCTCCTCATTTGTCCCTCATTTTGGTCTGATCTATATAGTTGTCTATAAAATGCACTATTTATCTTTCAAAAGTGCTAAACCTTTCATTCAATTTCTAAATTGCTGCATTTGTAAACTTCAAAAGCAAATATAAAGGCATAGTAGTAGTAGAAAAAACACTTGTAGGTTTTACTAATCTTTTCTAAGTATAATTCTCCTTTAAGGGGGCATGGCGGGGGGGGCAGTGTCCTATTCCTACAGACATTTGCTAATAGGTGTCCCTCGTTCCCATCTCAGAAAGTTGAGAGGTATGAATTTGTTAGTTACATCCAAAATCTGCTAGTATGTCTAACATTACCATCTCCCATGACCTACAATGTTGCTGTCCAAAAGTGTCTGTATTGCTACTCCTTCCAGAGTGGAGCCACCATAAGACAGGAAATGTGTAACTGGCTGGATCACCAGGTCAAGTAAAGGCAAAAAGTCTAAAAATTAAAAGGAATGCAGCCACCACAAGGGACTGGTAACCAGCAATATACAATCTTCCTATTTTGAAGTCTAATGATGCTTTAAGGTGACCAGTGGCTAAGTAAGATGCTCAGGGGCAGGAAAGGAGTCCAGGGCCAGATAATGTGCCCAGGGGCCAAGGTAAGGAGCCTGAGGGCTAGATAAAGTGCCCTATCAAAATAGGGCATAGTGAACAGGGCACTGCCATGAGGGGCATTTATTCATGGGTAGAACCCAAGGAAAGATGGCATTGCTATAGCAATGAATGGGATTTCTACACATGTACAAAAGACGTGAGGTACCAACTAGAGTTTGCAGTTGCAGCTATGTAGCTCCTTGTTGGCCGTACAGCATGGATTTGGCAGGAACATGGACAGGTGATTGTAAGATTTGGGGGTTACTTGAAAAGGTCAATTAATGTCAATTAAAGGATATCTTTACAAGGTAGAGCTCCAGTTAGGACAAAAATCTAGAGCATAGTTACAAAGTTAGCATCTGCGCATTTTCTTTAACTAGTTGCCGACCGCAGATAGCCGAATGACGGCTGCACTGCGGCCGGCCAGTTCTGGGTGGACGTCATATGCCGTCCTCCCAGAACGCGCACTCCAGCGCGCCCCCGCTGGCGCGCACCCGGCGATCTCTGTGATCGCTGTGTCCTACGGACACAGCTGATCACGTGATGTGGTAAAAGGCCAATCACAGCGGCCTTTTACCACGTGATCAGCCCTGTCCAATGACACACTGATCACCGGGAAATGCAAATACCGGTTCTCGGCTGCACTTTCCTCACGCTGTCAGATCGTGAGGAAAGTACTGCCGAAAACCGGCAGTTGTCAGAGCGGGGATCGGCACTGATCATCATGATGATCGGTGCCCAGTGGTGCGACACACAAATTCTGCCCACCTGTGCCCAGCAATGCACCCACCTGTGCCCAGCAGTGCACTCACCTGTGCCACCCAGCAGTGTCACCACCTCTGCCCAGAAGTGCCACCTACCTGTGCCCACCCACCTGTGCCTACCAGTGCCACCCACCTCTGCCCATCAGTGCAGCCCAGCAGTGCTGCCAGTCAGTGCCACCAGTCAGTGCCCAGCAGTTGTGCCAGTCAGTGCCCAGCAGTGATGTCAGTCAGTGCCACCTATCAGTGCTGTCTATCAGTACCCATTATCAGTGTCACCTATCAGTGCCACCTATCCGTGACACCTCATTAGTGCTGCCTATCAGTGCCGCCTATCAGCGCCACCTCATTAGTGCTGCCTATCAGTGCCCTTCAGTGCCGCCTATCAGTGCCCATCAGTGCTGTCTCATCAACGCACATCAGTGAAGGAGAAAAATTACCTGTTTAAAAAATGTTATAATAGAAACAAAGAAACTTTTTTTTTTTTTCAAATTTTTTTGCACTTTTTTTGCTTATAGCACAAAAAGTAAAGTGCCCAGCAGCGATTAAATAACATCAAAAGAAAGCGCTATTTGTGAGAAAACAATGATAAAAATTTCATATGGGTACAGTGTTGCATGACCGCGCAATTGTCAATCATAGTGCGACAGCGCTGAAAGCTGAAAATTGGCCTGGTAAATAAGGGGGTATAAGTGCCCGGTAAGCAAGTGGTTAAAGTGAATCTACAGGTACCGGTTTGTATGAATGTTTATACACATATTTAGCTTCACTTGGTGTTAAAGGTTTATCAATCCTGTAGTTTTCAATTGCAAATAGCAGAACACCAACAAACAACTTAAAATGTATATAGCTCCATTTCTGCTAAATGGCTAGAACATAAAAAAGGGGTTCATTTTCTCCTGTTTTGTTTCAGATATTACTAAGAAGGATGTTGGAGGATTAGAGAAAGACCAAAAGTACCCTGGTGATGAAAAGTCAGTGTCTGAATGCAAGGATGTCAGCGAAGAAGATAAGCAAGCAGAGGACAAAGACAAAGTTAGAAATTCCAATGCTGAAGGAGAATTCTGTAGCAGAGGACTTGGAGACAGAAGTGGAACCAGACATGGAAGCAGATGTTGTCACACATGTACAACATCCAAGCACACACAAATCTGAAAGTGCATTGGAGCATCCTCTGAACAGTAACCTGATAATACCTAATGAGAAGAGAATAGTGGATTATCCCAGATTTGATTGGGTTAGTTGAATCCTGTTTGAAATCTTCGGAAACCAATCTTGGCAAACAACCTAACTTTAAGTAGTTTGGCTGTTATACCTGATTTTTCATCAAGTGGTAATAGGCCTGAATTGATTGCAACAGATCTAAAAGCTACAGAAAAGTTCACTTTAAAAAAATAAAACGATAGCCCTCAACTTCCTACAGACTGGCCAATTGAAAACAGTGTAACTACTTCTCCTCTAGAGCAAATTTTGTATTTTTTTCATACATTTTAAAATCTATATTTTTGGCTTGTAAATTAGCTAAAATTCCCAAATATTACATACTTTATGAAAGCAGTGGCCCTGAAGAATAAAAAGATTGTAGTTGAAATTTTTTATGTTGTACAATATTTTGGCAACTGTTTATCAAATCTATATTTTTAGGAAAACATACACTAAAATGACTTTTAGAGCATACAGACACTGTAAAAAAATTAGATTGTGCCAAGTAAATAGATACAAAAAAACAACTTACTTCAATATTATCAAAAGGCTTAAAATGCCTTTACAGCTCCCCGGTTTAGAGGTAACTGTAATAATCTAAATTTTTCTCTGTAACTCGGCAATACCAAACATATCTTGTACAATTGTTGTTTACATGTGCATCTCTTACGTATGCAGTTGTTTTTGTTTTTTTTTTTTAACATTTAACTTTATTGCTATTGCAAGGGGCTAACAAGCCCCCTATGTGACAGCACTGGTCAGGTGACAAGTACTCTTTATGGAGATATCACACTTTGCTGTTTCATTTAGGTATTGTCAGCAGTGAATCAGAACTGGTCAGAGCTGAGTCTTGGGAAGGGGTTTGAATTGGTTTTGTATGTCAGCACCCATGATTCAAGTTATTTAGTTACGTAACTGAGATGAAACTCTCATGACTTAGATATTTCGAACTCCGGGTACACAAATAATGTTGATATTGATTGTGTTCTACAAGTCCATCTCTTTTTTCTCTCTCCCAGGTCTTTGTGGGAGTGTGATTACAGTCATTATGTTATGTGAATATATAAACACAATGGGATGTAGGAGACATACTGGCCGTGGGGTGTTGGATAGTATGACATAGACACAAAAGACGGAGTCTCAAATTTAGGGACAGTACATGCTGTATAAGGTAACAAAAAAACTAAAAGTTGACAAGGTAGATTGCTTTCCTTGGAAGAAGACATGAACCCTTTACCACCCTTCCATCCTGCAGCTGTGATCCAGGTCTCTTTACAGTACACAACAAATGACTATGGGAAGATGAGTGGGCTTATGTAGTGCTGGATGGTGTAAGTCCTGATTACTCGAAGGTACAAATCTGGAAATGTCATGAAAAAGTGATGCAACTTCTTTATCCTTCTGAATTATATGGGTAAGTTTATTAATTCTATGCATTATTTATTATACAATTATTATACAATGTGGAAATCCCCTTTCATTCTCTGCATGCACGTGGCTTTGATGAGGGCTCCCTAATGGAAAATTGGCTTTGATGAGGGATACTAAATGTGAAATTGGCTTCGATAAGGGCTCCCTAATGGGAAATCGGCTTGGATGAGGGCTCCCTCATGGGAAATCAGCTTCAATGAGAGCTCTCTCATGGGAAATCGACTTTGATGAGGGCTTCCTAATGGGAAATCGGCTTCGATTAAGGCTACCTCATGGGAAAGCTGCTTTGATGAGGGCTCCCTAATGGGAAATAGGCTTTGATGAGGGTTCCCTAATGGGAAATCGGTTCTGATGAGGGCGTCTTGGTGGGATATCGGTACTTGTGGCTTCTTCTGTCCAAATTTCAAACACTGAAGAGCTCTAAATAGGGGTTAGAAACCATTGGTATTGGACTGCATCTGGGCATTGGAGATAATTGATTCCCAATGGTGATACATATACTGTTTTTAACCAAACCATGATAAAATTAATCAAAATACTCGTCTGTAACATGTTATATTATCTCATTAATAAAGACCTACATGCCTACAATTTTAAAGTTGAAGTGGAAGGCAGGCAAATTGAAGCCGAAGCAATAAATAATTACCGATATATCGCTTGCTTGGGGCCTCTTAGGTTTTTGTGGTCTGTTGATGTGAGTTACTACAAGCGTGTTAATGTGCATTTTATTGCAGATTAATTTACACTGTCTTAAGGCAGGCCATTCATCTTGAATGTCAATGGATGATAAATCAAAGCTGCAGATTTTTTTGTGGTATTTGTGGAATTGTGGTACACATTAGCTTAGGTCTACTGGCAAATGTACTTGTATGTCTGGGATCCATTCTAAATTAATGGCAGTCCCATACACCTCAAAAAGTGCCATATGTTATGTTATCACAATGCATATGTCGGATGGGGCCCTAACACTTTGCTTTTAGTGTCTCATCAGCACACTGCAGTTGTGAATGTTTTAAGATTCATAATGCAGTTTTGGTCTGCTTTGATCTGTGAGGAATTTGAACTTTGACCAGGTAAATTAAATGAAAGCAGTTATTATATTCCATTTGATTACACACAGCTTAGCAATGAAAGTGTCCAATGAAAGATTTACCCAGGAATGTCTTTGCTATTCTCTTTATTTACAAAACACATTCTAAATCATTATTTGTTGATGCCCACCCTTTCAAAAAAGATCCACCACTTTCTGGATTGATACTTATTTTTATGTTTGAATAATAACCAGGTGGATTAAATAAAAACAATTATACTATTTTTTAAAAAATTGTTTAATTAGACAACTTGGCAATCAAAGGGTCTAGTGAAAGATGTACCCAAGATTCACCATGTGTTTATTCAAATTTTTATGCTTGAGTGATGACCAGGTGGATTAAATAAAATCAATTATTATATTTATTTGTTTTACTTATTCAGTTACATAATTTGGCAGTAAAAAGGTCCAAAGAAAGATTTACCAAAGATTCACCCTGTGTTTTCCATTCTCCTTATTTACAAACCATCCTTCTATTCCTTTTGATTGAACTGTATTGTAATTGTACTATCCCCCTTATATTGTAAAGCGCTGCGCAAACTTTTGGCACTATATAAATCCTGTACAATAATAATATAATTTACAAATCATAACCCTACATCATTATCTGTTGACACGGCCACCCTTTCGAAAAAGATTCATCACTTTCCGGATTAATTCTTATTTTTATGTTTGAATGATGACCAGATAGATTAAATAACGGCAATTATTATATTTATTCTGTTTAATTCTTGAATTACACCATTTATCAATGAAAGGGTCCAGTAAAAGATTTACCCAGGATTCACTATGTGTTTTCCATTCTCCTTATTTCCAAAATGTAATCTACAGCTTAATTTGTTGTCACATTCACCTTTTTAAAAAAGATTCACCACTTTCTAGATTTATTCTTATTTTTATGTTTGAATAATGACCAGGTGGATAAAAAAAAAAGAAAGATTTACCCAAGATTCACCATGTGTGTGCCATTCTTATTTACAAAACACATTGTACACCAGCCCTTCGCAATCAGGGTTCTGTGGAACCTTGAGGTTCCTCCAAAATTTGCTAGGAGTCTCATGTGCAATGAGCAATTTCTGCCTCTCAGATATGTAACTGCTCACACCAGTGATCTTTTTAGCTATTTCTACGGGGGGACATTCTCCCAACTGATAATCAATGTAATTCCTCTGACCATCACAAGAATGTACCATGAGCTGCTGATATAGTCATTTTTGGCAGGGGTTCCCAGAGACCTGAAGGTTGTTTTTCAGGGTTCCTCCAAGTGAAAATGGCCGAGAAAGGCTGCTCTACATTATTTCAATCGAAAACCACCTCCAAAAATATAACTAAAACTCCCCCACAACACAAACAACACCCTCCCCTGACAGTGTACTAAATAATACAGTCAGGTCCATAAATATTGGGACATGGACACAATTCTAACATTTTTGGCTCTATACACCACCACAATAGATTTGAAATGAAACGAACAAGATGTGCTTTAACTGCAGACTGTCAGCTTTAATTTGAGGGTATTTACATCCAAATCAGGTGAACAGTGTAGGAAATACAACAGTTTGCATATGTGCCTCCCACTTGCTAAGGGATCAAAAGTAATGGGACAGAAAAATAATCATAAATCAAACTTTCACTTTTTAATACTTGGTTGCAAATCCTTTGCAGTCAATTACAGCCTGAAGTCTGGAACGCATAGACATCACCAGACGCTGGGTTTCATCCCTGGTGATGCTCTGACAGGCCTCTACTGCAACTGTCTTCAGTTCCTGCTTGTTCTTGGTGCATTTTCCCTTCAGTTTTGTCTTCAGCAAGTGAAATGCATGCTCAATCGGATTCAGGTCAGGTGATTGACTTGGCCATTGCATAACATTCCACTTCTTTCCCTTAAAAAACTCTTTGGTTGCTTTTGCAGTCTGCTTTGGGTCATTGTCCATCTGCACTGTGAAGCGGCGTCCAATGAGTTGTGAAGCATTTGGCTGAATATGAGCAGATAATATTGCCCGAAACACTTCAGAATTCATCCTGCTGCTTTTGTCAGCAGTCACATCATCAATAAATACAAGAGAACCAGTTCCATTGGCAGCCATACATGCCCACGCCATGACACTACCACCACCATGCTTCACTGATGAGGTGGTATGCTTAGGATCATGAGCAGTTCCTTTCCTTCTCCATACTCTTCTCTTCCCATCACTCTGGTACAAGTTGATCTTGGTCTCATCTGTCCATAGGATGTTGTTCCAGAACTGTGAAGGCTTTTTTAGATGTCGTTTGGCAAACTCTAATCTGGCCTTCCTGTTTTTGAGGCTCACCAATGGTTTACATCTTGTGGTGAACCCTCTGTATTCACTCTGGTGAAGTCTTCTCTTGATTGTTGACTTTGACACACATACACCTACCTCCTGGAGAGTGTTCTTGATCTGGCCAACTGTTGTGAAGGGTGTTTTCTTCACCAAGGAAAGAATTCTTCGGTCATCCACCACAGTTGTTTTCCATGGTCTTCCGGGTCTTTTGGTGTTGCTGAGCTCACCGGTGCGTTCCTTCTTTTTAAAAATGTTCCAAACAGTTGTTTTGGCCACACCTAATGTTTTTGCTATCTCTCTGATGGGTTTGTTTTGTTTTGTTTTTTCAGCCTAATGATGGCTTGCTTCACTGATAGTGACAGCTCTTTGGATCTTATCTTGAGAGTTGACAGCAACAGATTCCAAATGCAAATAGCACACTTGAAATGAACTCTGGACCTTTTATCTGCTCATTGTAATTGGGATAATGAGGGAATAACACACACCTGGCCATGGAACAGCTGAGAAGCCAATTGTCCCATTACTTTTGGTCCCTTAACAAGTGGGAGGCACATATGCAAACTGTTGTAATTCCTACACCGTTCACCTGATTTGGATGTAAATACCCTCAAATTAAAGCTGATGGTCTGCAGTTAAAGCACATCTTGTTTGTTTCATTTCAAATCCATTGTGGTGGTGTATAGAGCCAAAAATGTTAGAATTGTGTTGATATCCCAATATTTATGGACCTGACTGTATATGTGAAAGTGTTATCAAAACAAAATTAAACAACAACAGTGAAGTCCATCAATTAGTCCATCAACTATTACCCCTAACTTCCCTAATTCCTCACAGTGAGAGATAATTCAAGCTGTAGAATATAATCAAATCAATTCTTCCGACACATCAGCCCTTTCATAAAAATTCACCACTTTCCAGATTTATTCTTGTTGCTAATATATGTTAAATTTCAATACTTCAATTACATTTGCTATAAAGATTTGCCTATTATAAGTCATCCATAACAATTTCCTTTTCTATGGAGCCCTGTACTGCTCTTTTTTCTAAATCCACTTTTGCTGCAGACTTTTTTATTTCCCATATGGAAGGAAAATATATTTGAAATATATTTTAAAAATATTCTTCCCAAATATATTGCCATATATTTGAAATGCTACAATTTTGGGCATATTCAATATATTTCAGTATATATACTGCATGTTGAAATGCATTTTTATTACAAAATATATGAAAAATATTTTTAAAAATACATTTCAAATATATTGTATGTCTTTAAAAATACAAATCTACATTTTTGTAATGTATTTACAAATATATGTAAAAATATACAGTCATGGCCGAAATTGTTGGCACCCTTGATATTTCTCCAGGAAATCATGTATTTCTCACGAAACGTATTGCATTAACACATGTTTTGCTATACACATGTTTATTCCCTTTGTGTGTATTGGGACAAAACAAAAAAAGGGAGGAAAGAAAGCAAATTCGACATAATGTCACACAAACCTCCAAAAATGGGCTGGACAAAAGTATTGGCACCCTTTCACAACTGCGGATAAATAAGAATGTTACAAGCATGTGATGCTCCTGTAAACTCACCTGGGGCAAGTAACAGGTGTGGGCAATATAGAAATCACACCTGAAAGCAGATAAAAAGGAGAGACGTTCACTTAACCTTTGCATTGTGTGTCTGTCTGTGCCACACTAAGCATGGACAACAGAAAGAGGAGACGAGAACTGTCTGAGGACCTGAGAACCAAAATTGTGGCAAAATATCAACAATCTCAAGGTTACAAGTCCATCTCCAGAGAACTAGATTTGCCTTTGTCCACAGTGCGCAACATTATCAAGAAGTTTGCAACCCATGGCACTGTAGCTAATCTCCCTGGTCGTGGACGGATGAGGAAAATTGATGAAAGATTGCAACGCAGAATAGTCCGGATGGTGGATAAGCAGCCCCAAACATGTTCCAAAGACATTCAAGCTGTCCTGCAGGCTCAGGGAGCATCAGTGTCAGCGCGAACTATCCGTCGACATTTAAATGAAATGAAACGCTATGGCAGGAGACCCAGGAGGACCCCACTGCTGACACAGAGACATAAAAAAGCAAGACTACAGTTTGCCAAAATGTACTTGAGTAAGCCAAAAGCCTTCTGGGAAAACGTCTTGTGGACAGATGAGACCAAGATAGAGCTTTTCGGTAAAGCACATCATTCTACTGTTTACCGAAAACGGAATGAGGCCTACAAAGAACAAAACACAGTACCTACGGTAAAATATGGTGGAGGTTCAATGATGTTTTGGGGTTGTTTTGCTGCCTCTGGCACTGGGTGCCTTGACTGTGTGCAAGGCATCATGAAATCTGAGGATTACCAAAGGATTTTGGGTCGCACTGTAGGGCCCAGTGTCAGAAAGCTGGGTTTGCGTCCAAGATCCTGGGTCTTCCAGCAGGACAATGACCCCAAACATACGTCAAAAAGCACTCAGAAATGGATGGCAAAGAAGCGCTGGAGAGTTCTGAAGTGGCCAGCAATGAGCCCAGATCTAAATCCCATTGAACACCTGTGGAGAGATCTTAAAATTGCTGTTGGGAAAAGGTGTCCTTCCAATAAGAGAGACCTGGAGCTGTTTGCAAAGGAAGAGTGGTCCAAAATTCCGGGTGAGAGGTGTCAGAAGCTTATTGATGGTTATAGGAAGCGACTGATTTCAGTTATGTTTTCCAAAGGGTGTGCAACCAAATATTAAGTTAAGGGTGCCAATACTTTTGTCCAGCCCATTTTTGGGGTTTTGTGTGACATTATGTCATATTTGCTTTTCTGCCTCTGTTTTATATTTGTTCCAATACATACAAAGGGAATAAACATGTGTATAGCAAAACATGTGTTAATGCAATACCTTTTTTGTGTGAAATACTTGATTTTCAGGAAAAATATCAAGGGTGCCAACAATTTCGGCCATGACTGTATGTTAAAATTACTATTTTATATGTTAAAAAGAAATAAGAAAAAAAATATATATTTAAAAGCCATTTTTTTAAAGTGTGATGAAGGGTTATTTGTTCTAGTGCTCATTCTCAGGGTGATAAGGTGAGCGAAATTCCAAAAATCTGAGTTGTCACAGGGGAAAGGGTAGAGGGGAAATCTTCCAATGGCAACACTTGTTAAGAAGGCAGCACATAGATGATTCGACTTTCTTTCCTTCCAATTGCTTGATTCCCTATAAACACAGTAAATGTTGATGGGGGAATGCCTCTCGCAGCGCTATTGTGTTCTGCCATCAGGGGGGTGCATTGAAGCATTCCCCACCAGCAGAACACAATGATCCCTGCTAGCAACTATAGCTAACGGCAGTAAACTGAATGGCTGGTTGTACCCAAGTTGATCGATGGATCTACTTGAGTACAATCAGCCTGCATATGCATGGCTCAACTCTTGGTTGGTCCCTGCTGAAGTGGCTGAATTTTGATCCAACACATCTCACTTCCTGTTGGGTCTTCAAGATGTGAAGTACAGGAAAACCTCCCCAATTGGGTGAAGACAAAAGAAAAAACTTTACAGGGGTTTAAACAGTGCTCTATTCTATCAAAAAGCTAAAAAGGACAAGATTTTGCTTTAGATGTACTTTAAATATTGTGAGATAAACAATGGGGTTGATTTACTAAAGATAAATACACTGAGCGCTTTGCAAGTGCAGTTGTACTCTTTTTTCTTAGTAAATGTGGTAAAGCTTCACTTTGTAAAGACTACCCAATCAGGTGCAAGGAAAATGAAAAAAAAAGCATTTTTGTGCTTGCACACGATTGGATGACGAAAATCAGCAGAGCTTTAGAACATTTACTAAGCTGTAGGGAAAATAAGTGAAACTGCACTTGCAAAGTACACGAGCGATTTGCCTTTAATAAATAAACCCCACAGTGTTAATCCTTACCATCATTCAAAATAACTACATTTTTTTTTAACATTTTTCTACTTGGATGCAGACATATTGGATTTGGGCTAGACACTGATTCAGGAAGATATTGATGCCATCTAAGCCTGGCGATACTTTCCATCAAGATATCTCTAATCTGAGAGATCTTAATATACAATTCCAAATTTCACATGATATCATGTCAAGAATGATGTGTCAGTAAGTATACCTAAGATTACTGTTTCCTAAATGACATTTACATTGTTTACCGGAATCTTGAAGCTGAGCTCTGGACATATCAATAGCCACAAAGGATATGTAGTCATTTATGTGCACCAAAGCTTTGAAAACCCAGATAATGTGCTTAAAGTAGTAATAACATCATCACTCTGCTGTACATAGCCTGTGCTGAGAGAAGAGTGGTGGGAGCAGGGGCGGACTGACAACTCATGGGGCCCCTGGGCAATAGGGGATCATGGGGCCCCTGTGTCCTTGCGCAAACTTGAAAAAGCCTATGAAAAAGGTACCAGGGGCATCTCATGGGGCCTACTGACCCCGGGCCCTCGGGCAGTGCCCGAGTTTCCAAATGATCAGTCCGCCCCTGGGTAGGAGGGGCCAAAAATGCTCCACCCACTAAAGGCTGTGGCAGAAAACTACAGGAGGGGGTGGAGACAAGACCAGTCACCCTGCAAAAAGAGAGAGAGCAGCAGTGAGCGGTCTTTATTAAAGGAAACTAGAAATAATTAAAATATAATACAAAAATGAATATGATTTTACATTTTAACCACAGAAAAGCTTTATTATTTATTTATTTCAGGTACTTCTATAGCGCCGTCAATTTGCGCAGCGCTTTACATATATACTGTACATTCACATCAGTCCCTAACCCTCAAGGGGCGTACAATCTAAGGTCCCTAACTCACATTCATATATACACATACTAGGGCCAATTTAGACAGGATCCAATTAACTTACCAGCATGTCTTTGGAGTGTGGAAGGAAACTGGAGTACCCGGTGGAAACCCACGCAGGCACAGGGAGAACATGCAAACTCCAGGCAGGTGGTGCCGTGGTAGGGATTCGAACCAATGACCCTAGTACTGGCAGGTGGAAAATGCTAACCATTTAGCCACTGTGCTGCCCCTTTGAACATTTAGTTAATTCATAGCTGCGAATGAGGGGAGTGAGGAGTGCAACATGCTGTATACAAGCCATTGACCACAGGCCACCCCATGCATGATGCATCAGTTTGTACTAATGTCAGATCCCTGAGAATTGAAAGTATTTTATATTATGAATAAAACATCAAATACTTGCTTGTTCACCCTGGCAATGAATACATTTTCATAATGAATGCTTTGTATTAAAAATGTCCCAGTTTTGTTTTGTTCCTGAGCAGGCGATTGAAGGCTTACTTCCGGAGCTTCCTTTTATTTGTCCTAAGAATAAGAAATTGATACACTTGTCACTAAGTATTAAAGTAAAGGGATTCCTTTCATCTGTGCCGGGTATAACTGCAAAATCATATAAACCTTTCTCTTTTTTCTTTCAGGTATTCATTATTTCTGCTGACATGGCTGTGGGTGACCGCCAATTACGTCTCTGCACGTAAGGACAAAATCATTTTGTGATTTATACCCCTGTATTTGCTGTCAGCTGGGGACATAGGAATTGCAGGCTCATTTCAATTCTATTATGTTCACCATTTCAGTGAAAATTCATTCATTTTCAAACTATTACCAAATTAGACCAATCCAGTTCAAAGCGTTGGCGGTATGTCATGAGTTAACATGCATTGTGTTATGGCAGCTTATTCATTTGAATGGGCTGAGAATACACCACAATGGACCTAAAATCAGACCTACTCATCTTTTCTCATGCCCTAATTTATCTAAAGCAAAAAAAAAAGGTTTAGGCTTTCCATACACTTTGAAAAGACAACTGAGTTTCTTTTCATCGAATAAAAGAGAATGCAATATTCCAATGTTTTACTTGACTGGTTGATGTCTTCTCTGTTCCAGAGAGCAACATGTGCACATCAAGAGGTCTCATATGCCATAAAGATGCTGAATGCATGGGCACAGCCTCTGGAGAATACTTCTGTGTCTGCAAAACGGGATATTCCGGGAATGGAGAAACATGTGTGGACGTTAACGAATGCACCACCTCACTGCATCAGTGCCACCAGCAAGCCACGTGTGTGAACACCATCGGTGGCTACAGCTGCCTCTGCAAATATGGATACACTGGAAACGGTTTTAATTGTACTGACATCAATGAGTGTGCCACCACCAATGGTGGGTGCCATGCTGATGCAACTTGCACCAACACCCCCGGAGATAGGACCTGCCAATGTAAAACTGGTTTCACGGGAAATGGAGTCAATTGCGCTGATGTTGATGAGTGTAAGAAAGTTAATTTATGCCATTGGAATGCCACTTGTACAAACAGTCCTGGATCCTATGTGTGCACTTGCAATGCTGGTTACAAAGGGAACGGCAACTACTTGTGCTTGGACATAGATGAATGTGCAGAGTCCCCTGGGCTTTGCTCCAGGGCCTTTGGATTCAGCGGGTGTAAAAATTTTGCTGGCTCTTACCAATGCACTTGTTCTTCTGGCTACCAGAATACAGACAACAAATGTGTGGACATTGACGAATGTACCGATAAGATCTGCAGCCCATTTTCCACATGCACCAATTCCCCAGGGTCCTACAGCTGCACCTGCAAAGAAGGATTTAATGGCAATGGCTTGACCTGTGTCGATATAAATGAATGCCTTACAGAAAATAAATGCCATGCCCATGCCAATTGTGCCAATTTTCTCGGTAGTTTTAACTGCATGTGCCAAACTGGTTTTACAGGCAATGGATTTGTCTGCTCTGACATCGATGAATGCTTTCAAGATGGTATCTGTCCTGCAGAGTCCACATGCCGCAATACAGAAGGCTCCTATTGGTGTGAATGTGCTTCAGGGTTCACGCTGAACCAAACTAAATGTGTTGACATTGATGAATGCAAAATTGGGCGTTGCAGTCCTTATGCAACTTGTCAGAATTACCAAGGAGGCTTTACCTGTTCATGCAAAAATGGGTTTGCAGGAGATGGGTTGACTTGTACAGATATCAATGAATGTGCGCAAAGTAATGGAGGATGTCATGCCAATGCAGAATGCAGTAACTTACTGGGCGCCTTCAGCTGCTCCTGTGCTAGCGGGTACTCGGGCGATGGGGTGAAACAGTGCCAAGACATAGACGAGTGTGCAGTTAATAATGGGAACTGCTTGTATGGGGCCAGTTGCCTAAATTCACCTGGTTCTTATCGATGCCAATGTGCCACTGGATTCCAGTCTATCAACAATACCTCGTGCCAAGATATTGATGAATGCAAGACTGTAAGTGGAATCTGCCCACTTAACGCACAGTGCTTTAATACATTTGGTTCCTTCTATTGCCAATGTAAATCTGGCTTCACAAATAACAATGGACTTAGCTGTAATGACATTGACGAGTGCCAAAGCAACCCTTGCCACTTGAAAGCTGCCTGCGCTAATACTTTTGGTTCATATGAATGCACTTGTAACAAAGGATTTGAAGGCAATGGTTTCAACTGTACTGATATAAATGAATGCAAGAACGCACTTACCTGTCATCAAAATGCAATTTGCTCTAATTTCCCAGGGACTTACCATTGTCAGTGTTTGGAAGGCTTCGTCGGAGATGGCTTCCAATGTGAAGACCTAAATGAATGTTCATTAGACAATATCTGCATCAATGACACAGTCTGTATAAACTCTGTTGGCGCTTATGTTTGCTCATGTCTGAATGGAACACTTGTGATCAACGGAAGTTGTGTTCCTCCAAGCTCTGCCTGCATGCCATCTTGCCACCCTAAGGGCCTTTGTCATAGCACGGGCTATGGATACAAATGTGTATGTGATCTTGGCTACCAGGGCAGTGGAGTGACATGTGTGGACACTGATGAATGCCAAAATGATGTATGCAAAGATGACAAAACCCTTTGTGTTAACACTCCTGGGTCTTACATGTGCATCTGCAAACCAGGATTCAAGTTCAATGACTCAATCTGTTTAGGTAAGTAATCATCCGAAAGTGGAACTTTACCCATAACACCTTGATAAAAAAAAATGTTATTTGGCAAGAAACATAAATTCCACATTAATAATTATGCTACCAAAATAAATGTGTGCTGTAAATTGCCTACATTGTTCCTGTTTCTTCTTGCTGGAGGTGGCCATTTTGCTGAATCCCATAGCCCCTGAGCAGCAGTGAATCTTTAAGTTGTCAGCAGATCAGCCTCTACAATTTCAGCACAGTGCCTAAAAATAGAGAGCAACTGAGCCTGTGCAGAGCAGGGTGAGACAATGTATTACTGGATTTTAGGCAGTATAGACCAGTGATGGCGAATCTTTTAGAGACTGATTGCCCAAACTGCATCCCAAAACCCACTTATTTATTGCAAAGTGCCAAGACTGCATTTAAACCTGAATAATGAGGTTTTAGTTTAGAAAAAAACAACCCCATACATTAACATATTTTGTCTTAAAAGAAAAGCACAATAACAGAGATTACTGACCACCAGCATAAGGGGCAAAGTTCCACTGACCACCAGCATAAGGGGGCAACGTTCCACTGACCACCAGCACAAGGGGGCAAAGTTCCACTGACCACCAGCACAAGGGAGCAAAGTCCCACTGATCACCAGCACAAGGGGGCAAAGTTCCATTGACCATCAGCACAAGGGGGCAAAGTTCCACTGACCATCAGCACAACGGGGCAAAGTTCCACTGACCATCAGCACAAGGGGGCAAAGTTCCACTGACCATCAGCACAAGGGGGCAAAGTTCTACTGACCACCAGCACAAGGGGGCAAAGTTCCACTGACCACCAGCACAAGGGGGCAAAGTTCCACTGACCACCAGCACAAGGGGGCAAAGTTCCACTGACCACCAGCACAAGGGGGCAAAGTTCCACTGACCACCAGCACAAGGGGGTAAAGTTCCAATAACCACCAGCATAAGGGGGCAAAGTTCCACTGACCATCAGCACAAGGGGGCAAAGTTCCACTGACCACCAGCATAAGGGGCAAAGTTCCACTGACCACCAGCACAAGGGGCAAAGTTCCACTGACCACCAGCACAAGGGGGCAAAGTTCCACTGACCACCAGCACAAGGGGCAAAGTTTCACAGATCACCAGCACAAGGGGCAAAGTTCCACTGACCACCAGCACAAGGGGGCAAAGTTCCACTGATCACCAGCACAAGGGGGCAAAGTTCCACTAGGGGGATTATCCCCCAGTGCAGGGATTCACTTGTATGTGACACTTGTTTTGTTTGCTTTTTAGGCTGTGTCCAGCCACTGATCCCAATTAGGGATTTAGGTATTGGATAGCACTTTGTGTGTGTCTACCACATTGGGTCCAATTAGGACCACGTTTTTCATTTTCACAAGCTTTCAGGTCACTAGAAGATCCCAGAGGGGATCAGGTCACTATATATTTATGTATCACTATTTATATTTTTCTATGAATCACCATTCATGATTTTTATTATTATTTATAATATTTGATTATTATTCATTTATTTATATTTATATGGTATATATGAGCCCTACACCACTTTTTATATGTTTTCGCACCATTCACTTATAGGTATTAAGTTGCGGGTGTTAACAGCCACCTTTGATTTATTTTCCACTTCATAGCGCAGGAGGTTTATATTAATATTAGTATTTAAGAACTGTTATTCCGGTGCAGCTGTCAGACAGCAGGAGCCAGTGTTGAGGACAAAGCGTTTTTTTTTTTCGGGTCGGCGGAGGGCATTGTGATTAACGTTGGATCTACTTTGGGGGACATTTTTTTACATTTTTGTTTTTAATAATGGACTTGTCAGACTGTCTCCTGTCATTTTTTTAAACTGCACTTTTTTTTTGTGAATGAGTAGTGGTAGCATGTACCCCATATGCATTCACTGGGGGAGGGGAATCTGGAAGCCCCCTTGTTAAATTTAAATTCCAGATTCCAAAAAGCCCCCTGCCCACAGACCCCCACAACCACCAGCTACGGTTGTCCCCACAAGGTGCTTTGGGGGAGCCCCCTTGCCCCAAAACACCCCCCCATATTCAGGGCATGTAGCCTCAAATAGGTCAGGGGGGCACTTGCTCGGCCCCCCCCCTTCCCTGACCTGCCAGGCTGCATGCTCAGATAAGGGTTTGGTATGGATTTTTGGTTGGATCCCCAGATCATTTTTTTTCCTAAATTTTGGAGTGGGGGTTCCCCTCAAAATCTATACTATACCTGAAGGGCTTGGTAGGATAGGGGGGGGATGATCCCACGTGGTTTTCTTTTTAATTTTTAATTGCGGAGCAATTCCAGCAATTCTTTTTGCGTTCATCTATCAGCAGGGAACCCCACTGACAGCTGAAACATTTTTTTAGTAGCTGTGCGTTATCTTACCCTATACTCAGCTGTGGTAAGATACCGCTTAGTTAATTGTCCGCTCTGTTCAAAGTTCATGATTAAACTTTCAGTAGGTTCGAATGTTCGACCGCAAACTGAACAGGGGGGTGTTCGACCCATCATTATTCCCCATGATTGATAGAATAGAATTGGCAGATCAAGTATGCCAATTCTATTTTATCAATCTTGAGGAATTTCACTTTTAATGTGTAAATGCAGGTCTAGCTGTTACCAAGATGCTATCTGTCTGTATATATAAAAAACATATATATATTGATATATACTGTATATATCCTACACATAGTTCTGTCCTTTACCTGAAATCTGGGCAAAACAAAAACTGTCCGAAATATGAGCCAAAGGATTGACAAACATTTTGTTCGAATTCTATGTATGTTTGATGTAATTATGTCATAGCCAAATATTTATTTCTTACAGATATTGACGAATGTTCGACTGGCAGCCACAATTGTCACCCCCTTGCAGATTGCCTCAATACAATTGGCAGTTATCAATGCAATTGTAAGAGTGGATTTCAAGGGAATGGAACCAGCTGCACAGGTAAATACATTGATGTCCTCTGTGTTCTAATGGTTACCCATCATAACCAAATGGATTATATATCTTATTTTTTCCAGTTCAATCCAGTGAAAGCTTAAATCTGATTTTTTGCTATGGCCACATGGGTATCTTTCTTTTGCCCCAATTTTAACCAGATAGATGCTGTACATGCTATACACGAACCAGGGGTGGACTGAGAACTCATGGGGCCCCTGGGCAAAAGGGGATCATGGGGCTCCTGTGTCCTCGCCAACACCCAAAAAAGCCTATGAAAAAGCCAATGAAAGGTAACAGGGGCATCTCATGGGGCCCCCTACTGACCCCGGGCCCTCGGGCAGTGCCCAAGTATTCGAATGGTCAGTCTGCCCCTGACATGAACCATAGTGCCCACCTTAGGACTATGTTTATGAACTGTTATCATAGAGAAACTGAGTATACAGCTACATACTGTAGAGTTACATACGTAGAACTGAAAGTCTGAGGATGCCAGTTTATTGTGCTAAACACATTACTCAAAAACTTACATCAAGCAATCAACCATTCAACCTTTCTTATTATTTCTTCCATAGGAAAATATATATATGTATATACGTATGTGGCAGGGGCTGCAGATATTAACTAGTTCTTTGCCAAACAGTACAGAGGCCGCCAGTCTCCCATTCACAGTTCATGCATTCTGGCTTCAATAAACAGTCTAGAGGTTGTCTTTTTGTAGTTTATTGCTGGCAGAATGTGGAATATAAGAGGGATTAGGGCATCAGATAATTGAAAATGACAAGCAAACAAGAGTCAGAGGACAATCTTCTCCTGAAGTGAATGTGAATAATGAACAGTCTATTCCCTCAAAGCTGAAGTCCAAGGGCAAGTGTCTTTCAAATCTGGTTACCATGTGCCAGTACACAACTGATGGTACCCAGTGCATTCTCCCGGACTCTGTACAGTCACAGGATCAGTTTAGGGTCTTTACTCACAAGCTTCCTTCAGACACAATCCAGTGAGTGAGACAGTCCTTCTCTAGACCAGATCCCTTCGAAGACATCCTGCACTCAGTTGCAAGTCACTTTGAGGTCAATGTACCACTGTGACCTCACAGAACAGCAGCCCAGTTCATAGGCTACCTCAGGGGGAAACAGCCCTCCTGAGGCTGGGAACTCTCCTTAATGGGGAAACACCCTCTCTCCAGGGCTCCAGACTATTAATTAGCTTCCCAACCACCATTTGGGTGCACCTCCGCAGGGATTGGCTAGGCCCTCATCAATATGCAGGCTGGCTATTTGACTTTTCCCACCTGAGCTCTGGAAGTTTCTTCTAGTGGCAGAGCAAAGCTCCCAGCCTGTGGAACCCTAAACAAAGCAGACCAAACAATCTCTGCTCCCTCGATTACAAAACAAGTCAAAACTGAATTTACCTATCAGCCTGACTAGGAGGGTACTACATCTATATTATAACATATACCACAACTGTCCTCACAATTTCTACATTGGATTTTTGTGTACTTCCCCTATTTGAATTTGAAATCCAATCCAATAGATAAATACAACCAATATGTGAACTGTTTTATTTACTAGAGAATTTGTAATTCTGTGCAGCCAGTGTTGTGAGCAAGACACGTCTTCATTCCCTAAGAACCTTCTGCAGACTATACTGCAGCTGAGCAATACAGCCTAGCCTTGGACTTGCCTATTTGGACAATGAAGGGAAGGAAGCAACCAGATGAGATCAGCACTCTGCTCTGGTTCTGTCATGAAGCTTCCAGTGTGATAGATATAAAGCACTTTGAAATGCAGCAGAGTCTGACCTATAGTGGTCACCCCTCCCCCCCCCCCTTATTCTTAGTGTTCCTGTTCAAGGGATTACAAAAGACTGATATCTAAACAGATTTGGGTATTTATGCTAATTGTGCATGAACATACATTGATCATTTTTCAGTGAATATAGAAATGGATTCAATGGCATGTTTATATGTACCTGGTGAAGATCCTAAATATTATGTATGATTTGACCTGCAGTTCCTCAATAAATAGCTGAGTTCTTTAAGAGTTAGCCCCGGTATTTCAGTTTTTGGTACATGCTTGTGTCGTGGTGTTGCTGCTCCGTGATTAAAAAAACGATGATGCAAGTTTTATTTTTGTATTCAAAATTGCCCTCCCTATCCATTCAAAGATGCTGGCTTTGCTGATGCTACTGATGTACCGTAAAGAAGGGACTGGTGCCTTTTACATGGCTATTTGTATGGTGGGCCTGGGAAGTTATTATTATTATACATTATTTCTATAGCGCCAAAAGGTTTGCTCAGCGCTGTACATTATAGTGGGGGACAGTACATGAGACAATACAGTAACAAGACAAAACACGAGGGGTTCGAGGGCCCTACTCTTTCAAGCTTACAATAGTTCCCCAAAATGCAAGAATCCTTGCCTAGCTACAACTAGTGGTAGGAGGCTCAGATGATGGAGCAGTAGAGCGAATGTGTCAGGGAATGGAAAGATTGCTGCGGCGATCGAATCCGCACATGCGTAGAGTCCTGACAAAATGTACAGGCAGGCGGGCACTAGGACCCAGGCGCGCCTGTCACCAATGACGGCGCCGAGCAAGCACTAGGACCCAGGAGCGCCTGTCAGGATTCGGACGGGCTATTTAAACCTAGCTCTTGCAATGCTCAAGTGCCGTATGGTCTTTCCTGTGTTCCTGTGAGTTTACTTTGCTGCTGACCCTGCCTGATCCTGATCTGCAGACTTCTCCTGCTCTGACCCCTGGCTTGCCTGACCATTCTCTTGCCTGCTCCTGCACTTTTGATCTCCTGTTGCCAAACCCGGACCGTGACCCGTTTATTCTTCTGCCTGCTGTTTTGTACCGACCTTCTCCGCTGTTACCGACCCGGCCTGTCTGACCTCGCTTACTCTACCTCCTCACATCAGACTCTCACCTGCTACGTACCACCGACAGGTGCCTCTACCACAGCTGGTTGCACCCAGGGGTCGCGACCTGGTCTCGGCTTGCTCCAAGTCCATCTCCACCATCAGGGGCTCTGGTGAACAAGCAGGTCGGAACTTAGATTCCGCGCCCTGGGGAATTCTGGTCTGTGGAACGCTAGAGGCTACCACCGGCTGGTCCCTAACAGAATGGGTGCAAGATGGTGTCACTAGATCCCACAGGGCAGACATCTAGTGATGGTGATTTTTCTGGCGCCGAAGGCAGACAATTGAAAAACTGTTATTAACTAGCAAGATTCTAGTACTTTGTCAGTGTTCAGTGGAACTAATTGTTGGGCAGGAAATGCCCAAAAGGGGTTAGGTGAACCAATGTAAAATAGACGTCTGTGTTTCAACACCACTCTGGAGTTCCAGCATTCAGCATCATAGAGAACAATTATGGAGGATTACTCAATGAGTGTGGGGAGGCTCATTCAAAGTACTCAGTGGGGTTGATTTAATAAAGAAAAGTAGGCTGTTCCCTTTGCAGGGGAAGTAGAATTTTTCAAGGGAAATTTTCATGAAGATTCTTCCTCTGCAAGGGAAGGAAAACCTTGCAAGGGAAATTTTCATACAAGAAAATTCCAATTTTGGCTTCTATTTCTTCTTTATTGTTGGTCTCTTTGCCTAGCTGAATCCTTAATCTGTGCTGAAAAAAACCTCTTCTTCCTTTTAATTCTGCCTCCTTCTTTTTTCCTCCTCTTTCTTCTTCCTCTTTCTTCTTCCTCCTTCTACTTCTTCCTCCTCCTTCTTCTTCTTCCTCCTCCTCCTTCTTTGTCCACCTACTCCTTATTTTCCCTCCTCCTTCTTCTTCTTCCTCCTCCCCCTTCTTCCTCCTTTTTCTTTGTCCTCCTTCTTCTTCCTCCTTCTTTTTCCTCCTTCTTCGTCTTTCTCCTCATTCGTATTTTTCCTCCTCCTGCTTCTTCCTCCTTTTTTTCTTCCTTCTTCTTTCTCCACCTTTTATTTCCTTCTTATTTCTTCTTCTTTGAATGTGATGCTTCTGTAGTGAGAATGTGTTGATACTGTTGTAGTGCTGAAAAAATCCTACAAGAAAATTCCAATTTTTACTTCTTCATGGTTGTCCTCCTTGCTTAGTTGTGTCATGAATCTGACACTGCTGACATTGAAATGCTATGATATTTTGGTAATGCAAGAAAAATCTAATTTTGGCTTCTTCTACATTGTTGGCCTCTTTGCCTAAATGTATCATGACTCTGATACTTCTTACATTAAAATGCTATGATACTGTTGTACTGCCACACCCTGGGAACAAAATCTGTGATATCCTGCACCTTTATTTTTGTGTATACTGTCCTCTATTACTGTGTATTGTTGTTTATCCCTAACCATCAATCATCCATCCCAATCCAAGAATATAAGGGTGCCATGGAGATGCTTCAACCCAGAGAAATATTGGATAGAAAGATTCTATTTTAGTCTTTCTTGCTGTCAGCCTCCCTGTCTGATCTAAACTGCTGATGGCACTGATGGTGCTGCAGTAGTGCCAACCCCTAAAACAATTGTTCATAAAATATATTTATGTCTTATTTCTCTTCATTATCCATTGCCATAAATAGCAGCATCCCTGTTACGTTGGTTTTCCATATCATATTTAAATCTGAAAATGTTTATAGATTAGTGTTCAGCATAAATACTGGTGAAGTGAAATGTTGGAATGCTAGAAAAAAACACGTTTCCTTTGTTTTTCCACAAAATAACACAAAATGAAGCATAGTAAACACAGTTTACCATGCCTCAGTTATGAATGGACACAGGAGCGTTCAGTAGCAATCACTGACTCTCTCCATTCAGAAAATGAAGGATCCGGTACATTACATATTTACTGGCCCCTTCCCTGCTCTCCATCCTGACAATTCCCCTGCAGCAGATGGTGGGGGAGGGGGGAAGTGCCAGGAGAGCAGGGGCGGTCTGACCATTTGGAAACTCGGCACTGCCCGAGGGGCTGGGGTCAGTAGGGGGCCCCATGAGATGCCCCTGGTACCTTTTTCATAGGCTTTTTTGAGTTTGGGCAAGGACACAGGGGCCCCATGATCCCCTATTGCCCGGGGGCCCCATGAGTTGTCAGTCCACCCCTGCATAGAGTAAAACCTTACTGCAGGAATTTGGATAGCAGAGATGATAAGGGACAAATCAGTTGTTTTTTTCGCAAAGGCACAGTAGCTCTTGTCAAAGGGACTGGCACCACTGCTTCCAGCCCTGGATGAAGTGGTTATGCTGCAGAAGGGTTATTAACCATTCATGATTAGTTTAGGACAGGGGTGTCCAACTCCATTTCATCACGGGCCACATCAGCATTATGGTTGCCCTCAAAGGGCTGGTTGTATCTGTAAGATTAGATGTCCAGAGTACTCCTCCCACCTTACATCAGATGTCAAAAGCTCCCCCGGCTACTGCCGGGAAGAAGCTGGGGGTGGAACTGGGAAGCAGGAAGTGCAGAGTCTGGTAGAGGACCAAAGGAGGGCTGGAGTCAGCTGCTGGAGTTTGCTGAATTCTGAGATCAGGAGAGGCAAAGATGAGGGGGTGCTGCTTTTGCACAGAGAGGCACAGGATCTGTAGGAGGAGTTCTGTCCTCATCTCTGCTGCTGACTACTGAGACAAGGTTGGGCAGAGACAAGGAGGGTGCCACAGCTGCAGGAGAGGTGGTAGGAAGATATGAAATAGCCTGGTGGGTCAGATTCAGCCGATGGGCCTTGTGTTTTACACATGTAGTTTAGGGGGTTGATTTAGTGTTATGATCAGGGGTTAAGGGTTTAGTTCAGCGTTATGGTTTGGGTTAAAGGGTTTAGGTTTAAAAATATGTACATTTTAATGGAAATGACATTTATTTACCAATACACAGTGTTCCATAAAGTATTGCCTCTTTGCCTAATTCTATCATGAATCGCATACTTCTTTCATGGGAATGCTATGATACTGTTGTTGTGCTGCCACACCCCGGGAACAAAATCTGTGATATACTGCATGTCAGGGATGCGGGTGTGACCAGAAGTGTGTGGACTGACACAGGGAAACGTAGGCTTCAGATATAGTAAATAATATAATTTATTGAGACTAACAATACAAATATAAACGCAGTGCACCAAACCCCAAGCTAACACAAATACATACAACAAGGTGAAACAAACCCAAACCTAAACTGATATAGATACACAGGTACATACACATATAGAGCACAACGTAGTCAGACAGGCCGGGTCGATAACTATCGGGCAGGTAGGTACAGGAGGAGCAGGCGGAGAGAATGGTCAGGGTCACAAGCCAGGGATCAAACAGGAGAAGTCAGCAGAGGTCAGGATCAGGCAGGGTCGGCAACAAGTCAGGCAGAAACAGGAACAGGAATGCAGGTTACAAGATACAGGGGCCCATGGAAAAACACACACCAAGGCCCTGACTGTGAGTCTGGCCATTCTTAAATACAACCCCTGCAATCAGCTTCAGGTGTTTTGGCTGACTGCAGGGGTGAGTCTCTGATTGCTGAGAGCACCCGCTGGCCAGCCCTGGTACTGCAGCCCACAAGGCAGGTGAGTCCCACCGTTATTGGCAAGTCCATTCCTGACACTGCACCTCTAATTTTGTGTATATTGTCCTCTATTGTTGTTTGTTTATCCCCTAACCATCAATCTCCCATCCAAATCCCAGAATCTGAGGGTGCCATGGAAATGCTTCAACCCAGAGAAAATTGAATAGAGGGATGCTATTTTAGTTTTCCTCTCTGTCAACCTCCCTGTATGTTCCAAACTTCTGATGGTACTGATGGTGCTGAAGCAGTGCTAAACCCCTATAACAGATATTCATAAAATATAGAGGTGTGAGGGCCACATGAAACAGACTGGCAGGCCAGATTGGGCCCACGGGTCTTGTGTTTGACACGTGGTTTAGGGGGTCGATTTACTGTTATGATCAGGGGTTAGAGGTTTAGTTTAGAGTTGGGTTTGGGTTAAACAGTTTAGGGTTCAGATTTAAATATACACTCACTGGCCACTTTATTAGGTACACCTGCTCAATCGCTTAGTAACACAAACTGCTAATCAGCCAATCACGTGGCAGCAACTCAATGCATTTAGGCATGTAGACGTAGTGAAGACGACTTGCTGAAGTTCAAACTGAGCGTCAAAATGGGGAAGAAAGGGGATTCATGTGACTTTGAACGTGGCATGTTTGTTGGTGCCAGACAGGCTGGCCTGAGTATTTCAAAAACTGCTGATCTACTGGGATTTTCACACTCAACCATCTCTAGGGTTTACAGAGAATGGTCCAAAAAAGAGAAAATATCCAGTTGTGTGGAAGAAAATGCCTTGTTGATGTCAGAGATCTGAGGAGAATGGGCAGACTGGTTATTGTGACATTCAGATGGTAGGGTCAGAATTTGGTGTAAACAACATGAAAGCATGGATCCATCCTTCCTTGTATCAATGGGTCAGGCTGGTGGTGGTGGTGTCATGGTGTGGGGGAGATTTTCTTGGCACTAGCAAGGTGTACCTAATAAAGGGGCCGGTGAGTATAAATCCTAATGGAAATTACATTTATTTGCTAATGCACAGTGTTCCATAAAATATTGCCACTATATTACAAAAAAAAAAAAAACAAGCAAAACAAGCAATTTTTCAGCAGCCTCAGAATGTGTTTCCTGATGGTGACAACAATGGGTGACAAAAAGGCCACTTAGCCTCTATCGGAAGCCTGCGACAGGGCGATAACACAAGAGCACAATTATGAGGCAAGGTCAAAGTGTGGTCACCTGAACAAGGAGCTTCGTGGCAGGATTACCAGGTATTATTTTATTAAAAACGGTTGATCTAAAAATATTAAATTACTTTTTATTTGTCATTAACAAGCAAAAGTTTACTGTGTTGAGATTTGAGTGATTGGATTTACATAAACTTTAAGGGTTAGTGGGAGGTTAAGAATTAATGGCTCATTTTAGAGGTTAGATAATAAGTCACGCTTGGTTTGTTTGTTAGAATCTGGTCCCCCACCATGCCTTGATGATAGGCTTGCTAAGGTACAAAACATGTAAAGGCTGTACTGCTAGAGCCATGCTGTTAACAGTTGTTTTTATTTCAGTAAGAACTGCAGTAACCTGGTAAAGAGTACATATAGACCTTTTCTTTTCTGGATGTGCAAATATTTGAAGGCAGCTTGGCTGCAGCAGTCCTGTATTGAGACCAGGGCAGGGGCGGACTGACCATTTGGAAACTTGGGCACTGCCCTGAGGGCCCGGGGTCAGTAGGGGACCCCATGAGATGCCCGTGGTACATTTTTCATAGGCTTTTTTGAGTTTGGGCAAGGACAGAGGGGCCCCATGATCCCCTATTGCCCGGGGGCCCCATGAGTTGTCAGTCCGCCCCTGGACCAGGGTATATGCTGGAAGCGCCAAGGTCATTTGTTCAGGGTTTAGGTAGAAGAATGGTTAAAAATCACAGTATTACAGCAGTTATACATTCCGTTAGTAGAAAAGAAACCTCCCATTGAGGTGGCTTTATTCTACACCTGTCAAATGTGTTCTTTTACTTGCCTAGGGGAGTACATCTCTTGCTGTACTTCCATCCATGCATGGATGCAAGCATTTCAGGTCTAAGACTCCATGTACACGGGACACTCTGAACGATGGAAACTGACTGCTGGAAAACGTAGGTTAAAAACATCTGTTTAGCCGCGTTTATGCGCATTTGCGTTTAGAAGCGCTTTTTAAAGATAAGCACAGGAGCACCTCCCAAATGCCCAGAATGCACTGAAAAGTGGTAAATTATTAACTATTTCAGACTGTTTCAGAGAAATACAGAGAGTAGAAGCAGAGACAGCAGTATGTGTTGAGATTAGCTAGGTGTGAGTTGCTCATTAACATTTCTTTTGTTTCCAAGGGTGGGAAAGGTGTCTGGTGCAGGGAGTCATTAAGGTCACCTGGCAGGGGGTCCTCATGAGGAATTTGAGGTGTCAATGTTCATTAACATATCTTTTGTTTCCAAGGGTGGGAGAGGTCTGAGGTGTGAATTGGTCATTACAATGTGTGAGAAGCTTGGTAGGAACATCCTGTGTTCAGTGTTTTGTCCATCTATATACCTTGAAAACGCTTTGCATGCATTTTTCACGATGAAAAAAGGCTCTGAACAGCATCGGGAACTAGAAGAGTTAAAAAAAAATTTCAAACGCAAACACTTATAAACATGATTTGCTGCGTTTTTTCTCATTTACAAGGGTTTTGCGTTTGAAACGCTGATAAAATTGACTGCTGAACGCAAGTTTTCTGCATTGTAAACTCAAATGCCTGTAAATAACTGTAAACGAAGATGTGTACATGGACACATAGGAAAACATTAGGGGGAGTTCAGGGGCTGCTGAAAAAAAAAACGCTGAACAGCTCCTAAACGTGAGTTTATCAGCCGCAGTGTACATGAGCCCTTATAGTCCCCATAGCTATGGTCACATCTCTGCTTCTTCTCCTCCAGGCTATTCAGGAAAACACATGGCCCCAAGCTCTGTTTTGTTAGTTACCAGGAGTGGTAACTCCTAATTCCACAAATAATGAATAGGAGAAATGAATTATCATGGGGACTGTAAAAGTGCCTTATTAGGAGCAGGGGCGGACTGACCATTTGGAAACTCGGGCACTGCCCGAGGGCCCGGGGTCAGTAGGGGGCCCCATGAGATGCCCCTGGTACCTTTTTCATAGGCTTATTTGAGTTTGGGCAAGGACACAGAGGCCCCATGATCCCCTATTGCCCGGGGGCCCCATGAGTTGTCAGTCCACCCCTGATTAGGAGTATACAAGACAATACCAATAAATTAAAAGAACTTTATTACAATAGTTAAAAAACCTTAAAATTGTGTAATCGAGTATACCCACTGTCATGTCATCATCGTTATATAAGTACATAAGCCAAACACAGAAATGGCATGATAGATCAACGCGTTTCACACAAGTTGCTTCCTCAGGATCCTTGCCTATATTTGGGAGTCGATATAAAAACAATAAAATTCTAAAATTATACTAACACACAATATTCATCCAAAGAAAAAACAACAAACTCAACATAATATACAAAAAATATATACAGCCACCCCACCAGAACAGAGGAGAATGGAAGAGAGAGATAGAGAGAGAGAAAAACACCCCTCTCTCTTCCATTCTCCTGTGTTCTAGTGGGGGTGGCTGTATATATTTTATGTATATTATGTTGGGGGTTTTTTTTTCTTTGGATAGTTATTGTTTGTTAGTATAACTTACAATGTTTTTGTTGTATTTCAATAGCTATACCAACTCCCAAAATAGAAGCCTGGATCCTGAGGAAACAACTTGTGCAAAACGCGTCAATCCATCTATTTCTATATTTGGATTATGTACTTACCTGATAACAATTACAATATGGCAGTTGTGTACTCGATTACATGATTTTAATGTTTTTTAACTATTGTAATCTTGTATTTAACAGTATTGAGTTGTATATTTCTGCCAAGGCACACTTAAAGTCTCATGGTAATTCATTTCTCCCATTCCTTATTTTTGGAATAGGAGGGGATTAGGATGGAAATGTTTTGTTTTGGGGATGGTGCCATAACGGGAGACTAGGTGACAGCTCCAGCCACATTGTTTTGCATAGAGGTGTAACCATAGAGCTCTGGACTATGAGACCTGCAGTGCTTACATCCAGGCCATACAGTGGAAGCTTCCCCCTGCACATGTTTTGTGGCTTTAAGAATTGGGGAAGCTTTAGTAGTAGAGACACTTTTCAGTTTAAGGAAGGATTGTGACTAAGTCTTCTCCCAAAACTTACCAGATGCAAACTCCCATCTCTGAAAACTAAAGCATGAAGCAATGGGAAGACTAAAAAAAGTTTGCTTGTTTCTGCTCTGTATGAATGCCTGAAAAGTATAAGAAGTCTATCATGTATCAAAAATGGAAATATTTCATCTGGACCAAGTAGCCCTTTGAATTCTGAATCTCTTTTATATAAATGTTTATTTTCTATTTTTTTGGGACTTCAGCAATTCTAGTTTACAAAACATTTGTTTTAAAGAGGTTAGTTTACCTACATTGTAGTTATTTCTCATATTCAATTGAGTACTGTCCGTGATACTTTTTTTATTTGCACTAACATACAATTTTGAGGACAAGCTTTTGGGGTATGTCCCCTTCTTCAAAGTCCAAACAGTACTATTACAAATCACAAAGTTTAAGCAGAATGTTAGAAGGGATTGAGAAAAAAAAAGGCTACAGATAAGATACATCAAAAGCGAGTGCAAATGCACTAATACGGCTACAATCACCTTCTCATATTCAAGAAGGTATCTGATTTGAGGATGTTAGGCAAGGATTAAAAGTATAATTTTATCAGAAATATAAGAAAATGGAGGATACAAAGAAAAGCAACTTCTCTAACCCGAAGTCAGACCTTTTCTGTGAAATGTAAAATGGAATCTGATTGGTTGTCATAGGCAACATTGCTCGCTGGAGTTCTTTTCTTTTCGAAGATGTGTCTACAAGTTTGACTTTAGCAATGACAAAGGGAGTACAGTCAAAGCCATATACCGGTTAGGATTTCTGCAAAAGAACACTTCAGTCATTTTGTTTGGCTATAGAAGCAAGTAAAATAAGCAGAATGATCCTTCTGTCTTAAACGACTTTTTTTTACAAAATACGGGAGCTACTATTACTGATCTTCTTAGAAAAATGCTAATTGCCTGTATGTTGTGTCAAAATTAAGAAGGTGCTCTTGAATTACTTTGAAAAGTAACTGCAAACTTAAACTTCAAAAGTTCTGTTCCATTTTCATCCCTGGATAGGTCTGTGAACCTTATCACCTCCTACACTTCTAGGTTCTTATCTGGTCATAATTCAATAGTCCTTCCACCTTACCCCAGGAAGATAATTCTGGGAGGTCCCTCTACCAATTTCCCCTGCCCACACCCACTCTTCCCTTTGTCCATATTAGAAATACTTACCACACCTTTACTGATTCTATTATCCACTCTCAAAATACTTCATTGTTTCTTTCGTACACTATTGCCATACTTTTGGATATGTTATACCATATAAATGCCAAATACATATGTCTAAGGCTGAAGTTTTATACTGAAACCCTGCTTTCTGATATAAAATAGAATTTATTAAAAATTGTTTGTGAATGTCTAAAACCATTTTCAGGTTCCATTATAATGAACTGAAAGTAACCTTTAAATCTAGTAGACTTATATCCTTTGACCATACATCTTGCCAGCACATCAATGTTTTTGAAAGAACGGTGCAAAATTTTAAAGAGTTCAAATTTAAAATGTAGGTATACCAAGGAGTTATCTTTTTGGAGTTTTGGATAGAACACTGAAAATTAGAACCCTGTCAATTTTTTTTTAGTGCTGCTATGCCCTGATAAGTAGATTCACCCTCACTGTTTGGTCTGGTGACCATTTTCTCTGAAACAGAAAGCAATGGCAAACCAAAATCCTTTCTTTATATTCTCCATTTTTTAAGTTTCTGATAAAATAGTCATTTTCATCCTTGCTTAAGTTCATCAAATCAGATACGGGGTAATTAAACAGTTGTCATCATAACAGGAGATAAGGGGAAATCTTTCAATAAACCTTTTCCAGTGACAACTGACTAATGCTGGCCATAGATGGATTGAAATTTGTCCGGTTCAGCCGGGACCAGATTTTTAATCCATGTGTACCCACCTCCACTCAACAGAAGTTAATTTTTAGATTGACTTCTGTAAAATGGGAATGTTGGGAACAGAAAGCGATGGCGAACCAAAATCCTTTCTTTATATTCGCCATTTTTTACGTTTCTGATAAAATAGTAATTTTCATCATTGCTTAAGTTCCGCAAATCAGAAATGGGGTAATTAAACAGTTGTCATCATAATAATAGATAAAGGGAAATCTTTCAATAAACCTTTTCCAGTGACAACTGACTAATGCTGGCCATAGATAGATGGAAATTGGTCCAGTTCAGCCGGGACCAGATTTTTAATCCATGTGTGCCCACCTGCACTCAACAGAAGTTGATTGTTAGATTGACTTCTGTAAAATGGGAATGTTGGGAACAGGGGCGGACTGACCATTGGGGAACTCGGGCAATGAGGGCCCGGGGTCAGTAGGGAGCCCCATGAGATGTCCCTGGTACCTTTCATAGGCTTTTTTGGGTGTGGTTTGAGTGTGGGCGAGGACACAGGGGCCCCATGGTTCCCTATTGCCTGGGGGCCCCAGGAGTTGTCAGTCCGCCCCTGGTTGGGAAGCTTTTGTTGATCAGCAGCTGCACCCCTGATCAGTGTATTCTGACAGTGGAGAGTCCCTGTTCTCATACACTTTAATTTCTCTGGGTTCATAGAATGGTGTTTCTAATTGAATCCTTATGAATCTCTGCATATTCCTGTAGTGCTGGAATTCTGGAACGGCAATTAGATTGGTGTCTCCTGTTGAAGATTCTTTTCTATTTTGTGTAATAATGAATTAACATTACCCAATACGTTTTACATAAGTCACAATTTTTACCTGCATCTGAGCTTTACAATTTTAAATGACTTACTATTATAGTGTCAATTGCAAATATCTCATTTATTTACAGTATTGTTGCTAAGAAATGTACACATATAGTATCCTGTATATCCTATGAATATATATAAGTCTGCGCTACAACTATAACAGCAGGGAGTCGTTTGCAACTATATAAACCCCCTTCATGATGTTATCATACATTGTTTGTATTTATAAAAATCATGGCACCATTTCCTGACACTTATTTTGGTAACAAATTATAGACTTTGATGAATGCCAGACACAAAATGGAGGATGCCACAAATCAGCGACCTGCACAAACACGCCTGGAAGTCACAACTGCACGTGTGTGAATGGATTCACAGGAAATGGCTTTGACTGCTGGGACATTGATGAGTGCCAAGACAGTGGGAACCACTGCAGTGTTTATTCAAAGTGCACCAACACTGCAGGTTCTTACCAGTGTGCTTGTCTTATTGGTTTCCAAGGCAATGGAATCAACTGCATCGATGTGAACGAATGCTCAGACGGTCATATTTGTGGTAACAACTCTCACTGTGAAAACACTATTGGCTCTTATTTATGCTTTTGCCACTTTGGATATACATTTGCTAATGGCACCTGTAGAGACTTAGATGAGTGCATGAATGAGACCATATGCCACGATAATGCCAGCTGCATCAACACAGATGGGTCTTTTCAATGTATTTGTAATAGTGGATATTCTGGGAATGGCAGCCATTGTGAAGATATTGATGAGTGCAACCTTGAACCTTCAGTGTGTCCAGAGAATTCCACCTGCATCAATAGCCTTGGAACTTATATATGCCAGTGCTGGGGTGGTTATAAAAAAAATGGAACAACATGCATAGACATTGACGAATGCTTGAACCCCATCAATTGTCATCATTACAGCTCATGTTTTAATAGCCCTGGGTCATATTCTTGTATCTGTGGTAATGGTTATATGGGGAATGGCTCCTACTGTGAAGACATAGATGAATGCATGCAGGACCACCAACCAAGCATCTGCTATAATAACTCTTACTGTGTCAACACAGTTGGCTCTTATTTTTGTCATTGTGACTTTGGTTTTCATTATATCAAAGGTGTCTGCATAGATATTGATGAATGTGACTTAGGCATATCGACCTGTGGTATGCACTACAAATGTATCAATACCATTGGGTCTTACAGTTGTGAGTGTGATGTAGGATTCACCAACAGCAGTGAAAGTTGCATCGATATTGATGAGTGTTTATATAATTACACAGCCTGCCATGAAAAGGCTTCATGTTACAACACACTTGGGACTTATGTCTGTATATGTCTATATGGCTTTAGAGGAGATGGTAAGATCTGTCAAGATGTTGATGAATGCCTTGATGTTTCCGTTTGTCCTGATCACATGGTCTGTACTAACTCACCAGGCTCCTACTATTGTTCTTGTGACAAAGGATATAAAACCCAAGGCAACACCTGTGTAGATATCAATGAATGCCTAAACAAAACTCTCTTTTGTGACAACACTGCCATCTGTGTCAATGTACCTGGCTCCTATTATTGTACATGTCCTCCGGGATATAATCAGAAAGACAACTCATGCATTGACGTAGATGAATGTTCAATGGCTGGAAGCTATTGTGCCAAGCAAGCTGTGTGTGTGAACAAACCAGGATCATACTTCTGCAGTTGTGTTGGAGGATTTTTGTCAAGTGGAGATATCTGTACAGACATTAACGAATGTATGGTAGGAAATGAAGGTTGTCACCCTCATGCCATCTGTAGAAATACAATAGGAAGTTTCTTCTGCGAATGCAAGCCTGGATTTCATGGTGATGGACATCAATGTGATGATACTGACGAATGCGCCACTGCTAACACCTGCCAGGAAAAGTCATACTGTGTCAACCTACTGGGGTCCTATGAATGCAGAAGTTCTCTCCTTAATTCAGGCTATGGTGTGTGCTTTTAAACTTATATACATAAGTCACGTTTGATCACAAACCAGATTCCTAGGTACTTATATGTTAAGAATATATTGGTCAGCGTACGTCTATATCTGATTTATACATGCAGAGACCAGAAATGACATGCGGTGAGAGAGCCATCTATTATTGGCAAATATAGTCCGTGCTGGGACCTGCACATTATTTCTTTCCAATTTACTAATGTGACAGTGTGGTAGTGTGTGGTAGCACTTTTGATCCTAAAACAGTGCAAAAACATTGGGGTTGATTTACTAAACCTGGAGAGTGCAAAATCTGCTGCAGCTCTGCTCAGAATCTGACCAGCTTCCACGTCTTATTGTCAAAACTTAACTGAGAACAAGCTGAAGTTAGAAGCTGATTGGCTGCCATGCACAGCTGCACCAGATTGTGAGTGCTCAAGTTTTGGTAAATCTCCCCCCTTGCTTAAATATTGCCATGGATATATACTATTACCTATAGGTTTCTCTTCAAGGATGGAGTGCACTTTTTCTCTAGTAAAGTTGCTTTGTTAATTTTAGGTGGTGACACATAAAAAATACATGAAGAATATATAGTAGCCTCACTAACATTGAAATTATGAAGCCTTGATATCTGCTAAGAAAGCTTCTTAATTTTAATAAGGTATTTAATCCTTTATAAAACGTTATTGTTTACTGGTCCATCTGGTTGGACCACCTTACTGTAAAGTGTACCCGTAGCAGGGGCGTACTGACCATTCGGAAACCCGGGCACTGCCCGAGGGCCCGGGGTCAGTAAGGGGCTTCATGAGATACCCCTGGTATCTTTCATAGGCTTTTTTGGGTGTGGTTTGAGTGTGGGTGAGGACACAGGGGCCCCATGATCCCCTATTGCCCTGGGGCCCCATGAGTTGTATCCCCTGACGCATAGTATGGAAAAATTATTCAATGTCTACCTGAAACTGTACAGAAGTTACCATAAGGTGTCGGCTGCTGCTTTAATGCTGGGCCCCACCCAAACATTGGACAGTGGTCATATCTCTAACGAGATGAGAAAAAACATTAAGGGTGTCATCCAGAACCTGGCAGTAGCAATGTCTATACCTTGTGTCATGGCTGGTGGCGACCTAGTCTCTCCTAGCCCTCCAGACAAAGACGCAAAAGCCAGCATAGCCCTGGAGCAGACAAGAAAAATACCTCACATCTACCACTCATCTGTCTAGCCACTCAGCAAGGAACCAATGCATAGGAAATAAAAGGCATGAGAAGTGCTCCTAAGTAATTTTATAGACTTGCTTAACTTTCCCAAACTTTCCCACACTCCCGCCATAGCAAGAGACTGCAGAACCAATTTCACCAACAGGACTTTGAAAACTCCTAAAATAGCATTCCAACCCAGGTGGACTTCAAACCCCATCAAGCAGGTCTGTACATCCCACCCAGCAGGTCTTCAGATTACATCCAGCAGGTCTTCCATCAGGAGATCACTCCAGTTGCCCTTAGAGTACTTGTCTCCCTATCACTGGCAAGGTTGTATATGAACAGGAAGGAAGGTTTTCGTTAAAAAATAAGGTGTGTTGGTGACAAAATAGCCCTCACCTAACTACAACAGACACAGATTTTCCTAGAAAGGTGGCCAGACCTGTGGTGCTTTTAAATTGTGTTTGTATAATTATGTTTACATTTATTTCAGGCTCTTTAGCGCCATGCACACTAGTACTTTTTTAAGCTCCTACAAGTGTTATCCTACAGTATGTGTCCATATACACTACTTAAGGCTAGTAGCATTTTTCAAGCTTTCAGCATTTAGGAGCAGAAACAAATGATTTTGTAGCGTCTTTGGGAGCATCTTTCCAGCACAAAAAATACTGAATGCTCCTAAACACTCCTAAAATGCGCCTAACAGCTCTTTTCTAGCTTTTTTTTTATACATGTACTGTAAAATGCTAACACTTCTAATGGCGTCTAAACGCTACTAAAACGCTACTACAAGCTGGCACAAAAATGCTATTATCAGCGTTTTTCATCTAACTATTTTGAGCTTATAAAAATGCTAATGTATATGGAGCCTAAAATTACGCAGGTAAGTAAATATTAATATTTTCAAAACAATTTTTACACTTTTCGATTTCTGCTAGAGAGAGTAATTTAACCCAACATGCTTTTATTTATATATATATATATATATATATATATATATATATATATATATATATATATATAATATATATATATAAAAAATAGTAACTTTTTTTTTTTTACAGAGAGTTTGCTGTACCCATATGGTAATAATGTTGGAGACAAAAAGATTAATGCTACTGGGAGAGATGTCAATTCACAGTTTATCATACCACCGATGGGATTCCCTTTCCTTGGACAGACATATCATAAAATTTATGTAAGTTTTATCCACTTAACAATTACCTATCAATTCATGGAAATCTAACAGGAACTGTGTATGTATTATGTACATCTTTGCGATGAATTCAAAATATGGTTTTTCAGTTGTTGACTTTATATATTAAATATCTGTTCATGAATTCAGTTGAATCAACCTAAATAGGCACTGCTACGGTATACTGTATACTATCTGCTTAAGTTGAAAACCAAACTTGTAAGATATCAGATGTGGTCTCTGTGATTCAGACAGCAAAACACTAAATAATATAGTCACAATATTTTATTAGACATTTAGCACACGACAAAGCCACTGGACAGAGTTAAAATAATTAAAAAAATTGCACATACACTATATTGCCAAAAGTATTGGGCCAGAACTCCAAATCATGTGATTCAGGTGTTCCAATCACCTCCATGGCCACAGGTGTATACAATCAAGCCCCTAGGCATGCAGACTGCTTCAAAAAGGATGGACCGCTCTCAGGAGCTCAGTGAATTCAAGCATGGTCCCGTGATAGGTTGCCACCTGTGCAATAAGTCCATCCATGACATTTCCTAGCTACTAAATATTCCACGATCAACTGTTAGTGGGATTATAACAAAGTGGAAGCAAATGGGAACAACAGCAACTCAGCCACAAAATGGTAGGTCACGTATAATGACAGAGCGGGGTCAACGCATGCTGAAGCGCACAGAAGTCGCCATCTGTCTGCAGAGTCAATAGCTAAAGACCTCCAAACTTCATTTGGCCTTTAGATTAGCACAACAACAGTGCATAGAGAGCTTCATGGAATGGGTTTCCATGGCCGAGCAGCTGCATCCAAGCCTTACATCACCAAGTGCAATGCAAAGCATCGGATGCAGTGGTGTAAAGCACACCGCCACTGGACTTTAGAGCAGTGGACACGTGTTCTCTGGAGTGATGAATCACACTTCACTGTCTGGAAATCTGATGGACATATCTGAGTTTGGCAGTTGCCAGGAGAACGGTACTTGCCTGACTGCATTGTGCCAAGTGTAAAGTTTGGTGGAGGGGGATTATGGTGTGGGGTTGTTTTTCAGGGGTTGGGCTTGGCCCGTTAGTTCCAGTGAAGGGAACTGTTAAGGTGTCAGCATATCAAGACATTTTGGACAATTTCATGCTCCCAACTTTGTGGGAACAGTTTGGGGATGGCCCCTTCCTGTTCCAACATGACTGCACACCAGTGCACAAAGCAAGGTCCATAAAGACATGGAGGAGTGAGTTTGGGGTATAGGAACTTGACTGGCCTGCACAGAGTCCTGACCTCAACCCGACAGAACACCTTTGGGATGAATTAGAGTGGAGACGCAGGCGTTCTAATACTTTTGGCAGTATAATGTATGTCAAGAACAGTTTTCACATACCAGAAAGAGAAGTTTACAGCTTTTATACAAGTATATTTTTGTGTATCTTGTTGCATGGAAATTAAGTTTCTCCAAACTGTTTCTGACTTTTTAGTAATATAAAAGCACATTGAATAGACCAGCACCCCCTAATTTTGAAAGGAGCCAGTAGAGGTGGTCCAGAGACTGTCAGTTGGGAGCTTCTATTGTGAAGTTCCATTTACAAGCCTCCAGTGCCAATCTGGAACAGGTAGCAGTAGTACTACTTTGAGTAGTAATAACAGAGTAGTTGGTCACTTAAGGTTAGTAAATACCCATCTGTACCACTAAGCTCCCTGCCCCTCGTGTGTCACTTCCAGTCTTACCTATAAGGAAGCAAGGAAAATAGTGCCGAGTTCAATAACCCTCCAGTATATTTGAAAGAGCTGAGTAATCCTCCCTACCTTAAGTGTCCGTTCACATTAATGAGGTTTAAACCGCATCCAATCCGCATGACATGTGAAAACATATTGCTTCCTATGGTGCCTGTTCACATACAGTTGCAAGAAAAATTATGTGAACCCCTTGGGATTACGTGGAGTTTTGCATGAATTGGGCATAAAGTGTGCTCTGAACATCATCTAAATCACAACAATAGAAGAACACAGTCTACTGAACATAATACTACACAAACATTAGATGTTGCCATGGTTTAATTGCACATAACATGTAAATATTCACAGTGCAGGGAGGAAAAAGTATGTGAACCTTTGGACTTAATAACTGGTTGACCCTCCTTTGGCAGCAATAACCTCAACCAAACGTTTCCTGTAGTTGCGATCAGACCTGCACAACAATCTGGAGTAATTTTGGACCACTCCTCTTCTCAAAACTGTTTCAGTGTAGCAATATTCTTGGGATGTCTGGTGTTAATCGCTCTCTTAAGGTCATGCCACAGCATTTCAATCGGGTTGAGGTCAGGACTCTGACTGGGCCACTCCAGAAGGCGTATTCTGTGCTGTTGCAGCCATTGTTTTGTTGAATTACTTGTATGCTTTGGGTCATTGTCCTGTTGCATCACCCATCCTCTGCGGAGCTTCAGTTGGCGGACAGATGGTCGTACGTTTTCCTGCAAAATGTCTTGATAAACTCTGGAATTCATTTTCCCATCAATGACAACAATCCGTCCAGGCACTGAGGCAGCAAAGCAGCCCCAAACCATGATGCTCCCTCCGCCATTTTTTACAGTGGAGATGAGGTTTTGATGTTGGTGTGCTGTGCCTTTTTTTCTCTACACATAGTGTTGTGTGTTCTTCCCAAACATCTCAATCTTGGTTTCATCTGTCCACAGTATATTTTGCCAGAAGTGCTGTGGAACATCCAGGTGCTCTTTTGCAAACTTCAAATGTGCTGCAATATTCTTTTTGGACAGCAATGGCTTCCTCCGTGGTGTCCTCCCATGTACTCCATTCTTCTTTAATGTTTTCCTTATTGTAGATGTGTCAACAAAAATGTTAGCATGTGCCAGAGATTTCTGTAGGTCTTTAGCTGACACTCTGGGATTCTTCTTTACCTCATGCAGCATTCTGCGCTGTGCTCTTGCAGTCATTTTTACAGGACGACCGCACCTAGGGAGAGTAGCAACAGTGCTAAACTTTCTCCATTTGTAGAAAGTCTGTCTTACCGTGGACACATGAACATCAAGGCTTTTGGAGATACTTTTGTAACCCTTTCCAGCTTCATGCAAGTCAATAATTCTTGATCGTAGGTCTTCTGAGAGCTCTTTTCTGCGAGACATGGTTCACATTAGACAGTGCTTCTTGAAACCAGTAAACCCAAAACAGGTGTGTGTTTTTTAAGGGCAGGACAGCTGTCAGCAACACATCCAATATCATCACACTGATTGGAGTCAAGGTTGGCTCACTCCTGGCTCCAATTAGCTCTGGGAGAAGTCATTAAGCTAGGGCCTCACATACTTTTTCCTCCCTGCACTGTGAAGGTTTACATGTTATGTGCAATTAAACCATGGCAACACCTAATGTTTGTGTAGTATTATGTTCAGCAGACTGTGTTCTTCTATTGTTGTGACTTAGATGACGTTCAGAGCACATTTTATGCCCAATTCATGCAAAACTCCACATAATCCCAAGGGGTTCACATACTTTTTCTTGCAACTGTATGTCCAGTGCACTGGCGGTGCAGTTTCAGTGTGGATTCAGTGTGGTTTTAAAAACAGTCATGTCCGTTTTCTGAGCAGTGCGGTCAGGTTCAGATGCAGATTACAGGCTATTGACTTCTATGGGAACCATTTCAAAACCACATATGTCTGAACAAGATACAATCCTGAGCTAATCCTGTCCTGAACCTGATGTAAACCTGACGTGAACCTGTGAACAACTACTGTATTAATTAGCCTGACACCTGAGCTTCAATCCACACCACACACGTGTGAATCAGCTCTATGGGAAAGGATAATGTTGCCTTGTGTCAGCTCACCATGAGCTCCCCTGATGAGATGTTGGACTGTGAGTATTCCTAAACTTGTGGAATGCCAGGACATTGTCAGCACACATTGTCAGAGCACTGCCAACTTCTTTCTAATAAAGATTTCTTCAACGTGTTCACTAATCTTGTATCGTCATCATTTGGTATGACTGTTATCCTAATACCATTCTATAATAAAGTTGGGACCCCTATTATGGAGGAACCTAGTGTTGACACTGTTTATTCCACACCAATGAGGGATAACTCTCAGGCATACTTCTGTATGGGGACAGAGAAAGATGTCATTTTCAGGTTAAAGCAGATATATGAATAGTGGCCCTGATTTCTGGTCAGGCCAGACTGGACCTCTCCCAGGACATCCTGGGGGTGAAGTGTGTTTTCACTCCGTTATATCTAGACCAGGGGCGGACTGACAACTCATGGGGCCCCCGGGCAATAGGGGATCACGGGGCCCCTGTGTCCTTGCCCAAACTCAAAAAAGCCTATGAAAAAGGTACCAGGGGCATCTCATGGGACCCCTTACTGACCCCGGGCCCTCGGGCAGTGCCCGAGTTTCTAAATGGTCAGTCCGCCCATGATCTAGACTTCCTTAGACAGCCTTTGCTATGGAACTATAGGGTGCCACAAGGAAGACTGAAACAGCACAAAAAGAGTTATTATGTCTGTGTGTGTTATACAGCAATGCTACTTTTACTATTATTGGTACTATTAGAACTGTGATTACTGCAGCTACTTCAAGTATATCTAAATATATCTAAATAGTTTCTGTTTTGAAAGACTCTGCTGTACTTCACAGTCATTTATTGGAAGACAATCTGGTTCCTTCTTGATATGCTTTGTCTTTTAAGGTTACTTTGTGGTAAAGCAAAGATGCATAAAAACATCTGGGGTTTATTAATATGCTGTACATACAAACTACTTGCAAGTCTAGGAAAATGCATGCCATACAGATAGGGCTGTGGATAAGAGGGTACCAATAGTCCATCTGTGTGGGGCCCAAGCCAGCAGGGGGCCCCAGGCAGTTGGGTGAATCAAATGTGGGCAGGGAGGGTGATCGACATGGCGCGGGGGGAAATTACTGGAACCGATCCCCTTTATGGCTCTCTCTGCAGCATATGCAAGATAGATTCGTCTCCTCTCCCTCCTGCTGGTTTTCAGCTGCAGCAGAGAGAGCCATACAGGGGATCGGTTCCAGAAATTGCCCCACTCCCTGCCTTCTATGCCAATCATCCTCCCTGTGCACATCTGATTCACTCAGCTGCCTGGGCCCCAACAGTGCCGACTTCTCTCCTCTACTTCCCACCGGCAGCTGCAAGCACACAATAGGATCCTTCAGGATGGATAGTGGGGGGAAGGGTCCGATAATTATGTCACATTAACCAACCCCTTCTTTTCCTGAATGAACGCAATGAGTGATCGGTACCGATCACTCACTGTGTTCATTCATAACTGAAGCATAGTAAACTGTTTTTTTTTTTTTGAAGGGTGCCCTTTCAGGTTGGCTGTATGGGGCCCCGTGGTTTCTAACGGCAGCCCTGCATACAGAGTATTACAAAATATGCATTACAAAATATGCATACAAGTCATCTGTCCTGCCTAACACAGGAGCTTGGACAATGTATGCAATAGGAATTGAGATACACTAAACAGTTACTTGTTGTAGGTTGCAGATTTAGTGTCATCCTCAGGTAAAGATCCTATTTTCAATCTTTCTTTATAATAGAATCATCTTCCCTTTATGCAGGATCACTTCCAGACAGCACCTTACTTCTCTGAGTCCTCCAACACTACTATTCTTTGTTTTCAGCACAAATAAAGGAGTTCAAATCCTTTATTCCCTCCCCCTACTTCCTGCAAACATCACTTCTTGTTCCATGAGCTCCATGAACCAGTCAAACAAGTTCATTAGCATATGAAGCAGGGGAAGCCTAGCTGCTAAAATCAATACATGGTAACCAAAATGCTGCATTCCATATATTTATGCTAATAAAAAAAAATACTAAAATAGCCTTAGCAACATACAGGCAGTCCCTGGGTTATGAATAATATAGGTTCTGTAGGTTTGTTGTTAAGTTGAATTTGTATGTAAGTTGGAACAGGTACATTTTTTAAGTGTAACTCCAGCCAAAAATGTTTAAGTTTTGGAAAGTATAGGGAAGGGTTTACTGCCATGCAGTGATGTTGGATTGCTGACAGGTCAGCCAGACAGTAGGTGCAGTAGGCAGCATGCGGTGAGCAGCAAAAAGGCTGCCCGGTGGTTTCTGGGACCTGCATGCTGTCAATTTGCCTCTGTTCTTAAGTATGAGTCCTTTGTAAGTTGGATGTTTATAACTCGGGGACTGCCTTACTGTATTTCTGCCCTTACAGTTACTAATTTTACTGGTTATACTGTTACTATACAACATTCAGTTTATTGATACTGCTGCTACTACTGCTAGAAATATTACTACAAATATTATTACTATATTACATGTTTTACAGCGCAAATCATGTAGTTATAAAATTCCAGGATTCATTGTGGTGTTTCTGTGTTAGTTTTCAGATAATGGACTGATCCAGTTTCAACTTTGGAATATCAATGAAAAATATTTGTTCCCCAATCCCTTTGATAAAAAATTTTGGGGAGATGAGAAGGTGGCCATGCTCGCTGTCTTCTGGGATGATGCAGATCTCACATTAGGAGATGGGGCACTTTGGTACCAGGTATGTGTTTTGATCTAGGTGATTGCAATTAATATGGTCACCATAGTCTCACCCACATTCAGTTTTCAAAAGAGTTTCCAAAAATGAATGAGAAAGAGTCTCCAACCCTGATTACAGAGACTTTGACCGTGAAAAGGTACCCCCCCCCCCGCACGGGAGGCCTGAAGAGCAGGAAGGAGTCAGCAACTGTCAGTGAGATGGAGTGGAGTACACTCCAGCGGCTGCGATAGTACATTGCGCATTCTGACTAACTGACACTGGGTGGGAACTAACTGCCATTGACATCTTCAGTGACACTAATACAGTGATAGGTGCTAATAAAAAGCACTGACACTGTACTAATGACACTGGGCAGAAAAAGGTTAACATATGAGGCAATCAAAGGGTTAAGTGAGTGTTAGGGAGTGTTATTAGTGTGTACTTTGTGGAGTTTTACTAGGAGACGTGCTGGTTTTTATCTCCCTGCTTTCTGGAGAATTAAAAACCAGCACATACCCGTTGATAGGAGAGAGATCTGTGTTGTTTACACTCACAGATCTATTGACTGTCAGTTGCTCCACTGATCGCTGGGTCCTGGCCATGAATTGCTGGCCGGGACCCAGTGATTTACATGTACAGGAACCAATGACAGCATGGGTAGGATGGTGCACGTGCCCTCAACTCGGAAATGCAGACTCATGTATATATAAGTGATTCTGCACAGAGCAATCACCCTGTAGCAGTAAAACTGCTATAGGGTGATCGGCAAGTAGTTAAGTATACCAGAATTATGGACTGCTTGCCTTTACTTTGATGAAGAAAGCTGTTTTGTTTACTTGTTTTTTAAGAAACCAATAAAAACTGTTTACTTTTACAAGGGCCTGGCTGGTGATCCTACTCTCCCCATATTACACCTTGCTCATCAGGAAACTTAGGGGATGGAGGGAAGGAAAGGAAGGGTTTGTTGAGTAAAGCTGCCCACATTGTAATTTCTTTACAGTAGAGGGGAGGAGGAGAGTCTTAGGTTAGGTTCACACTTGCCCACACTCTGCGGGCTGGTTGCGGGTCTAGGAATCCCACCTGTTCTCGCACCCCCAGCCACCCGCAGCCCTAAGAGACATCCGAGGCTGCCATTCATTCTGGGTCAAAAAGACCATCTGGTTTCCCTGTGGCTGCATTTTTAAAAAGGTGCATGCTCCTTTTTCCTTGCGGGAAATGTAAGCACAGCATCCCATTCAAATGAATGGGCTGCCATGCTTGAGCAAACGTGGGCCGCACGACCACCAATATTGTGAACCTAGGCTCAAATTATACAGCAGTGGCACTTCAGACTGTCCACTTATTGGAAATAATGAGGGTAATGCAATCTTTATGTACCTCTTCTTCAGCTGCTTATTATAATTTTCTCCAAAAGAATAGGAACGCAACCCAAAGGACTCTACCTACTTGGTGGTTTAAATCTTTTTGGCTTCATCCTCATCCAGAATTGGCAGAATTACCAAATCTGTGTATCATCACACATCATATTTTGTGCAGTGAAAAGTCTTTTAAATGTGATAAAACATTACATTTCAGATATATTCGGAGAAAGATCAGAAAGACATTTACACACAGATAATATTCAACAGAACCAATGAGGAAGTGAACAGGTACTTCTGTAAGAATATCTCCTCCAAGTTTACTTCAAAATGGATCCTGAAAATAACATGGGACCAAGTGCTGCCAGTTTCTTTTCAGAAAGTAACACTCAACGAGGTAAAGGACCACTGTCTATAAAATTGTAACAAATATGTTCTCATGTTTGAACATTAGTGAAGCCATTAAGATTATGGAGAAGAAGACATAGTAGCACTTACCCTACAACTCAGAAGCACTTCCATTAAGACAATGCACAAAGCAATGACCATGGGTGAAATTATTATTAATATTATTATTATACAGGATTTATATAGCGCCAACAGTTTGCTCAGCGCTTTACAGTATAATGGGAGACAATACAGCAACAATACAGTTCAATACAAGAGGGATAGGAGGGACCTGATCCTTGGAGCTTACAATCTAGGAGGGAGGGGCTAGTGGTCCAAAAGGTAGTAACTGTTGGGGATGGACTGGCTGGAAGAGTAGAGAAGGAGAGGGAGGGTTAGGGAGGACTTGAAAGGTGCTGAGTGGGGATAAAACCAAACCAACCCCACCACCTTTCCGACCACTGGGTCTGGGTAAGTGGGTCCAGATGAAATGGTTCCTTTTATTGGTTAACAGTAGACAGAATGGTAAGGTGATTGCCAGCTTGGTGCCATAGGTTCAGCATGGAGGGTAATCATGCATTGGGCTTTAATTTTTATTTTCCTATTTTTGCTTTAATAAATATTTATGTCCAAAAGATAGTTGACAGATTTGTTAATTAATTCTTCCAAGTCTACAGTATATATGGTTATATAGTATATATTTTCTATTACTTTTTCATTTTGAGATAAAGGTTTTACATGAATAAATAAAAGCTGATCATTGAAAGCACACCTGCCAGTTGTAAATGGTTTGTCTTTAGAAGTTTGGGGTAATACTATCTAAGCTTAAACCTGCTCCTACCCCTATTCTAAGCCCTATACTAACTATCCTGTAAAGGAAAGCTATCTATACTTATCTAATCCAAGGGTGTTCTGGTCCGGTTACATGATCTCCCCAGCAGCCGGCTTCAGGGAGACGAAAGAGCGGTGACAATGGCTACAGTGCCTGGGTGGTGCTGTTACCGAAAGACATTCTAAGGGGCATCCACTGTCCTCCTCTCTCCTGAAGAGGGGGCTAGGAGCCGATCATGTGACGGGACCGGAGCGCCCTGAGAATAGGTAAAAGAATCTTGCATTTACAAGATATAGTAGGTATAGTGCTTAGAATGGGGGTGGGAGCAGGTTTTAGGTTAGATAGTATTAGCTCGAACTTCTACTTTAACCCTCTAACTGCCACTTTTGTTGGACATCTTGGTCTGTTAAAGGAACTTTAAACATAACACACTTATTGGCTGGGTCAGCATGTGAAAATAAAGGAAAACCCCCTAAAAAAGAAAACTAATGCAGTCACCACAATAAAGGATCTGTAAGCTGCAATTTATTACATTTTTCTTTTGAGTTTAGATAAGCTTTAAAGGGAACCTGTCACCTATGTTAACATTTAAAAGTAAAGCCCTGCTTAAGAGCCTCCACCATAAAGTAAATGCTGTTACTTCTCTGTAGCCAAAAAAGAGACTTAAAGTAGAACTTTGCCCTTAACAACCCAATAAAAAATAATGTTGCCTCCAGCATTGTTTCTGTTTCTTCTTGCCGGAGGCTGTTACTTTGCTGAAGCCCAAAGCCCCTGAGCAGCAGTAAATCTTTAGGCTGTCATCAGATCAACCTCCGCGTTTCCATCAGTGCAGAGCAGGATAAGACATTGTATTACTCGATTTCAAACAATATAGGCACTGATTTTTCATGTTTTACATAGATAAGTAGACCAGCTGCGATTTCTCCTGCGCTCTAGGGCCCAGACCGGTGGCAAATAGATGGAACCAACACCAGAGCAAGAGACCACCAGTATATTTCAAGGTTGTGCAGCTCCAAAACAGGGCTGGGGAAGCCCGATCGATACTGCAAAGTGAAACAAAAAACAAGAAGCGCACCAACCTTGCGCATTACCTCAGTAACAGAATTTATTAATAAGAGATAGGTACTCACAAACAGCGAATAAAATCAGGCATGTAGTCCTCAAAGGGACTTCAAAGATAAGAAGCCAGCGCGAATCCCATCATGGGGTAGACACTCAGTATAGCTGACGCGTTTCGAAGGCTATGCCTTCTTCCTCAGAGCTTTTTTTACAAGCTGTAATATGCACTCTTAGATAGGACTTTTAGTTTTTATTTTCTTTTAATTGCTAACTTTTTTTTTTTTAAGAATGTGTTAAAAATATGAATTCTTTAAAAGAAATGAAATATTGTTTCTAACTTTGTTTCCATGATTTCCCTCAATAAATACAGACTAACACCTTCCAGTGTATACTGACGACAGACGGGACACAGTCTTTTGCATTAATGAAATATTACAATATGTCATGGAGTCCTGGTCAGCGAGTATATCATAGAGCCCTGGTTGGGTACACAAATGGGGAAGGTATCTACTACAATGATCCACAAGCAATGAAGAACAATACGTACGGGCTTGCGGGACGATACCGGCTTCACAAGGTTTTAGGAAACACTAACAGGACTGGACTGTGGGCCTATCAGCTGGACTCCCCCATTAATATAAATAAGACGAACTACCACAGAAAGTGCTGGAGGTGGTATTACTCAGAGCCTGATAGTTCTGTATGGGATGTTGGGCTGCCATCTTGTCCATGCCTGAAATCCCAGGCTGCTAAAGACTTTAATTTGATTCCTGAGATCCTTCCATCCTCCAGCGCTGATCTGGTTAAGACATTGAGACGGGTACAAGGCAATGGGACAACTTTCCAGTTGACTCTCCCCAATCCCTATATGGCTGGACATAGATGTGTCTATGACTCCGAAGGATATTTGATAAGTGGATTCAAAGATCGATACTTTATATATGACTCCGATCAAGATGGTGTTCAAAATCACATAGGTAAGTCTGTGATATATGATATGAATTATACACGTGCAAAATGGAAAATGCTGGGACTCACATATTACCCAGAAAAAGGTGGATCATCACCTGTCAGTTAAATTCACAATTTTTTTTGTTTACAAACTTTTTATTGAGGCAACAAAAACAGCACAACTTCATGAGGTATAATATACATTTAAAAAAAGGCACAATAGTAGTGAGCAGTATTATAAAATACAATCATAGAAAAATAAAGTTCAAGTACATGAGGGAGGTAGGCAGTAAGATATGCAGAACAACCAAAATTTAAATTCACATTTTTAAAAACAACTTGGCAAAAAAATGTGTAAAAACAACAGTTCACATTAAAAGAGATGTTCCGACCTAACAAGGTCTTGTTCATACTACTCATATTTTATATATACATTACTGTACCGAAAGTAATGCAAAAGTGGGCATAACCCTTCTATTAACTACATGCCGCCCAGCCACTGTACATATACGGCGGCAGGGCGGCACTTGCAGGCAAAACCACGTTTTAAAACATGTGTTTTGTAAACAAATAGGGGGTGCGCACGAGGCGTGCTGCCGCCCTATCTGTCCCGCGGATCACCGCCGCAGATGTCAGTCGCCGGGTCACAGCCGCTCCTTAGCAGCTATGTCCCGGCGATTGGCGGCAAACAGTGACAGACAGCACAGCTGCAGTAGCTGTGCTGTCTGTCACTTCCCTGTCAGCTCGAGGATGAGCTGATCGAGAAAGAACAGTTTCTCTTTCTCGATCAGCCTTGTCCCGCTCAGTACACCCCCCCCGCCCCCTAGTAAAACACTCCCCTCACTCCTATAACCCTTCCCTGCAAAATAAAGTTAACCCCTTCCTCCCCATTGCCATTAGTACAGTGTCAGTGTTTTTTTTTTTGCACTGATAACTGTATTAGTGTTTTTGGGGATGTCAGTGACCCCAAGTCAGTACCCCCCAATGTCAGAATGTCCGCCGCAGTCCCGCCATAAGTCGCTGGTCGCTGCCATAATTCGCTGATCGCCGCCATTATTAGTATAAAAAAAACCCTAAAAATCCCAGTATCTTTCCCGCCATTTGTAAATGCTATAACTAGAGATGAGCGAATCGAAGTATCCGAAGTGGAATTCGAGTCGAATTTCGGAAAAATTTCGATTCGTGCCGAATCCGAAAAACAGCCTAATTCGGACGCGCGAATCGAAATTTTTCCGAAAATGGCGGCTGACATGTGCGGCGACGGAGCGGGGATGTCGGGGAAGGCGCGCAGACAAGGCGCGCTGCCCCATAATGCATTCCTCAACGACATGTGATCGCATCAGCCAATCAGCAGCCAGCCAGCCAGCACTGTGTAATGGTCGAGGTATATATAGCGGCCATTTTGGAAATCTTCATTTGCCTGCAGTCATTGAACAGAGGCAGACCGCTCTGTACTAGGGACAGGGACAGAGTTAGGGCCACAGAAACGAGAATTGGGGACAGAGAGAAGTTACTTAGGGACAGAGAACCATTACTCAGGGACACAGACTTGTTAATGAGGGCCACAGAATCGTTATTTAGGGACAAAGAAACGCTAGTTAGGGCCACAGAATTCATACTCAGGGACAGACAGAATTGTTACTCAGTGCCAGAGAATTGTTACTTAGGGCCACAGAAACGTTATTAGGGCCACAGAATTTTTACTCAGGGACAGACAGAATTGTTACTGAGTGCCAGAGAATTGTTACTCAGGGACAGACAGAATTGTTACTGAGTGCCAGAGAATTCTTACTCAGGGCCACAGAATTCATTCTCAGGGACAGACAGAATTGTTACTCAGGGACAGACAGAATTGTTACTGAGTGCCAGAGAATTGTTACTCAGGGACAGACAGAATTGTTACTGAGTGCCAGAGAATTGTTACTCAGGGACAGACAGAATTGTTACTGAGTGCCAGAGAATTGTTACTCTCACAGACACAAAATTGTTACTTGCACAGACACAGAATTGTTACTTGCACAGACACACAATTGTTACTCAGGGCCACAGAATTCATACTCAGGGACAGACAGAATTGTTACTGAGTGCCAGAGAATTCTTACTCAGGGCCACAGAATTCATACTCAGGGACAGACAGAATTGTTACTCAGGGACAGACAGAATTGTTACTGAGTGCCAGAGAATTGTTACTCAGGGACAGACAGAATTGTTACTGAGTGCCAGAGAATTCTTACTCAGGGACAGACAGAATTGTTACTGAGTGCCAGAGAATTGTTACTCTCACAGACACAAAATTGTTACTTGCACAGACACAGAATTGTTACTCGCACAGAGACAGAATTGTTACTCAGGGCCACAGAATTCATACTCAGGGACAGACAGAATTGTTACTGAGTGCCAGAGAATTGTTACTCAGGGACAGACAGAATTGTTACTGAGTGCCAGAGAATTGTTACTCTCACAGACACAAAATTGTTACTTGCACAGACACAGAATTGTTACTTGCACAGACACACAATTGTTACTCAGGGCCACAGAATTCATACTCAGGGACAGACAGAATTGTTACTGAGTGCCAGAGAATTCTTACTCAGGGCCACAGAATTCATACTCAGGGACAGACAGAATTGTTACTCAGGGACAGACAGAATTGTTACTGAGTGCCAGAGAATTGTTACTCAGGGACAGACAGAATTGTTACTGAGTGCCAGAGAATTGTTACTCTCACAGACACAAAATTGTTACTTGCACAGACACAGAATTGTTACTTGCACAGACACACAATTGTTACTCAGGGCCACAGAATTCATACTCAGGGACAGACAGAATTGTTACTGAGTGCCAGAGAATTGTTACTCAGGGACAGACAGAATTGTTACTGAGTGCCAGAGAATTGTTACTCTCACAGACACAAAATTGTTACTTGCACAGACACAGAATTGTTACTTGCACAGACACACAATTGTTACTGAGTGCCAGAGAATTGTTACTCAGGGACAGACAGAATTGTTACTGAGTGCCAGAGAATTGTTACTCAGGGACAGACAGAATTGTTACTGAGTGCCAGAGAATTGTTACTCAGGGACAGACAGAATTGTTACTGAGTGCCAGAGAATTGTTACTCTCACAGACACAAAATTGTTACTTGCACAGACACAGAATTGTTACTCGCACAGAGACAGAATTGTTACTCAGGGCCACAGAATTCATACTCAGGGACAGACAGAATTGTTACTGAGTGCCAGAGAATTGTTACTCAGGGACAGACAGAATTGTTACTGAGTGCCAGAGAATTGTTACTCTCACAGACACAAAATTGTTACTTGCACAGACACAGAATTGTTACTTGCACAGACACACAATTGTTACTCAGGGCCACAGAATTCATACTCAGGGACAGACAGAATTGTTACTGAGTGCCAGAGAATTGTTACTCAGGGACAGACAGAATTGTTACTGAGTGCCAGAGAATTGTTACTCAGGGACAGACAGAATTGTTACTGAGTGCCAGAGAATTGTTACTCTCACAGACACAAAATTGTTACTTGCACAGACACAGAATTGTTACTCGCACAGAGACAGAATTGTTACTCAGGGCCACAGAATTCATACTCAGGGACAGACAGAATTGTTACTGAGTGCCAGAGAATTGTTACTCAGGGACAGACAGAATTGTTACTGAGTGCCAGAGAATTGTTACTCTCACAGACACAAAATTGTTACTTGCACAGACACAGAATTGTTACTTGCACAGACACACAATTGTTACTCAGGGCCACAGAATTCATACTCAGGGACAGACAGAATTGTTACTGAGTGCCAGAGAATTGTTACTCAGGGACAGACAGAATTGTTACTGAGTGCCAGAGAATTGTTACTCTCACAGACACAAAATTGTTACTTGCACAGACACAGAATTGTTACTCGCACAGAGACAGAATTGTTACTCAGGGCCACAGAATTCATACTCAGGGACAGACAGAATTGTTACTGAGTGCCAGAGAATTGTTACTCAGGGAAGACAGAATTGTTACTGAGTGCCATAGAATTGTTACTCAGGGACAGACAGAATTGTTACTGAGTGCCAGAGAATTGTTACTCTCACAGACACAAAATTGTTACTTGCACAGACACAGAATTGTTACTCGCACAGAGACAGAATTGTTACTCAGGGCCACAGAATTCATACTCAGGGACAGACAGAATTGTTACTGAGTGCCAGAGAATTGTTACTCAGGGACAGACAGAATTGTTACTGAGTGCCAGAGAATTGTTACTCTCACAGACACAAAATTGTTACTTGCACAGACACAGAATTGTTACTTGCACAGACACACAATTGTTACTGAGTGCCAGAGAATTGTTACTCAGGGACAGACAGAATTGTTACTGAGTGCCAGAGAATTGTTACTCAGGGACAGACAGAATTGTTACTGAGTGCCAGAGAATTGTTACTCAGGGACAGACAGAATTGTTACTGAGTGCCAGAGAATTGTTACTCTCACAGACACAAAATTGTTACTTGCACAGACACAGAATTGTTACTCGCACAGAGACAGAATTGTTACTCAGGGCCACAGAATTCATACTCAGGGACAGACAGAATTGTTACTGAGTGCCAGAGAATTGTTACTCAGGGACAGACAGAATTGTTACTGAGTGCCAGAGAATTGTTACTCTCACAGACACAAAATTGTTACTTGCACAGACACAGAATTGTTACTTGCACAGACACACAATTGTTACTCAGGGCCACAGAATTCATACTCAGGGACAGACAGAATTGTTACTGAGTGCCAGAGAATTCTTACTCAGGGCCACAGAATTCATACTCAGGGACAGACAGAATTGTTACTCAGGGACAGACAGAATTGTTACTGAGTGCCAGAGAATTGTTACTCAGGGACAGACAGAATTGTTACTGAGTGCCAGAGAATTGTTACTCTCACAGACACAAAATTGTTACTTGCACAGACACAGAATTGTTACTTGCACAGACACACAATTGTTACTCAGGGCCACAGAATTCATACTCAGGGACAGACAGAATTGTTACTGAGTGCCAGAGAATTGTTACTCAGGGACACCTAATCGTTGAATTAAATAGTATGTCAGACAACATGCAGAGGAGTGGCAGAGGAGGCAATGTTTTAGGAGCGAGCAGACGTGGCAGCAGAGGAAGGGGTCGAGGCAGCAGTATTCGCAGCCAGAGGCCAGTGCTCCCGGTGTCATCCAGCGGTCGTGTCTCCACCGACAACCCTGCCGTCATTGATTGGTTGGCTCGGTCGTCTTCCTCTTCCCAGGTCACCTCTGACACCTACAGCCAACGGTCGGTGGGTACGTCAGACACAACCGTTAGTTGGCATGGCCCGGGACCAAGCCCACTGAAATCACGTGTCCTCTACCTGCCCCTGTCCTTTGCTGTTCCCTCACCAAGCGAAGTATCGCATGCTGTGGGCTCAGCCCCACTGTACAGTGAGGAAGAGCTAACAGAGGGCGGTCAGGAACGGGGGGAGACATCGGCCTTTTCAGCAGCCAAGCGAACAAGTACTGGCGAGGAGAGTGGCTCGGTAGCCGGTCTAGAGACAGGTCTGTCTCCTGACCCAGACGCAGCCGAGGGGGCTAGTAGTGAGGCGGAGACCCTACTTGATGATGAGGAGGTTGATCGCACTTGGCAGCCTCGTCGTCATCAGGCAATTTCTTCCGCATCATCAGGAGAAGAGGGTGGCAGCTTGGCAGCGAGCAAAACAGTCGGTGGGTTGCCCAGGAGACAGCAGCAGGGTCGCATCAGTGTCAGTGGAGCCAAACGTCCACGGAGTAGAGCACCAGCTCCACTGCAGCCTACCACCACGGCCAGTAGTGGTGCCGGTGCGCACGGAGGAAGTAGCAGTCAGCCAGTGAAGAGTAGCGGGGGCAAAGTTTCCTACTCGGTGGTGTGGCAATTTTTCCTCAAGCCGCCCGAGGAAGTAAACGTAGCCGTATGTCGACTATGTGGCCAGAAATGCAAGCGTGGCCAGGGGGCCCATGTTGGGACTACAGCGTTGCGTCAGCATATGCAGCGTCACCATTCGGTGGCCTGGGAAAACCGTGATAAACATACGGCGGTTCTGCCTGCCCCAGCCCCCGCTCCATCACCCGCTCCGTTACTTGCTCCGTCACCCGACGTCGTCAATCGCCCTCTATCAGCCAGTCAAGGCTCCAACACCTCTGCTGAGGGGAGTTGTCGCTCATTGGCATCTTCCGCTCGTTCAGATGCTCCTTCTCCTGCTACTCCTCTTCTCGGATTCCGTCAACAGTCTTTCTTGGAATCCGTATCCAAGAGACAACAGTTTGCGAGCACGCACCCGACGGTGCAAAAGCTGAACGTCCTCCTGTCCAAGTTGCTGGTGCTGCAGTCCCTCCCTTTCCAACTGGTGGACTCAGCACCTTTCCGAGAAATGATGGCTTGTGCCGCGCCGCGGTGGAGAGTGCCAAGCCGTCATTTCTTTGCCCAAAAGGCAGTGCCAGCCCTGCATTCACATGTAGAAGAGATGGTGGGCCAGTCTTTGAGCATGTCGGTCTCTGCCAAAGTGCACGGCAGCGCCGACGTGTGGAGCTGTAACTACGGTCAGGGACAGTACATGTCATTTACGGCCCACTGGGTGAACGTGGTGCCGGCACAGCCGCACCAGCAACTTGGACAGGTCACGACGCTTTTGCCTCCACGTTTGCACGTCCTTGGTCCAGCAAGCATGTCCGCCTCTACCACCTCTTTTTCCGCCGTGTCCTCAGCCGCCACCCCCGTGCCAAGTCCCATTACCCGACCGGCATATCACATGTGCAGGGCGCAACGGTGTCACGCTGTGCTGCACCTGGTATGCCTTGGCGAACGTAGTCACACAGGGGAGGAACTGCTGAGTGTAATGAACAGAGAAATCGACAGATGGCTGTCTCCGCGCAAACTAAAAATCGGAACCATGTTGACTGACAACGGAAAGAACATGGTGTCTGCTCTGCGTCAAGGAAGGTTGTGCCATGCGCCATGCATGGCTCACGTGTTCAATCTGGTTGTCAAGCGGTTCCTAAAATCCACCATCCCACTGCAAGACATCCTTAAAATGTCACGTAAACTGTGCATGCATTTCAGCCATTCCTACACCGCAAAGAACACCCTCATTGAGCTGCAGCGGCAGAACGGAATTCCACAGCATCGCCTGATCTGCGACGTTGCAACAAGGTGGAATTCAACCCTACACATGTTAGACCGCCTTTACGAGCAGCGAAAGGCCATCACCGATTTCCTGATGTTACAAGCGGATAAAGGTACTCCCCTGTGTAACTTAGATGTCAGCCATTGGCAGCTCATGCGTGACACCTGCCGCTTGCTCAGGCCCTTTGAGGAGGCCACGCTATTCGTGAGTCGGCAGGACTATGGGATGAACGACGTCATTCCTCTGTTGCACGTCCTGGAACAAATGCTGTTAACAATGGCTGGTCAGGGTGCGGTAGACGTGGCGCACAGATCTCAACGCCACATGACCCCTGTGGGGGCAGGACAGGAAGAAGAGGAGGAGGTAGAGGAGGACATTTGTGCTCAGGAATTATTGAGTGAAATGGGTGGTTTTTCCACTCAGCGGACAGGAGTGGAGGAGCAGGAGCATCTGGTAGAGGAGGAGGAGGAGGAGACAGAGGACCCAGACGCACCGTGGCAGTATGCTGTGGAGATGGAGGCAGGGAGTCCCTCGCATTCCTTGGCACAAATGGCCCATAGCATGCTCGGTTGCTTGCGTAGCGACAGCCGAATAATAACCATCAGACAGAGGGATGACTTTTGGCTGTCCACCTTGTTGGACCCTCGCTACCGGTCCAAAATGGTGGCCTTTTTCACACCTGCTGAGAGGGAGGCCAAAATTACGTACTATAAAAACCACCTATGTAGTCAGTTGGTCTCTGCCTTTGTGCGCCAACGTCCATCCTCAGACACTGTGGGCCCTGTGCGCTCGCGTTCCGCTGGCATGGCAGCAGGGGAGGGGTGGGGTGGTAGGAGCAGTGGCAGCTCCACCAGCAGCGGCTGCCTCAGTCTGCAGTCGATGATGAGTAGCTTTCTTCACCAGCGCAGTGAGGAAACTACTAACCAGCCGCAGCAGCAGCAGCAGCATCAGGTGGACCTGGAGCAGGAGCTCAAACAACAGGCTTGGGCCTACTTGGACAGCACCCTGCCAACCGAGGTAGACAATCCCCTTGACTACTGGGCAACGAAACTTGACCTTTGGCCCCAACTAGCTGAATTTGCCCTTGAAAGGCTGTCATGCCCGGCCAGTAGCGTGGCATCGGAGCGCGTGTTTAGTGCGGCAGGAGGTATTGTAACTCCGCGGAGGACACGACTGTCCACCCAAAGTGTGGAGAGACTCACGTTTGTGAAAATGAATCAGGCGTGGATTAGTCTGGATTTCAAACCACCAGTTCCTGACACAACTGACTAAATCCGCCATGAATCATGCCTCAAACATGTGCCACTTTCAGGTCTCCTCACACTGCTGGTGTGTTGAATTTTTTGACATAGGGTGCTGGCAGATTACGGGCCTCCTATAGCTGCTGCCAGGCCCCTAATCTGCCATAGGCCCCTATATACCGCCTCCTCCTGCTGCTGCCAGGTCCAGAGTCTCTCATGGGTCCCTGTACGGCCTCCCATTGCTGCTGTCTCCATCGCCACACTCTGCTGCCATGTGCCACTTTCAGGTCTCTTCACACTGCTGGTGTGTTAAATTTTTTGACATAGGGTGCAGGCAGATTACGGGCCTCACATAGCTGCTGCCAGGCCCCTAATCTGCCATGGGCCCCTATATACCGCCTCCTCATGCTGCTGCCAAGTCTAGAGTCTCTCATGGGTCCCTGTACGGCCTCCCATTGCTGCTGTCTCCATCGCCACACTCTGCTGCCATGTGCCACTTTCAGGTCTCTTCACACTGCTGGTGTGTTAAATTTTTTGACATAGGGTGCAGGCAGATTACGGGCCTCACATAGCTGCTGCCAGGCCCCTAATCTGCCATGGGCCCCTATATACCGCCTCCTCATGCTGCTGCCAAGTCCAGAGTCTGTCATGGTCCCTGTACGGCCTCCCATTGCTGCTGTCTCCATCGCCACACTCTGCTGCCATGTGCCACTTTCAGGTCTCTTCACACTGCTGGTGTGTTAAATTTTTTGACATAGGGTGCAGGCAGATTACGGGCCTCACATAGCTGCTGCCAGGCCCCTAATCTGCCATGGGCCCCTATATACCGCCTCCTCATGCTGCTGCCAAGTCTAGAGTCTCTCATGGGTCCCTGTACGGCCTCCCATTGCTGCTGTCTCCATCGCCACACTCTGCTGCCATGTGCCACTTTCAGGTCTCTTCACACTGCTGGTGTGTTAAATTTTTTGACATAGGGTGCAGGCAGATTACGGGCCTCACATAGCTGCTGCCAGGCCCCTAATCTGCCATGGGCCCCTATATACCGCCTCCTCATGCTGCTGCCAAGTCCAGAGTCTGTCATGGTCCCTGTACGGCCTCCCATTGCTGCTGTCTCCATCGCCACACTCTGCTGCCATGTGCCACTTTCAGGTCTCTTCACACTGCTGGTGTGTTAAATTTTTTGACATAGGGTGCAGGCAGATTACGGGCCTCACATAGCTGCTGCCAGGCCCCTAATCTGCCATGGGCCCCTATATACCGCCTCCTCATGCTGCTGCCAAGTCCAGAGTCTGTCATGGTCCCTGTACGGCCTCCCATTGCTGCTGTCTCCATCGCCACACTCTGCTGCCATGTGCCACTTTCAGGTCTCTTCACACTGCTGGTGTGTTAAATTTTTTGACATAGGGTGCTGCAAGATAACGGGCCTCACATAGCTGCTGCCAGGCCCCTAATCTGCCATGGGCCCCTATATACCGCCTCCTCATGCTGCTGCCAAGTCCAGAGTCTGTCATGGTCCCTGTACGGCCTCCCATTGCTGCTGTCTCCATCGCCACACTCTGCTGCCATGTGCCACTTTCAGGTCTCTTCACACTGCTGGTGTGTTAAATTTTTTGACATAGGGTGCAGGCAGATTACGGGCCTCACATAGCTGCTGCCAGGCCCCTAATCTGCCATGGGCCCCTATATACCGCCTCCTCATGCTGCTGCCAAGTCTAGAGTCTCTCATGGGTCCCTGTACGGCCTCCCATTGCTGCTGTCTCCATCGCCACACTCTGCTGCCATGTGCCACTTTCAGGTCTCTTCACACTGCTGGTGTGTTAAATTTTTTGACATAGGGTGCAGGCAGATTACGGGCCTCACATAGCTGCTGCCAGGCCCCTAATCTGCCATGGGCCCCTATATACCGCCTCCTCATGCTGCTGCCAAGTCCAGAGTCTGTCATGGTCCCTGTACGGCCTCCCATTGCTGCTGTCTCCATCGCCACACTCTGCTGCCATGTGCCACTTTCAGGTCTCTTCACACTGCTGGTGTGTTAAATTTTTTGACATAGGGTGCAGGCAGATTACGGGCCTCACATAGCTGCTGCCAGGCCCCTAATCTGCCATGGGCCCCTATATACCGCCTCCTCATGCTGCTGCCAAGTCCAGAGTCTGTCATGGTCCCTGTACGGCCTCCCATTGCTGCTGTCTCCATCGCCACACTCTGCTGCCATGTGCCACTTTCAGGTCTCTTCACACTGCTGGTGTGTTAAATTTTTTGACATAGGGTGCTGCAAGATAACGGGCCTCACATAGCTGCTGCCAGGCCCCTAATCTGCCATGGGCCCCTATATACCGCCTCCTCATGCTGCTGCCAAGTCCAGAGTCTGTCATGGTCCCTGTACGGCCTCCCATTGCTGCTGTCTCCATCGCCACACTCTGCTGCCATGTGCCACTTTCAGGTCTCTTCACACTGCTGGTGTGTTAAATTTTTTGACATAGGGTGCTGCAAGATAACGGGCCTCACATAGCTGCTGCCAGGCCCCTAATCTGCCATGGGCCCCTATATACCGCCTCCTCATGCTGCTGCCAAGTCCAGAGTCTGTCATGGTCCCTGTACGGCCTCCCATTGCTGCTGTCTCCATCGCCACACTCTGCTGCCATGTGCCACTTTCAGGTCTCTTCACACTGCTGGTGTGTTAAATTTTTTGACATAGGGTGCAGGCAGATTACGGGCCTCACATAGCTGCTGCCAGGCCCCTAATCTGCCATGGGCCCCTATATACCGCCTCCTCATGCTGCTGCCAAGTCCAGAGTCTGTCATGGTCCCTGTACGGCCTCCCATTGCTGCTGTCTCCATCGCCACACTCTGCTGCCATGTGCCACTTTCAGGTCTCTTCACACTGCTGGTGTGTTAAATTTTTTGACATAGGGTGCAGGCAGATTACGGGCCTCACATAGCTGCTGCCAGGCCCCTAATCTGCCATGGGCCCCTATATACCACCTCCTCCTGCTGCTGCCAGGTCCAGAGTCTCTCATGGGTCCCTGTACGGCCTCCCATTGCTGCTGTCTCCATCGCCACACTCTGCTGCCATGTGCCACTTTCAGGTCTCTTCACACTGCTGGTGTGTTAAATTTTTTGACATAGGGTGCTGCAAGATAACGGGCCTCACATAGCTGCTGCCAGGCCCCTAATCTGCCATGGGCCCCTATATACCGCCTCCTCATGCTGCTGCCAAGTCCAGAGTCTCTCATGGGTCCCTGTACGGCCTCCCATTGCTGCTGTCTCCATCGCCACACTCTGCTGCCATGTGCCACTTTCAGGTCTCTTCACACTGCTGGTGTGTTAAATTTTTTGACATAGGGTGCTGCAAGATAACGGGCCTCACATAGCTGCTGCCAGGCCCCTAATCAGCCATGGGCCCCTATACCGCCTCCTCCTGCTGCTGCCAGGTCCAGAGTCTCTCATGCCATGTGCCACTTTCAGGTCTCTTCACACTGCTGGTGTGTTTAATTTTTTGACATAGGGTGCAGGCAGATTACGGGCCTCACATAGCTGCTGCCAGGCCCCTAATCTGCCATGGGCCCCTATATACCGCCTCCTCATGCTGCTGCCAAGTCTAGAGTCTCTCATGGGTCCCTGTACGGCCTCCCATTGCTGCTGTCTCCATCGCCACACTCTGCTGCCATGTGCCACTTTCAGGTCTCTTCACACTGCTGGTGTGTTAAATTTTTTGACATAGGGTGCTGGCAGATTACGGGCCTCCTATAGCTGCTGCCAGGCCCCTAATCTGCCATGGGCCCCTATATACCGCCTCCTCATGCTGCTGCCAAGTTCAGAGTCTGTCATGGGTCCCTGTACGGCCTCCCATTGCTGCTGTCTCCATCGCCACACTCTGCCATGTGCCACTTTCAGGTCTCCTCACACTGCTGGTGTGTTGAATTTTTTGACATAGGGTGCTGGCAGATTACGGGCCTCCTATAGCTGCTGCCAGGCCCCTAATCTGCCATAAGCCCCTATATACCGCCTCCTCATGCTGCTGCCAAGTCCAGAGTCTGTCATGGGTCCCTGTACGGCCTCCCATTGCTGCTGTCTCCATCGCCACACTCTGCCATGTGCCACTTTCAGGTCTCCTCACACACTGCTGGTGTGTTGAATTTTTTGACATAGGGTGCTGGCAGATTACGGGCCTCCTATAGCTGCTGCCAGGCCCCTAATCTGCCGTAGGCCCCTATATACCGCCTCCTCATGCTGCTGCCAGGTCCAGAGTCTCTCATGGGTCCCTGTACGGCCTCCCATTGCTGCTGTCTCCATCGCCACACTCTGCCATGTGCCACTTTCAGGTCTCCTCACACTGCTGGTGTGTTCCATTTTTTGTCATAGGGTGCTGGCAGATTATGGGCCTCCCATAACTGCTGCCAGGCCCCTAATCTGCCATGGGCCCCTATACCGACTCCTCATGCTGTGACGTTGCAACAAGGTGGAATTCAACCCTACATATGTTAGACCGCCTTTACGAACAGCAAAAGGCCATCACAGATTTCCTGATGTTAAAAGCAGATAAAGGTACTCCCTGTGTAACTTAGATGTCAGCCATTGGCAGCTCATGCGTGACACCTGCGCTTGCTCAGGCCCTTTGAGGAGGCCACGCTATTCGTGAGTCGGCAGGACTATGGGATGAACGACGTCATTCCTCTGTTGCACGTCCTGGAACAAATGCTGTTAACAATGGCTGGTCAGGGTGCGGTAGACGTGGCGCACAGATCTCAACGCCACATGGCCCCTGTGGGGGCAGGACTGGAAGAAGAGGAGGAGGTAGAGGAGGACATTGGTGCTCAGGAATTATTGAGTGAAATGGGTGGTTTTTCCACTCAGCGGACAGGAGTGGAGGAGCAGGAGCATCTGGTAGAGGAGGAGGAAGAGGAGACAGAGGACCTAGACGCACCGTGGCAGTATGCTGTGGAGATGGAGGCAGGGAGTCCCTCGCATTCCTTGGCACAAATGGCCCATAGCATGCTCGGTTGCTTGCGTAGCGACAGCCGAATAATAACCATCAGACAGAGGGATGACTTTTGGCTGTCCACCTTGTTGGACCCTCGCTACCGTTCAAAAATGGTGGCCTTTTTCACACCTGCTGAGAGGGAGGCCAAAATAACGTACTATAAAAAACACCTATGTAGTCAGCTGGTCTCTGCCTGTCTGCGCCAACGTCCATCCTCAGACACTGTGGGCCCTGTGCGCTCGTGTTCCGCTGCCATGGCAGCAGGGGAGGGGTGGGGTGGTAGGAGCAGTGGCAGCTCCACCAGCAGCGGCTGCCTCAGTCTGCAGTCGATGATGAGTAGCTTTCTTCACCAGCGCAGTGAGGAAACTACTAACCAGCCGCAGCAGCAGCAGCAGCATCAGGTGGACCTGGAGCAGGACCTCAAACAACAGGCTTAGGCCTACTTGGACAGCACCCTGCCAACCGAGGTAGACAATCCCCTTGACTACTGGGCAACGAAACTTGACCTTTGGCCCCAACTAGCTGAATTTGCCCTTGAAAGGCTGTCATGCCCGGCCAGTAGCGTGGCATCGGAGCGCGTGTTTAGTGCGGCAGGAGGTATTGCAACTCCGCGGAGGACACGACTGTCCACCCAAAGTGTGGAGAGACTCACGTTTGTGAAAATGAATCAGGCGTGGATTAGTCTGGATTTCAAACCACCAGTTCCTGACACAACTGACTAAATCCGCCATGAATCATGCCCCAAACATGTGCCACTTTCAGGTCTCCTCACACTGCTGGTGTGTTCCATTTTTTGTCATAGGGTGCTGGCAGATTACGGGCCTCCCATAGCTGCTGCCAGGCCCCTAATCTGCCATGGGCCCCTATACCGCCTCCTCATGCTGCTGCCAAGTCCAGAGTCTCTCATGGGTCCCTGTACGGCCTCCCATTGCTGCTGCCTCCATCGCCACACTCTGCCATGTGCCACTTTCAGGTCTCCTCACACTGCTGGTGTGTTCCATTTTTTGTCATAGGGTGCTGGCAGATTACGGGCCTCCCATAGCTGCTGCCAGGCCCCTAATCTGCCATGGGCCCCTATACCGCCTCCTCATGCTGCTGCCAGGTCCAGAGTCTCTCATGGGTCCCTGTACGGCCTCCCATTGCTGCTGTCTCCATCGCCACACTCTGCCATGTGCCACTTTCAGGTCTCCTCACACTGCTGGTGGGTTCCATTTTTTGTCATAGGGTGCTGGCAGATTACGGGCCTCCCATAGCTGCTGCCAGGCCCGTAATCTGCCATGGGCCCCCGTACCGACTCCTCATGCTGCTGCCAGGCCCGTAATCTGTCATGGGCCACTGTTGTCGCTTGTTGGCATATTCCGCTCGTTCAGATGCTCCTTCTCCTGCTACTCCTCTTCACGGATTCCGTCAGCAGTCTTTCTTGGAATCCGTTTCCAAGAGACAACAGTTTGCGAGCACGCACCCGACGGTGCAGAAGCTGAACGTCCTCCTGTCCAAGTTGCTGCTGCCAGGCTCGTAATCTGTCATGCGCCCCTGTACCGCCTCCTCATGCTGCTGCCAGGTCCAGAGTGTGTCATGGGCCCCCGTACCGACTCCTCATGCTGCTGCCAGGCCCGTAATCTGTCATGGGCCCCTGTACCGCCTCCCCATGCTGCTGCCAGGTCCAGAGTGTGTCATGGGTCCCTGTACGGCCTCCCATTGCTGCTGCCAGGCCCGTAATCTGCCATGGGCCCCTGTACCGACTCCTCATGCTGCTGCCAGGCCCGTAATCTGTCATGGGCCCCTGTACCGCCTCCTCATGCTGCTGCCAGGTCCAGAGTGTGTCATGGGTCCCTGTACGGCCTCCCATTGCTGCTGTCTCTATCGCCACACTCTGCCATGTGCCACTTTCAGGTCTCCTCACACTGCTGGTGGTTTCCATTTTTGTCATAGGGTGCTGTATGGCCTCCCATTGCTGCTGCCTCCACCGCCACACTGTGGCTCCACACTCTGGTTTTGGCCCCGTGACTGCCCAAATGAGTGAAGTGTGCGGTGATTCTAAGATCGACGGCACTCATCTGCATGTCATACTGACTGACAGTATTATTTCTCTTCCCCAGCAGACTCCAAGGGCATTTAAATTAAAGGTACAGTGTTCTGCACTAATATTAAGTCTCTCTGAAGCCTAGAAACACCCTTTTTTAAGTTAAATTCACAGCGAATTTATTCGACTCGAATCGAATATTGTCCACGAATTCGCCGAATCAGTCGAATCGAATTTTTCATTTCTTCGCTCATCTCTAGCTATAACTTTCACGTAAACCAATTAATTTACACGTATTGGTTTTTTTTTTAGCAAAGACATGTCGCAGAATGCATTTTGGCAGAAATTTATGACTAAATTTGATTTTTGCATTTTTTTTACTGGACATGTTTTATAGCAAAAAGTCCAAAATATTGTTTTTTTTTTCCTCAAAATTGTCAGTCTTTTTTTTTTTATAGCGCAAAAAATAAAAACTGCACAGGCGATCAAATACCACTGAAAGAGAGCTCAATTTGTGGGGAAAAAAAGGATGTAAATTTCATTTATGTACCGTATTGCATGACCGCGCAATTGTAGCGCAGCGCTGTATAGCAGAAAAATGGAGTAAATTGCAGTATTTTTTACCATAGTTTGTAGACGCTATAACTTCCACACAAAGCAATCAATATACACTTATTGGGATTTTTTTACCAAAAACATGTAGCAGAATATATTTTGGCCTAAATTTATAACCAACTTTGAGTTTACTATATATTTTTTATAGCTGAAAGTAAAAAATATTGTTTTTCTTCAAAATTTTTGGCATTTTTTTGTTTATAGCGTGAAAAATAAAAAGCGCACAGGTGATCAAATTACACCGAAAGAAAGCTCTATTTGTGTGAAAAAAAGGACGTAAATTTCGTTTGGGTGCAGCATTGCATGACCGCGTAATTATCAGTTGAATTAGTGCAGCGCCGAGTAGCAAAAAGAGGCCTGGTCATTAAGGGGGGTAAATCCTCTGGAGCTCAAGTGGTTAACTTACATAGGTTGTTGAAATTTCAGATGTTAGTAGTGTAACTCTTCCTCTATAGTACAAAAGAGTGGTCCAGCGAGCGCTTACGAGCAATCAAATAGGAGCAGCTGATGCACTAAAAAGGGAACCTAAAAAACTTTTAGAAATATTTAAAATATAAAAAGTGCAGTGCTAATAAACAATATACACGTGTATATACCTGAGGCTGACCAAACCTCATGGATATCAAATGAACCAATATTACTGTCCAGAATTAATCATATACAGTTCTCCGTTAATATAAGTTGGATTCAAAATAGGTGACTTCGTTAATCCGGTGAGGCATAAACATGGTGTCGTGCAGGAAATATTACAAATGCGCACTCACCAGATGCACGTTATATAAGCGCAATGATCTAAGCCAGAGGTCCCCTCTTGTCCTGGAAAAGGTGCAGCACACACTGGATAAATTCTCTCTCAGTAATGGGATGTCACCTTTAGAGGTCTTCTCTAGTAGTGGGGCTGCGGTGGGGGTCAGCAAAATGAATCACTCTCCTCTGGGTCTCAGGGGTAGTCACCATAGGATCCTGGGGGATTAAATTCCTCTATAGTAACTTTTCTTCTTTTTCATTGCAGAAAAATGGATTCCAAGCAGAATCAATGTGCCGTTACTGAGTTCTTGACAAAAAAGGTGTGCTGGCTGCCGGACATCCACAGAAGACTGCAAAATGTTGATGGAGATGACATTAATTATAACAGTCACCAATAACAAGACATTACCCTTGTCAATGGTCTCATCTCTGTAAACATTTGGTAGCCTTCTGTGGGTGTCGGACAGACCGCACCCCTCCTTCATCAAGAACTCAATGGCGGCACATTGCTTCTGCTTGGAATCCAACATTTAACTGCAATGAAAGAGAAGAAGAAGAGTTACTACAGAGGAATAATTACTTTACTAACATGAAATTTTAAGAACCTATGTAAGTTAATAGAAAAAATGTATGCCCGCTTTTGCATTACTTTTGGTACAGTTCTCGTATTTACTTGCAATCACACGGACTGCTTTGCAAACCACCTGACTATGCCTACTTCCATAGAGTCAGAAACTAGGCTCCTCCCTATATTTAGAAATAACCAATCATTAGGCCTCTGATGAGTTTCAAGCCTCCTTCCTATCCACTGACTGGACAGTAAAGGGAGAAGTACACCGATGAGCTTACCTCTCTGTCACTCCGCTCTCTCCTCTAATGAGTATGCTCCTTGCACTGCAGCACAACAGATTTTCTTCTTGTGGTGCCTCCCCTTCAGTCTAAGCTCTGCTGTACAAGCAACTGCAAGAAACTGATACCAACTCAAATTTAGGTACCTAAACTGCTTGCCATGAAAAAAGTAGCGGAAGATATGTTTCCTCTGTGATGAATGTCGCCCGTTGTGATGATGATTTTGTCACTTCCGTATTTAGAGCTATCATACCCTGGCTGTTACAGCCAGCAAAGCAGCTAATCAAGCACGATCAAGGGTCAGCTAATAGATCCCTGAAGTCTCCATAAAAAGTACCTGTCACTGCCCAAAGCTATCACATAGGGAGCCTGTTAGCCCCCTTGTGATAGCAAAGAAGTTATATTTTAAAAAAGTATTTATTTTAATAATGAAATTAAAAAAATGAATAAAAAATGAATAAAATAAATAAAAATCATACAAAAAAATTAAAACTACCCCTGCCCACTTGCACATGTAAATTCAAACGTACACATAAGTACCTCATTTATTGCTTGCAAAACCTAGCCTATGAAAAATTTTAGGCACCATAATTTGTAACTATTTCTCAGGTGCAGGGGCGGACTGACAACTCATGGGGCCCCCGGGCAATAGGGGATCATGGGGCCCCTGTGTCCTTGCCCAAACTCAAAAAAGCCTATGAAAAAGGTACCAGGGGCATCTCATGGGGCCCCCTACTGACCCCGGGCCCTCGAACAGTGCCCAAGTTTCCAAATGGTCAGTCCGCCCCTGCTCAGGTGCACGAAATAATGAATCTTAACATGTTTGGTATCTATTTACTCAATACAACACCATCTTTTATATCATAACAACAAATTCAGTATTACAGTGTGTAGATGTACGCTAAAATCCATTTTAGTGTTTTTTTTTCTTAACAATTTGTGTTTGATACTGTAAATGACTGTGCAAATATCATGTGATAATAATAAGAGATGCATAATAAAAAAAATTGCAACATCCACCAATTCATTCTCCAAGGACTCTGTTTTCAAAAATATATTTAATGTTTGGGGGTTCTAAGTATTTTTTTTTTAAGTAAAAAAGTAGATTTTAACGTGTGGGAAAAATTAAAAAATTCCACTGGGCAGCAAGTGGTTAAGGAGCACAGAGCTGGATTTGTATCTTTTATAACTCCCTGGAGTTTAGTAGAAAAGCACTATCATCCTGTAATAACTGTCATTCTTTTCCCAACAGATAAAGATCTGCTCCCTTTCCAGTGGTGTTGTATGAATACCCCTCTGTGCCATTTATTCTATGACAGAAGACCCCCCGTATCCTGTTCAGACTATACATCACCAGGCATGGGTACGTCACTTATGCCATGTGTCAGAGTCACACTTTGTTTTTCACTTTTTTAAGCATTTTAATAGGAAAAACATCTGTAGTTGGTACAGTATGTATAGCACGGGCATCCTTTAATCTTCCTGTAGTCTACTGATTTACCATTCTGGATGTTTTCTATTCTTCTCAGGGCAAGTATATGGGACTTTGCATTTCTCTATGTTTGATGGACAAGAATACACATTTAAAGGTCTCGGGGAGTTTGTCATTGTCAGGCTTTCATCTGCCAAGGGAGCAAATGTCTTCACTCTTCAGGGTCAGACAGAAAAACGGGAGAATGGATATGCAAATACCACCGCGCTTATACGATTGGCCGCATTCTACCAAGGCACGCTCAAGGTACGTGACTAGCGCACTCAAACATCTGAAGACATCTTTCAGCATTTTTCTTGTACGCTGACTTTTATCTCATTGTGTGGGTTGCAGGTAGAATGGCGAATTTCTGAAAACAGGAAAGATTTGCTTGCTTTAGTGGATGATAAACAGGTGGAATTCAAGAAAAGTAAGTATTTCTAAGTATTATGGGGGAGAATATATATCATTGGGCCATAAAATAGACCAAATTTTAAAAGGGAAACATTTTACAAATAATGACCAGTACATCAAATACTGGCACTTTATTTAATTAGAATTCCTACGTTCTGGTATGTTTATCCGATAGTTCTCAATATGTGTTTGTAGGCAGATGCAATCTGTATTCTTCCCTGCAGGTGGTGGTTGACCGTGGCGGCAATGCAGGTGAGAGAGAAAGTTAAAGCGGAGTTCCACTTGTTTGCCTCCCCGCCCCCCCACTGCCATATTTGGCACCTTTTGGGGGGAAGAGGATATCTGTTTTTGACAGGTACACGCTCCCACTTCTGGCTCAGGTCGCCATGGCGCAGTGAGCCAGAAGTTCGGCCCCCTCCTTCCTACCACAGTCTCCTGGGAACCTTCGCAGGTCCCAGAAGACTGCCAGACCAATCAGGATGCACAGCATGACACACACATGCGCAGTGGGCACCTGGCTGTGAAGCCGCAAGCTGTCATAGCCTGGTGCCCACAGTTGTGATGCCAGCGCTGGGGAGAGAAGAGGCAGAGAAGGGACGGCGTGGGTGAGCACATCACTGGACTCTGGGACAGGTGAGTGTGTGTTTATTAACCAATACACGCCAGGCCAATAGCCAAAAGGCGGCCGGCAAAATGTATTGGATTTCCGGGTTGGACGCCAAATGGCATCCTCCCGCACATGCGCACTTTTCGTGCTTGCAGAGCCGCGCAGTGGCGCGATCTGTCACCAGCCGTGTACCTCGGAGTATCGGCCCCGTTGCTGGTACCATGTGACCTGCTGTGACCAATCACAGCAGGTCACATGACAGTTGTATACAATGGATGGCTTCATTCATGCCATCCATTGTATACTACTGTCTAGCTGTGAATGGTCACAGCTAATCACATCATGTGGCCAAATCACAGCTAAGCACAACAAAAAAAACCCTGAATGAAACGTTGTCATTCAGGTAAATGCTTGCTTATAGCAACGTAATTCTTTGCTATAAGCAAATTGTGTAAAAAAAAAAAAAAATACTGATCACTTCCCCAAAGTAGTACAATATTACTATGGTAACATTGTACTACTTTGGATATAGTGAAATCTGAAAAAAAAATCTTAAAAAAAGAAATTAATAAAAAATTAAAAATAATAAAAAAATTAAAAAAAATATATATATATTTTTTTTTCATACTGTCACCAGTCAGTGTCCCTGATCACCGCCATGCCAGTTATATGAATATGCTGTACTGCACTGGTGACAGTATGTAAAAAAAAAAATAGTGAAAATAATTTTTTGCATTTTTTCATTTTCTGAAAAATTATGACAAAAAAAATACAACTTCAAAAAACTTGCCATGCCTTTTATGAAGTACGTCGGACTGTCTACTCTGCAAAAAGGGGTCATTTGGGGGATATCTGTACTGTTCTGACATTCTTGGACCTCAAGAAATTAGATTGGCTGTAAGTACTTCAGGATTGATCAATATTCAGATCTATACCATAGTTTGTGAACTCTATAACTTTCCTAAAAACTAAAAAATACATCCTAATTTGGGTTATTTTCACCAAAGACATGTAGCAGAATACATCTCGGCCTAAATTTATGAAGAACAATTATTTATTTGCAAACTTTTATAACAGAAACAAAGAAAAACTTGTTTTTTTCAAAATTTTCGGTCTTTTTTTGATAATTTAGCAAAAAATAAAAACCCCGGCGGTGATTAAAAACCACCAAAAGAAAGCTCTAGTTGTATGAAGAAAATGATAAAATTTTAGTTTGGGTACAATGTTGTATGACCGCGCAATTGTCATTCAAAGTGTGAGAGCGCTGAAACCTGAAAACTGGCCTGGGCAGGAAGGGGGAAAATTGCCCGGTATTCAAATGGTTAAAAGTCGGCAGCTACAGTTTTTGTAGCTGCTGGCTTTCAATAAACACAAAACTTACTGGAACTCCGCTTTAAGGGGAATTTGGTTCCTCTTTGATTTCCTCAGTCACACAAGGGCGGCTATGTGATTGGATGCTGGTGCCCCATATGATTTGGCGGTCATCTTTGGTCAGGCAGAGTCTATTCGTGACTCTGGCTCCCGGGCTCAGCACACTCATGTGAGTGGCTAGCATAGGGACTGGTTCTCCATCTGTTAGGGACAGTGCTTAGAGATAAGGAAAGGTTCCAGAAAAGTAGGGAGAGTGCAGGGACCATGTCTACCTCCACCGGGAAGCCTTCCCCTTGGGTGTGGACCAGCCAGGCCACAGTCTCATGGCAGACACTGATGGCATCTTCAGGTCTTCAGACCGCTATCACTGTAATAGTCTGTAAGTGGCTTTGGATGGGTGCTCCTCCCCACCAGGCCTGTTTGAAATCTTCTTCTTTTCACAAATTTGGATTCACGCTGCACCTAGCTCACATGTTAACACACTGTACGTAAAGACATACCCAAATCCACGGCACTACTCCAGACCCAAGCCTCTTGTCGTCCATGAATACCCAGGGTGTCAGCTCCTGTAGTCAGTCTCTGCTCATCATTAAGGACCAATTCATACCTGGATTGCACAAGAACTTGGGATTTTCAGTCCATTCCTTTAAATGTGCTGAAATTGCCCTGAATCACACCAAAAGTAGTACTTTTAAAAACACACTGCAACCAGATCACATGGTATTGTGATGTGGACAAATGTACTGCATTTGCAGTCTGCATTTGGGGTGTAGTTAGAAATACACTGACACTGGCAGCAGATTGCACATCTAGTGCATTTTGAACATGGTGTGAGAAACGCATACAAATCATCGGTTTCCCTTGCCAAGTTCTGATGTGAATCCTAAGGGATATAGAAAGATATAAGTCACACTCCAGTGTTAGCTCTTTCTGAAATTATTATTCAGTTGTCAGCAAAGTAACTGCATACATGGAATCTCAACCCAAAAACCACACATTCTCAACACGTTTCACCACCATTGACCTATGCTATTATCAAAAATGCCCATCAGTGCAGCACTTAGACATGAGTAGCATCTATCTATACATCGTCTTTGATGACATATGTGTTTCAGCATGTTCCAAGGTGCACCTTAAAACGCAAATGTGTAAACTGAGTGATTCATATTAAACAATATTTTAATCTTTGAATATGGTATTCCATCTTCTTTTGCAGATGTAATGTACTTCAGCCAAAACAGTTTTTCTCTCCTCAAGCTAGAGGAAAAAAGGATTGCCATTGTGTACAGTTGTGGTCTGCAGGTGTCTGTGGGAATGGGTGAAGGCGCCATTTTGCAGGCCATGGTTCTTCTACCGCAGACGTTCCTCCATAAAACACTTGGCCTACTAGGAATATGGAGCTCAAGTAAAGATGACGACATCACGCAGTCCAATGGACTTGTTTTGTCTTTCCCGGAGAACATTCTGCCGAATGAGGAAAACCTTTATAGTTTTGCCCTTTCGTGTAAGTTTTGTGAAGTACAACGAAAGCCTTAACATATGGATTTAAAAGAGGCAGCTGGGTAACCAAAGAACAAGTATTCTCTGCTAATGAGATGCAAAATCACTGAATCATTAATGAAGACAGGGTGTAATTACTTCACTTGGAAACAGTAGACAAGTGCACGGGTTTCCATAAATTACATGTTTGTATATGTCAATGGGCATTTTTCTCATATTTACAATCTTCAGTGTAAATCGAGGGAATGATACTGTGTATGACTCTATTATTATAGTATGCTACATGAAAATATTTATTGTTACCATTCACTGATTGGGTTTTACTTTTAGCCTGAACTTGCTCTTTTTAAAGTGAACCTGTGCCCAGATCATACAAATTAAAGCATTTCAATATTTTGACCAAGCAGTAAATTCACTTCAAAGGCTAAGTTCACCTTTTGCAGAAAAAATAAAATAAATGCACATTTTTTTGTAGGTAAAAAATGTCCATTTATTATTTTTTGTTATAGGAGCCTGTAAAGCATTGCACCAATGATCAGCAGATCACTGGTGCGATGCAGGTCTCCTGCAGACCTGTCAGTATATCTGCTGACCCGTACAGGATGTACGGGATGCAGGGCTGTTGTTAGAAACCACAGGGCCCCCTACAGCCAGCCTGACAGGTCCCACCCCCCCAAAAAAACCCCCAGTTTACTATGCTTCAGTTATGAATGAACACAGTGAGTGATTGGTACTGATCACTCATTGTGATCATTTAGGAAGGGAAGGGGCTGCTAAATGTGACATATTAACCAAACCCTTCCGCCACTCTCCATCCTGAAGGATCTTGTTGTGTGCTTGCAGCTGCCAGTGGTAAGGACAGGAGGAAAGTAGTTAGCACTGAGGGTCTGGGGACACACAGGGGAAATGTATGGTGCAAAGGGAGGGTGATGGATGTCGTGGGGGGCAATTACTGGAACCAGTGGAAAAGAGAGAAGAATCCAGTTTTCAGCTGTTGCAGAGGGAGCCATAGAGGGGAACAGTTCCAGTAATGCCCCACCCCCTTCCTGCTGTGCCAATCACTCTCCTTGCTCACATCCAATTTACTCAGCTGCCTGGGCCCCCCTGCTGGCCTGGGGCCCGTACAGAAGGACTCTTATCAATGGCCCTGATGGGATGTACGGGCAAGCAGATATACAGGAAGAATCAATGAACTACCAAGGACTGTGAATTAGTGATGTGGCCATGTGGGTGAGGCTTTTTTAAAATTTTGATAGCTAGGGGGGGAGAAGATAGCTGTCAAAGCGGGTGTGCGGGGAGGGGGCAGGGGCTGATCTATTCATAACATGTTACACCCTAAATATGGGTGTAACATGTAACATATTATGAAAGGCAAGCTTATCCTTTAAGGCCCCATTTATGCTTGTGAATGGGAATATTAGCAATTACATGTAGGGGACCCAGTGGGGCTTCCCAGCAATCAGCTTCAGGCAGAATACCCATTAAAATCAATGGGAGGCTGATGGCTCCCAGAGCTAACTGCAGAATCTCAAGCAGAGACTACCTGCAAGCGAACAGACCTGGATGCAGACTGTTTGTATCCAGGGCCGATCAAACCCAAGAAATCCCTCCTGAAGAATACCATGCCATATGCCCTCAATATGGGGGTGGTACCTTGCTAGGAGGGACTCTTCTGGCAAAGCAGCTTTTCTCTGTGTTCATGTGGACAAGGGCCTCCTCCCCACCACCCTGGCCCAGTGGTTTTTGGGGCTCTGCACGCAGGGGGCTTATGAGAATCTGGAAGCCCCTAGATACCAGCCCCTAAGAGAATGAGTAAAGGATACATAGTACTCCTACACAGGGGCGGACTGACAACTCATGGGGCCCCCGGGCAATAGGGGATCATTGGGCCCCTGTGTCCTTGCCCAAACTCAAAAAAGCCTATGAAAAAAGTACCAGGGGCATCTCATGGGGCCCCCTACTGACCCCAGGCACTAGGGCAGTGCCCGAGTTTCCAAATGGTCAGTCCGCCCCTGCTCCTACACATTCACAAACAAAATGTAAACGGTGAATAAAAACACACAGTTTTTAACAAGTCCATTAAAGTGATACTAAACACACAGTTTAATTGACATGATCCCTTCTCTTTCTGTATGTGGATGATGGCACTGTAATTATTTTAATAAAAAAAAAATCTAAGTACCTAGGTACCTTTTTCGTAAAAAAAAATATACAGCTATCACATGACCCAGATCTTTCCAAGCCTGTCTGCAGGGAAACATAAGCAGGAGGAGTTTCTAGTCCTTTACTGCTGGTCACATGTTAAAAAAAAAGCCTTTGGGATACAGAGTAAAAATAAATAATTAATGTCAATTAACTGCTTTAAATTGTCATACAAAAATATATTTGAAATCAATTATTTATTATTTTTTGGCAATAACGTGTGGGTGGATTTCTGCCAGTCATAGGCTGTTTTGTGCAGTGTTAATTTTGATAACAAATTTCAATTTAGTCTTTTGACTAAAATGTAATTTTAGTTTTAGTCATATTTTAGTCATTTGAAGTGTTTTTGTCTAAAATCTCAATTACATTTTAGTCGAGTAAAATAATTTTAGTAGACTAAAATCTAATGGGTTTAGTTAAATTATACTGCATTATTTAGGCATTTCTCTAGAATTTCCAAACTCATTATGTGCACCTAAGTAAAAATCTAATAACATGTTATTATTTATGGCATTAAGGTTTGAACATGCCCTACAGATACAGATATGTGATATATGACCAGTATTATTTTTTATGTCAAATTTCCATTTAATTTTAGTCAAAGTCTTTTAAATAAAATGGCATTTTAGTTTTAGTCATATTTTAGTAATCTGAATTGTTTTAGTTTTAGTCATATTTTAGTTGACTAAAATAGTATTAATTTTCTCAATGAAAATATTTTAATTGACAAAATTAACACTGGTGCCACACCCCTCCAGCCTGTGTTTTAGAATAACAGGGATGTGAAGCCTCCATCAATCAAGATGTAATATCCCACCTCCATTGTGTTTAGCTGGTTAGTAGGCATGGAGGAGGAGGAAGGGTGTGAGCTGTCATTTACCACTGTGGATATGCCCACATGTGTGACTCTATGGGACATGGGATGCTCAGATAGGGATAGGGATATGATAGGAAGGAAATTCGCAGGATAGAAACTCACTGAAAACTGAGCATGTGCAGTAGCTGCCTAAACTGCAGTGAGGACAGGAGGGGGAGATAGAGAACAAAAACGATCAACCAGGTTATTTGCAGAATACAGAAAACGAAACCCATAGTGACTGAGTGTGAGCGGCATGTAATACAGCATTCATCGATAGTTTTTTATGATGTGGGTTTAGTGACACTTTAATTTAGAAAAAAAAAACGTTGTACGATATAGCCACTTGTTTTGTCCCTATAAACAGTCCTTATAGTACAGTTAGGTCCATATACATTTGGGCACAGGCACAATTTGCATACTTTTGGCTCTGTATGCCACCAGAATAAATTAAAATGAAACAATCCAAATGAATGTGAAGTGCAGACTTTCAGCTTTAATTCAAGGGGTTGAACATAAATATCAAGTATAAATTTCAGGAATTGCAACCATTTTTATACACAGTCCCTCCATTTTCAGGGGTTCAAATGTAATTGGATAAATGATTATAATTATAAATAAAATGTTAATTTTTAATATTTCATTGAGAATCCTTTACTGACAATGACTGACCGAAGTCTGGAACCCATGGACATGACCAAAGACTGGGTTTCCTCCTTTCTGATGCTTTGCCAGGCTCTAACTACAGCTGTCTTCAGTGTTTTTGTTTGTGGGTCTTTCTGCCTTTAGGTTTGCCTTCAGCAAGTGAAATGCATGCTCAATGGGGTTGAGATCAGGTGATTGACTCGGCCATTACAGAATATTCCACATATTTTCCTTCAAAAGCTCCTGGGTTGCTTTTGCAGTGTGTTTTGGATCATTGTCCATCTGTACTGTGAAGCGCTGTCCAATCACCTTTGCTGCATTTGGCTGAATCTGGGCTGACAGTATATCTGTAAACACTGCAGAATTCATCCGGCTGCTTCTGTCTTCTGTCACATCATCAATAAACACCAATAACCCAGTGCCACTGGAAGCCATGCATGCCCATGCCATCACACTGCCTCCGCCATGGATCATGAGCTGTTCCAAGCCTTCTCCACACTTTTTTCTTCCCGTCATTCTGGTACAGATTATTCTTAGTTTTATCCGTCCAAAGAATGCTTTTCCAGAACTAGTCTGGCTTTTTTAGATGTTTTTTGGCAAAGTCTAACTGGCTTTTCTCTTCTTCAGGCCTATGAATGATTTGCACCTTGTGGTGAACCCCCTGTATTTGCTCTCGTGAAGTCTGGTCTTGATTGTAGACTTTGACAGTGATACACCCACCTCCTGGAGAGTGTCCTTCACTTGTCTGGATGTTGTGATTGGGTTTTTTTTTTACCATAGAGTGGATTCTGCAACCATCCACCACTGTTGTCTTCTGTGGACATCCATGCCTTTTTATGTTGCTGAGCTAACCAGTTCATTTTTCTTTCCTCAGAATGTATCAAACTGTTGATTTGGTCACTCCTAATGTTGCTGCTATCTCTCTGATGGATTTGTTTAGTTTTTGAAGCCTTACAATGGCCTGTTTCACTTGCATGGACAGCTCCTTTGAACGCATGATGTAGCTTCACAGCAATAGATTTCAAAAGCAAATACCACACTTAGAATCAACTCCAGACCTTTTACCTGCTTAATTGATGAAGAAATAATGAAGGAGTAGCCCACACCTGGCCATGAAACAGCTTTTGATTCAATTGTCCAATTACTTTTGGTCCCTTGAAAAAGAGAGGGGTGGCTAACTTTAAGAGTTGTAATTCCTAAATCCCTGCTCCAATTTGGATGTACATACCCTCAAATTAAACCTGAGAGTGTGCACTTTCAGCCCATATCCATTATATAATTATAGCTTGAATTATGTTTTGATAAATACCTGAAAAATCTAAAATTATGCCTGTGTCCAAATATATATGGACCTAACTGTATATGTTATTATAACTATATTTTATTATTTTTACCATAATATTATAGTATATATTATATTTTTGCTTAAAACATCTTTCTTTTCTCCCAGGGATTGTGCCAGTTCCTGAAAGCCTTTTGGTTTCTAAACAAAGTGTGGAGATTTGGAAAGCTTTTAAACCCACTTTCACTTCAGCTTTATTGAGCACAGCTGCACCAACAGCACTGCGAGATGCAAATGAGACATGCTCAGGATTAATCCAATGTGTACATGACTACTTGATGTCCAATAACAGCGCTGTGGGGCGTCAGACAGCAAAAGCCTTTAATGACTTTAAACAGATGGTTACATTGTATGGTAAGAACTCCACCCTTGCATCAGAGGATTTACTGCTTGGTGACAAGGGTTAGTCCACCAAGGTCATCTTGCTCCTATACAATGCCAAATTGACCAAACCATGTCCAACACTTTTATAGCCATGCTTTATCTTTTTATTTTATATTAGGTAATGGAGCTCCAAGACTTCTTGGCCCTTCCATACTTCAGCTGAAAGTAAATAATACATTCAAGGTGATATTTAACGCATATGATCCAAATAATGACACAGTATCGTTTTCACTTGTAAGGCCCATTCCACCAGGAGCTTCCATTACAACGAGTAAGTCATGCTACCACCATAAAATAATCAGATTATGGATTACTTGTTATTAGAACTGTTGCTGTTGACTTTACCTGCTTCCCAGTTGCAGGTTTTATAGTGTATCCAATACTTGTCAGGTTTTATTGCCATCGGTGTCCTTGCTGGGGAGACTTATGGTCTCTATTTATTCTGGTAACCATTGGAACAGGACAGAAAGTAATGGGTAATCAAAAAATGTACAGTCATCAAAAGAGAAATAGAGTTGAAACCTGTCAAAGGGGATACCTATCTAATGCAGGCCATAGATGGGGAGAAAAACTGCAGATTTTTCTTTTAAAAAATGAAAAATCGGTTGTTCAAGTGGCCGACGTTACCATCAATGGTAAAAAAAATCGGCCGATTTTCTACCCGTCTAGAGCCGGCAAAAAGTGTCCCTGCAGAGAGCTCTGCTATTTCTTTGACAGTTCTCTGACAGTTCCTTGACATTTATAGAAGTTGCAACAATGTATCTATTTGTTTCCATTTAGGATACAGATGTTTTTATTCGGAAACAAATAGATACAATGTTTCAACCGCTGTACATGTGAAGGAACTGTCAGAGAACTGTCAGAAATAGCGGAGCTCTCTGCAGAGACACTTTTTGCTGGACTGGAATTCTTCTTATTTTCATCCTACTTCTTTTTCTTCTTCTTTTTCTTCTTCTTCTTCTTCATCCTCATCCTCTTCTTCTTCTTCTTCATCATCCTCATCCTCATCCTCTTCTTCTTCTTCTTCTTCTTCTTCTTCTTCATCCTCATCCTCTTCTTCTTCTTCTTCATCCTCATCCTCTTCTTCATCCTCATCCTCTTCTTCTTCTTCTTCATCCTCATCCTCTTCTTCATCCTCTTCTTCTTCATCATCCTCATCCTCTTCTTCTTCTTCATCCTCATCCTCTTCTTCTTCATCATCCTCATCCTCTTCTTCTTCTTCATCATCATCATCATCCTCTTCTTCTTCATCCTCATCCTCCTCTTCTTCTTCTTCTTCTTCTTCTTCATCATCCTCATCCTCTTCTTCATCCTCATCCTCTTCTTCTTCATCATCCTCATCCTCTTCTTCTTCTTCTTCTTCTTCTTCTTCTTCTTCTTCTTCTTCATCCTCATCCTCTTCTTCATCTTCTTCTTCTTCATCCTCATCCTCTTCTTCTTCTTCCTCATCCTCTTCTTCCTCATCCTCATCCTCTTCTTCTTCATCATCCTCATCCTCTTCTTCATCCTCATCCTCATCCTCTTCTTCTTCTTCTTCATCCTCATCCTCTTCTTCTTCTTCATCCTCATCCTCTTCATCCTCATCCTCTTCTTCTTCATCCTCTTCTTCTTCCTCTTCTTCTTCTTCATCCTCTTCTTCATCGTCTTCCTCTTCTTCTTTTTCTTCTTTTTGTCTTCCTCTTGCAGGTCACTGCTCATGCGCAGATTTTTTATCGGTAAAAAATCGGCCGATTTGCCCACTAATTGCCACGAAAATCGGCCGATCGGCAAAATCGGCCGATTTTTTTTTCCAACTTTACCGGAAAAAAAAAAACGGCCAAAATACCGAAAAACGGCCGACCAAATCGCCCACTAACGATCCGAAAATCGGCCGATTTTATTTTCGGCCGAAAAATCGGCCGATTTTCGACCCATCTATGGCCTGCATTAGAGAGAGATTTCCCCTCTCTTCCTTTCATGTCTACAGGACCAGAAACAGCAGTAAATCACACCAAATGTTACCCAGACAGCAAAAGAAAAAGTCAGCCCAACTCAATAGCCACTGAGAGAATATAAATCCATTTTCTGTGCACCAAAGGTCTTTTTGCATGAAAAATGTAATTCTTCTCTTCAGTTAATGGCCTTTTAGTGTTGTATTTTTAATGTGAACATAACTTCCTTTTTTAAGCAAGCTAATTTTGTATAAGTAATGTTTCTCTTATTCTGACTATAATGCTCAGTAAAACACAAAGACAGAAAAGGTTGCCCTGAAATATTTGCCTTGTCATGCAGACCAAATCTCAGCAATAGGGACGGGTGTTCAGGAAGGGCTGGCCTAGTTGAGGCTCTGCTTGAACTCTGAACCTCATGTTCAGGAGAGATCAGGTGAACACCTGCATTTGGTCATTTGACAAGGACAGGAGGGAGCCCAGTGCATTCAAAATGGTAAGCAATTTGGGAAGTGCTTAAAAGTCAACAAGTATGTCTGGTCACCATAAATGATTTTTGAGGACATTCCTCAGTCTAACCATGCCTGACCTCACAACATACCTATTGCCTTCAGAATATTATATGTACTTCCCTTTTGAAATGTATCCAACATCCAAAGGATATTTTTTAATTCTGATCAGAGTGAGGAAGGGTTATAACTTTTATCCACTTTTTATTGCTATCTTTGTCGCTGCTGGGGAGATTCACCTTTTTTATTTCTCTTTATGACCATTGTCCTTAGGACAAAAACTGATAGGAAATTCAACATTTTAAAATTTCAGTTCAGGTGGCCATGGTCTAAGACTGTGGTGTTCAACTTTCTTGGTATAAGGGACCTCAAGTGCGCACCTTGACATCATGAAAGGGCCACATAACATATTTATTGAATATAATGCTACAGAAATCTGTTGTAAACTGAAGACATGGTAAAAAAGGTGGTCAAAGACTATGGGCATTCTATAGTTGTTGGAGACTGAGGACATGCTTCAAGAGACAAGACTTCAGACTTCAGACTGGAGCTACATTACATTAGACTGCTAGAGACCACAACTATTACAGCCCCTTTGTAAATCATTGCTTCCACATTTGGTACTCCCTACAGCCCCAATAAAAATGTATTTGTGACACATTTAACTGCTACAACCTAGTATAAAGAGTATCTTCCTTCCTAGGCCAAACTGGAGTATGCACCTAGGTAAAGGAAACAAAGACGATTGCTTGCAGTAGTCTGAGGGCCACACAATGATGTCTTAATGCTGGACAGTCACTCTTTTTACTGAGCTGGCCTTGGATGGCCTGAGCAGCTTCCCAGAACCTGTACTGTGCTGTGCCCTTCACCCTCTCCCCCCCTTCCCCGTACTGTGCCCTTTGTGCTGATTAGTCTTTGATTAATGGAATGCTTCCACATCAACATCAATTTTTTTGAAAGTACTAATAAATATACGTTAATATATTTAACTTTATCAACTATTTATACTTCTAATCTTGAGAGTATGTTCGTAAATTGGGGCAGGCTGATAGGGGCCCCAGTGCATTACTTTGCCCAGGGTCCCATGATGCTATTAAGACAGCCTTGAGGCCACACGATAATTTTCAAAGGTCTGCATGTTGGCCCTGGGCTGCAGATTGGGCACAAGGGGACTAAGAGGTGATTCACCTCACTTTGGGGATTTCTACTCTCACATCTTTTTTGGGTATTGGGACCCAAAAAGATGTGATAAGGGAAGGGAAATCACCCCAATGCAATACAGGCAGCAATGAAAACCGGACAAGGGGATTAAATGTTCCCTACACTATTCAAAACTAGAATAAAATTATAATAGTTGTTTTTTCACCTTGTGATCTGGCCAGTAACACGCTTCCTGTCTTAGGGTGTCTCCATTCTGGATGGAGGAGTAATGGAAACACTTTGGTCAGCAGCATTGTCAGTTTGGGGAGAGGGTAGTATTGAAGGCATTATCAGATTTAAATGGATTTAACTAAAAAAATTAAAGTAAAATTTCAGCTAACACTTTTTAAACAGTTACATCAACATTTTTCTTCAAATCCTTTCAGGATAAAAGGTTTTACATACTGTAAATTAATAAAAGATGACCATTATAAACATCTATGTTAAAGGGTACGTTCACCTTTTTACATGAAGTGAAAAGGTGAACTAACTCCAAATGTTCTGGTTGCCCTCTCCAAGCCAGTGATGCCCTGTGCTGCCAGTGTAATGGTCTGTACACTGCTCCACACAAAAAGCCCTGGAGTGAGTATCTATCATAAAGCTTGCAATGTCAAACACTCATTGGTCAGCATGACCACATGACTGCGCTAACCAATGAAAAACATTCTTCCTCCTGGGACATCTTCTGGATGAAGCTCCAGATGTGCTTCTCATTGGTTAGCATCGTCATGTGGCTTCACTGACCAATGACCACTTGTCACTGTGAGCATTATGGTGGATACCCACTCCAGGGCTGTGTATTGCAATGTATGGTATACAGACCAGTACACCAGCAGCATGGGCATTGCAGCCACTATGTTCAGTAGGGTTTGGAGCGATGGTCAGGATATTTGGAGTTACTTCACCTTATAATTTTTTGAGAAAGGGTGAAGTTACCCTTTAAATGGTTTGTCTCGGTCCTTTAGCTGCTATTTTTGCTGGACAACTTGGTCTTTCAAAGGCAGTTGATAGAGAACTGACTTACTGGCTGGATCACCAGGCATCATACAGAAAAAAGAGCATAAAAAAAGGAAACATTGCAGCCACCACATCTATGAATTGGTAAGCTGCAATATAATAATTTTTTGTTTTCAGCTTTTAATACCACTTTAAGATGTATAAGTGTTTAACGTGTTTGAACTTTGCTTATAACATAGTTACATAGTTAGTCTGGCTGAAAAAAAGACAAAAGTCCATCCAGTTCAACCACAGAAAAAAAAAGTTATAATCCTACACCCAGTTGATCCAGAGGAAGGCAAAGAAAACCCCAGCAAAGCACGATCCAATTTGCTCCTGCTGAGAAAAAAATTCCTTCCTGATCCCCCTGAGAGACAATCGGATATTCCCTGGATCAACTTTACCAATATATAACATAGCAATGTTTTTTTTCTTTGTGAAATTGGGAAGAATGTAACATGATTTATGATGATATGACGTTGCCAATATGCTTACCAGAAAAAATAAAAAATATCATCAAACCACAGTTCCAGAATATCACCTTCTCCTTTACATACCTATGTTCCTGGAAGGGTAAAATAATTTTTCTATTACAAAGTTTTATTTTATATAATAAGCTGTTTGTGTTACCAGGTGGTCAGTTTACATGGATTGTCCAGGATTTAGGACCTACACAACTAAGCATTCAGTTAAATGACCATCTTTCTGGTTCTATATTCATCCCAATGATTCAAATCTGCAGATGCCTCAATGGTGGAACGTGTGATTACAGCATCATTATTGAAAATTACTATGAAATGAAACATCAGGTAAGTAGACTGGCTTTATGGGTGATTTGGTTATAGCTATCATCATGAAAACCTAGTCTTAGGTTAGTTCTAACAATTGCCTAAGGGATCTAAACTCAGTACAATGAAAATTGTAATACATTTGGATTAAGCTTTTTCCAGCTGGATTTACCATTGTAGAGGAACGTATTTTCCTTATTGTTGGGTACAGTCCATGTTTTGCAAAAATGTCCCTGATTTTGGCCCTGAGAATGAAATCTTCTCCTTTGCCTTCATGACAGACCTCAAACTGCTCCATTGTTGATGCAGGCCAGTTAGGAGGAAATACAAATTAAGTCGGTGTATATTTTATTTAATAATTTTAAGGCAAAAAAAAACATAATTTAAAAAAAATGTATTTTCATCCTTTGTAGTCAGATCTGAAATATTGCACAGGATTATTTGATATCTACATTTACAGCCAACAGGTGAAGCTCTGCCTGTTCAGCTGAGTCTATATAACAGTCTGAAAGAAAACATCCTATGCCTTCCACATCTTTTTGGAGTATGTTTGTGGGAATTTGTGCCCATCCAGCCAAAATAGAATTTATAAGGTCAGATACTGATACTGGATGAGATAAGCTGGCCCAAATTGGCATTCTATTGTATAGCAAAGGTTTGGAAGTGTTGAGGTTAGGGCTATATAATATATACACTGTAGAAAAGTGTGCAAAAAATGTTGGCAGCAGTAATGGGGCTATTATGTGTTTTCTCTTTTAAATATCAGTTTTAGATGCTCCATAAACTCTGTACCAAAGCCATGTTTGATAATAACTGATCTTTGGATTCAGTATTCATATGTCTAAAGAAATAATCATGCAACCATACACATAAATGGGTAATGCGTGCACTTTTGTTTGTCCAGGTTGTTGGTTGTATCTGTCCAGATGGATTTTCTGGACTATTTTGTGCAAACCAGGCCACACCATGCCGTGGAGAACCGTGCTTTCCTGATGTACCCTGTCTGAATCAGAAATCCGGAACTCAATATATTTGTAGCAAATGCCCACCAGGAACTGTTGCCAATGGTAGAGATGGCGAGAAGTGCTTTTTGAATGGTAAGTTAATGCAGTAATTTTAATCCTGAAACAATTTATACATTTAGTCTTAGATTTTTTTGGGACGCTGTTGGTGAGATCTCTACACTTGAGTTTATGGAGTGGCACACCTATTGCAGCCACTATGAAAGGTTTGTTCTCGCACTGTTGTAGATTGAATTAGTATTTATATTATGTTGAATGAAATAGGAGGAACTGATGGTAGGTGGGATCACCCAAAAAACTTCCAGGTGGAAAGGAGGAGGAATTGGAAAGATTCTCAGGGAGATCCCACTGTTTTAGTCTTTAAGAAATAGAAAAGTCCAGGTTTTAATTCAGCCAAAATGTATCTCCAAATGACACTGTAGCGCTTAAGACTTCGTAAAGGACCAGAAAAGCTGTAGTATAGACCATTCAAATGTCACTTCTTACAGCACGCAGGTAAGCTGCACTGATGCTGCCCTCTTCACACTGGGATATCTTGAAAACAGACATACAGCAAGTTTTATCAAGAGATAAAACTTTATTAAAAAGGAAAAAGTAATGCTTGCATACACAATAACCAAAAGATAATATAGACCAGACCCAAGTGGCAGGGTATCCCTCGTATGGATGTATCAACACAACCCTGGTGTCATCAAGACTTTCCAGGTAACAAGTTTCAAGGGACAAACCCTCTTCATCAGAGCATAGCAGTCTATGTATCACATCTCTTTTTAAATGGAGGAGCCAATGGTGAATGGGATTGCCCAAAAATTCTCAGGAAAATCTCACTGTTGTAGTCTTCAAGATACATAAAAGGCCAGGATTTAATTCAGCCCACCAGACTCCACCACCTAAAACAAAAGTAACAGTTTTGGGTGGATTGATACTTTAGTAGATGGAGCCACACTTTGGCTAGGGTAGAATAGTAGACACGATGGCTGTCCCCCATCTTGCAATCCCCAAATAATGAACATCGGGAATACCGTACAGGCATCCTGTTATTTCATGCATGTTGCTTTCTTATTTTCTTTCCTTAAATAAAATAATTCTACAGCTGCAAAATTATTGTAAAGCAGGCCTTTATCAGTGATTTCAGTTGGCACGGAGAGCCCAGAAACTGCTTCAATGATGAGCAGCTCAGTAAGAAATACTGGCACAATGGGGCAGGTCTGTTCCCATTCTTGTTCTTTGCTGTAACAATCTCTGATCATACCTGTGTGACTCATTTAGATGCTTCAACACTTATCTTCAAGAATATGGATTATTCTGTTAAGTGTGGTTGGGATGTCTGGTTCTCTTACAGCTGTTAACCTCCATGTTTGTACCCGCAGATCTGTGTTTGCCTCCTTATCCATACCCTTGCCACGAAAATGCCGAATGTATCAATTCCAATAGCTCATATACTTGTCACTGCAAACTAGGATTCACTGGAGATGGCAAGAACTGTACAGGTACATTTGACCGTTCAAGGATAAACAGTAAATTATATAAGTATGTGCTGTGGGAATCATGGTGTAACTACAAATCATGGGGCCCTATAACAAAAATGTAACGGGCCCACACACCTCTTGGTGCTCCTACCCCTTTCAAGTGGAATTTCTACGGCACCTGCCATTGCCACCCTAATAACAAGTTCTTTCATCACTGGTGGCATGTAGTCTACATATTTATACCTACAACTTACTGCTGACCGGTGATGGCCTTCATCCCTTTTACATAAATGGCAGAGGTATGTTTGCTTTAACGCCTGCATGCTGCACATATGTGTCCATGGGTGGCAGAGCTATCTTTGTCGAACGAATGCTCGCAGCACAGGCTACTGCAACCAAAAATAATAAATTACCTTTTTTTTTACCTGCAAAAAGATGTGTATTTATTATTTTTCGTCAAAAGGTGAACTTATCCTTAGAATACACGGTAACAGTTTTATGACAATGTATTTACATCATAACAATCTTGTTAAAATGTATTTATGAATGAACCAATCACTGTTTTCAGAGGTCATTCATACAGGAGTGCTGACAGTCATTCCTGAGACACACAACAGGACCTGGCTGTCAAAATGACAGCGGAACCCTACAAATTGCAGTAGAGCAGCTTCCCCAGTGTAATATGCTGGGCTGGGCCTACACTGCTCTTTGTGTCAGGTGCCACTGTCAGCCAGGGCCATGGATAAGGGGGTACCACCCAGGGGCGGACTGACCATTTGTAAACTCGGGCACTGCCCGAGGGCCCGGGTCAGTAGGGGGCCCCATGAGATGCCCCTGGTACCTTTTTCATAGGCTTTTTTGAGTTTGGGCAAGGACACAGGGGCCCCATGATCCCCTATTGCCCGGGGGCCCCATGAGTTGTCAGTCCGCCCCTGGTACCACCAGTCCTCCTGTACGGGGCCCAGGCCAGCAGGGGGGCCCAGGCAGCTGGGTGAATCCAATGTGGGCAGGGAGAGTGAGCAGCGTGGGTTGGGGGATTACTGGAACCGATCACCTGTATGATTCTCTCTGCAGCAGCTGAAAGCCAGCTTCATCTCCTCTGCCTCCTGCTGACTTTAGAGAGAACCATACAGGGAATCGGTTCCAGTAATTGCCCCCTTCCGCCATCACCCTTCCCTGTGCACCATACGTTTCCCCCTGCTGCCCAGCCCCCCCCCCCCCCGCAGTGCTGCTGGCTTCCCTCCTCTCCTTCCCACTGGCAACTGCAAGCACACAATAGTATCATTGAGGATGGAGAGCGGGGGAAGGGTCTGGTAAATATGTCACATTTACCATCCCCTTGTTTACTTGAATGTACACGATGACTGATAGGTACCAATTACTCACTGTGTTCACTCATAACTGAAGCGTAGAAAACTGTTTTTTTTTTTAGGGGGGGGGGGCTGTCAAGTTGGCTGTATTGGGCCCCATGGTTTCTAACAGCAGCCCTGCTGTCAGCACTCCTGATTCAAAGAATGGAACCTGGCTGTCAAAGTGAAAGCTGAGCTCTGCAGGACTCCATGACCTAACATGACCTAGCTGTCAAATTTACTGCAAAGCCATGTTGATTACACAAGGAGAACCCATTGCAATCTACAGGAATGATGGTTCTGCATAGCCTTGTCCCAAGGGCCCTTACATGGTAGTTCCATCAATAGGTAAACTAAAGCCCAAAGCAGCCAATCTAGTTAATATTTAAAATAAAAGTAACCTAACTGGTCGATAGCATTAAGCCTCTGTTTTTCACAGCTTTAGTTGTTATAAATCAGTTCCAGTAAACCTATGAGTTTTAGAAAAACATGATTTCTCTCTGATGAAAAATGAAATATCTGATATCACTCAAATAGAGAAATTACCCATTTGTCTCTGGAAATGTTTTCCTAGGTAGAAAAAGAAAGAAATTGAAGTAAATGAGTATTTCCTGTCAATAAAAGCAGATTTTCATCTGAAATATTATGTTTTGTATGGATGAAAGTTGAACAAATGTAACAGATTTTTGTATTTTTCGATGGACACATTAAAGAATTTGGTTTATGATCACTAGTGATAACAAGCACAATAGGTAACTGATTATCTTGTGACAATGGCACCTGAAAATGATATATTAGGCAGCAAGTGAACATGTCCCTAAAGTGGATGTGTTGGAAGCAGAAACAAATGGGCAAGGATTTGATCAATGTTGGCAGGAGCCATATTGTGATGTCTAGATCTGCCTTTCTCAACCTTTTCAACAAAGAGGAACCCTTGAAATAACTTTCTGGTCTTAGGGAACCCCTGCTTAAATTTACTCATGATACATTAGCTTGAAGGTCAGTGGAAAGAATGCGCCTTACGCTTGTGACCATTGGGGAGAATTACCCCCTTACAGATAGGCAAAAATATCAACGGTGTCATGGGAACTTATCTGTGATACAGAAATTGCTCATTGTTCAAGGAACCCCGAGCAACCTCTGGAGGAAACCTGGTTGAGAAACCCTAGTCTAGATGACTAGATCAGAGCAACTCCTACAGCTCCTGTGGGATGTTCCCAGTCTGAAGTTGTCAGGAGTTAACAAAATTGGTCCAAGGAAAGAAAACCAGGGTGACAAGGTCATTGGCGACCAAGACTAATTGACGTATATGGGGAGCAAAGGCTGGCCTGTGCAGTCTGAACCAAAAGAAAAGCTACCGTAGCTCAAATTGCTGAAAAAGTTAATGTTGGTTCTGATAGTAAGGTGTCAGAACACACAGACCATTGCAGTTTGTTGTGTATGGGGTTGCGTAGCTGTAGACCAGTCAGGGTTCCTATGCTGACCAGTGACCTCAGCCAAAAAGACCTACAATGGGTACATGAGCATTAACACTAGATTATTGGGGTAATAGAAGAAGGTGGCCTGGGGTGATGAATCATGTTTTCTTTCGCATCATGTGGATGGCCGGGTGCATGTGCGTCATTTACTTGGGGAAGAGATGGTATCAGGATGCAGTATGGGAAGGCAAGCCGGTGAAGGCATTGTGATGTTTTGTCTAGTGGAGTCCATGCTCTGACAAGTCCTACTCAATACTCAAAGGGACCTACGTAATATTAGGTGGGTGGTCATAATGGTATGGCTAATTGGTGTGTATGTATATAAATATATGTATGTATAGGTTAGGTAATGCAGAATATCATTAACTCATTATTAGACTATTGTAATAATTTGTAGTTTGCTGTTGCTTAAAGCCAAGCTGTTTCTTTAAACCAGCGACATATATAAATGACAACTTATTTTATTCTGACTTCTAGATATCAATGAGTGCCAAAGTCTGACTGCATGTCCTAGTGCTAAATACGAATGTATCAATAGTCTTGGCTCATTCAAGTGCTCTTGCCGCTACAAAAGTGTTGATGACTTAGAGTGTGGTAAGTACTGGGGGTATGTCTAGGGGAAACTAGTACATGGTAGTATAGCTAATCATATACTGTATATTCAATGTAATACCCAGGGGCGTCCCTAGGGTTGGTGTCACCCGGAGCTATAACACTTGGTGACACCCCCTCCGACGATCCCCGCAGGATGGATCGGATCTGTGGATTGAGCATAATGGATCGGAGTCTGATCCATTATGCTCTCCAATCCGCAGATCCGATCCATCCTGCGGGGATCATCGGCATGCAACCTATACGGGGTGACACTGGACCTGCTCCATGAAAAGGTAAGTTGTAAAGCAATCCGACAATCCCCGCAGAATGGATCAGATCTGCGGATTGAGGATAATGGATCGGACTCTGATCTATTATGCTCTATCCGCAGATCCGATCCATCCTGTGTGGATCGTTGGCTTGCTTTACAACTTACCTTTTCATGGAGCAGGTCCGGTGCAGGGGCGGACTGACAATTGAGCAGTTGGGCACTGCCCGAGGGCCCGGGGTCAGTAGGGGGCCCCCTCAAATGCACCTAGTACCTATTTTATAGGCTTTTTTGGGTGTGCTTTAATTTGAGCAAGGACACAGGGGCCCCATGATCCTCTATTGCCCGGGGGCCCCATGAATTGTCAGTCCGCCCCTGGTCCAGTGTCACCCTGTGTGGTAGGTGAGCCCACTGGTAATACCACAGCTCTTTGATCTCTTCTGTGTGTGAAAACCTATGACAGCATGAAGCTTTCAGCTAAGATTACACAGTCTCCATTTCTGGACTGAGATAGAGAGGTATGATGCAGTCAAGCCGGGGCAAGGTCCACAAAGCCACCAGTTCTCAACCAGGGTCCATTGGCACCCTGGAGTGTTTCCTGAGTTGCCCTGGGGTGCTGCGAACACGGGATGCAGTTTGCCCTCAATCAGCATCATGTGCTGCCATGATACAGGCCAGTCGCCATCAGCATTAAAACCAATGAAGCTGTAGGGCCAAGACGCATGGTGTTCCCCCCACACCCTGGCAATCCATGATGCTGATCCAGGATAGGCAACATGCAGGGCCACCCCTAGCATTCTTAATAGCCCATCTCCAGTGAAAGGAAAAATGCTCCCTTGCAATAGGGATGCACCCATACTGAAAGGGTTAGGTCTAGGGTGCCCAAAAAAGCAGTTTTACTTTCCTGATCCTCCACTCCCCCAGCAGCCTGTGCTCTTCTCTACTCCCCTACACTCCAGCAGTGGACTGCCCCACAGCGAAGGGTTATCAGCTCCACATAGGACTTAATGATGTCAGAGGACCTGCAACAATTTGCAATAATTGGGAAAAGAAGCTGGGCATGGGACCCGTAAGCTAGTGGTGGTTACTGTAATAGCAGTGCCTACTATAGGGTTTCCTACTTTCACAAGGATTCCACAGGTACTGTATAACATGCACATATAACATTGGTGCCAGCTGGGTCAATGTAACTGCAAATATACTGTATGCATATCTGGAATTCATATTTAACCCTTAACTGCTTGCAGACCGCAGTATTACTGTGGCAGAGTGGCCCCGCTGCGCCAGATCACGTACATGTACGTGATCTGGCACTTTCTGGGTAGGGGGGGTGCACATGCCCAACACCCCTTCTGTGCTGTCATTCTCTACAGAATAAGCAGATCAGCAGGTCCTGGCCAATGATTTATGGCTTAGCGAATGACAGTACAGAGCTCTGTGTTGTTAGTAAACTTAGGGCTCTGTACTGTCATTGGCTAAGGAGAAGGGAGAGCAGAGATGAATTTGTTTTTTTTCTTCCTGCAAATAAGTGAGATAAAATAGCCACATCAAATAGAAAAAGCAGCACACATTACAAATTGTAAGACACACAGTTAACCCTTTGATTGATAGATGTTAACCCCTTCTCAGCCGGTGTCATTAGTACAGTGACAGTGTATAGTATTGGTACTGATCACCAGTGGTGTATTTAGAATCTGTGCTGCCCTAGGCAACACAAAAATCGGTGCTCCCCCAGCAGTGAGAGCCTGATATTGACCAACAACACCCCTGCCCTCCCCCCTACTGGAGAGCCTTCCACTACCACTGCTCCCCATACACAAGCCACCATCTGCCACGGCAAGACAGAGAAAGATACTTGCCTTCACAGCTCCGCACATCCCCAGGAAGGAGAGTCAGGCTGTGCATACACCGTCATGAAACCTGCAGCCTCTCTCGGAAACCCACCAGGTCCCCATGCCACATGTGTCCCTTCTTCCATCCCTTCTTCTGAGGGGCAGTGCTGCCCCCCCTGTGAAATGCCGCCCTAGGCAAATGCCTTGTTTGCCTTGTGGTAAAAACATCCCTGCTGATCACTGTATTAGTGTCACTGGAAATATCAGTATAATTTAGTCAGTTCCCACCCAGCGTCAGCTAGTGTCAGATTGCCCGCCACACTATCACAGTCCCACTATAAGTCCCTGATTACTGCCATTACTAGTATAAAAATAAATAAATACATACATACATAAATAAATAAAAATTCTAGTATACAGTTGCAAGAAAAAGTATGTGAACCCCTTGGGATTATGTGGAGTTTTCCATGAATTGGGCATAAAATGTGCTCTGAACGTCATCTAAGTCACAACAATAGAAGAACACAGTCTGCTGAACATAATACTACACAAACATTAGATGTTGTCATGGTTTAATTGCACATAACATGTAAACATTCACAGTGCAGGGAGGAAAAAGTATGTGAGGCCCTAGCTTAATGACTTCTCCCAGAGCTAATTGGAGCCAGGAGTGAGCCAACCTTGACTCCAATCAGTGTGATGATATTGGATGTGTTGCTGACAGCTGTCCTGCCCTTAAAAAACACACACCTGTTTTGGGTTTACTGGTTTCAAGAAGCACTGTCTGATGTGAACCATGCCTCGCTGAAAAGAGCTCTCAGAAGACCTATGATCAAGAATTGTTGACTTGCATGAAGCTGGAAAGGGTTACAAAAGTATCTCCAAAAGCCTTGATGTTCATGTGTCCACGGTAAGACAGACTGTCTACAAATGGAGAAAGTTTAGCACTGTTGCTACTCTCCCTAGGCGCGGTCGTCCTGTAAAAATGACTGCAAGAGCACAGCGCAGAATGCTGCATGAGGTAAAGAAGAATCCCAGAGTGTCAGCTAAAGACCTACAGAAATCTCTGGTACATGCTAACATTTTTGTTCACACATCTACAATAAGGAAAACATTAAACAAGAATGGAGTACATGGGAGGACACCACGGAGGAAGCCATTGCTGTCCAAAAAGAAGATTGCAGCACGTTTGAAGTTTGCAAAAGAGCACCTGGATGTGTCCACAGCACTACTGGCAGAATATACTGTGGACAGATGACACCAAGATTGAGTTGTTTGGGAAGAACACACAACACTATGTGTGGAGAAAAAAAGGCACAGCGCACCAACATCAAAACCTCATCCCCAATGTGAAACATGGCGGAGGGAGCATCATGGTTTGGGGCTGCTTTGCTGCCTCAGGGCCTGGACGGATTGTTGTCATTGATGGGAAAATGAATTCCAGAGTTTATCAAGACATTTTGCAGGAAAACGTACGACCATCTGTCCGCCAACTGAAGCTCCGCAGAGGATGGGTGATGCAACAGGACAATGACCCAAAGCATACAAGTAATTCAACAAAACAATGGCTGCAACAGCACAGAATACGCCTTCTGGAGTGGCCCAGTCAGAGTCCTGACCTCAACCCCATTGAAATGCTGTGGCATGACCTTAAGAGAGCGATTCACACCAGACATCCCAAGAATATTGCTACACTGAAACAGTTTTGTGAAGAGGAGTGGTCCAAAATGACTCCAGATCGTTGTGCAGGTCTGATCTGACACTACAGGAAACGTTTGGTTGAGGTTATTGCTGCCAAAGGAGGGTCAACCAGTTATTAAGTCCAAAGGTTCACATAATTTTTCCTCCCTGCACTGTGAATGTTTACATGTTATGTGCAATTAAACCATGGCAACATCTAATGTTTGTGTAGTATTATGTTCAGCAGACTGTGTTCTTCTATTGTTGTGACTTAGATGATGTTCAGAGCACATTTTATGCCCAATTCTTGCAAAACTCCACGTAATCCCAAGAGGTTCACATACTTTTTCTTGCAACTGTATATCCCATAGTTTGTAGACTTTTACACAGACCAATTAATATACACTTATTGGGACTTTGTTTTACCAAAGACATGTAGCAGATTACATTTTGGCCTAAATTTATGAAGAAATTTGATTTTTAAAATTTTATTTTTATCAGATATGTTTTGTAACAGAAAATAGAGAATATTGGGTTTTTTTTTTCAAAATGTTCCTTTTTTCATTTGTATAATAAAAAATAAAAAGTCCCAGTGATGATCAAATACCACCAAAAGAAAGCTCTATTTGTGTGAAAACAATTGTAAAAATTTCCAGGCAGGATGGATGACCGTGCAGTTGACAGTTAAAATAGTGCAGTTCCAATTAGCAAAAAATTCCCTGGTCAGGAGGGGGGGGATTTTTCCAGGGCTAAAGTGGTTAATCAGACTAATCAGCAGTGGATGCACTGGGCAGGCTAGATACTGAGCCATGGGGAGCAGAAAAGACCTGTAAAAAGGCTTGCATGGAGCTATATTATTTATAGAGCCCTGCTGCAATCCAGTCTCCTGTCCGCCAGACCCAGAGAGGGAAGCACCTGTAAACAGGCATCTATACCCACCTATCCCTTAAAGGGACCTCTGGCCAGCTAGATCTACCTACATCCATTGAGAGCTTATACCCATATCATCTTGAAGGAGAACCTACCCTGAGTTCCAGTCCAGACCTACAGTATATCGGTGAAGTGGATCCGTTTTGATTTACATACTGTGTAATTAAATTACGCTTCTGGTGAGTGCGTAATTCTCACCTTACCACTGGGAGCATTGCCACTGGATTGAAAGCTGTAGATCACAGAATATTCATCATAGAGACTATCACTGATTTATGTTCTTATCATTGGGGACATTTCTCACATATATTTTATTATAATTTATTGATTAGTGCTGCACATATTTTTATATGGTTAATCAGACTTGGCAGTGGACTGGGGTGCAGGGCAAGGTGAGGAAAGCGAGTCCCTGCTCTGAGGGGTCCCTACAGCAAATGACCCTGTTACTTTGCCTAGTATGGGTGGAGTACAGACGCATTTTAACTCCCTAACAAAGTGACACGGAGTGACCCTTTATTTGGTTAGTGTATTTTTAGTGTATTTCCCCCCCCTCCCGGAAGACAGTTCTTAGTGAACCTATATAATTGCAGAACTAATCATGTCCCAGATTGTCACTCATTTAACAAGTTTTACCAACATGTAATATGTCTCCGACTCTATTTAGAGCTCATTAAATATGGTTGAATTGTTTCAACATGTCATTCACCCGCTCCGTTTTCCCGCAGTAAGTGGCGTGTGCTAGCACGGCTTGTTTTTAATTTATTCCAGAGCGTTCTTATATAAAGTTCCATATCGAAAAGTGGGGCACAACACATTCTCCGCAGCGTGAAAAGGCAACACTGGAAGGGGTTCTGCTATTTAAAGCTCAGTAATTGAAAGCTTTAGCTGCATTAGTTTAACTTTCGGCTCAGCGAGTGGCTTTAGGTATATTAAGCGTACAGAAAAGCGTGTTATTTAAAGTGCCGCTATGCCCGGGCTACACGCTTCGCACAAAATGCCTTATGTAAAAGAGGGTTTAATAACATTCATGGATCTGTATGTAAAGGTATCAGGAGGTTATGGAAACAGAAAATGATTCAAATAAAAGTGGTGTAGCCAGGGGCTATAGGCTTCGATGTCGGGATGATCTCCTGTCCGGTGTGCCAGCTGTCATTTCAGTGCCTTTATTTGTCTCCAGTGGCAGCGTTTGCAGAGGTATAGGCTGCCCAGAAAACCTACAGGAATGCCAACTAACTCAATATTCTTCCAGAGAGACAAGATTGTTAAATTAAAGCGGGATTATACTGCGCTATATATATTTTTTGTAAATGGGCCTCCTGGAGGTTTAAGTGTTACTAAACCCACAACAGTAAAATCAGTCTGTAGATGCAGTAAAGCATGCTTGTTATACTCACTGTGCAACCTAAGGGGTTAATCCTCTGCATTGTGTAAAAAGCTGTTTGAACCTGTCTTCTGTGCCCCTCTGCTTGTTGAAATGACCAGCTGATACTGAATCTGTAGGCACATGCACATGCTCAGTTTGGTGTGTATTGCTAGAGAGGTTTTTTTTTTTTCCTTGGGAGAGTACATGTGATCAGCAAAGGGCCAATCAGCGCTGTCCACAAAGAGGGTCAAGGGTTTCACATTCTCCTAGAGCAGAAAGAGAACTCCTCCTACAAGCTTTGACCAGTGCTCCGCTCAATTCACAAGACTGCTCTAACTGCTGATGAGAAAAAGTATTTAGCAGTTTATATTTACTAAAATAATTGCATTTCCATGTTGTGTGTACTGTGGGAGATCAGATATAGTGAATGCAGGGTCCGGGGAGACCAGATATAGTGAATGCAGGGTCCGGAGAGACCAGATATAGTGAATGCAGGGTCCTGGGAGACCGGATATAGTAAATGCAGGGTCCGGGGAGACCAGATATAGTGAATGCAGGGTCCGGGGAGACCAGATATAGTGAATGCAGGGTCCGAGGAGACCAGATATAATGAATGCAGGGTCCGGAGACACCAGATATAGTGAATGCAGGGTCCGGAGACACCAGATATAGTGAATGCAGGGTCCGGAGACACCAGATATAGTGAATGCAGGGTCCGGAGACACCAGATATAGTGAATGCAGGGTCCGGGGAGACCAGATATAGTGAATGCAGGGTCCGGGGAGACCAGATATAGTGAATGCAGGGTCCGGGGAGACCAGATATAGTGAATGCAGGGTCCAGGGTTTAGTAACACTTTAATGGTGACACTTTTACATTATGTTGCAGACACAATGCACAACGTGAATAAACGCATTCAATCGTGTGTAAACATGCATAAACACATGCTTGTGTGAGTTTATTCCAATGGCTAGAAAAAATTATTATTCTAGCCAATAGATGAGTTAAGAAAAAAGTTTCAAAACATTTTACGCATGTAATACACATAAACAGCACAGCGCTTTGGGCAGTACTAGGGTCGTTGGTTCAAATCCCAACCACAGCACTGCCTGCCTGGAGTTTGCATGTTCTCCCTGTGCCTGTATGGATTTCCTCCAGGTACTCCGGTTTCCTCCCACACTCCAAAGACATGCTGGTAGGTTAATTGGATCCTGTCTAAATTGTCCCTAGTATGTGTATGTATGAATGTAAGTTAGGGACCTTAGATTGTACGCCCCCTGAGGGTTAGGGACTGATGTGAATGTACAATATATATGTAAAGCGTGGTGGAATAGACTCCCTCAAGAGTTGGTTCTGGCCAGCTCAGTGGATTGCTGGAGTCCTGGATTGTTTCTTGGATACACAGAATATAACAGGATACTAACATTTATAGGTAAAGTTGATCCAGGGAATATCCGATTGCCTCGCGGGGGATCAGGAAGGATTTTTTTTCCCCTGCAGGAGCAAATTGGATCATACTTTGCTGGGTTTTTTTTGCCTTCCTCTGGATCAACTGTGGGTGTAGGATTATAACTTTTTTTTTGTGGTTGAACTGGATGGACTTTTGTCTTTTTTCAGCCAGACTAACTATGTAACTATGTAAGTACCTGTAATAAATAAATAATAAATGCACCTAATCGCAAGTGAAAAACTGCGAGATTAGCAGCATTTTTTTCTAGCGGCAAAAATACTTATGCCTGTGTGCATTGAGGCCTTACCTGCCTAGGCAGTTTTCTGGGAAAGTTCAACATTGAATTTAACTTCTTGCCGCCCACCTGCAGTACATTTACTGTGGGCGGGCGGCACAGCCACACTGGATCATGTAGATGTATGTCATCCAGCTGGATGTTCCTGGTGCTCCCCCCTTGCTTACATGCACTGTCATGCCTACAGCACGACTTTGTCAGCAGGTCCTAGCCAATGATTTTTGGCTAACACCTGCTGATCGGCTGTAGCCAATCACAGCACAGAATCCTGTGTTTGCAAACACACAGGGTTCTGTAAACCGATCAGAGATCTGAATGTTTCTTCTCCCTGAAAAGCAGGGAGAAAAAAAACAGTCACATCTCTTAGACACCAGATATAGTGAATGCAGGGTCCGGGGAGACCAGATATAGTGAATGCAGGGTCTGGGGAGAGCAGATATAGTGAATGCAGGGTCCGGGAAGACCAGATATAGTGACTGTAGGGTCCGGGGAGACCAGATATAGTGAATGCAGGGTCCGGGGGAGACCAGATATAGTGAATGCAGGGTTCGGGGAGACCGGATATAGTGAATGCAGGGTCCAGGGAGACCAGATATAGTGAATTCAGGGTCTGGGGAGACCAGATATAGTGAATGCAGGGTCCTGGGAGACCGGATATAGTGAATGTAGGATCCGGGGGGGGTACCAGATATAGTGAATGCAGGGTCCGGGGAGACCAGATATAGTGAATGCAGGGTCCGGGGGAGACCAGATATAGTGAATGCAGGGTCCTGGGAGACCAGATATAGTGAATGCAGGGTTTGGGGAGACCAGATATAGTGAATGTGGGGTCCAGGGTTTAGTAATACTTTAAAGTAGAACTATAGGCAAAACCTTTTTTTTTCATGTCTGATAGAGTAACATAGGGTTATAACCCCTGTCACTTTATTTTTCTCCTACTGTGTTCCATTGGGGAGAATCCCCTTCACTTCCTGTCCCATAACCAAAATAGGAAGTGAGAGGAAATCCCTGCAAATTAATAGAATCCATTGGGGACCCCCAGGTCACCAGAACTAGTGTCCCCATTGGAAGATTTCTGGGGACAACCCAAAATTTGTTATTTTCTTTTCCTTTCAATTTTTCTGCCTCCTTGTAATATCCTGCATGAGCTCTCATAGTTCACAGTCCATCTGCAGAGATGGTGGCTACATTCCTACATACCATGGAGGACGAATATAGCCACCCTCTAACAGGAAATCAGATCACAAGCACAAAAATGGAATTTGGAGGAGAATGAGACCAATAGATGGAACCTTTTTGAGTTGGGACCACATACTTCAATAGAATTTTTCTTTTTACCGGAGTTTAATGTCAATGGTGGAATTGTGAAAGTTTAGTAAACACAAAGCGGAATTAATGAGCTGCCATGATACCTTGATATTGTCCCTGCACTGTTTTCTCTGCTGTCACTGCGTATAACATAATCTGACTTAAACAGATAACATAGAAAAGACTAAATATAACTCAGCTAGATACTGTAGATAACGCTTAACCTATTTTTATCATTGACTTCCTGTGGGATCGGCATGTTGTGGCTAATGTTTTTATGTTTTCATGTTTCTCGTTCCAGGTGACTCAACAAATCCACCAGGTATAAATGAATATCTTCTGTTGTTAAAGCAGATCTTAACCCTTAAAGCAATCATCCCTCCTCTCCACCTCTCCTCTGGTTCTCTACACAAATAATGCTCTTTTTTTTTTTTCCTATTTACATTTTTTTAATTAAAAGTTTTCAGGCTGCCCCCTTCCCCTGGGAAATGATGTATACTGTGCTCCCTATGCCTCCTGGGAAAATGCACATCACATATACCATGTGGCACAGTCTTTTATTCACAGCCTGCCAGGCCTTCTGGGTTCAGGTAGTGGGCCTTGTGATAATTGTGCGCACAGATATGGACAATGACAACCATAATTTGGATCATACTCTGCAAATGTCATTCTCACTCCAAGTCCTTCTCTCCCCCTCCTTTTCTTTGAATGGAATGTGGTCTGTGTGTGTGCTGAGTTCAGGAGTGCACAGGGCACAGCTGGATACGCTTCATGGTTATAAACCCAATTAGCTGGTTCCATTATGTCTGACAGACCCTTGCTTTGGCCTGGTTGTAAAGCTATAAACCAGTCAGTCACTGGATATTAAAGCATTCCAGAGTGGCAGTAAAACATACATCCCACTTGAAACTATTTTTCATACAATTTAATAAATCCCGGCAGGAACAAGATACATTAAAACAAAGCATATATTCAGAGAGGTCAGTTTAATACAAGTCACCTGACACTTTACACCCCTAGATAACGTCTACCAGAGAGCAGAAAGCGATATCTCTTTAACCGTCACAGCCAGATATGTCATATTTGATGTCTGGACGTTCAGAATATGGTTCTGCATATTAACCTGCCAGTGGCTAGGCTGCTGCATGCACCTATGGAAGGTTAAAGACCATGGTATAAACGTGGGAGGTATCTGGTCATAGCCAGGGTCCCCGCCCAAAACACCCCTCCCCAAATGAGGCGATTGGTTCTCTGCTTTAAGGAGACACCCTGCTGGGTTCCTAGAAAACAGGCTGTCATGCCTGGAGAGAGAGATAAAGAGATTCTCCCTTTTAACATCAGGAACCAACTTTGGGAGAAAAGGCACCCTTTTGTTCGGACACTTGAACGCAGTTTAAACCAGGATTTCTGCAAGTATTCTACCTTCTTAAACTTCTTTCTTTATCTCTCTGTTGTGTTATTGCTCTCTCTATTTATATATATATATTGGTTACATCTTTTCTGTAAATATTTTTATTGCACCATTTTGACCTTTTTAGTAATAAATCCTATTTTCTGAAGTGTTGAATTGTTTCTAAAGCTCTTTAATGCAAACTAAGAATCCCTGTCTCTGAAGAGAGCTACTGTGTGTTTTAAATCCTCTGGATACATCTGTCTGCGGTGACAGTGTGTATGCAGACGCTTATTCAAACATCATAGTGTTACTGCTAAGATTTGTGAGTTTCCTCCTTCTCTGTAAAAAGGTGGGGGTGGCAGTGTGAAGGGTTAATTGCGTAATTAACCTGACCCAGTAACAATCGCTCTCAGGCTGTTGGCACCTAGATTGGGGTCCAGTGAGCTGGAAAATCTTTGTGCAGGGAGCAGCTGAGAGTGGCATTGTTATGCAAGTGGCAACGCGGTTTTAGATTGGCTAGTCCTTCGATCACAAGTTGGTGAGAAGGACTGGGGTCTGACGCCGCGTCCGTCACAGGCTTCACGATGACGTCACACAAAATGTGGTGCTGCAACACTAGTTGCTTCCAAAAGAGAAGATACACAGATATGCCAGAGGAGAGGAGGATACACAAATATCTCCTCTTCAGACTGGCTCTGCTTAAAGACTCTGCCTAACAGCTTCAACATGCACTGACAATACTGTTGCTGTGAGCCCTCTCTTTTATGGAAAGGGGGCAGATTTACCCATTCCTTCAAAATATTGCTGTGACCTGGCTGGCCTATGTCAAAGGCTATACAATGAGATATACACACACCAGCCCCTTTATTAGGTACACCTTGCTAGTGCCAAGAAAATATCCCCCACACCATGACACCACCACCACCAGCCTGAACCGTTGATACAAGGCAGGATGGATCCATGTTTTCATGTTGTTTAAGCCAAATTTTCACCCTACCATCTGAATGTTGCAGCTGAACCAGTCTGCCCATTCTCCTCTGATCTGTGACATCAACAAGGCATTTTTGTCCACACAGCTGCTGTTCACTGAATATTTTTTCTTTTTCGGACCCTAGAGATGGTTGGGCATGAAAATCCCAGTAGATCAGCAGTTTTTGAAATACTCAGACCAGCCTGTCTGACACCAACAACCGTGCCATGTTCAAAGTCACTTAAATCCCCTTTCCGATGCTTGGTTTGAACTTCAGCAAGTCGACTTCACCACATCTAGATGCCTAAATTAACTGAGTTGCTGCCATGTGATTGGCTGATTAGCAATTTGTGTTACCAAGCAATTGAACAGGCATACCTAATAAAGTGGCCGGTGAGTGTAGGTTGTTCCTTATTTCTGGCAGCAAACCTTTTGAAGTTTTCAGATAAAAGTTTACAAAATTGCCCAATCCTGGGGTTTCTCCTCAAGTAGTAAGGTAGGTAGTGGCAAACCCAGACCTCATCCCTACCCAGCCTACCCTAACATAAAGAAATAAATAATTTATACCTACACATGCAAACATGTTAGATTTTCATGGACGATCTATAGCTCTGCCGCTGTCACATAAACTCTGGTCACTGCCAATATAAATTCCAGTATGTCTCCTATACAGCTGGAGGACTGCAAATGTCTAACACTTTGTGTCCTTACTCTGAATTTTCCATGATGGAGACTTCTCATAGATTTCCTATTTATAGGTTGGAACATATTTAACTGCACCTTGAACTGGACGACATGGAACTTTACGGGAAACATTTCCAAGATAAACACGGCCACTTTCCAAAAATATGCCAGACAGTATGAAAAAACTGTAAGTATGAGTTAATGACTTCATATCTACCTTTATTAAAAGGATTATGATAGCATGAGCTTGATTCATTAGAGAACGCAGCTTCTATAAAACCCAAATCTACTGCATTAGTTGGGAGCTTATGAGTGGAGGAGGTAAGGTGTGGTTGGTGTGGTCAGTATGAGTTTCCTTCAAGTTTCTTTGGCTCTGCTCTTCTACAGCCATGCATAGTATGCTTCTTATGGTGGCCATCCACGTTTCGATAAATGATCGATTTCTTTTCCGGTCTGTCTTTTTCAATAGGAACAATTAATTTATAGTCGACGACCCATTCACTCAGTATGTCATACACAGGGAAGTAGATTTCAATTGATAACTAAGATATGATCATATCCACCATGTAATATGATTGAATTCATGAACAAAATATCTCTACCCATTAATGGAAAATGATCAATAATTTTCTGCTTTGGCCGATCAACTCAGTTTGATTTTGATCAAAATGGAGTCTAAATCAATCAGAAGGGAAGTTTTGCCATTGAACTATTTACATCTTCAATCCTTTTGCTGAAATCACCCATCAATCGGATAATGAAATCAAAGTGGCCACCATTAAACCAGAAATCCATCACACGGGGAAGTGGATTTGGAAGTATAGATAATGTACAATTGTAATTTATTGATCACATCTCTAGTTCCACCATGTAATCTCATCATCCGATCAACCGAAATACGATTGTATTCAAGAACAAAGCATGACAGTACTGCCAATCAATTTTATTCTGCTCTGGGTGAATGACTTTGTTTGATCGAATCCAATCTAAATTAAATATAAATTGATCAGAAGGGAAGTTACAGATATTTGTTTGTTTGCAGATTTTGCACTTTTTTGCACTTTTACGCAGATATTTGTTTGTTTGCAGATTTTGCACTTTGACGCCGAGCGGCCTCACATTTGCGTGCAATTAAGAAAAACATATGTGCTGAGAGCACACGCCCTGCGCACTCCCAGTACACATGTCTGGTACTCATGGAAAGGTCCTGATGTCCTCTTTCGATCGGGACCTTTCCTGATCATGTGACCGCTGTGACGGCATGTCACGGCGGTCACATGACCCGAAATCCCGCCCCGCCTACCAGCTTCTGAAACCCTTAAAGGGCCAGGAGGCGCCGGCGCCAAGGGGCTAAAACTGAAGCGTATAAGGCCACCATTAGACCAGCAATACATTCGATTTCTTTGTCTATATGAAAGACATTTATTGCCTTTCTTAGTAAATTAGTGTAAATCAGGACAAACTTTTTTTTGTAAGGAAGGGTTAGAACTCTTGAAGTGTTCTGCTGCTTTTTCGGGCTCTGTTAGGGAGATTTACCCTTACTTCCAGTCCTGCTGAAAGCAGACAGACAAGAAGGGAGGGAAAATCTTGAAAGGGGCGCAGGCAGAAAAAACCTAATGGGCCTTTAGCCTTCCCCTATTCTGCTATAGAAAAAAGTTTTGGTTAGACATATGCTTTGAAGAGAATTTATGAGATCATTACAGAACTGTTCATTCTGCAAAACTACGTGTACAGTACATTTCCATGTAAATGCCAGGAAAATCAAATGTTACTAGTCTATATTCTCTCCAGGTCAAATGTTATTCTTTCATAATAATAGTGTGTATCAGGTAAATACTGCATTATGGCCACTAGATGGGATTACAATTAAAGCAAATAAGTATTTATCATTTGCTGGCTGTTCTTTTTTATATGATGCTTTATGCATTGACTGACCTTCTTAAACTCACCCTCTCCAGACAGTATGGCCTCCTGCTGACATGGCACCATCCACAAGCAGCTCAACTCTTCAATAAGACACAGAAGTAGAATCCAATGCAATTTTACTTCAGCTTATTGCAGTATAAGAGATTCTTTTCCAGTCTTTTGAAGTGTACAAAGACAATGGCTTTCTAAGTCTTGCGTCTGCAAAGTACTAACACTGACTAAGGGAACATGAAAGAAACAGAGAGGGTCTAGCTAGGACTGTATTAACTAGCACTAAAAAAGAGAGGAGGACAGTAGGATATACCAAATCACATAAGTAAACAGTTTGTAGTGGCTCTAAAACACCAATAGATATTAACATACTACAAAATATTCATACCCTGCTGCAGTACAATCAGGGGCGGACTGACCATTTGGGAACTCGGGCACTGCCCGAGGGCCCTGGGTCAGTAGGGGGCCCCTTGAGATGCCCCTGGTACCTTTTTCATAGGCTTTTTTGGGTGTGGGTGAGGACACAGGGGCCCCATGATCCCCTGTTGCCCGGGGGCCCCATGAGTTGTCAGTCCGCCCCTGAGTGCAATACAACACATAAAAGTACATGAATGAGAGGCAGAACACTGGCATTTGCACAGAATGAATGTTCATGCAGTTTTAAGAATGAATAGCTTAGAAAAAAAAAATACACCCTAAAATATTGGTACGTACATTTTGTTCTTTGTTGTGCTGCTGATCTGACGATGTCTTTGTGATATATCCACAGCTAGAAAATATTATGTCCTTGGGATTTCAGAACAAGTTCTACAAAGTTCAGTTCAAGGAATCTCTGATAGGAGGATCATTTGAATACAGGATCAATGTTTCCAGTGATACCCCACACTGGTTTGTAAAGGATTACTTAGCCCGGGTCCAGAGCTACTATCAGATTGACAAATCATCAGTGGAAGGTACCATGTAATCCTCATTCTTTATTATTATTATTTTTTTTAATATCTATCTATCTATCTATATATAATTTTTTTTATCCAATTTTCCTTGGGTAAATCTGCCAGTTTTATTAACCCTTCATGACAGAGGTAAAACAAATTTTACAAAACAAACGTTTTCCAACTTCGCCATGTGTTAAAAAAAATGTCCACATCATAGCAACCACTTTTTTTTTAGGGCAGATTGGGCATTCTCCTGATTTTTTATTATCAAAGGAAAACTGGCCCAAAATAGTAAATATGACTTTTTTAAAGTTTAGCATCATATTGCTATTATCATAACCTATTCCCAAAAAACAGCCACAAATAAATTTTCCTGTTCCCGATGATTGCAACAATACCACATGTGTGGACAGCACAATGGCTAAATGGTTAGCACTTCCGCCTGGCAGTACTAGGGTCATTGGTTCAAATTCCAACCATGGCACCACCTGCTTGGAGTTTGCATTTTCTCCCTGTGCCTGCCTGGGTTTCCTCCAGGTAATCTAGCTTCCTCCCACACTCCAAAGATATGCTGGTAGGTGAATTGACTCCTGTCTAAATTGGCCCTATTATGTGTATGTATAAATGTGAGTTAGGGACCTTAGATTGTACGCCCCTTGAGGGTTAGGGACTGATGTGGATGTGTTAGTTTATTAAAAACAGTGTCAGATATAGTTTTATGTTGCCCTTTTTTACTTTTATATTAAAAAATATTACAAAAAAAGAAGTGAATCATCTATATCAGTGATCGTTAACTTGTGATCTGCCCAGCCTTTTCTGCTCATCAGCTATCCTTATTGATAGTGTATTTTATACGTGGCCCAAGACAATTCCTGTTCTGCCAATGTGGCCCAAGACAATTCCTGTTCTGCCAATGTGGCCCAAGACAATTCCTCTTCCTCCAATGTGGCCCAAGACAATTCCTCTTCCTCTAATGTGGCCCAAGACAATTCCTCTTCCTCCAATGTGGCCCAAGACAATTCCTCTTCCTCCAATGTGGCCCAAGACAATTCCTCTTCCTCTAATGTGGCCCAAGACAATTCCTCTTCCTCTAATGTGGCCCAAGACAATTCCTCTTCCTCCAATGTGGCGCAGGAAAGTCAAAAGGTTGGACACCCTTGCTTTAAACCAGGCATTACTAAATGACAGACCATGGTCCGGACCTGGACCAAGTAACAGTCATGTCAGTCCATCATGGCCATGTCCTTTAGCTGCCTGTGTGTCCTCTGTTCCTCCCAGCAGGGCAGAGAGCGGGAGTTGCGATCAGTCCACTTTTCAAGTTAACAAGCAGCTAGTTGAGAAGGAGGAGGAGCAGGAGAAGTTGAGAAGCTCCCGCCATCCATCCAGACCAATAGCACCTCCCTATCTCTGCTAAGAAAGGTCAAACAAGAAAGTGAGAGGGAGGGACAAGTGCACTGATGCAAAGGAAGGGGAGCTGTGCTGTTAAGATGGGCAGTTATGTAAGCAGTGTAAAGGGGAGCACTGAGCTAGAACAGGGGTGCTGTGATGTCACAGGGGAGTGCTAAATATAAAAGGGGGGTGGGCTGTACTGTACAAGGGGGGACTTTGATGTGGCTGTGATGTAAATGGGGGCTGTGATATAAAAAGGGGGCTGCTATAAAGGGGGGGCTGTGAAGTGAAGGAGGTGCTATAATGCAAAGGGGTAGCTGTATTGTAAAATGGGGAATTTTTATGTGAATTGGGGCTGTAATCCAAAGGGGGGACTGTGATGTAAAGATGGGGGACAACGATGCAAAGTTGAGGAATGCAATGTAAAGATGGAGGACTGTGATGTAAAAGGGGGTACTGTGATGCAAAGGTTTCTTCACAGTAAGAGCTGTGAAAATGTGGAATAGACTCCCTCAAGAGTTGGTTCTGGCCAGCTCAGTGGATTGCTTTAAAAAAGGCCTGGATTCTTTCTTGAAAATGTATATTGTATAGGGCACGCTTGTTAGAGCCCAACCTCTGTAGCTGTAGGATAATGGTGCCAGATGGATATCAGGGATGGATGGGAGCAGAAACACTGAGGCAGCTCTTCTTAGAGTGAAAGCAAGGCTCTAATGCAGTAAACATGAAAAGAAGAGAAAGGAGCCTCTAAGTGCAGTATAGACAATTTATTAGTGAACAATAGATGAATTGCACTTACATAGTTACAAAGTTAGTCTGGCTGAAAAAAGACAAAAGTCCATCCAGTTCAACCATACAAAAAAAAAAAGTTATAATCACTTACAAGATAAATAGTTAAAAAGACTCATCGTGTGGTGTATTAAGATCCAGGTGAGACATCCAGCCGTCCAGCAGCAGCTCACTCTATAGGATCAGGAAGTAAGACCTAGGATGTGTCTATGTATCAAATATGGAAAGGTTTCTTCACAGTAAGAGCTGTGAAAATATGGAATAGACTCCCTCAAGAGTTGGTTCTGGCCAGCTCAGTGGATTGCTTTGAAAAAGTCCTGGATTCTTTCTTGGATATACAGAATATAACTGGATACTAACATTTATAGGTAAAGTTGATCCAGGGAATATCTGATTGCCTCTCGGGGGATCAGGAAGGAATTTTTCCACTGCAGGAGCAAATTGGATCATGCTTTGCTGGGTTGTTTGCCTTCCCCTGGATCAACTGTGGGTGTAGGATTTTATATAAATAAATATATATATATATATATATATATATATATATATATTTATTTATTTATTTTTGTTGAACTGGATGGCCTTTTGTCTTTTTTTCAGCCAGACTAACTGTGTAACTATGTGATATAAAGATGGGGGCCTGTAATGTAAACATGGGGGACAGTGATGTAAAAGATTGGAGTTACATAGTTAGTCCGGTTGAAAAAAAGACAAGTCCATCTAGTTCAGTGTGATGTAAATATTGTGATGTGATATAAATTGGGGGACTGTGATTTTAAGGGGGACTGTGATTTGAAGGGGATCTGTGATTCGAAAGGGGTCTGTAATTCGAAGGGGGTCTGTAATTCGAAGGGTTGCTAAGTAATAACACAAACATGAAATTCTGACCTATACTTGAAGAAAATTTGCTGACTGGACCTCCATGAATTTCAATTCAATACCCATGCTTTAAACCCTACCCAAGCTATTCAAAACAAAAACAAAGTTTGGTCTAGAGTTGAGTTGAGCTTCAATAACAAAAAGGTTTTGCTATTTTCTGTGTGGTGAACCTCTTACTGTATGATGCTAATGTATTACAATGTTCTCATTTCACTGTACATTAGATGTTGATGAATGCTTCACCGGCGAGAATAACTGCAGTAGCACCTCCCTGTGTGAGAATACCTATGGAGGATACCGATGTGTGTGTAACTCAAGCATGAAACTGGAAGGGGACAACTGTGTATCTGGTAATGTGATTATGTCTGATAGATTTTACAAAGGGCTTCTTTAGATACCAATACTAAATCAGCAGACTCAGTGTAAGATTACAGCAGCCTATGGAACATTCTTTGGTAATACAGAGGTCTTATCCAAAATTGAGGATGGTGGTACTGGTGCCCGAATAGTAAAGCTGGACCTACACCTGTAGATTTTCATTTGAAAACTCTAGTTTTCTGAACATTTGTTCAACTGATTTAAAGGGGCCAATTCCAACATCGCTTTCAATTAGAACAAATTGAAAAAATTCAAGGAAAAGGGTGGAAAATTTTTATTAGTTCTAACAAACGCATTTCTATGTGATAAATTGCCTCCTGGACGGGAAAAGTTGTAACTAGTGTTATCCACATAACTCGTTAAAGGTAATCCAAAACACCAATTGAAAATAAAGATGTTGACATGGTAGTCCATGAAAGCACCATGAAATGCCCAAACAAATTATTTTGATCCTTTCTTGTCCGAATTTGTTACCCAAAAATTACAGGTGTAAGGGCATATTAAAGTGCAATTCCAGAATAATCCTAACGAAGTCTTAAAATTTTCCCGCCCCATCCCCTCCTAACACCGTAAGCGTACTAACCTATGTAAGAAAGATGTGTATAGTTGCCTATTTTCAGCACACTCTGCTCCGGCCATGTGATCCCTGTCAGCCAGTAATAGCTGCAGGGGAGAGGAGAGTGCGCTCGACAATGGCTAATAAAGCCTAGAGTGGTGACGTCACCCATAGGTTTCAATGGCCTATCCATTGTCGACGCTCCTTCTTCTCCCCTGCAGTGGCGTCAGCTGACACAGGGAAGCCAGATCACATGACTGGCCTGCAAATAGGTACGCATGCAGATCTTTCTTACACAGGTTAGTAAGCATAGGTGTTGCGAGTGGGGAAGGGACAGTTTTAAGACTAGTTAGGGTTATCCCAGAATTCCACTTTAAGATGTAGCAAAACAGAATTCTCAGTAGGAGTCAAAAAAGTAGCTGTTGCATATGTAATAATAACATTTTTCCTTGCAGTGGCCTCAGTTGTAAGGTATGATGATGTTGTCACCTTTATAGAAAGCTTTGATCATACAATAACCTCAGTAGAAAGCTAAGCCAATAAAACAATTTGATTAGAAATCTATGGCGATCAGGTGACCTTTGTTAAAAATCTAATGTGATACAATGGCCCCCGGTAAAGTATTATATTGAAGTGTCTTCAATAGATAGCTTAGGTGATACAGTTGCCTCAGTGTAATGGTGTAATGGTACAGTAGTCTTTGTAGACAGCATTGGTGATACAAAAACCTCAGTAGACAGTTATCGTGGTACAGCGGCTTCAATCTATAGCTTTAGCAACAAAGTGGCCTTCACAGACAACAGTGGTGATACAAAAGTCTCCTTAGATAGCTATGTTGATATAATGGCTCCCAGTAAAAGTTATTTGAACCCATGATCTCAGTGGAAACTCAGGGTCACTAAGTGGCATCAGTAGTAAGCTATAGTAATACAGGGGCCACAGCAGGAAGCAATAATGATACAGTGACCACATTAGTAAGCGATAGCGATACAGCAGCCACTTTAGTAAGCCATAATTTAACCGTGGTTTCATTAAGAAACCATTTTTGATACAGTGGCCTCAGTATGAAGCCAAATAAATATAGTGGCTTCAGTAGTTGCCCATAGTACTACAAAGGCCCCAGTAGGAAGCAATATGGATACAGTGGCCTCATTGATAAGCCATAGTTATATGGTGGCCTCAGTAGGAAGCCATTAGTGATACAATGACCTCAGTTGTAGTTCATGGTGACAAAATGTCCCCAGTAGGAAGCAATAATGATATAGTGACCACAATAGTAAGCCATAGGAACACAATGGCCTCACCAGTAAGCCATAGTTGTAGAATGGCCTCATTAGGAAAATATTAGTGATACAGTGGCCTCAGTAGGAAGCAGTAGTAATACAGTGGCCTCAATAGTAGTCCATAGTGATACAATGGCCCCAATGGCAATAGGAATTCAGTGGCCTCATTGCAAGCCATACTTATATAGTGGTCTCAGTAGGAAGCCATAATAATACAGTGGGCTCAGTAGAAAGCCATAATAATACAGTGGTCTCAGTAGAAAGCCATAATAATACAGTGGGCTCAGTGGTAGCCAATAGTGATACAGTTTCCCCAATAGGTAGCCATAATGAAACAGTGAGCTGATTAAAAAGCTGTAGTTTTATAGTGGCCTTATTAGGATGATAGCATTGGTCCCAATAGGAAGCAACAATGATACAGTGATCACAATAGTAACCAATAATAAGTTATATTGATATTGTGGACTCAGTAGGAAGCCATAGTGATCCAGTGGCCTCATTAGGAAGCTGTAGTGGTATAGTGGTTACATGGAAAGGTCCCACAATGGTGACTCTAAATGTAATACTAAATGTAATTTTTTTTTCATGTGGAGTTAATATTTTCCTTTTGCTACTCAGCTAACAAGTTAGAACCCGAGCTGTGGACCCCCACTAGCAGTTCTGGAGACCGTCAAAACCTAATCCTTGCCTTAGTTTTGGGATTCGGCATTCCTCTTGTTCTGCTATCAGTCTTGCTAATTTATTGTCTCTGCTTCAAGAAGAAGACTGGAGGAGCGATGTAAGTTTAAATTTAATGTTGTCATCCCAATTAAAAAAAAAATAATACAAATGTGGTGTGACCCTCAAATTGTGCTATGGAGTGAAGATCGTTCTTTGGGCACAATCTCCCTTACATTGAAATGTTTTTAGTTACATTTTACTGACAGATCTGCTTTATCAAGGTAAAACTGTATTTACATTAATTTGAAGTGCATGGGTTGTCCGGCTTAAAATCAAAATATGAACGCAATTCAAAAAATAGCAAAACACACAATGTAAACATCATGATTATGGCTTCTTATGGTGATTTACTGACATAATGTAGTATTGTCTTGGGTTGTTGATGAAACTAAAATTCATTATTATGGAGATTCATTATTAGGGTTGTGTGGGTGGGCAAATGTAGTGTGCTTTCAGATACATTTTGATTCAGATCAGTTTGAAATGCTTCTACTGTTGACCTTCATTTGGCTTCCTTTTAAGCTGTTTCAAGTCGCTTTTTCATTCCTATTGGCTTGTATGCATAGAGAATGTCAATTTTCCAATCAAATACTTACCATAATTTTCCTTTCCTGATAGATTCCATGGCAGCATACGTTTGGGTATATTCTGCCCTCACTCTTACCTCATAGGATCCCACTGTTATACAGTACATTTTCAGGATGATCCAGACCACATGTTCTAAAACTAGCCTACTCATGACACTGGGAGAGCACCCTTGCTGCCAATGAAAATTATAATAAGCATTTGAAAGAAAATATTTAGTTTTCCTGCCTGACTCCATGGCAACAAACATTTGAGAAATAACTAGCCACAGACAAGGATGGGATATGAAAAAAAAGTAAACCAATGAAAGTAAGAGAACTCTACCTTGATAGACCCATGAGGCAGACATAAAATGAATATGTAGTCTGGATCAGACTACGGAACTGTGGAAGTTGGGTTTTATGGGGTAGGAGTGAAAGCAGAGTCTACCCAAATGTTTGTTGCCATGGAGTTAATTGGGAAAAGCAGTTATGACTCGAACAAAGCCCCTTGTGCACAAACCTTTACTTGGGTGGTTATAAAGCTGGCCCTGTTCACCTAGCTACCGAACAAAGCTCATAATTATGGTTTGTAGTCAGGAGACTTGCTGGATGTCAGATAATAACTACAAGGAAGGCCTTAACACAAGCATGTAAATTGTAACCAGCCTTGAAGGTGGCCACTAGAGTAGTGGAAGAGATGAATAGCAAAAAAAGAACACTAAACAGGTGCTCCAGCGTGAAAAAAACCCCAGGAAACTCTTTTATGTATAGAGAATACAATAGATGGACTCAAAGCATATTGTCTGGGCAGGAGCTGGGAAACGGACAGGCAGGCCTAATATCAATGTAACGCACAGGCTGACGACAACCACCACCCACAGACCGAAGTCCCTCAGGGCGCGGAGTCTAAGTCCCAGGCTGCCCTTCACCAGGGCCCCTGATGGTGGGGATGGACTTGACGCAGCCAGGAACCAGGTCGCGGCCCCCGAGGCACCCCAGCTGCGGTAATGGCCACCGCCAATGGCGTGTAGCTAGTGGTAAAGACAATAGAGTAGTCAGACAGGCCGGGTCAACAACGAGACAAAACGGTACAGGACAGCAGACGAGAATCACAGGTCATGAGCCGGGTTCAGCAACGGAGGGTCAGATCAAAGGAGAACACAAAGAATGGTCAGGTGACAAGCCGAGTCAGATTCCAGGAGAGTCACGAGAGTCAGAAAAGAGTAACAGCAACACAAAGACACAAGACACAAGTGCAAAGAGCATGTGCGGAACACAGGCTTATATGTCATCAGCCACACCCCTCTGGGGGATGGACCTCAGAGACCTGAAGGCATAAAAGATTCCCACCATGCTCTGAAGAAATCCAAGATGGATGCCAGCACATGGAGTAACATAACCTCTGGTAAAAAGGTATTACCTTGGTGGTGGTTGTGGTTGTCGTCAGCCAGTGCGTTACATTGTTAGGCCTGCCTGTCCGTTCCTCGGCTCCTGCCCTGACATTACACAAGTGCCATGAACCCTGACGGTGCAGGCACGCCTTCGCTCCCAACGCTAGTCACCAGACTTGATCAACAGGATCACCTGTTGGATCAGTTCGCTCAGGGGTTGCAAACTCTGCTTGCACACACTGCACACCTTGCTCCTGGTGCTATTGGGCCAGTAGTCACTCCGCTGGTCTCTCCCGCTGCTTCTCCGCCTATTGCGTCCACCACCTCGGCGGCTGCATCAGCGGCACCCAGAGGTATGACTGGTTCTGCCCCTCTTCCACAGCGCTTTGGGGGTGAGCCGAGTCAGTGTCGTGGGTTCCTCAACCAGGTGGGTATTTATTTTGAATTAATACCCCACGCCTTTCCGTCTGAGAGGTCAAAGGTTGGGTTCCTAATTTCACTACTCTCAGACAAGGCCTTGGCCTGGGCAAATCCCTTATGGGAGAGGAACGACCCGGTGATTCAAGATTTTTCCGGTTTTGTCGATGCCTTCCGTAGGGTATTCGACGTACCGGCTCGTTCCGCCTCGGCGGCCAAGCTGCTCATGACCATGCATCAGGGTTCACGGACCGTGGCCGAGTACGCCATAGAGTTTCGTACCCTGGCGGCAGAGGTCGGTTGGAACAATGAGGCTCTGGTGGCTGCGTTTTCCCATGGTCTTTCTGACACATTGAAGGACGAGATTGCAGCTAAGGAACTGCCTGTGGTGTTGGAGGAGCTCATCTCTTTCCTGATCCTGATTGACACCAGGCTCAGGGAGAGGCCTTCACTCAAGGAACGCCTGCGGAGGCCTTCCAATCGACTGGCACCTGCGTTTTCTGTCCCACCCGTTCCTCCCTCTCCTCCCACGCCTCCTGGGGATAGATTGTCTGGTGGTGATCCCATGCAGCTGGGGTTTGCTCGCCATTCCGAGGGAGAGCGGGCCGCTCGGCGTCTGGAGGGTCGCTGCCTGTACTGTGGTCTTGGTGGGCACTTTCGGCAGTCCTGTCCGGTCCGCCTGGGAAACGCTCGCACCTGAGATCCTGTCGGGGACAGATCTTGGGTGGAGTCTCCTCGTCCCCGGCGTTCCGCAGAGATAAGCCACTGATCACCGCTGTCCTCTCTTGGGCGGAGGGCTCGGTGGCGGCCCAGGCGTTGGTAGATTCTGGGGCTTGTTTATGGACAGCTCGTTTGCTGCCCAGCACTCCATTCCCCTGCATGCTCGAGTTACCCCATTGGTTCTCGAGGCGATAGATGGCAGGCCCCTGCAACCACCGCAGGTTACCCACGAGACTGTGCCAGTGGAAGTAGCTATTGGGGCTGTTCACAGGGAGTTGGCCTGTTTCCAGGTGATTTCTTCTCCGCACTATTCGGTGGTTTTGGGGTATCCCTGGCTCCAGATGCACAATCCAACCTTCAATTGGCAAACAGCCGAGATTCTCACGTGGTCTCCACAGAGTGGGGCCAGGTGCATCCGTGGGCCAGTTAAGGTGTTGTGTGCCTCCTCGGACTCTGCGTTGCCCACTGATTATGGGGAGTACCAGGACGTGTTTGATAAGGTACGCGCTGGTGCCTTACCTGCTCATCGTCCTTACGACTGCGCCATATCCTTGCAACCCGGTGCCACTCCTCCGCGTGGCAGGGTGTATCCTCTCTCGGTTGCGGAGAATAAGGCCATGGAGGAGTACGTTGCGGATGCGCTTTCCCGGGGGCACATTCATAAGCCTACTTCCCCAGCAGGAGCGGGCTTTTTCTTTGTAAAGAAGAAGGGTGGTGAATTGAGGCCTTGCATTGATTATAGGGGTCTTAATCGAATCACCACTAAGAATGCCTACCCGATTCCCTTGATTACTGAGCTGTACGACCGCCTTAAGGGGGTAACAGTCTTTACCAAACTTGACCTTAGGGCAGCGTACAACCTCGTACGGATCAAACAGGGGGATGAGTGGAAGACCGCGTTTAACACCAGAACCGGTCACTACGAATACCTGGTGATGCCCTTCGGGTTGTGTAACGCGCCCGCAGTTTTTCAGGAATTCATAAATGATGTCCTTCGTGACTTGTTGCAGCAGTGCGTGGTAGTTTACTTGGATGACATCCTGGTTTACTCTGCCTCCATGGAGTCCCATATCCAGGATGTCAAGCAGGTGCTGCAACGATTACGTGAGAACAAACTTTTTTGTAAACTTGAGAAGTGCGAATTCCATCGATCCCAAGTTGCCTTTTTAGGCTACATCATTTCTGCGGAGCGATTCTCCATGGACCCTCAGAAGGTTTCGGCGGTTCTGCAGTGGCCTCGTCCCAATGGTCTTCGGCCCATTCAGCGCTTTTTGGGTTTTGCCAACTACTATCGGAAGTTCATCAGGAACTTCTCCACGCTGGCAAAGCCTCTCTCAGACCTAACCAAGAAGGGCAGTAATCCTCACGAGTGGCCACCCGAGGCCATCGAAGCTTTCGAGGCTCTGAAATCCGCCTTCGCGTCGGCTCCGATACTGTCTCATCCCAATCCTGGATTGCCCTTTGTCCTTGAGGTTGATGCATCCGAGACGGGAGTAGGCGCTCTCCTGTCTCAACGTCGGTCGCCCGATGGACCCCTACTTCCCTGTGGGTTCTACTCCAGGAAGCTTTCCTCTGCAGAGTGCAACTACCAGATTGGAGATTGGAGATAGGGAGTTGTTGGCAATCATTCTGGCTCTCAAGGAATGGAGGCACCTGCTCGAGGGCTCCACGGTTCCGGTCCTCATTCTTACCGATCATAAGAACCTGACTTATCTTGCGGAGGCCAAAAGATTGACACCCCGCCAGGCCAGATGGGCTCTGTTCTTGTCACGCTTCAACTATGTGGTTTCATATTTGCCTGGTTCCAAGAATGTCAGGGCTGATGCGTTATCACGGCAATACTCTGAGTTGTCCAGGGAAGACTCTGAGCCAATCTCAGTTATTCCTCCAGATCAGATCCTGGCTGCCATTCGCACCAGTCTGACCTCTCCTCTTGGGGAGCAGATTTTGGCGGCTCAATCTGATGCTCCTCCCGGGAAGCCGGAGGGTAGATGTTTTGTACCCGAGGGATTGCGCACCCGCCTGCTGCGTACCTACCATAACGCCAAAACTGCCGGGCATCCGGGGAAGAACCAGCTGTGTTGGGTCTTCTCTCGCTTATTCTGGTGGCCAACCCTCCGTGCCGACATTGCCTCTTATGTAGCGGCATGTTCAATCTGTGCCCAGAATAAGTCTCCACGGCATCTCCCTTTGGGTCTTCTGCAACCCATTCCCAATGGGGAGCGTCCTTGGTCACACCTAGGTATGGACTTTATTGTAGACCTCCCGGTGTCTCGGGGTCATACGGTCATCCTCATGATCGTCGATCGGTTTTCCAAGATGTGCCATTGCATTCCACTCAGGAAATTACCAACAGCGCAAGAACTGGCCACGGTCTTTTCCAGGGAGATTTTTCGCCTGCATGGGTTGCCTAAGGTGATTGTCTCGGACCGCAGGAGTCAGTTCGTGTCCAGAATCTGGCGCGCCTTCTGCTCCCAGTTGGGTATTAGTCTCTCCTTTTCCTCAGCCTACCACCCGCAGTCCAATGGGGCTGTGGAGCGTTCCAATCAGGCCTTAGAACAATTCCTTCGGTGTTATATTTCAGACCATCAGGACGATTGGGCCGATCTCCTGCCTTGGGCAGAGTTTGCCAGGAACTCGGCGGTCAACTCCTCCTCCGGGATGTCTGCCTTCATGGCCAACTATGGGTATTACCTGAGAGGTTCTCACCACAGGACATTCCGGCTGTGGAGAACCATCTTGCTGCCCTGCGTTCTTCATGGGGGCAGATCCAGAGGGCCTTGAGGGACTCAGCTCAGCTCCAGAAGTTCCAGGCTGATCGCAGACGGTTGCCCACTCCTTCATACCAGGTCGGCGATCGGGTGTGGTTGTCTACTCGCAACCTCAATCTTCGGGTGCCCACACCCAAACTAGCTCCCCGTTTTGTCGGTCCTTTCCGCATTCTCCGCAAAGTGAATCCGGTCTATGCCCTTGCCCTTCTGTCTGGGATGCGGATCTCCAATATCTTTCATGTTTCCCTGTTGAAACCTCTGATCTGCAATCACTTCACTACCTCTCTGCTTCGGCCCCGTCCTGTCCGGGTTGACGGTCATGAGGAGTATGAGGTGAGCCGGATCCTGGACTCTCGATTGGTGCGCGGTCGATTACAGTTCCTGGTTCATTGGCGCGGTTATGGTCCTGAGGAGCGTTTCTGGGTTCCTTCCGCGGATGTCCATGCTCCTGCCCTCCTCCGTGCTTTTCATACCCGCTTTCCTCAGAAACCTTTTGTTGAGCCGCGGAGGGGGAGGGGCCCTCGAGGAGGAGGTACTGTCAAGGTCCTACCTTTTCCCTGAGGTTATGTTACTCCATGTGCTGGCGTCCATCTTGGATTCTGCTGTGCATGGTGGGAATCCTTTTATGCCTTCAGGTCTCTGAGGTCCATCCCCCAGAGGGGCGTGGCTGATGACATATAAGCCTGTGGCCCGCACATGCTCTTTGCACTTGTGTCTTGTGTCTTGGTGTTGCTATTACTCTGTTCTGACTCTCGTGACTCTCCTGGTATCTGATTCGGCTTGTGACTTGACTATTCTTTGTATTCTCCTTTGATCTGACCCTCTGTTGCTGAACCCGGCTCGTGACCTGTGATTCTCGTCTGCTGTCCTGTACTGTTTTGTCCTGTTGTTGTTGACCCTGGCCTGTCTGACTACTCTTTTGTCTCTTTCACCAGCTGCACGCCATTACCGCAGCTGAGGTGTCTCGGGGGCCGCGACCTGGTTCCTGGCTGCGTCAAGTCCATCCCCACCATCAGGGGCCCTGGTGAAGGGCAGCCTGGGACTTAGACTCCGCGCCCTGAGGGACTTCGGTCTGTGGGTGGTGGTTGTCGTCAGCCAGTGCGTTACATTGTTAGGCCTGCCTGTCCGTTCCTCGGCTCCTGCCCTGACAGACATGAGGCTAGAAGCTGAAATGCATTACTGGGAAAAGGGGTGGGCTATCTACAGCATGAACTAAACCAGAGGAAAGGGAGGAACAGAGACAAAATACAAAGAACACTTAAAGGCAAATGACAGTCATGTGAAACATGACACACAGTCTTGGGCTAAAGGAAGTTCCACATAAAACTATAATGTTCAAGAAAGATGCCAAGTTTATTGAGGTTATCAAACAAATGTGGCATTGTTCTTGGACATTATTGTTTTATGTGGAGCTTCCTTTAGCCCAAGACTGTGCATATGCTTTGAGTGTAGCTATTAAATTCCCTTTTTTTTTACACTGGACCACCTGTTTAGAGTTCTATTTTGTGACTTGCTGGATGTGACTTTCTACCATACAGATAACTGTTTTTTTTTATTGTGAACAAAGTAATTGGTATCATTTTGCTGTCCTGTAAATGCACCAAAAATTGTTTCTGTAGTAATTTGTAGCCAGCACGGGCGGACTGACAACTCATGGGGCCCCCGGGCAATAGGGGATCATGGGGCCCCTGTGTCCTTGCCCAAACTCAAAAAAGCCTATCAAAAAGGTACCAGGGGCATCTCATGGGGCCCCCTACTGACCCTGGGCCCTCGGGCAGTGCCCGAGTTTCCAAATGGTCAGTCCGCCCCTGGTAGCCAGTGTCCGAAACTTGAATATTGAATAAAGACACATGCTTACATTACACAGAGAGAACACTACCTTGTAAGAGAACATCTCAACAGTTGCCTCCATGAACCTAAGGTCTCATTCACACGGGCATGTGATTATAGACATTTATAGGACATTATAAACACATATAAATGTATGTAATAATTTCTCAAGCGTTTAACTCCAGAGGAACCCTTGAAATAATTCAGAGGGATCAAGGAACCCTACTAAAATTAGTCAATCAGAGGTCACTGGGATAATGAGCCAATCAGCCAGAGCTCTATGAACCCTTAGCAAAGGAATCCTGGTTGAGGAAAGGCTGCTCTAAATGATTGTAAATGCATGACTAGTGCACCCGAGATAGGTTCATCCAGACCCCACTGCACCACCATTACCCTTCCATACCAATCCCCTTTACTTACTATACTTACAGAAAACACAACACCAATTTTGGAGTAAAATGGCCAACACAGCCTTTTATTAACAAATCAAGTTTAAACACATCAACCATTCCTTATAACAGAAAACATAAAGAGTTGTCGTTGGTCTTTGAAGGCCCCCCCAAAACGATCCAAAATTCACCTGCGGACAACCATATTCCACTAGGCCTCCAGCCGCAACCAACCAGCTCGGAGACAACCATACCGTCCGCAGTGCAGCACCACCACCTTCCAGTTAAACCTCGGTTAACTGGGAATGTTCCCGGGCATCCCATACCAACGATGGGTCCCACACCATTTTGTACCTCTAAGATAAGAACCGCCTCCAAAGACCAACCACCGCCCTGGAACCAAAATAACCCCCCCCCCCCAGGAGGAACACAACACTCACCAAACAGGGAGGGCGGGAGGGAAGCTCTCTCTCCCATGTCCAGCTCCCAACTGACGCCCCTCCCCAGAACACCCCACCCTAAAGTGCAGGAGACCCCACCTACACTCTCCTCTACCAACCAGATCCCCCAGCTATCTTTTACCAACCCTAAACAATCATTAACCCCTTACACGTCTTCCTTCCCACTCTGGGCCTAGTCATGCCTGCCCTGCGCTAATTCTTTTCTTCTTTTATCGCTGCGGGCATTTCTTAAACGCCTAATCACATGAGAACTTGATCTGGGAAGTATAATGATTGTATACAAAGTTAAACCAATGCAGGAGGCCCATGTGAAAGAGGGCTAGCACTTGATTGTGTTGTGTTACTTGAGTTTTTTCCACATTTATTTGCACAATAATTGTATAGAATTTGCTCCAAAAACCCCGACCATTTCAGAACAAATAAGTGTTAATAGTTAAGTATGTTCTGTTCTATTTCCAGCATTGCCTCTGCACCACCTGAAAACCTTGTTGAGAATCTCAACGTATATGACTCCAACGTCTACTTCTCAGAGCCAACTCTCTTCTACAAAGTGCACTTCACCTAGTCCAGAGAATAAGCCCTACATCAATAATAGTAGAACCCAACAAAGACCTACTACCTCAATGGAGTGTCACAGAAAACATGATTGCAATATGAAGAAGATGGAGATCTAAGAAGGACATCAATCCACCCTATTAGACAAATCAGTAATTTCCTATATCCAGTAGTGGCATCCAATTATGTCATTACACTTTTTTTATTAAACACTTCATTCAGAACTGATATTTCAGGTTTGCGCTAGCAAGTTAAATCACTTGTTGGTTTTTCATATTTCTTAGGATCTCTATTCCCATTAAAAAATTTTACAATGGTGTCACTTTCATGGTGGATTCTCCATATAGTAGAATAAAACATGATTGATAAGTTAACCTCCCTGGCGGTATTCCCGAGTGTAGCTCGGGGTAAAGTTTCAGTACCAAAAGCGGTAACCCTGAGCTACACTCTTACCTTGTCCTTCGCTCCCGAGATGCGTCCCCTGCAGCGTCCCCGGCCATCTCCTCCGGCCGATGCCGACATCTGGCTTCCGTGTTCCGGTCCCTGTGACGTCGGGATGTACGGGCGCCGGAACTGGCGGCAAATTTGAAAATTTAAAAAAAATTACATTTTTTTTAAAACGATTATTTCATAGCAAAACATTCCTGTATCAAACCATTTCACATACATTTTGTCCCGAGTGCTTTGTCCTGTGCCCTGCCTACATTTTGACTGTTCTTTCTGCCTGGAAACTTAGAAAAGTCCACGGCGTCCAAAAAGTGTCCCTTTAGGTTAAAATCGGTTTTAGACCGGCTAGAGAACAGCGATAGTAAATCAGAACTACTTGCAGAATTGAGTGATAATGATTTGTGGGGAAATTCGTCATCAGACACTGAAAACGATTTTGCGACTTTGCTCAGTGATGTGCGAACTTGGCGCTATATTTCAAATTTCAGTGTTTTTGGTTTGATTATATTATTGAATTAAATTTATTATTATTATATTATTATTTTTTATGAGTATTTATTAAGTAAGTAATTACTAAGAATTGCAGGCCTACAATACATAACACCAAATTTCCATGCAAAAAAATGGTACCGCTTTTGGTACAAAATTCCTGACATAATCATACCGCCAGGGAGGTTAATGACCAAATTCCCAGGCAACTAGGCCAATACTGCATAGATTGTCTGCTACTAAGGTGAAGTATAATCATTTATATATTTTTTTCACTAATTAGTTCATTCATATCATGAAAAAGTTATATATATGCAACTAGCAGTAGGTGTTTTAGTCTTAGTTTGATGTGTTTACCTGTCTATTCTTAGCTGTTCTGGTGAAAAAGGTTCTATTACACAGTCTAATAGTTCAAGCTGAAATTTGCAAACAGCTGAATGAGATGTGAACAAACCCTTGTACCATCCTTGCCTGTACGGTTGAGACAGCAGTATGGGAGTCTGAAGGGAAAGGTAGGAGGTCTGTAATACTTTCTCTTTTCAGAAAGCCCATAGTGCTCTGTACGATCAAAGTTATAGATGAACTTTGTATATAAGGTTTATTTGAAAAAACAAGCTAAAAAATATCAAATGTAAAAAATGTAAAAAAACCTTTGGAACTTTCCTTTAAGGACCATTATCAGTATCCTTTTCTAAAGAAATGATTCACATACACTAGCTTTGACAGTACAGATACTTACAGCTTTAGATTTTCTGCTAACAGGAACCACAGCAATAATTGTGTAATGCACAGGTACTGTATATAACAGACACATAGCTTTAAGGAAATGTAAGGCCCATACTCTCTTTCCAACTGCAATCTATAAAATAACATACACCTGTGCTGAGGATACCCTAACTTCTTCGCACCCAAAGATATAGCTAAGGTTAATGCCTAAGCACAATTTTGTAACTTTGACATGTGTTAGTAGAACCGTACATATCATCACAAATACTTTGTGCAGCAAGGTGAATTATACCTTGTTTTTTTGGGGCTTTCATTTGGTGGTAAATGGTAATGGATATCTCCTGATTTTATTTAGTATCAAAGGAAAACTGGCCCAAAATAGCAAAAAAAAAATTTTTTTAAATGTAGCCGTATATTTTTTTATCCTACCTGAAACACACTGACACTAACTGACACTGATAATAAATTAAAAAACAAAGTATATTATGCCCCCCCCCCCAAAACACTGACCCTGACCTTTGACACCGACCTTGACCCAAACACTAACCCTGGCACTGACCTAGATCAAACCTTGATTTAGGTTTTTTTTAAATTGTATTGTTATTATTATTATTTAATTTTTTTTACACACTGCTGTTTTTTTTTACAATGCATCTCTCTCCTCTATTTAAAGAGAGAAAACATGGAGGCGGGCTTCACAGTGACTGATCACTGTGATAGCCAATCAGAGGCTATCATGGCGATCAGGTGACTCGGAGTCTGGAGTTTCGGGGCCCGATCTTTAGTACGGGACCTGGGGCTTTCAGTGAGGCCCCGGTCTGTGTGCTGGGAGCATGTTCCCAGCACAAATACAGATACATATATATGTGGCCCCCATGGAAAAAGGCCCAGTCCAGTGGGGCCTCATATTTGCATACACTCAGCGAGAAGGGGATAAAGAAGAATTACAGGTATGGATATATTTTTTACATATTTACATTGGTCCAGCATGCATCCTGCATTAGGGTAAAAAACCTTCAGTTTGCACCTCCCCAGCCCCCCCTAATACTCACCTGAGCCTGTTCTCAATCTAGCAATGTGCAAGAGAGCAGTGGCTCACTCTGCTCTCTCTCTCTCAGGGCCGCCATCAGGGGGGACAGCCCATACACATATAGGTGGCACATGCCCCTCTGAACCATCATCTCCCAGGGTCATCATTAACACGGGGCAGCTACTGTCAGAGCGGATCTGCCAGTATGCAGAGCAGGGTGCAGTGGTGGGCAGATCCCAGGTGTGTGCAGGGAGCAGTCGGGGCCCACTGTCAGGCAGGCTCTGGTCAGGAACAGCAGCGTGGGCCCAGCTGTGGGTTGTGGGTCAGGCCAGAGGGTGCCATTTGAGGGCCCCATGGAGGAGGAGGAGGAAGAAGAAGAGGAGGTCAGGGTAGAGGAGCCCCCCCATCTTTGTTGTAGCTGCCACCAAGGTTCTTGGTGGAGATGGGACACAGGCTCAGCTACCCCTCCTGGCACCAGATCCTCTTCACTGACACCATCTGGAGGAGCTGCTGCAGGATAGGTGAGAGCTGGGAGGACTGGTGCTTCCCAAGGTGTGTGATCAAAGTGACACTGCCCCCCTCCTATCCCACTGCCCCCCTCTTGTGAGCAGATGAGATGGGACTGGAGGAAGTGGACATGGGATGGAGGAGATGGGAGTAGAGAAGGAGGACATAGGATGAAGGAGATGGGACTGGAGAAGGAGGACATAAGATAGAGGAGATGGAAATGCAGGGGGACATGGGATGGGACTCGGTGGGATGACCAATGGGATGATTCAGTGGGACAGCCAGTGGGTGGGCCCTAGGGAATGTTGGTGGTCAAGCCAAGGGGGGGGGGCGGGCCTAAAGTTGTGCAGGGAGCACCAAAATTTCTGATGGCTGCCCTGCACCCACCTCATAGGCCCAGACACAGCATCGGGAGCCAGCCAGTGGGGAGGGAGCAAGCACTTATAGACATAAAGAGTGGGGATTGGAAGCGAGCACACATAAGTACCCCCTTAGCAAACAGCTTGCTATAGGGCACTCAGTGTGGGGGAGGAGCCAGGAGTGGTGGTGGAGGTCCCAAGAAGAGGAGGATCAAGGTTGCTTTGTACAAAAGCATTGCACAGAGCAGGCAAGTATAACATGTTTGTTATACTATTAACGTTTACAATCACTTGAAGACTTCATTCACAAAAAAATGATTTCAGTTTGCAGAGGCTACTGTAGACTGTAGGTGGCGGTGTAGCTCTGCTTAATAATCTAACTCTCAGCTACAATCGATGTATAAGAATTTCGGGCAAAATTATTATTTTCCCATGCAGTGGGGCTGTGCCCACACTGCATGGGTTACATGCTCATTTTTGTTTAGGGAAAGCAAAGATATACTTACCTAATCTGCCGCTCCTCCGAGTACAACACCAGTCTCTGGGCTCCCCCCTGCTGACGTAATCACGCCCATAGACCAGCTTCGGATGTGAGGACGGTAGGAACAGTCCATTGCTGGATGTGGGAGAGCACGGTTTTCCATAGGAAATGGGTAAGTACAGATTTGCACAGCCCCACTGCATGGGAGAATAAAAGTTTTCACCATAATTCTGCTATAAAGGAAATACTTTAATTTAAACATGAACATTCTATTAATTAGTTTGATGACACAAATATGAAGTGAAATCTCCCCAGCGTACATAAATAAATTCCAGACAGGTTTGTAGCCATTTTTCATTTTAAACAAAATTAAGAAACAAAATATTAATAACAGGCTTTGAGTGAAGTTTTACATCAAAGCTGATCTCCAGGAATGTTTTTCTGTATAGTTACATTAGTACAGCTTGGATCAATGTAATGTATATTATAATACAGTATTCCATTCCAGGCTCCACGTGGAAGTGGAGAATCATTGTAGTAGGCACAGCTACTACAGAAATCCTCACTGCCGTCTGGGTCCTGTGCCAAGTGGCTGTCCTGTTTCATACTGCACAGGTGCCATTTAGAGAATGGCTTGCATTTTTCTCAATGAATGCAAATCATTCTCTGACTGGATGAGGTGGAGAGGGGGGGTGGTAACACCATGATCTCCACCTCATCAAATCAGAGAACACCTGTGTTTATTAAGAAAAATACAAGGCATTGTCTGAATGGCACCCATGCAGAGCAAACAACCCCTGTGTTCAATATGTAGCAGGGCAACTGCTCAGCATGGCACCCAGAAGACAGTAAGGATCACTGTAGTAGTGGCGACTACAGACCTCCACCAGGATTGGCCAGGAATGGAATATATATACTTACTAAAGCTGGACAAATGTAACTATGAAAAAAAAACATATCTGGAGTTCAGCTCTAACCCTAACCAGAACTTAACCCCTTATACTATACTTAAAGTGATTCTAAAGGCTCAAACATGCATTCTATGCATGAAGGTAAAAAACCTGATGTGCTGCACACATCTCCCCCAGCTTCCCCCCCCCCAATACTTACCTAAGCCCCTGCTTGATCCAGCGATGTGCACTGGAGTCTTGGCTATCCTGGGACTCCCTCTTCTCATTGGCTGAGACAGAAGAGGGAGCCATTGGCTTCCACTGCTGTCAATCACAGCTAGTGAGCAAATGAGAAGAGAAAGGGGGTGGGACCGAGCCGTGGCTCCGTGTGTGTGAATGGACACACAGAGCAGCAGGTGCCCCCATAGGAAGCTGCTTGCTCTGGGGGCACCCAACATGAGGGAGGGGCCAGGAGAGCCTGTGGGGGGACCTGAGAAGAGGAGGATCGGGGTTGCCCTGTGCAAAACCACTGCACACAGCAGGTAAGTATAGACATGAAAAAAAATAAACCTTTAGAATCAGTTTAATCTCAGGACAAATATCTATGCTATCACATTGATAAATAATATATTGCCATTATCGTACATGCTGTCACAGCAATACAAGCAGCCACAACACTATCACATTGAAAATGAATAGAAATCATTCTCCAGCCATCTGGAACAGGTATAATATGACTTCATTCATTTAAAATATACATAGTGCTAGGCAATAGTACAGCCCATGTGCTCTCCTGTCTGGCATACCACTGGGGCTTAAAAAGCTGTGCACCAAACTCAACGTCCAGCATCTCAATGAGTGGTCCAGACCCCTCCTGCAGTTAGAGTTCCGAAACTTTACTGCTTCATAGGAGCCAGCTTTACATACCCCAATCGCTTTATAGACCTTGCCTGGTCCTAATATGTTCAACAAAATGTATTTATTACAGGTACTTATATAACGCCGTCAATTTACGCAGCACTTTTCATATATTGTGCATTCATATCAGTCCCTAACCCTCAAAGAGCTTACAATCTAAGGTCCCTAACTCATATTCATACATACACATACTAGGGACAATTTCAACAGGATCTGATTAACCTAACAGCATGTCTTTGGCGTGTGGGAGGAAACCGGAGTACCCGGAGGAAACCCATGCAGGTACAGGGAGGACATGAACACTCCAGGCAGGTGGTGCCATGGCTGGGATTCGAACCAACAACTCTAGTGCTGCTAACCACTGTGCCAGTAAAATGATGTTTCTCTTGCAGATATTTATTTCAGGTACTTATATAGCGCTGTCAATTTACGCAGTGCTTTACATATATATTGTACATTCACATCAGTCCCTAACCCTCAAGGGGCGTACAATCTAATGTCCCTAACTCACATTCATACATACACATACTAGGGCCAATTTACCTACCAGCATGTCTTTAGAGTGTGGGAGGAAACCCATGCAGGCACATGGAGAACATGCAAACTCCAGGCTTTAATTTGAGGGTATTTACATCTAAATCAGGTGAACAGTGTAGGAATTACAGCAGTTTGCATATGTGCCTCCCACTTGTTAAGGGACCAAAAGTAATGGGACAATTGGCTTCTCATCTGTTCCATGGCCAGGTGTGTGTTATTCCCTCATTATCCCAATTACAATGAGCAGATAAAAGGTCCAGAGTTCATTTCAAGTGTGCTATTTGCATTTGGAATCTGTTGCTGTCAACTCTCAAGATGAGATCCAAAGAGCTGTCACTATCAGTGAAGCAAGCCATCATTAGGCTGAAAAAACAAAACAAACCCATCAGAGAGATAGCAAAAACATTAGGCGTGGCCAAAACAATGGTTTGGAACATTCTTAAAAAGAAGGAACGCACTGGTGAGTTCAGCAACACCAAAAGACCCGGAAGACCACGGAAAACAACTGTGGTGGATGACCGAAGAATTCTTTCCCTGGTGAAGAAAACACCCTTCACAACAGTTGGTCAGATCAAGAACACTCTCCAGGAGGTAGGTGTATGTGTGTCAAAGTCAACAATCAAGAGAAGACTTCACCAGAGTGAATACAGAGGGTTCACCACAAGATGTAAACCATTGGTGAGCCTCAAAAACAGGAAGGCCAGATTAGAGTTTGCTAAACGACATGTAAAAAAGCCTTCACAGTTCTGGAACAACATCCTATGGACAGATGAGACCGAGATCAACTTGTACCAGAGTGATGGGAAGAGAAGAGTATGGAGAAGGAACTGCTCATGATCCTAAGCATACCACCTCATCAGTGAAGCATGGTGGTGGTAGTGTCATGGCGTGGGCATGTATGGCTGCCAATGGAACTGGTTCTCTTGTATTTATTGATGATGTGACTGCTGACAAAAGCAGCAGGATGAATTCTGAAGTGTTTCGGGCAATATTATCTGCTCATATTCAGCCAAATGATTCAGAACTCATTGGATGCCGCTTCACAGTGCAGATGGACAATGACCCAAAGCAGACTGCAAAAGCAACCAAAGAGTTTTTTAAGGGAAAGAAGTGGAATGTTATGCAATGGCCAAGTCAATCACCTGACCTGAATTCGATTGAGCATGCATTTCACTTGCTGAAGACAAAACTGAAGGGAAAATGCCCCAAGAACAAGCAGGAACTGAAGACAGTTGCAGTAGAGGCCTGTCAGAGCATCACCAGGGATGAAACCCAGCGTCTGGTGATGTCTATGCGTTCCAGACTTCAGGCTGTAATTGACTGCAAAGGATTTGCAACCAAGTATTAAAAAATGAAAGTTTGATTTATGATTATTATTCTGTCCCATTTCTTTTGGTCCCTTAACAAGTGGGAGGCACATATGCAAACTATTGTAATTCCTACACCGTTCACCTGATTTGGATGTAAATACCCTCAAATTAAAGCTGACAGTCTGCAGTTAAAGCACATCTTGTTCGTTTCATTTCAAATCCATTGTGGTGGTGTATAGCGCCAAAAATGTTAGAATTGTGTCGATGTCCCAATATTTATGGACCTGACTGTATGTCAATAGACGTCAACATGTATATCAATGGATGTCAAAAGGTGTGTCAGTGGATGTCAAATTGTATGTCAATGGATGTCAAAACGTATGTCTATGGATGTCAATGGACGTCAGCGAGCGTTAACATGCAACTAAAATGGATGGAAGTTTTTTTTTTGTGTACCATTAGGGAAATTTCCTTTCACTTCTTGTCCCAGAAAGGCGTTAATGGAAATCTCCCAAATTGAGGGAGTACATGTTATGTGTACTGTGGGAGACCAGATACAGGAGTACCTCGGTTTACGAACGCCTCGGTTAACGTAATTTTCGGTTTACGAATGAAAATCCATTGAAAATAATGCCTCGGTTTATGAATTTGTTTCGCAATAGGAACAAATTAATTGGTTTTCAGTGCATTTACAAATTAATTTTTAATCATGTCCCTGTACAGTATTTATGCCTTTAAAGTGCACTTTATAAAGAGTTTTGAACAGATAAGATTTTTTTTTTACTTTTTTCTGACCTCCGTAACGGATTAATTGGTTTTCAATGCATTTCTATGGGAAACCGTGTTTCGATTTACAAATTTTTCGCAATACGAAAAGTCCTGCAGAACACATTAAATACGTAAACAGAGGTACGCCTGTATAGTGAATGCAGGGTCCTGGTCTTAGTAACACTTTAAGGAGCTGCATTATATTCTATTTTTTGCATATGCCCAGATATGACTGTTTAAAAGGCCCAACATTTTGGAATACGTACGCCTTGTATACATGGTGACATGGGACTACTGCTATAATCAGATTCCTAATTCACCTGGGATCTGCAATTCTAATCGCACACACAATACTGTACAGCAAATATTAAATCTAGAAAAAAAAATCTTTTGTTTAAATCACATTGCTGCTGCAAACCAGAAAATAACGTGCCCTTCCATATTAACATAATAAAAGCCTTCTGTAGCTTTGATTGAAATAGAAGAATGCATCATCAGACGTGAATAGAGGATGTTAATGTACCAGAATAATGAAATATGACAGTCCAGTGAACCCCACTAACTATGCAATGGAATGAAAGGCTTTATACAAACTCCGCACTCTATGACTATTGACGAAAAACTGGAAATACTTCAGTAACTTCATTAACTTTCATATTCCCAGTCCTCATGTAAAGGTCAATGCCACTGAAAGAAAATAATAAGTAATAAGAAAAATATAACAGTCATTGGAGTACAGTAAATAGGTCCTATGGTGCCATTCATTCTGAATACATATATGTTCAGCTTAACTGTAATATGTCTATTCATTTTTATTACAGTGTCTACTGAACATAATATGCCAATGTGCGAATATTCATGTTAAAGTGGTATTAAATCCAAAAGCAAACTATTATATTGCAGCTTACCATTTCTAAGATGTGGTGGCTGCATTAGTTTTCTTTTTTAGGCTTTCTTTCTTCCATTTCCTTCTAGAGATCCAGCCAGTGAGTCTGTTATTTTTTAGAAGCACATGCTCTCCAGCAGAATGTATCCGTTTACATGGATGAGAGAGAACATTTAAAGAATATTATTATACAGGATTTATATAGCGCCAACAGTTTGCTCAGTGCTTTACAATATAACGGGAGACAATACAGCAACAATACAGTTCAATACAAGAGGGTTAGGAGGCCCTGATCCTTGGAAAATAAGTTCACTTTGCCTTTTTTTTTTTGCAGATAAAAAAATGTTTTTTTTTATTTTTTTTGAGCCTGGAGAGCATTGCACCAGAGATCAGCAGATTGCTGGTGCCATGCAGGACTCCTGTAAACCTGTCAGTGTATCTATGTACCCGTAAATCCCGTATGGGCAAGCAGATACACTCCGACAGGAAGACTCGATGAACTACCACAGTGCTCAACAGCTCTGTGCTAGTTCATTGAGAACTACAAGCTGACAGCCACAAAGGTTGTTGGGACTTGTAGTTCATTCAATCACAGAACTCTGCGTGCTCCGCCCACACAGCCAAAAAGTGACAGTTGGTATGGGGAACTTCTCTCAGTAATGCTGTCAGTGTTTGCTAATAGGCCGGGTGAACGAGGCCTCAACTTGTGTAAATGGTGAGCGGTGTCAGTATGGCTCTGAGGAGGAGGCAAGGCCTCAAAATTCGTCAGCTAGTTGGACCGTCTTATGTTCACCACCAGTTGACATGCCCCGTGAGTTGGAACATGCAGTTATATCTGACGAGCTGTGATTCATCTGTTGGTTTGTATGTTACTTACCACGTTTTTATCAATACAGTGAAGCCTCAAGGATAATGCACTAGGCTGGTGCGCCATCTTTTTCTTTTCTATTTGACTGTATAGAGAATGGCTGATACAAGACAATGTCAGTGACAACTTAACTGGCTGGAGATTGGGATTCTCTCACCTGATCTGTGGCATTATCTGTGCTTTCCCTGTAGATGGGGGCCCCCAGCCATTCTGCAGTTCAACCTGTAGAGTTCATTCCTGACTGCAACACTCCGGGTCAACAGGGTTGTTCTCCAGATTCTTTGGCAATGGCAGCTGTTGGCTGTTCCTCCCTCTTTTTCCGCTCTCTCTATTTCTGCGGCCTGGTCCAGTCCTCCGGCATTCTGCACACGTCTCTCCTCACACCTTCCTTCCCAGCTCACTTCCTACCTCTGTTCCCAGGCTTCTACATTTAAATGCCTCCGCCCACACGCCAGCTCTTCTGGGAAATGTAGTCCCCCAATTATCAACCTTCTAACAAAGGCCTGCAGTTCAGCCTACAAAATCCATAAAGCTTTTCTCCAGGATGTGTGCCATTGATTTGCAGGATACTGCCACCTAGTGTCTCTTTTAACATCCTGCAGTCTGAATAATAGCAGGGTGTTACACGGGTGGAACAGGTAACATCTTCCCAAAGGTGACCTTATCCTTTAACCCTGGCAGGAGTGATTAACCACTTACCCTCTTAAGGATTTACCCCCCTTCCTGATCAGGCCATTTTTTGAGTTACGGTGCTGCGTTACTGACAATTGCACGGTCAAGCAACGCTGCATCCAAATGAAATTTACGTCCTTTTTTCCCCACGACACAAGATGCTGTGCATTTTTTATTTTTTGCGCTATAAAAAAAATACCGACAATTTTGAGAAAAAAACAATATTTTGGACTTTTTGCTATTAAACAATTTATAATTTCATCATAAATTTAGGCCAAAATGTATTCTGCTCCATGTCTTTGCTAAAAAAAATCCCAATACGTTTAATTAATTGGTTTATGTGAAAGTGATAGCATTTACAAATGGCGGCATAGATACTCGGATTTTTTTTTCTACTAGTAATGGCAGCGATCAGCGGGACTGCGGCAGACATTCTGACACTGGGGGGAACTGACTTGGTGTCACTGACATCCCCAGTGACACCAATGCAGTGATCAGTGCTAAAAAAAAAGCACTGACACTGTACTAATGGCACTGGGCAGAAAGGGGTAAATATGAGGGGCGATCAAAGGGTTAACTATGTGTAGGGAGTGTTTTACTAGGGGGCGGGTGTGCTTCACTGTAAGCACACTGCTCTGGATGGCTCTGGATATGCCCAAGCTGACAGGGAGGAAGACTGTTAGTAAACAAAACAGTCTTCCTCCCCGTCAGAAATGCTCGGTAATTACTGGGCACCAGCAGGTAATTACCAGGTGGACCTGGTGATTGACAGCCATGACCGCGAATGGCAGAGTGGGTAGGGAGCGCGCGCCCCGTACCTGCATATGCTAAATCACGTAACATACGTGATTTTGCGCACTCGTGCCCCCCTGTAGCAGTATTGCTGCTATAGGGCGGTCAGGAAACGGTTAAAATGATCAGCTTTTATTTATTCACATAAAACCTTTATCCCAAAAGAAAAAAAAAGCATTTGCTGTAACTGATTATAAAGTGTAGCACTACCCCCTCAGGAGTCGCTGTGTTTTGGGTCCCCCTAAAGTTCTGCACAGCCAAGCAACACACATTTTCTTCTACACTTTGCACACAGGAGTCATTAGAAAGTTCTTGAGCTTGGTTTGGTGATTTTATTAAGGGGTTTAGATCTTGGATGGGGTTGAGGGGTGTATGGGTTGCCCAAGGAACTGTAGAAACCTGAGGACAAACTTGTTAGCAACAATGTACAAATGTGGACAAAAAAAAAACCAGTCTCCCCTTTAAGAGCATTTCAGCTTTCTGGTGTACCTCCTCGGTCCCCAGATGAATCCTCCTCTTCACACAGCTGGCTGAGGGTATTCCCTGGGTAAGGGGGCCCAGAAGCTGCCAACCTAATGCAGCAGTTCCAGATGAGGAGCTAGTTGGGTTCTCCACCTGACCACCCTCTCCCCTAAGAGTTCTCACACTGTCCTTTCTTGCAAGTTTAAAGGATTGGTGGCTGCCTTCGGTGTTGTTGGTCAATGTTAGGCTATCTCTGCAGGAGGGGGAAGGGGGTGTTGGTCGGTGTCCATGGGGGCAGACGATTTTACCCCACTGCTCCTTCCAGGAGATTGGCCAGGGTCCCTCAAACATGCAGATCTGGGCTTCCTCTCCTCCTCCACCAAGCTCTCAGTTTTCTGGAGAGGTGGGAAGGCTCCAGAAGCCCTGACCTGTTAGAGCCTCCCAGCCTGTCCTGAGGTGACCTCACTACCTCTCTCCTCAGGCTGACTCATCCCCAGGCCGACTCATCCCCAGGCTGCTACTCAGCTTCGATCTAACAAAAACCTACCTAAATAACCTGGAGGGTGTTACAAAAGTCTGGAGTTTGGCTTCAATGTGTTATTGTATTTAAATTTGAAGGTGTTTATTATTATTATTACTATTATTAATAATAATAATCCTGTATAATAATAATTATTATGCATGACATTGTTGTGGATTTTCCACACTAATCACAGACTTTTTCACAATTATAGAACTTTTATCACCATTTGTTCTTTGGCATAGCATTCTACTTTATCTGCATATATTTTATACCACACATCATTTTATATATATATTTTTTGGCGCAGCATCATATTATTAGGTTTTGCTAGTTACTGTAGATTCATCTTAAGTACTAAACCTATTTTTCACCTCTTTTAATGTCACACTATTATGTGCTAGTGACTATTATATACAGTTGTGACCAAAATTATTCAACCCCCAATGCTGTAAAGGGGTTTAGGGACTATAGTGTACATTTGGAATTGTATTCAGAATCAAATCCTACAAGGACGTTGTAACTACCCAAATGCAACTAAAATGACATCAATTGTTTATGTAATACAGTAGTAAATGGTTCTTATGTGGTTTCTTCATTGCCACAATTATTCAACCCCTTAAAGACTACCACTCTGAAGAACAGAGGTTCATACAGGTGCTTTCCATCAGGTATTGAAAACACCTGTGGATGTCACCGAGCAGCAATCAAGCATAATAAGCACCAATTAGGCAGCTTTAAAATGACTGTGATACTCAGCTCCTTCTAGACATTTACTGGTGTGGTTACAAACATGGTGAAGGCAAGAGAATGGTCCAGGAAGACAAGAGAAGAGGTGATTTCTCTTCACAGGAAGGGCAATGGCTATAAGAAGATTGCAAAGATGTTAAACATACCAAGAGACACCTTAGGAAGCATCATTCGCAAATTCAAGGCAAAGGGCACTGTTGAAACGCTACCTGGTCGTGGCAGAAAGAAGATGCTGACTTCGACTGCTGTGCGCTACCTGAAGCGTAGAGTGGAGAGAAGTCCCCGTGTGACTGCTGAGGAACTGAGAAAAGATTTGTCAGATGTGGGTACAGAAGTTTCAGCCCAGACAATAAGACGCACACTGCGTAATGAAGGCCTCCGTGCCAGAACTCCCAGGCGTACCCCCTTGCTGTCTCCAAAGAATAAGAAGAGTCGACTGCAGTATGCCAAAAGCCATGTGGACAAACCACAAAAGTTGTGGGATAGTGTTCTGTGGACTGATGAAACAAAATTAGAACTGTTTGGGCCCATGGATCAACGCTATGTTTGGAGGAGGAAGAACAAGGCCTATGATGAAAAGAACACCTTGCCTACTGTGAAGCATGGTGGAGGGTCAATCATGCTTTGGGGCTGTTTTGCTTCTGCAGGTACAGGGAAGCTTCAGCGTGTGCAAGGTACCATGAATTCTCTTCAGTACCAGGAGATATTGGATGGAAACGTGATGCAGTCCGTCACACACCTGAGGCTTGGGAGACGTTGGACCTTTCAACAGGACAATGATCCCAAGCATACCTCCAAGTCCACTAGAGCATGGTTGCAGAGGAAAGGCTGGAACATTTTGGAGTGGCCATCGCAGTCACCAGACTTAAATCCGATTGAGAACCTCTGGTGGGACTTAAAGAAAGCAGTTGCAGTGCGCAAGCCTAAGAATGTGACTGAACTGGAGGCCTTTGCCCATGAAGAATGGGCGAAGATACCCGTAGATCGCTGCAAGACACTTGTGTCAAGCTATGCTTCACGTTTAAAAGCTGTTATAACTGTAAAAGGATGCTGTACTAAGTACTAAGATTGAATGTCACTTGGGGGTTGAATAAAACTGATAATGCTGTGAGCACAGAAAAGACATTTGTGGTTATTTCATTATAACTGTTATGTTATATTTGTCTGACCTACAAGTGCCTCTTTAATGTAAATGTAAGCAAGATGACTGAATGATCAAAAGCAATGTCAAACTGGCCAAAACACTCAATTTCAGTGGGGGTTGAATAATTTTGGTCACAACTGTATCTGTTGCGCAGATTTTTAAACTTGTTTTATTTTCTATGATTGTCAGCTCTTGCGGCCCTAAGCCTTGATTGAAGCTAGGCTCACACCGCTGCAATGCGATTTTGATCTGAATTTCACTGCGATTATGTTGTGCTACTTGGATAAGGTCTTCATATTCTATGGGCCAAAATCACTCTGGAATCGCACCAAAGTAGTACAGGAATATATTCCAAAATCAGTCCATGCTGAGTCGCATTGATGTGAACGGACAATGTTAAAAACAATGTGATTTCCATTGTCATACGACCAGGGGCGTATTTACCACAAGGCAAACAAGGCATTTGTCTACGGCAGCATTTTTTTAGGGGGGCAGCGCTGCCCCCAGAAGAAGGGGCACGCGTGGCATGGGGACCAGGTGGGATCCAGGAGAGGCTGTGTAACAGTGTATACAGAATCAGACTCGCGTTCCCGGGGATCTCCGGAGCTGTGCAGATCAGTGTCTTTCTCTCTCTCCACGGGGGTGGGTTCAGTGGCCAGTGTACTGGGGGCAGTAGTGGAAGGCTCTCTCGGGTGTGGGGGGGCAGGGATGTTGTTGGTAAATGTCAGGCTCTCTCCACGGGAGGGGGGGAGAGAAGGGTGGTGTTTGTTGCTGTCAGGCTCTCTGGGGGGGGGGGTGGGTGCTGATTTTTGTGTTGCCTAGGGCAGCAGAAAACCTAAATACACCACTGCATATGACTCTGCGTGACTCACTTTCCATCTGAAATCCCACTAGTGAAAACCAGGCCTAAGGTATTTCAGGAAAGTATCACATTATGGCCACTAGATGACGCTGACAATCAAAGGAAATAAACATCATAGACAAAAAACAAGCATTAGTCATGACAGCTGTGCAGATGTTTGAGACATTCGGGTTATGCAAAAGAGAAGCACTGCAAGTAAGCATTTGAACTACTTGATTTTGCTGTGCTTTTACCTGCTATGTTTTAAGTTGGTGACAAAGTCCAAAACTGGCTACACATTATGCAATTTTTTTTTCTGTACAATTTCCTTTGGATTTACTAAAATCATATATTATGAGGTCAAACCTAAACACTTTCAAATTGTATGCAGCCAGGCAGGCCCTTGCACTACATGGTTGAAGGAAAAGGGTCGGTTCACACTATAGAAACGCAGTCCAGATGTATCCAGATGCGTTTTTGATGCGCGCCGGTGCATTTTTGGTGCGTTTCGGTGCGTTTTTTATGCATTCCAGTTCATTTTTCCCCTTTCTTTTTCTTCAATTTAAATAGGGACATGTGCGTTCCAGTGCATTTTTAGTGAGTTCTAGTGCGTTTTTGATGCGCTTTACCAGTATAGTTCTGTGCAGAAAAAATGCAGCCTACTTTTTTTTCCTGCATCCGGAATGCACTGAAACTGCAGGCACTGATGTGAACTATGACATGGGCAGCACCGTGGCTAAATGGTTAGCACTACTGCCTGGCAATACTGGGGTCGTTGGTTCAAATCCCAGCCACGGCACCTCCTGCCTGGAGTTTGCATGTTCTCCCTGTGCCTGTGTGGGTTTACTCCGGGTACCCCGGTTTCCTCCCACACTCCAAAGACATTCTGGTAGGTTAATTGGATCCTGTCTAAATTGGCCCTAGTATGTGTATGTATGAATGTGAGTTAGGGACCGTAGATTGTACACCCCTTGTGGGTTAGGGACTGATGTGAATGTACAATATAAATGTACAGTTGCAAGAAAAAGTATGTGAACCCCTTGGGATTACGTGGAGTTTTGCATTAATTGGGCATAAAATGTGCTCTGAACGTCATCTAAGTCACAACAATAGAAGAACACAGTCTGCTGAACATAATACTACACAAACATTAGATGTTGCCATGGTTTAATTGCACATAACATGTAAACATTCACAGTGCAGGGAGGAAAAAGTATGTGAACCTTTGGACTTAATAACTGGTTGACCCTCCTTTGGCACCAATAACCTCAACCAAACGTTTCCTGTAGTTGCAGATCAGACCTGCACAACGATCTGGAGTAATTTTGGACCACTCCTCTTCACTTCTGGGAGAAGTCATTAAGCTAGGGCCTCACATACTTTTTCCTCCCTGCACTGTGAATATTTACATGTTATGTGCAATTAAACCATGGCAACATCTAATGTTTGTGTAGTATTATGTTCAGCAGACTGTGTTCTTCTATTGTGACTTAGATGACGTTCAGAGCACATTTTATGCCCAATTCATGCAAAACTCCACGTAATCCCAAGGGGTTCACATACTTTTTCTTGCAACTGTAAAGCGCTGTGTGAATGGACGGCGCTAAATAAGTACCTGAAATAAATAAATGACATTGATAACCTACTTTCTGTGCATTTTGGATGCAGAAAAAAAGCAACTGAAATACATGGAGTGTGAACTGGCCCTGAAGGAAATTGAACAAGAATATTGTATAATGTGTAGCCAGATTTAAACACTAACCTCACTATATACTGTAGTTTGCATTCCCAATACAATTTCACATTGTTCAAAAAAACAAATTGGAAAACAATATTATGATTCCACGGCAGAGGGCGCCAGCTGGCTTTCCTAAAATATAACATTGGGGTCTATTTATATCCCCAGATACAAATCCTTCTCATTTTTCCATTCTTTCCCAATTATGCCACTAAAGTGAAGTGTATAAAATAATAAAGATGACGCTAAAAAAAACAATTAGTCCGCTGTCAGGAAGTTTCTGATCAAGTGTTCCTCCAATTTCAGTGGAAAAATCAATGTATGAAGGGGAAAATATATCTGCAAAATAGATTCTGCTGAATCCTCTTCCCATTTGTTGAAATACGGTGGAAGCAAGCGGGGGATTTGTCGACAGCAGCTTTATAATTAGGAGAAAATGATGAATTCAGCATTTCCCATATAGTAAAAACAAAACTAAATATTGATTTTTAGTCCCTTAAGTAGCCAATGGCAATTATAATGTTTAGGAAGCACTCTGATGTTAGGTCTGGTTCGCACCTATGCAGGTTATGGTTGATGTTTTTTTCCAGTGCATTTTTTCACGTTTTTGATGCGTGTTTAATGCGTTTCACATTTTTGGGAGGTGTCTGTTGTGGGAGAAAGCACCAAAAACGCATAAAAATGCAAGGGAGAAAAGGCACCATTTTATTTATTTCAGATACTTATATAGCACTGTCAATTTACACAGTGCTGTACATATATTGTACATTCACATCAGTCCCTAACCCTCAAGGGGCATACAATCTACGGTCCCTAACTTACATTATTATTATTATACAGGATTTATATGGGTCCAACAGTTTGCGCAGCACTTTACAATATAAGGGAGACAATACAATTACAATACATTTCAGTACAGAAGGAATATGAGGGCCTTGCTCATGGAGCTTACAATCTAAAGGAAGGGGGAGGTGATACAAATGGTGATAGCTGCGGAGTGGAGGTGAATCAAGTACAGTTCTTAGGTGGAGGTGGGGTAGACTTCCCTGAATAAGTGAGTTTTCAAAGATAGCCTAAAGGCAGACAGAGTGGGGGCTGAACAGACATACTGTGGTAGGGAGTTCCAGAGGATGGGAGAGGCTCTGGAGAAGTCCTGGATGCGATGATGAGGGAGCTAGAGAGGACGTTATCTTGGGAGGAGCGGAGTGGGTGATATCTGCAGATGAGGTTGGCAGAGTAGCTAGGGGCAGTGTTTATCAGCAAAATATTTAAATAATTACCGCGCTCTAATACCATCAAAAAGTGCAATCAAAAAGTGCAAAGTGCTTATGAAATAAATGTAAATAAAAATAATTAATATAAAGTGACTAATGTGAATAAATAAATAAAAAAGTATAAAAATAAAATAAATTAATACAATGATATCATACTAACAAATCACTATATGTGCAATCCTCATATAAATGGGTAAATATTCCATTTGTAAACCACAGGAAAATTAATGATATAATATAAAATAAAAAATCTACTGTGAAAGAAGCAGCAATACTGTCCCAAATGTGACTGTGCAAATGAGTATCCAGCCAAGACAGATATACTCTCCTTGGGTATGAAGATAAGGTCTTTGCAATAATGTTGTAAACCTGTGTGACTGCAGGGCTGTGAGGGATACTCCCTCCTCTGATCCACTCCTTAATCCTCTGCCTTTGTGTTCCTCGTATATCTCATGCAAAAGAGAAATAAAGAATATGGTGTCTTATCCCAGAGGTAAAAACAGCTTTAATGTGCTTCCATAATGCACTCACATGTCATATAATACATTGCGCTTTTAGATATATCAAAATCCACAGCTTGCAGCTAAAACAGAGCGGAGGGTGTGTGTCCACACACCTTCAGTACTCGCCGTATAGTAGATAGAGTGCGCGGTGACGTCACTGCCCCTCCCCAACGCGTTGCGCTACAGGGATTTCGTAGCTTCGTCTGGGGGATGATGTGTGATATGAGAGTGGGCATATTAACCAGCCACCTAATACTCATATTTTTCAAGTATACCTCAGTGGCTCACAAGTTAATCTGTTTTTAGGGGCAGTGTTGTGGATGGCTTTGTAAGCTGTGGTTATTATTTTGAATTTTATACATTGGGTTATTGGAAGCTAGTGAAGGGATTGGCAGAGAGAGGCAGCAGTCACTGATCGGTTGGTAAGGTGTATGAGTCTAGCATTCATACATACACATACAAGGGACAATTTAGACAGAAGCCAATTAACCTACCAGCATGTCTTTGGAGTGTGAGAGAAAACCAGAGAACCTGGAGAAAATCCACACAGGCACAGGGAGAACATGCAAACTCCAGGCAGGTGGTGCCATGGCTGGGATTTGAACCAACAACCCTGGTACTGCCAGGCAGAAATGCTAACCATTTAGGTCACTGTGCTAAGTGTAGACTATCCTAACACTTTATTACAAATTAGCTGGAAATGCACTCACATTTTGCACCAACACAATTCCATGTATAAAAAATGCAAGCACTGTGTTTTTGATGCTTTTCCCTTGCATTCCCATTGAGGTTTATGGAAGCAAAAACACAACCTGCTGCAGCAAAAAAAAAGTCCCTGAACCTTTCAAAAAGATTCACCAGTGGAAAACACACAGATGTGAACAGAACCCATCAAAAACCAGGTTAAATGGACTGTAGTGTGTTTCTGCAAAAGTGAAAATGCACTGAAAAATGCATAGGTGTGAACCAGGCCTAAAGAGGTTTTGCTGTAAGGTGGGAGTTGGTGGGAGCCATGCCATTTCTGTGTCACCAATGACAGACATGTTGGGTTGACACCATGACACCTTCAGCAACATTTTACAAACAGCCCCCTAGGCAATTCCAGATTCCATAAATATTATATACTAGAACCCGTCATTGTCAAACGCTGCAACTGCTTCCCATTACCTACGCAGCCATGGAGGTCTCCTCAGAAACAGCTGGCCCCTTGATCACCCTCCATTTGTTGTTTGCAGGGCAGGCTTCAGCCCAGGTTCACACTGATGCGGTCTGGAATTCATAGTGTTTTCTGTGCGAATTCTGCACCACAGAATTGCACCCCGTTCATGCGAACCACTGCGGTTGTAAATGTTAAGTCAACAACACCTCAAAAGCGGTCCACAAAATGCAGTGCGATGTGCAGAATCAGATCGCATAGGTGTGAATACCCATGCGATCCAATTCTAATGCGAACCAAAAAAGGGTCCTGCATGTTTTTGGTGAGGGTGCGCTGCGATTAGATCCATACAAAATGTATGGCTCCAATCGAACCGCACACAAATCGCATGTGACAGGAATGCGGTGCGGTTCCCATGCGAATGACATGCGATATACCGCACCGCATATATGTGAACCCAGGCTTAGGCTACAAATGTGCGCCCCCTAGCGGCCACTCCACTCAAACTGCGAGCATGCTAGGCGCTGCCTTTAGGGGGCGCACAATCGAAATGTCCAGCCTGTCCTGCAAACACCAGGTCAGTGGGGGATCGAGGGACCAGCAGGTGTATCATTTAAAAATGAGGAGTGCTGTATGTACTATCCAGGGGATCTGGTATTGTATTGGGGGCTTGGTGAACTTAGACTTTAAAACAGAACTAAACTGTACCTGAGCGCCACAAAACTGAAAACACTATTCCATTAATTTTCAATATTCCAATCAAACTCCCTAATCCACCCATGTCTCCATACTTTATTCTGTTAAGAAGTCACTTTGAAAATCAGCCCCCCCCCCCCCCCTAGCATTTCAAGCTGCGGCCATCTTGGGTAAGGGCAAATGAATCATGTAGCATTTACTTTCTGGTATCCATCGGCCCTTAGCTCAGGCTTGCAAAAAGGAGGGTGTGCTTAGCTGAGGAAGCCCCTTCTCCCATGATGACTTCTGGGATGTATGACATCATTTCGGCCGAAGCCAGAAAATAGGAAGTAACTGAAGAAATGTAAAATAAAAAGAAGAAAAAAAAATTTAAAAACAAGTAAATATAATCTACCTTTGTATCTATTTACTAATGCTAGTGGCGTAGTCAATGCTGAATGAGACAGTAAAGTTCTGCTTTAAATTCATCTATGAGAGCGACTACAAGAGGCACAGGGCCCCCTATAAACAAAGTGTTTTTCCATATAAAGGAAGATGATTTCTCTGACATGAATGGGTGGAATGTTATGTGTTCTGTCCAGATATAAATAGCTGATTTCTATTTAGGTTTCTCTACCACGCTATTAAAGTCACATATCTGTCAAGTTTGGGTTGTAGCAGTATATCTGTTATAGCTAAGATTATTATAATAATACAGGATTTATATAGAGAAAAGAGGACTCTGCCCCTGAGAGCTTTCAATCTAAAATGAAGGGGCAAGAGGTAATAAGTGTGAGGGATGAGCTGGTGGAGAAAGGAAAATTCCAGTTGTGGAGGCAGGATAGGCTGCCCTTAAGAGATACGATTTCAGGGTTTGCCTAACGAGGACAGAGTGGGAGATAGCTGGACAGATTGGGGTAGGGAGTTTCAGAGGATGGGAGAGGCTCTGGAGAAATCCTGGAGGTGAGCACTGGGGAGAGGAGATGAAGGCGCTAAAGAGATGGAGGTCCTGGGTGGAGCAGAGAGGAGGGTCTGGGTGATATTTTGGGATGAGGCTGGTGATGTTGTAGATGGCTTTATAGTTTGTCGTTAGTATTTATAATTTTTTTTTTGTTGGACAATGGAAGCCAATGGAGGACTGTCTTCTGGAACAGCGTGAGGAAAGTATTGCCGATAACCAGAAAGTGTATTTACATTGTGATCTGCTGTGATTGGACACAGATGATCACGTGGTAAAGGGCCACTGTGCTTGACCCTTTACCGTGATTTGTGATCAGAAGGACACAGCGATCACAGAGAGCTCCATGAGCGCACTGCAGCGGGGCGCAGTTCTGGGAGGACATCAATAGACATTCTCCCAGAACTGGATGACCACGCTGTAGCCATCATTCGGCTATAGCGTGGTAGGCAAGTGGTTAATAAACACACTCACCTGTCTCAGGATCCAGTGATATGCTCAGCTGAGCCATCCCTTCTCTCCCTATTCTCTCCATGGCACCCGGCTGAGACAGCTTGCGGCTTCACATCTGGGGAAGGCTTTTGGAGGCTTGTTTAGACATCACCTAAAACAGGGTTTGAAATTTCCACTTGCCTGCTCGCATTTGACTAATGAAATTAACATGGGGGCGAGTGTGTCCCATGCGCCACATCGGAGGGTGGGGGCGGGTGCTACCAGCAGCACCAACCTGCTCCGAGCACTGTGTTGAGGGGGGGGCACACTGCTGGTGCCGTTACTCAGTGACCGGAGTGATCGCAGTTTCACTCCTGTCACAGGGAGCAGCTGCTGACACTTGCTGAAGGGAGGACTAGGCTTTCTCCTCCCTCCTGCCTGCAGGGGGCAATAGACAGCCGGCACTAAGGTGTGAAGGCAGAGTGTCCTTCCTCTCTCCCCTTGTCATGTGACTTATCACATGACCAAAGGAGGAAAAGAAGGAGAAGCTGCATTCACAAGACGATCTGTGAGTACAAGTGGGAAGGGTGAGGTTACACTTCTGGGGACACCTGATGTAAAGGGGGGCTTTGATAGGAACATCTTATATAAAGGGGGACTCTGATGGGAACACCTTATATAAAGGGGGACTCTAATGGGGACACCTGATGTAAAGGGGGACTCTGATGGGAACATCTTATATAAAGGGGGACTCTGATGGGAACACCTTATATAAAGGGGGACTCTGATGGGGACACCTGATGTAAAGGGGGACTTTGATGGGGACACCTTATATAAAGGGGGACTCTGATGGGGACACCTGATGTAAAGGGGAACTCTGATGGGGACACCTGATGTAAAGGGGGACTCTGATGGGGACACCTGATGTAAAGGGGGACTCTGATGGGGACACCTTATATAAAGGGGGACTCTGATGGGGACACCTGATGTAAAGGGGGACTCTGATGGGGACACCTGATGTAAGGGGGGACTCTGATGGGGACACCTTATATAAAGGGGGACTCTGATGGGGATACCTGATGTAAAGGGGGACTCAGATGGGGACACCTGATGTAAAGCGGGACTCTGATGGGGGCACTTATTTTCATTTTATGTTTACATTGTTCTATGTTAAACACTTGCCCTCTAGACTCTATTAAGCTATTGCTGTTATGTTTAAATAGACATAATAAAGCTATTTTATAATTGCAGTTTATTATATTTTGGACTCTTTATTCTAAAGAAAAATGTAATTTCATAAGGCGGCGTGGTTGGGGGCAGGGCCAGGGGCGGGGTTGGAGGACAGTCCTGGGGTGGGGTTGGAGGCGGACCTGGGCAAGGTCTGGTGGGACAACTGGTGAAGAGTAAGGTTTTTGCCTGGCTAGTAGGTCTAGACTTGAAATTTTAAGCCCTGAAAAGTACCTGAAGAGAAGAACAGAATGTCTTAATATTCTATTCTACAAGTCATCTTACCTATAGCTGCCACTCATCCTTCTTAGTTTTACATCTAGAAAGTTATTCATTATATTAGAGAAAAACAAGAATTTCCTAAACTTTTTTCACAAATGAAAAAAAAAACCTTCTTATTGTTTTTCTCTACCTCCTTCTAATAACCTCCATGAGCAAACAAACCTCTCCTTTTCCCTCTCACTTTCATTTGTTTGAAATGAGCAGTGCACATTAGTAACGATCATCCAAAAAACAAAACCAGCGCTCAAATCTTCATGCTGACTAGGGGTACTGTGACTGTCATTCACTGAGGTGCAGCCCTTGGAAGTTCGGGAAAACTTGGTACTGGTGAAGAAAAGCAAAAAACAGGGCGCACTCTCTTCGTGCGTTACCGTGGTGAAACACGAGTTTATTAAAATGCATAAAAGTGCATACTCACAAACAGGGGCGGACTGACCATTTGGAAACTCGGGCACTGCCCGAGGGCCCAAGGTCAGCAGGGGGCCCCATGAGATGCCCCTGGTACCTTTTCCATAGGCTTTTTTGAGTTTGGGCAAGGACACAGGGGCCCCATGATCCCCTATTGCCCGGGGGCCCCATGAGTTGTCAGTCCGCCCCTGCTCACAAACCAAAGGAGATCAAAACAGAGACAAAGAGTCAGTGGTGACGGTCCCAAATGACGGGAGACCCTTGATGAAGAAGGCTGATGCGCTTCGGGAGACGTACTTCCTTCTTCAGAGCTTAGTAACGATCATGTACACTGCTCTATGTACACTGCAAATCCCATAGTCCATCCCAGGAGCGAGCAAGAGAGGGAGGCTACATTCCTATATACAGTGGGACCCCAAAGAATAAACATAGCCACCCTCTACTAGCTAGTCAGATCACAACAGCAAAAAAAAAAAGAATTTGGTTTCCACTTCCTCCTCCCCATGTTTCTCAGTATGTAAGGGAGGTAAGAGCGGGTGGTTGTTTGTGACGTCCTCCATGTTTTCCCTTCTTGTTGGGTGCAAAGGGTCACATGAAAGGCCTACCCCCAGGGTGGGTTCTTCTGGGTTGCACGAGGCACCTGAGACAAGATCACTCTCCTACACATGGGGTACCTTTGCTTTAGTAGCAATTTCACCAATGCCCTGGGACAAGCCTGAGGTTGCTGTCAGGGAATGTTCAACCCTACGGCCGACACCATGTACACTTGCACAACTGTTCTTCAGTTACTCTCGGGTCCCCGTGTAAATGTCCATCTTCCCACTGTAGCTTGCAATTAGGCGCTCCGTGTCAAACACTAACCACAGCGACCTGCCCAGCATTTCCCACGACCAGTTCCAGTAGTAGCATGGAACTCCACTGTGCACACAACATGGGCTCCAAGGTGTACTTGACTTTAACTCTTGAACTTCCATACCTCTGTACTAGATGGGGACCTCTGCAGTGCAGTTCTGCTCCAGTTGCTATTGGAGAAGGAATGCGGCAATATGGAGTGAGGACAACATCTCCCTCACGGCTAGAGATAATTCCACCTATAACAAGTAAATGTTTACAACAGGTTGCTTGCTGATTGTACCTTCATTGCTCATTGCAACCAGATGTACAACTTGCAATAGAATGACTCTTAATGTGCTGACTCTTCATACCCCATGTGCTAGTGACCCAAAATTTTAGACTAAGTGCAAAATTGTGCCGGTTACTTGCATTACACCCTTTATTAGTAATTTCCGACCAGGCAAAAGGCAAAAGGCAAAGTTTCAATGCTTTACTTGGGTTAAAGTACAACATTACACAATAGTCCAAAGCAGACATGACAGTCCAGTATAACTTCTTCCTAAGTCCTAACCAGGCTATGTGCTGCCCCAGCATACCTGCAGATCACAGCATCCATCAGACATTCTCCAGTAGCTGGTGTCTTCAGGACAAACCCCAAGTTCAGATGACTTTACATCTTGATGGCAGACTGTGTCATGTTTAGGCTCTTTTTCGGGTGTAGGCCTCCTCAGGGAACTTGGAAAATGGGCAAGACTGTGTAACACTGAACAAGCAAGGTCAGGTCATCACTTCCAGCAGCTCTCGGCCCACTGTCCTATTTTATATGCACAGGTGCAGGAGGTCAGACCCAAGGGGTTTAGACAGGGCTGCTGTTAGAAACCACGGGGCCCCATACAGGCAAACTAACAGGGCCCCCTTCAAAAACACAGTTTACTATGCTTCAGTTATGAATTAACACAGTGAGTGAAGGGAAGGGGGTTGGTTAATTTGACGTGTTTATCGTACCATTCCCCTACTCTCCATACTGAAGGATCTTATTGTGTGCTTGCAGCTGCAAGGAGAGGAGGGAAGCCGGCACTGTGGTACCCAAGCAGCTGGGTGAAGAAATGTGCACAGGGAGGGTGATCGGCATGGTAGATGGGGGGAGGCAATTACTGGAACCGATCCCCTGTATGGCTCTCTCTGCAGCAGCTGAAATCCAGCTTTTAGATGCTGCAGAGAGGGTCATGCAGAGGATCGATTCCAATAATTGCCCCCCCCCACCGTGCCGATCACCCTCACCCCACAACATCCAATTCACCCAGCGGCCTGAGTCCCTCTGCTGGCTTGGACCCCATACAGAATGACTGGTGGTATCCCCTTATCCATGGCACTGGGTTTAGATACACCTTAACCTCTTCATGTCTTTAGGCCATTTTCACGTCCTGGAATCTGAAGCCATGAGCTTGGTGTTTTATTTTTTTCAGCTGTAGACCTGTAAACATGATCCAACTTGCTCTACAACCACCTGATCACTTTTACAGTAGTAAGAAAGGACAATCACTCACTGTTAAGTAGAACATTTTCGATAGAATCATCTTTGGATCCAACTTGCGAAACTCAAAGTCGTGGGACATGTGAAATGCCATGCTTTTCCATGAAAACCATTCCAATTACTACTTCTGAAGTCACTGCAACTTCAGAATGGGTTCCTGCACTGCTTTGACACAACTTTCTTGCAACTTGAGTGCCACAGAGTGTAAAAGTTGGATGAAAGTCACACTCCAATGTTGCACTGAAAATCGTGCAACTTTGGAGTCACATAGTATGAACGAAGTCTAAAGGAGGATTATATAGGGTTATACATCAGTTCTTTTTTTACTGTCTGTGTCCCATTGAGGAGATTTTTCTTTACTTCCTGACCCAAAGCCAAAACAGGAAGTGAGAGGAAATCCCTCCAAAGTGAGGGAATTCCTTTTTGTCACCAGAGCTAATGTCCCTATTAGAACATTTTCACTCTTTTCCTGTTTTGGTGACAACCCAAAATTTGGGATTTTGTTTTACTTTGACTCTGGGTGATAACAGTACAAATAGAGAAGTGAATATTCCTAACAGGGACACATCAATAAAGTTCTAATCCATGCCCACCCTGTCCAAAACTAAACTAAAAAAAGGAGAAAGTTTTGCTTTTAGCTCCACTTTTACTTTAGAGTGAAGGTCTACGTAGAGCGTGGGGTTATCTGACAAAATCATTATTATAATAATAATATGGATAACGCCTCTATACATATTTCATCCCTATGTACTGCATTCATACAAAAGGAACCCTGTGGACAGTCAAGAACTCATTCTAATACATAAAATAAAATAATTCTTTTGACTTTGCTCCGTCAGCTCCAGTGATCGAGTCTTTCCAGTAGTCAAAGCCAAATCAATCATTACTGAACACCCTCCCATCCTGTTTTCTCATGGTCTTATGGAAATTGCCACAATGATAAGCATTCCTCCCACCATCGGTTTTCTGTGTCACAAAACACAGTAAGGGACGGCTAATGCCAGAACATGAGAGCAGTCATAATTTATGCATGCACAGTTGGAACTGGGCTCCTAGGACAGGGCAGGTCCACGCGTTGAAGAACACCCTTATTTTTAACCCCTATCCCTCCCCAGTCTTTAATAGATAAGTTAGACTTTGGATCAACCCTTAACCACTTCAATACAAGGCACGTTCACCCCCATCCTGCCTAGGCCAATTTTCAGCTTTTGGACTTTGAATGACAATTGCGCGGTCATTAAATTTTTATCATTTTTTTTAGACAGATAGAGCTTTCTTTTGGTGGTATTTAATCACCACTGGGTTATTCCTTTTTTGCTAAGCAAACGAAAAAAAAAAAAATGTTTTTGCTTAGTTTTTGTTTTAAAATTTTGCAAATAAATAGTATTTGCAAAATAATTTTTCTTAGTTTCTGCTACAAAATTTTGCAAATAAGGCCCCTTTCACACAAGGTGGACCCGTCAATGGACCTGCTTGCTCAGCGGGGGATTAGTCCGCTGATCCCCACTTAGCAAGTGGATGACAGGTCCGCTTATGCAGAGCGGACACGGACACAGTCTGCTGTCCTCCAGGGGCTGTCGGATGCAAACAGTTTCCACCCGACTGTTATCTGATCAGCCAGAGAGATGGGGAACAGATCCCCATCCATCTTTTTATAGCAGACAGGATCGGATGCAGGTGGATGTAAACGGACATAAAGAGCAATGGAGCGTTCGATCGGGTCCGCATGTGTGAAAGGGGACTAAGTAATTTTTCTTCTTCACTTATTTGCTCTGATGAGGCTGCACTGATGGACACTGATGAAGCTGCAAAGGTGGACATTGATGAGGCTGCACTGATAACCTGGACTGATGGACACTGATGAGGAGGCACTGATGAGGCTGCACAGATGGACACTGATAGGTGGCATTAATATAATGCACTGATGGGCACTGATTAGCACTGATGGGGCTGCACTGATATTCAGGGCACTGATGATCAGTGCCATCATTATCAGTGTAAATCATGTACTGACAGTCTTGCTGGTTATCGGCTTTCCTTTCTTCACACAGACACAGCATGGGAGGGAAGGAATGCCTACAACCGGCAAGTCTGTTTACATGTGATTAGCTGTGATTGAACACAGCTGATTACATGGTAAAGGGCCACTGTGGTTGGCCACAGGGATTTGAAAAATTTGAAAAGCCCTCTAGCCCGAACTGACATCCCTATAAGGAGAGGAGAGAATCTGGAGCATCTGCCTCCATCTGCCACCAAGGTATACAGTACATCCCCACATTTCCTTCTCTCCCACTCTCCGCTCAGCATGGGATTGGTGCGGGGAGGTTTCCCGCACCTCTCCTGTGTGAACTCATGCTATAACAAGCCTGGGTTCACACAGAAGCAGTGGAGAAACTACTTGGGATTTGGACAGGAATCGCATTCCTGTTCAAATTGCATGCTATTCTTTGTGGTGCAAATTGCATCCATACATTTTGTATAGACACAAATCGCACCGAAAAGTATCAGTTTATGGTACTCCTGAAAATACTCGGTATTGGTGCATTCCTAATGCACCCCTTTGCAGTAACTTCAGAACAGACAAAGAACAGTTAATAAACTGAACATCTTGATGGCACAGTCCAGCAGTGTAATGAACACATGGTAACAGTCCTTCCCTAACTGTCTAAATGCAGGCTGTTCAGTGCATACCTTCCCGAAGGTAAAAGTCTGTAGTTTGGCAGACTCCTGGCCCCAGATGAACTCCCCCTTGAGGATGCTCTGCATGTTGTTGAGGGTTACATCTTCCTCTTTGCCTCTGGTCTTCTTTCCATCATTGTCTTTGTGAAGAAACCTCTGTGAGGGTAACCTTCTGTGTGAGTTTTTGAAATTTGCATTTGAATAAAAGTGTGCGCAAAGCCCTGAAAAGAAATGCCTGTAGCAAAAAAGAAAGAAGAAATGGCGCAGGGCATACATGACTAGGCCCAGAGTGGGGAAGGAGGAACAGAAAGGGTTAAGGCAGATCCAAGGGGTTTGTTTTTGATAGTGGGGGTATTTGGTTGGTGGAAGGTTGAGAGTAGGTGGGGTTTCCTGCATCTTAGGGTGGGGGGTTTCAGTGAGGGGGCGTCAGTTTGAGCTGGACGTCAGGAGTGAGAGCTTCCTTCCTGCCCTACCTGTTTTTGGTGAGTATTGGGTCCCTCCAGGTAAAGGGGGGTTATGTTGGTTCCTGGGCGGTTGTTGGTCTTTGGAGGCGGTTCTTATCTTGGAATGTAAAAACAATGGTGTGGGACCCATCGGTGGTATGGGATGTCCGGGGACATTCCCAGTTAACCAAGGTTTAACTGGAAGGTGGTGGTGCTGCACTGCGGACGGTATGGTTGTCTCCGAGCTGGTTGGTTGCGGCTGGAGGCCTAGTGTATATGGTTGTCCGCAGGTGCATTTCGGATTGTTTGGGGGTGCCTTCGAAGACCAACAACAATTCTTTGGGTTTCTGTTAAAAGGAATGGTTGGTGTATTTAAATTTGTGTTGTTAATAAAAGGCCATGTTGGCCATTTACTCCAAAATTGGTGTCATGTTTTTTGTAAGTATAATTGGTTAAGGGGAAAGGGGGGTTTGTACGGAACGGTCATGGTGGTAATGGGGAGTGGACAAGCCTATCTCTGGTGCAATAGTCATGTACTTCACTGGCTCGACTGATGTCCATGAAAAATGCTACATTTGAGTGAACCACCACAGTAGTAAAGATCAACAGTCAAGCAGAGGTTTGTCAAGGTGCAGTGTGAAAGATGATTAGTTGGTCAAGTGGGGGAATCGCATACAGTGGCCAATGTGAAGATTTTGGGTGTAAGATTAGGAAGTAGGGATTGAGAAAGGCATGGTGGATAGTTAAGGTGGAAATAGGAGGAAGATAGTAAGGAAAAATAGGAATTAAAGGGAGTGAGCAGAAAAGAAAAAAAAGACAAGCAGTGGGGTGTTGACAGCCCCCAAGGGCTCAAAATGTTAAATAGAGCTAAATGTTCAAAGATAACTGAGAAAAGATCAATTCAGCAAGGGAAGTGCCTAGGGTTTCTAGACTTTGAGAATTGTTGGTTAAAAGTTGGTGAGGATTCACATTTACAAGCTGTGTATTTGACTTCCAGCAGGTTGACTTTGGGTTTCCTCCAGGCATTGGCAATAGCTTGTTTAACCACTATAAAAATTTGCAAGTTCTTGTGCAGGATTAGAGAGACATACATTTTGGAATAGTAATGTAAAACAAAGTTTTAATAAGACCAGACCACGATATTAGATTTGGACAGGACTACCAGATGTAAATTACGGAAGATAACATTTTAATTTGGGCAGCATTTAAGGCCTCATGTTCAGCCAGGATCTATGGAGCTCCACAAGAATCAACCTGAAGACCATTTTATCAATTGTTTATTCATTTTAGGGAAGGATAATTTAAAATGTATTTTTATTCAGAACAGATAAGATTGAGAAAAATCTACAGCAGGGGTGTCCAAACTTTTTTCAAAGAGGGCCAGATTGGATGAAGTGAACATGGTGGAGGGCCGAACATTTTTCCGAACATTCTTTGAACCATTACAATTAAATGCAAATAAATTATTTTATGCCAAGTTAATTGCAAACGACATACTTTTCATTTCATAACATTAAGATCAACTGACAGCTGAGTTTTCAGAATGTATTGAAAATAAATTTAAAAAAAACTTACCTGCACTAATGTGAAGGGTGAAAAAGGTAGCTGGAGCTGAAGTCTCTGCACTAATGTGAAGGGTGAAAAAGGTAGCTGGAGCTGAAGTCTCTGCTCGGCAGCCGGGAGGGGAAGAGAAACACACTTCACGCTGGAAGCCCGGCCCTGGCGTCACCTCCCTCTGTCGCTCCCAGCGCGGCGCAGTCACGCATGCGCACTGCTCTCAAGCAGAAGACTGTCTGCCACAGAAGGGAGGGCCGTGCGACAGCCGCATTTACACAGACCAGGGAGAACGCGCCGCAGTCAGGCGTGCGCACTGCCCTCTGCTCTCAAGCAGAAGACTGTCTGCCATAGAAGGGAGGGCCGTGGGAGGGCCACATTACACAGAGCAGGGAGGGCTGTTGGAGGGCCGTATTAAACCGACCCCCGGACCGTAAATGGCCCGCGGGCCGGACTTTGGACATGCCTGATCTACAGTATATATTACTCTCCAGAAATCTAAACTTCAACAAAAGTCTAAAGTGAACCAGAACTTCAGGCATTTTGTAGGTAATATAGTTTTCCATGTTGCTAGGAAAAAACTCCAAAATAAGAACATATGTTGCAAAATATCGAAAGCAATATGCTACATATATAGGGAAATGTGTAGAACTCATGAAGAGGAAATCATTTTCATAATTCAAACCAAAAGGAAAGCCTGACTTAGAAATTACTACCCATTCTAAAAATTTAGAGAGGGCCTTTTAAGAAGTATACAAGAGTGAGCGTTCAATGAAACAAAGACAAAGAAAATTAAAACCCAAGGAAATGTGGGGGGAATAGGAAGCTACTGAAAAGAAGTTCCATCCCAGTTTTATATACAACCAAAGCAAAGCTTGCTCTGTTAATAACAATGATAGATTATTGCATGGCGGAGTAATTGTCAGTCAAACTATCACAGCTCTGAAAACTAAAAAATGTCCTGATAATGAAGGGGTATTACAGGCTGGTATTGAAGTGGTTAAACTTAAAATTGGAGCTTCACACTTTATGATACATATAACAAATGAATTATAACTCCTCATATATTTGTCATCCAAGAAAAGCAAAGAACACAAAAGAAAGAGAGCTTTCTGGAGGTGCCAGGTGGCCGGGACAGGTTGAGGCGGAATCTTCAGGGGCCACTTTCAGTTTCTGGTGGCATAACACCTAGGACCGCTGCATTCGGTGGTCTCCAGCTCTGGTGGGAGCGAAGCAGCAGCGTTCCTTGGATATAATACCCAAGCTGTCAGTGTTGGTGCCTGTAGAGGAGCTGTCAGTGTTGGTGCCTGTAGAGGAGCTGTCAGTGTTGGTGCCTGTAGAGGAGCTGTCAGTGTTGGTGCCTGTAGAGGAGCTGTCAGTGTTGGTGCCTGTAGAGGCACTTTTACATGTGAATGGTGATATGACATTGGTTTATCAGTAAACAATACATTATAAAGCTTTATTTTTTTTACTCATGTGAAGTTGGTTTTGTGGAGTGGGGGAGAGCCAATTAGAAGTTCTTTGAATCAAAGAGGTCAGATTGGTTTGGTGAGTGAGCATGTTGGCCAGGGGGAGCCTTCTCTATGTGGTGATGCGTGCGGGCCATGGATAAGGGGGTACCACCAGTCCTCCTGTACGGGGCACTGGCCATCAGGAGGGCACGAGCAGCTGGGTGAATCGGATGTGGGCAGAGAGGGTGATTTGCATGGGGGGGGCAATTACTGGAGCTGATCCCTTGTATGGCTCTCTTTACAGCAACTGAATGCTTTCTTCTACTTCTCTCCCTCCCGCTGGCTTTCAGCTGCTTCAGAGAGAGCCACACAGGGGATCAGTTCCAGCAATCGCCTAACCCCTCCCCCCCCATCCACCATGCCGATCACCCTCCCTGTGCACATTTGATTCACCTAGCTTTGTCACATGCCTGATGAAGGGGTCCTACGAGACTCTGAAACGTTGCCTTGCTGTAACTATGTGATTATTCATTAAAACCTTTAGACCCATATTGGTGATGCTCGGTGTGCTGGTGACATTTTCCCTTGCAGTTCCAGTAATTGTCCCCTCCACTGCACTCATCACCCTCCCTGTGCACCATACGTTTCCCCCTGCTGCCCAGGACCTCTGTGTGCCCCCACCCCGTAGTGCTGCTGGCATCCCTTCTCTCCTTCATATCGGCAGCTGTATGCACACAATTGGATCCTTCAAGATGGAGAGTGGAATAAGGGTCCAGTAAATATGTCACATTTACCAGCCCCCTCCTTTCCTGAATGAACACAATGAGTGATCGGTACCAGTCATTCACTGTATTCAATCATAACTGAAGCATATTAAACTGTATTTTTTGGGGGGGTTGGGGGGGGGGGGCTGTCAGGTTGGCTGTTAGATAACACGATCTAACTGCATTCCTGTGTGAGGGATCGCAAACACGGCTGGAAATGATTATACTTCTACTAGGCTTCAGAATGCACAGCACATGTGGACTTTTTAGTGTTCTTTTGGTTTATTTAGCCATGTATTTCACTTGTTTCAGTAATTGTACAAATGGGGCACATGTGGATGGTTGATTTTATGTATTCACTGCACATATGGGTCACCACAGACTTTTTTTTATAATTTCTTTTATGTTCTTTGCTTTTTTGAATGACAAATTGATGAGGGGTTACAATTCATTTGTTATACATTACATAAAGTGTGAAGAGTGTGAAATATTACACTTTAAAGGGGTAGCTACAGATATATTTATTAGCCCTTTAATAGGGATTGCTGCACAATTTTTATTGAGTACGTAGGATAAAGACGAAGGCTTAATATTAATTTTTATGAAGTGGTTAAAGCAAAAGTTTTACCCATTCAGGATGAAGCAGCAGGTTTGGACTAATCTGTCCATCTCCTGCATATACTTTTAAGATTGAATCCAATGGTGGTCATACATGCTTTGACTTTATTATCTGACCGACGGGTGATTTGATCAGAAAGGCCCTTTCACATGCTCAGCGGGGATCAGCGGACAGATGACAAGTCCATGTTCACAGGGTGCACACAGAGTGCACAGGGATGCAGCCTGCTGTTCTCTATGGGATGGTCAGATGTAAAGGGACCGCCTGTCCATTTACTTCTGACTGTCATCTGATTCGATCTGCTAGGCGGATGGGAATTGGATCCCCCATTTGTCTGTTTTTAGCGAATCAGATAGGATGCAGGCGGGTGTAAGCGAACACGTGTCCATTTACATCCGCCTCCCCATAGAGAACAATCGGTGGTCCGATCGAGTTCACTTGAAAAATGGACAGAACCGAACGGTCTGCCCATGTGAAAGGGCACGAACAATTGAATCTGCAAACAATCGATAGCCATAACTTCCCTTATGATCAATTTAGACCTGTTTGAAATTGGATACGATCAAACTGAGTTCATCGGCCAGGGCGGAAAATTATTAATTCTTTTGCATCAATCGGATGCTTTGGTCATGAGTACAATCGCATGACTGCAGTATTGCAGATACTTAATGGCTGCCGTAACCTTTTGTTTTTATACCACCCCCTTTACTTGCGTCACCCCCCACCCCACCAATAATAGACAACACAATCTTATTACTTGGAATTCAAAAGGCCATAGCAGCCATTTTTATTGGAAGAACAATAAAATACAACTTTATTAAAAAACTTACATCTTTCTTTTATTAAACATGTGTACATAACTGACCACAATGTAATTACTGTAACTAACCTCCTTAACCCCTTGACGCTGATCGCGCGCAAATATGCAGCCTCTCGGCGTCTGGGCCTTGATGCCGAGCAGCCACACATTTGCATTCAATTAGAAAATACATATGCACTGAGAGCGCGTGCCCTGTGCGCTCCCAGCACATTTGTCCATGACTCCCAGAAAGGTCCCAATCTCCCCTTTCGATCGGGACCTTTTTCCGATCATGTGACCACCGTGACGGCGAATCATGGAGGTCACATGACCCTAAAATCCTGCCCCTCCTTCTGAAACTCTTAAAGGGCTGGGAGGTGCCGGTGCAAAGGTTAAAGTCCAAAGGTCTTCTAAGGCAACTGGTATTCAACTGACCGGCTATATCTACCACCACATTGACTTCAAGGCCCCCAGCCACAGGACAATTTAACATCCTTAATACAGCCAAATGACTCTTAATATATTACTCCTTCACTTAACTAGGGAAGGTACACCCATACCTGAGATGGGCCCAACCCGCTCATTCTCCAACAGTTTTACCAGTCACTGCCTTAAAAGACCCTGAGACCCCCAGCCAACTGCTATGACAGAGCCCAAAACAAAAATGAAGAACACCCCCAAAAGGAGAAAAACCTCAAGGCCATTAACACAAGGTGAAAAACACCCGTAGCCAAATAAGTATCACGGGCGGGAGGGAGGGAGAAGCTCATTCTCTGCTGTACCAGCTCCGACTGACCCTGAGGATAGCTGCTCCACCCCTATTCTCCTTCCAGGGTCCACCCTGCCTCGCCCTGTCCTCCCCATGTTCCTCCAATCAAACGGGACACTCAAACTTTAAACAAAGCTAACTAATTCTTTAACCCCTTGTTACTCCAGCATGTCCAGCAAACACAGTCATGTCTGGCTTTACACCTATGCTGCCCATCTAGCTCCAGGCCCTGTTCTTTTCAATTGATCAAACTATGAGATGATATGGTGGAAGCAGACATCCCATTGATAACTTATTGATTGTAGGTTATGATCGAATCATACCTATCAAATGAAATTCACTCCCCCATGTGTGCGTTATGCATTGAATGGGTTGTCAACTACAGATTGATCCTCTGAGTAGATCAGTCGGAAAATAAATTGATAGTTTATCGAAGTATTTACTGTATGGCCACCAATATGGTGGCCATAAAAATAATGGTCTGATCAAACGATTCTTTACAGATATGGATAATTTGTTAAAATCTATGAATTGTAATGAAATGAAAAACAAATACTGTGCCATCAAATTATTTTGAGCAAAAACAATATTTATTCTTTTTAAAAGAAATTATTCGGTTTAGTTTAGGCTGAAGAGATTATAGAAAAATAAATTATTCAATATGATTTTTAAGTATGTGGCACATTGATTGATCTTTCCAACCGGACAGTAATTTGGACAGTAATTGTGGCCACATGCCTTTGATTGTATAATACGATCAATGTGTGATTCAATTGAAATACTCAAATCGGCAAACAATCAGAAAACTTCCCTTCTGATCATTTTAGTCTCAGTTTAGATTGGATTTGATCAAAGTGAAAGTAAAGTAAATTGGTCCAGGCGTAAAATGATTGATCATTATGCATTGATCAGCCGCACTCAGATACTTTGTTCTTAAATACGACTGTATTTCAATCAATCCCATTATGAGATTACATGGTGAAAACAGAGATGCGATCAATAATTTGTGATCATAAGTTTCACCTGTATCTTTCCTTTCCCATGCATGGCATATTGATCAATTGGGTTGTAGACTATTGATTGATTATTCCTATCGAAGTAGATTGATCTGAAAAGAATGGATCGTTTATCAAAGTGAGTATATCCACTCTTTCATCGATTATTCCTGTCTATTAATACAAGCTGGCTGGTGTGCAAGTGCAATGTGGCGGGGCAATTACAGTGTCGATGCACCGATCAAGGCACACCACACTGTTTCATTTTTTAACAAACTTTATTGAAATGTCAAACAGTAACATTTTATAAAGTTATGTGGGCCGCCACGTGGTGCGAGGCAATGGATTGCCTTGTGCTATGTTTCATTGGAAAAAAGTATGACCTGCTGTACTTTTTTTTCAGCACGGGCAACGAGGTGGTATGTACCAGGCACATAGTGAAGAAGTCATTTCACCTTGTTTTACAGTCAGACCACGCTGGAAAAGCCGCCCAACGCAGTCCCAGCCTGAGCCTTGATTTGATCAAATCACACATCAATCGCATAATAAACTCAAAGCATGTATAACAATGGAAATCCACTTCCCTGTGTGTGGTATATGATCCGTTGGGTTGTCGGCTATCGGAAGAGATCGATCAGAAAATAACTCAATCATTTATTGAACTGTGTATGCCCCCCATTAGAATTCTGCTTAAAATGCAGAACGGATTGCCGGCGTCTATTGCTCTATATGTAGCACACACAATTGTCCTCATCATAAATGACCCCGTCATCCACAGTGCCCTCCGTGTTGCGATCTCACTGTTTATGTACTGTTTATAGTCTGTTTTCAAGCATTAATTAAAAGATCAGCTCAACTTCGGAGGTTCGGTTGCTAGGCAGCTGTTATCTGTGTATAATATGACTGCTCAGAGTAACTGCTGACCCACAGAGATACCGGCTTATTGTTTTCTGTACTAGCTAATTGTTCCATTGTCACATGGACTTGTGCACTTTTTTTCCCCTAATCACCAATTTCTGTATTATTGGAGAAGAAGATACACTAGCCAGGAAAAATAAAACAGACATGAAAGGGACAGTGTAGTGTATTTCTGTGATTGCATATTTGTTTTTTACAGCAGAATTTTCCTGAATAAAATGTTGATATGTTAGTTACAAGCTAGATCTTCCATATTTTATTTGCAATATTAAACAAAGAAAACTGAAGATCAGCCACCAGAGGGAGCTCTCAGTGCAATTTCAATGTCACACTCTAAGGCAGCGATTCTCAATCAGGGTTCTGTGGAAGTTTGCTATGGGGTTCCTTCAGCTGTGGCTGGCTGACCTCCCATCTGATAGTGCCTGCACAGTTCTGGAGTCAATGCCACTTGGTAGAGCCAGCTGCATGAAGTCAGTAATCTTTTCAGCTATCCATAGGGGTTGCGTTCTGAGTACCACTGTAAAAGTTGCATTATTACCACTGACCACCAATGTAAAGGGATTTTTTTTTCACTGACAACCAATTAAATGGTTTTAGCAAGGGTTCTTCAAGACCTGAAATTTTTGCAGGGGTTCCTCTGGGGTAAAAGGGTTGATAAAAACTAGTTCTCATTTACACTAAGGCAGTAAAGACATAAGGTTCAGCCGCATTTTTTCCAGCCCCTCAACCGTTCCCTTTTTAGCTGAAAAGGCAGTGGTTGGGGGTGTACAATTGCCATGGTCCCTGCAGGAACTACAGTCAGGTCCATAAATACTGGGACATCGACACAATTCTAACATTTTTGGCTCTATTCACCACCACAATGGATTTGAAATGGAACGAACACAATGTGCTTTAACTGCAGATTGTCAGCTTTAATTTGAGGGTATTTACATCTAAAGCAGGTGAACGGTGTAGGAATTACAACAGTTTGCATATGTGCCTCCCACTTGTTAAGGGACCAAAAGTAATGGGACAGAATAATAAATCATAAATCAAACTTTCACTTTTTAATACTTGGTTGCAAATCCTTTGCAGTCAATTACAGCCTGAAGTCTGGAACGCATAGACATCACCAGACGCTGGGTTGCATCCCTGGTGATGCTCTGCCAGGCCTCTACTGCAACTGTCTTCAGTTCCTGCTTGTTCTTGGGGCATTTTCCCTTCAGTTTTGTCTTCAGCAAGTGAAATGCATGCTCAATCGGATTCATGTCAGGTGATTGACTTGGCCATTGCATAACATTCCACTTCTTTCCCTTAAAAAACGCTTTGGTTGCTTTTGCAGTATGCTTTGGGTCATTGTCCATCTGCACTGTGAAGCGGCATCCAATGAGTTGTGAAGCATTTGGCTGAATATGAGCAGATAATATTCCCGAAACACTTCAGAATTCATCCTGCTGCTTTTGTCATCAGTCACATCATCAATAAATACAAGAGAACCAGTTCCATTGGCAGCCATACATGCCCACGCCATGACACTACCACCACCATGCTTCACTGATGAGGTGGTATGCTTAGGATCATGAGCAGTTCCTTTCCTTCTCCATACTCTTCTCTTCCCATCACTCTGGTACAAGTTGATCTTGGTCTCATCTGTCCATAGGATGTTGTTCCAGAACTGTGAAGGCTTTTTTAGATGTCGTTTGACAAATTCTAATCTGGCCTTCCTGTTTTTGAGGCTCACCAATGGTTTACATCTTGTGGTGAACCCTCTGTATTCACTCTGGTGAAGTCTTCTCTTGATTGTTGACTTTGACACACATCCTGGAGAGTGTTCTTGATCTGGCCAACTGTTGTGAAGGGTGTTTTCTTCACCAGGGAAAGAATTCTTCGGTCATCCACCACAGTTGTTTTCCATGGTCTTCCGGGTCTTTTAATGTTGCTGAGCTCACCGGTGCGTTCCTTATTTTATGAATGTTCCAAACAGTTGTTTTGGCCACGCCTAATGTTTTTGCTATCTCTCTGATGGGTTTGTTTTGTTTTTTTCAGCCTAATGATGGCTTGCTTCACTGATAGTGACAGCTCTTGGATTTCATCTTGAGAGTTGACAGCAACAGATTACAAATGCAAATAGCACACTTGAAATGAACTCCGGACCTTTTATCTGCTCATTGTAATTGGGATAATGAGGGAATAACACACACCTGGCCATGGAACAGCTGAGAAGCCAATTGTCCCATTACTTTTGGTCCCTTAACAAGTGGGAGGCACATATGCAAACTGTTGTAATTCCTACACCGTTCACCGATTTGGATGTAAATACCCTCAAATTAAAGCTGACAGTCTGCAGTTAAAACACATCTTGTTTGTTTCATTTCACATCCATTGTGGTGGTGTATAGAGCCAAAAAGGTTAGAATTGTGTCGATGTCCCAATATTTATGGACCTGACTGTATATCCCCTGAGAAATATAAAGTTGGAAATGAAGTGTAAGGTGATAGTGGTCACCCCAATAAAGTTCTCTCAGATCAAACCCAATCTCTGCACCTTCAAACCCTAAATCAGCCCTCATTCCTGCACCTTCACACCTCAGATCTCCCCAATTCCTGCACCTTTACCCCTCAGATCACCCGAATACCTGCACCTTTACACCTGAGCTCACTGCAACTTCACACCTCAGTCCCCAGCGACAATTCTTGTGCCTTCAGGCCTCAGATCAGCCAAAATTCCTGCACCTCCAGACCTCAGATCATCCCCAATTCTTGCACCTCCAAGACTCAGATCAGCCCCAATTTGTGCACATTCACACCTCAGATCACCCTAATCCCTACACCTTTACACCTCAGACAAGTCCCAATATCTGAACCTTCACACCTCAGGTTAGTTCCAATATTTGAGCCTTCACACCTCAGGTCAGTCCCAATATCTGCAGCTTCACACCTCAGGTCAGTCTCAATATCTGCACCTTCACACCTCAGGTCAGTCTCAATATCTGCACCTTCACACCTCAAGTCAGTCCCAATCTCTGCACCTTCACACCTCAAGTCAGTCCCAATCTCTGCACCTTCACACCTCTGGTTACCCCGATTTGTGCACCTCTGGACCTCAGTTTACCCCAATTCTTGCATTTTTACATCCCAGATCAGCCACAATTCCTGTTCCTTCAAACCCCAATTCCAGCATTTTCACACTTCAGATCAGGCAAATACCTGCATCTTTACACTTCTGATCATCTCCAGTTCTTGCACCCTTACAGCTCATATCACCCCAATTCCTGCATCTTCACCCTTCAACTCACCCCAATTCCTGCCCCTCCAGACCTCAGATCATCCCCAATTCCTGCACCTTCACACCTCAAATCACCCCAATTCCTGCATTTTTACAACCAAGATCAGCCAAAATTCCTGTTCGTTCAGGTCTCAGATTAATCCCAATTCCTGCATTTTCCCATCTCAGATCACCCAAATACCTGCATCTTTACACCTCTGATCATCTCCAAATTTTGCACCCTTACAGCTCATATCACCCCCATTACTGCACCTTCACACTTCAGCTCACCCCAAATCCTACACCTTTACACCTCTGATCACCTAATTAACATGCTTTCACACCTCAGCCCACCCCAATTCCTGCACTTGTTACTCATAAAAGATTGCTGTGAAAGGGGTTAATAGCCATTTTAAGATAAATCACTCTGGCTATATTCCCTCCAAGCTGAGCCAGGTGTATGGGTGGTGAGGGAGAGAAATGTTTGGAGGGAGGGCAGGTACAGTACATCGATAGTAAAAGCCTGGTCATGAGCCGGCTCAGGCTAAAAAAGAGTGCCGTACCACAGAGGAGGAAAAATACTGAATATAATTACCCTTTCAAAGTGAGAACAAGCAGCCTGGGGAATTCCACTCGACACAGCTTCAGTGTGGAAAAAACAACGTAGGAACCAAGGCAGCGGATGGGCACCAGCCGCGTTGCTTCTTCTGTATGCAGCCACTGGCCAGCTTTATTGTTTGGGAGGTGGGTCCCCTTGGGTGCCGTCCTTGATGCTGTCGCATGCCACCTCCAGCACTAGTGTCGGAGGTTGCCTACCTCTGTGCTAGAGGGATTTGCATTGGTTACATTTATTTGCTGATTCCCTCTAGTATTCTCTCAAGTTGTTACATTGTATCTCTTGTTACAATGACAATGCATTAACACAGTATAAAAATGTTCCCTTTTATACATACACACAACATTTTATATATATATATATATATATATATATATATATACACACACACACACACACACACACACATATATATACATTTGCAAGAAAAAGTATGTGAACCCCTTGGGATTACGTGGAGTTTTGCATGAATTGGGCATAAAATGTGCTCTGAACGTAATCTAAGTCACACCAATAGAAGAACACAGTCTGCTGAACATAATACTACACAAACATTAGATGTTGCCATGGTTTAATTGCACATAACATGTAAACATTCACAGTGCAGGGAGGAAAAAGTATGTGAACCTTTGGACTTAATAACTGGTTGACCCTCCTTTGGCAGCAATAACCTCAACCAAACGTTTCCTGTAGTTGCAGATCAGACCTGCACAACGATCTGGAGTCATTTTGGACCACTCCTCTTCACAAAAGAGTGTAGCAATATTCTTGGGATGTCTGGTGTGAATCGCTCTCTTAAGGCCATGCCACAGCATTTCAATCGGGTTGAGGTCAGGACTCTGACGACTCTGACTGGGCCACTCCAGAAGGTGTATTCTGTGCTGTTGCAGCCATTGTTTTGTTGAATTACTTGTATGCTTTGGGTCATTGTCCTGTTGCATCACCCATCCTCTGCGGAGCTTCAGTTGGCGGACAGATGGTCGTACGTTTTCCTGCAAAATGTCTTGATAAACTCTGGAATTCATTTTCCCATCAATGACAACAATCCGTCCAGGCCCTGAGGCAGCAAAGCAGCCCCAAACCATGATGCTCCCTCCGCCATGTCTTACAGTGGGGATGAGGTTTTGATGTTGGTGTGCTGTGCCTTTTTTTCTCCACGCATAGTGTTGTGTGTTCTTCCCAAACAACTCAAACTTGGTTTCATCTGTCCACAGTATATTTTGCCAGTAGTGCTGTGGAACATCCAGGTGCTCTTTTGCAAACTTCAAACGTGCTGCAATCTTCTTTTTGGACAGCAATGCCTTCCTCCGTGGTGTCCTCCCATGTACTCCATTCTTGTTTAATGTTTTCCTTATTGTAGATGTGTCAACAAAAATGTTAGCATGTGCCAGAGATTTCTGTAGGTCTTTAGCTGACACTCTGGGATTCTTCTTTACCTCATGCAGCATTCTGCGCTGTGCTCTTGCAGTCTTGCAGACCACGCCTAGGGAGAGTAGCAACAGTGCTAAAATTTCTCCATTTGTAGTCAGTCTGCACATTTTATGCCCAATTCATGCAAAACTCCACGTAATCCCAAGGGGTTCACATACTTTTTCTTGCAACTGTATACACACATATACTGTATATATATACGCAAGGGGCGTTCAAGTCAAACAAGAACTTTTGAGTTTATATAATAAAAGAACAAATTTCAAGAAGTGGAAACTGCATTTATTTATCGACATACTCCTCTGCTACATTTATACACTTATCCCAGTGTTTAAATAATGCCTGGAAAGCTTTGGCATAGAAAGATTTGTCAGTAAGCCTGAACCATCCTAGGACTGCTTTGTCATCAGTGCTGAAATGCTGACCACCGAGGAACTCTTTTAGGGGTCCAAACAGGTGGAAACCACTCAGAGCGAGGTCCAGGCTGTAAGGGGGAGTAGCAATACCTCCCAGCTGAGTTGATGTAATGTGCATGTAGTGCGGTGAGCAGTATGAGATCATGGAAAAACAGGATGCCCTTAGTGATCAAACAAGGCCGTTTTTTCCACAGACATGTATGTGACGGTAACCTTCACTGTTGGTAGTGGCACCAGGGGGTAGAAAATCCACATGAATAACACCACATTTGTCCCAGAAAACACTTGCCATCAATTTACCTGCAGACGCAATTGTTTGAAATGTTTTTTGTGGTAGTGAGTCTGCATGCTTGCACTGCTTTGATGCTCGTTTTGATCCTGAAGTGGAAATCTGCCTTGGTACCCAGCGTGCACTAACGTTTTGAAAATGCAAATGTTTGAGAATGATTGTGTTCACCGTTCCCACAGAAAGATTTGTGTTCATGATAGGTTATCTAGGATCAGGCGTTCCACATGCTGAATGTTCACAGGGATGACTGCTATGGGCTGGGAACCACCACAGCCGGGATCGTCACTGATGGACAGACGGCCATCTTTGAAACGTTTACACCATTCAAATGTCTTAGTGCGGCTGAGCGTCTCATCACCGTACTGTGCTTGAAGTCTTCTGTAGATATCCATGGGTTTTATGCCTTTGTTCACAAGAAATGTCATCACCACATGCTGTTCCATGCACGCACCAACACTGTTGTCTGCCATCTTGATTACTGGTCTCTGGACTGGCCCGGGACATGTGCGTTGCCTATCAGAAATAGGACACACTTGCCACTTAGTACCGCCATGCTAGTATCCCTTTTTAAACCTGTAAAAATAAAAGTCCTGGTTGGACTTGAACGTCCCTCGTGTAATGTATATAGTGTATATATATCTCAACTCCAAATGTGATAATCAGCGAAAAGAATATATATACCAATATATTAACAACTACTAAACGTGTCGTGGTCCCACTTACACTTGCTTATACAGTATATTAACCACTTAAGCTCTGCAAGGAAGGCAAGCAATAATCATTTATTAGTGTGTGTGTGCAGGGCAGGGGCGGGCTGACCATTTGGAAACTCGGGCATTGTCCGAGGGCCCGGGGTCAGTAGGGGGCCCCATGAGATGCCCCTGGTACCTTTTTCATAGGCTTTTTTGAGTTTGGGAAAGGACACAGGGGCCCCATGATCCCCTATTGCCCAGGGGCCCCATGAATTGTCAGTCCTCCCCTGGTGCAGGGGGTCCACTTGAATAAGTTTTGAAGTCCCAGTACCTTTTGGATGTATCCCTTTGAAGTTTATGCTGATGTCTTTTGATTATCCATGCACACAATGGCATTTAGAGGCAGCAAAAAACCTCACTGCCAGTGTGTCCAGGAGCAGCAGCAGTTTGACAAGAAAAACTCTTGATGAATGCAAATGCATTTAAATACACAGTAACACTAGCTTGAGCTTGAGCGTTAATTCATTTCAATGGCCAAAATAAAGTATTATTCTGGCCAATGAAATGCTTGATGCGGCTAAATACGCCTAAGCGTGTTTACAGACGTCAAGCTTTTTTTCTGCCAAAATGCCACTGCAGGAGGAAAGGCATCTAGGAGAGATAGAGAAACGTTCAGCATGCCTGAGACTCTATAGTGACTGTCAACATTGCAAAACCAACTCCATCAAAACCTTTTATATTCATTACAGATTCCATGTGATTTCTACAGGTGAAGCAGACTTTTGTATCACAAAATGTGCTCTGATTGGATGAGACCTTGATATTGTCCAATCAGAGAACGCTTTGCATTCATTCCAAAAATGCAAAGCATTCTTGGAATGGCACAGGTGCCATGTGGCCGACCAACAATGTTCAGAATACAGCAGGACAGCCGCTTGGCGTGGGACCCAGCGGTGTAGCTGCAGGGGTCACAATTGTAGCCTGGCCCCATGCTCTGAGGGGCCCGTGTGGCCCTTGTCCAATCAGAGAACGCTTTGCATTCATTCCAAAGATGCAAACATTCTCGGAATGGCACAGGTGCCATGCAGATGACCACCAATGTTCAGAATACAGCAGGACAGCCACTCGGTGTGGGACCCAAGGGTGTAGCTGCAGGGGTCACAATTATGACCTGGCCCCATGCTCCGGGGGGGCCCGTGCGGCTCCCCTGCACACCTGTGTAGTGTAGGTTTTTAATAGTTATTGATTTACAAGAAACTTAGTAATAGTTTAATTTAATCAATTATGTTAGTGTATAAGTAATCACTTTTATCTATATTTATATGTCTAATGTATACATATGGTCTCACTATTCTCTGACCTTTCTATTTTGTGGTGTGGCTCAAACCACTTTTGACTAGTTTTTCGGGCTGATACATATATATGGCTGAAAAACAAAAGGGAGTTGGAGTTGGATTCAGAAGGGACGTTCAAGGACTATTGCCTCCAAGAACTTCAAATGAAGAAGTTGAGGAACTCCCCCTGGATTGAATATGCCGTATTTATCCATTTTTATCATCTGTAATACCTCTTTAAACCAAGCTAAGTAAATTCCTTTTATTAAACTTTCGAGTTGTCTGAAATGATTGCATTACATCAGCATATCTGAAAGGTTAAACATAAAAACTTTTAAGTAATAAAGTCTAACCCTTTATTACAACCTGGACAGGAAGGGCAGTGGGGGCAGCAGTAGAGTAACTGTTCCCCTTTATTTTATTCTTGTAGCCACTGAAAGTCAGCTTCTCCTCCTCTACCTTCCACAGGCATTCCGCGGCTGCAGGAGGAAAATGGAGGGAATTAATTCCTTTATGCTGTTCCTGCTGCCCCCAGGCCCCTGTGTGCTCTCCTGCAGGGGCGGACTGACAACTCATGGAGCCCCCGGGCAATAGGGGATCATGGGGCCCCTGTGTCCTTGCCCAAACTCAAAAAAGCGTATGAAAAAGGTACCAGTGGCATCTCATGGGGCCCCCTACTGACCCCGGGCCCTCGGGCAGTGCCCGAATTTCCAAATGGTTAGTTCGCCCCTGCTCTCTTGGCACTTCCCCCCTCCCCCACCATCTGCTGCAGGGGAATTGTCAGGATGGAGAGCAGGGAAGGGGCCAGTAAATATGTAATGTACCGGATCCTTCATTTTCTGAATGGAGAGAGTCAGTGATTGCTACTGAACGCTCCTGTGTCCATTCATAACTGAAGCATGGTAAACTGGGTCATGGGTTCGATTCCTGACCATGGTGCCTCCTGCATGGAGTTTGCATGTTCTCCCTGTGCTTGCGTGGGTTTCCTCCGGGTATTCCGGTTTCCTCCCACACTCCAAAGACATGCTGGCAGGTTAATTGGCTGCTGTCTAAATTGTCCCTAGTATGTGTATGTATGAATGTGAGTTAGGAACCTTAGATTGTACGCCCCTTGAGAGTTAGGGACTGATGTCAATGTACAATATATATGTAAAGTGCTACATAAATTGACGGCGCTATATAAGTACCTGAAATAAATAAATAAATAAGCTGTGTTTACTATGCTTCATTTTGTGAATGAACGGGAAGCTCTGTACAGAGCTTTTCCTGTCTATTCATTCAGTACAGCTGAGACTGTGTCATCAGTCTCCTTTTTCTGTCCCCAACAGGGCTCCTATAAAATTGTAAATAAATAAAAAAAATTGTTTAAAAACACCCGAAAAAATAAAATAACAAAAATAAAAAACTACTGACACCAGTGTCGGAACTTCCAGGGTTGCAAAGGTTGCACTTGCAAACAGGCCCTGGCGTTCTGCTCACCGGTCTCAGAGGGAAGGGCCCTGCCCAGGGGGTCTCATGGTTTCTTGCACCGGGACCCTGAAGGTTCTAGTTATGTCTTTGGCTAGACGCAGAAGTTAGTGGAGATCACTGGAGCAGCAGTGTCTGATACAGTGGTTTCCAGCTTGCAAGGGGATTGGTATATGCATAGTTCCATTGGTCCAGTGTGGACCAATATGTATAAAATATCAATGCCTGAAATTCTTCTTTATAAAAATACAGAAAATAATCATTTTCATAATAACAGTCCTTTAATATTGGTCACATTTTTGGAAATTCTAACATTAAACATTTTTGTTTTTGAAGTGTGATGAAAGTGATCTAGGGCTTCTAATCACAGTGATTGACATCTCCTAACAGAACACGATCATTTTCCGTGCAGCCATTTGTAAATCATCTATTTCCATGTTCAGCAAGATTTACTTTAATCTAGCTACTAATTAATCCTTGCTGAGAGTGTAGATTCACAGTCAGGTATTTTAATGAGCCGGGCATTTACAAATTAGTGTTATGTTTTCCAAAATTACAAATGTGTGCATAATAGTTTAGTAAGAGCCGCTGTCCCTGGTGTCCATTCATGTCTTAAGAGACCTTATCTACTCTTAACATTGTTTAATCATTACCTGCGTGTATTATCAGCCATTATGTAAAGCAATGGAAAATTATTCCACCTATGGTTGAACTTATCCAGTGGCACTATGGTGTCAGTGGCTGCAAAATAACCCCCAGCATTGGTGACAGTAAATTGAATAATAACCCTCAGCACTGATATCAGTGGCACACTAATAATCCCCAGCATTGGTGTCAGTGATTGCACTATAAACCCCCAGCATAGGTGTCAGTGGCGCAATAATAACCCCCAGGATTGATATCAGTGATTGCACTATAAACCCCCAGCATTGGTGTCAGTGACTGCAATAATAATCCCCAGCATTGATATCAGTGGCCACAATAATAACTTCCAGCATCGGTGTCAGTAGCTGCAATAACATTTCCCATCTGTGGTGTCAGTGACTGCAAAATAACCCCCAACATTGGTGTCAATGACCGCAATAACAACCCCCTGCATTGGTGTCAATAATCACAACAATAACTGCCAGCATTGGTGTCAGCGGCCACAATAATAACCCCCAACAGTGATGTCAATGACCGCAAGAATCACCCCCAGCACTGGTGTCAGTAGTCGCAATAAAAAGCCCTCACACCAGTGCCAGCGACTGCAAAAATCAAAAATACCCCCCAGCATTGGTATCAGTGGCCACTTTATTAACCCCCAGCACTGGTGTCAGTGGCTGCAATAATAATCCCCAGCATAGGCATCAGCAATTGAAATAATAACCCCCAGCATTGGTGTCAGTGGCCACAATAACAACCCCTCAGCATTGGTGTCAGTGTCTGCAATAAAACCCCCCAGCACTGGTGTCACTGGCACAAAAATAATGCCCAGCATAGGTGTCAATGATTGCAGTAATAACCCCCAGCATTGTTGTCAGTGATTGCAATAATAATCTTTAGCCTTGGTGTTACGGGGTACATGGGTTCAGGGTACAATATTAATTTCCAGCAAAGATGTCTGTGGCCACAATAATAACTTCCAGTATTGGTGTCAGTGGCCACAACAATAATCCCCAGCATTGGTGTCAGTCATTGCAATGTAAACCCACATCATTGGTGTAAGTAGCCGCAATAATAATCCTCAGCAGTGGTGTCAGTGATTGCAATAATGACTCCCAGCATTGGTGTCAGTGGCTGCAATAATATCCCCCATTCCAAATAGGAGGCAGCTAGGGATGTCAATCACCTGATCCCGGCTGGCGATTCCCGGCCAGCACTCGGCGATCACTGTGTAAAGCTGACAGGGGAGAGACCTGTGTGTAAACAACACAGGTCTCTTCCCTGTCAGCATGGACATGCTGCTTTGTATCTCTCTGCACAGCATGTCTACCTAGTAAAACACATACAGCACTCAAACGTTAACTCCATCCTGGCCAGTGCCATTAGTACAGTGTCAGTGCTTTTTATTACATGCTCACCTCAGTCCCTCAGTTCAGCTATAAGTCGCTGATCGCCGGCATTAGTAGTATATAAAAAATTGCCAGTATACTGTATATACCGCCATTTGTAGACGCTATAACTTTCACATAAACCAATTAATTTACACGTATTGGGATTTTTTTCAGCAAAGACATGTAGCAGAATACATTTTGGCCTAAATTTATTTCGAAATTTGATTTTTTAAATTTTATTACTGGATATGTTTTATAGAAATTTTTTTTTCAAATTGTCGGGGTTTTTTTTGTTTATAGCACAAAAAATAAAAATGCAGAGGTGATCAAATACCACTGAAAGAAAGCTCTATTTGTGGGAAAAAAGGACATAAATTTCATTTGGGTGTAGCATTGCATGACCGCGCAATTGTCAGTTAAAGTAATGCAGCGCCGTATCGCATAAAATGGCCTGGTCAGGAAAGGGGGTAAATCCTCTGGAGAGCAAGTGGTCAAAAGACTGGTAAAACATCCTCTGTACTCTACTTATCTGAAGTAAAATTGCATTGGATTCAACTTGTAGCCAGATGTAGGCTGGAGTATATCCACCGACCTACAGGTGGCACTATGCCATTTCTTCAGGCTGGCAGAGGACCACCGTGTCCCCTTCTGTGGGCTCCAGGATGGAATATCTTATTGGATGTCGAAATCTTGTGAGATTTGGATTGCCATCTTGACACAGAATTCCTTAAATAGGAGATTCTACGCCATTCAGTGGGCAGAAAGTGTGGGAATAGGATAGGGACAGCGCCCCTTTTGGATAGAGAAAGAGTAGGTGTAGCATTAGGGAGAAGTACCTGTTAAGTAGGGAAAGAATAGGTGAACTATACTGTACTATTACAGGCTGTCTCCTCTGTCAATTTCTTGGAACAGTCTTGCACTGGCAGCTGGATATCTGCAGGGACATTCGGGAATCTCAGTGGCACTGCTGGAAAACTACCTTGTAATAAGCATTATTTTCTCTGCCTGAACCCATCAGCAGGACCGGTATCTGCTCCTTTGTGCAAGGAGGAACAGGATGAGCTCTGCCAGAGCCCTACAAAATGACCTCCAGCAGGCCACTGGTGTGAATGTCTCTGACCAAACAATCAGAAACAGACTTCTTGAGGGTGGCCCAGCATCCTCTAGTGGGCCCTGTGCTCACGGCCCGGCACCATAGAGCTCAACTGGCATTTGCCATTGAACACCAGAATTGGCTGGTCCATCACAGGCACCCTGTGCTTTTCACAGATCAGGGCAGGTTCACCCCGAGCACATGTGACAGACATGAAAGGGTCTGGTGAAGCCGTGGAGAACATTATGCTGCCTGTAACATCGTTCAGCATGACCGTTTTGGTGGTGGGTCAGTGATGGTCTGGGGAGGCATATCCATGGAGGGACGCACAGACCTCTACAGGATAGACAATGGCACCCTGACTGCCATTAGGTATCGGGATGAAATCCTTGGACCCATTGTCAGACCCTACGTTGGTGCAGTGGGTCCTGGGTTCCTCCTGGTGCACGACAATGCCCAGCCTCATGTGGAAAGAGTATGCAGGCAGTTCCTGGAGGATGAAGGAATTGATACCATTGAATGGCCCCCACGCTCGCCTGACCTAAATCCAATAGAACACCTCTGGGATATCATGTTTCCATCCATCCAACGCCGCCAGGTTGCACCTCAGACTGTCCAGGAGCTCAGTGATGCCCTGGTCCAGATCTGGGAGGAAATCCTCCAGGACACCATCCGTCGTCTCATACAGAGCATGCCCTGATGTTGTCAGGCATGCATACAAGCACGTGGGGGCCATACTGAGGACCATTCTGAGTTGCTGCAATGAAATTTCAGCAAAATGGACTAGCCTGCTGCATTCTTTTTTCACTTTGATTTTTTACTTTGTCTTTGATTTCAGTCCTCTGTAGTTTGATAATTTTAATTTCTCTCAAACAATGGGGCATCCTTACGTTCCTAACACATTACCCCATCCATGTCAGTATAGATATCCAGCAGGAGATTTTTCTCCGTTGAGATCTGATGTGTTTTCAAAATGTTCCTTTCATTTTTTTGATCAGTGTACTATAAATACTTGTACTAAAAAAAATAACAAGTGAAGTTATCTTTTTTTAACATGCTTTTTAAATGCTCTGCAATAAACTAATACCGAGACGGAGCAGCAGATGGCAGTATTGACAGCATTGGATGGTCTATGGAGCGTAAACCATTCTCTCGCTGTACTGGTTCTCCGGTGATCTCCTAATATTGATGCATTTTCTTGTAATGCTAATAACACACAAGTAATAATCAGGGTATAAATATATCCGGCTGTACTAGTTATACATTATACCCTTCATAATGCGCCTGTTGTGTTGTTCTCTGTGGGTGATATGGCTTATCTGCAGGACTGTACACAGTCAGATGCCACGGATGAGCTATAAACAGTCATTTCTCCCATAGATTGGGGTGTAATACATTTGCAGAGGAGGTGATTTCCACTTGCCGGTTGGTAATGGGATACCACTGTGCAGCCATCAGCCCTGCAGTAATCCTGGCAGACTTATCATACAAGGTGTTGTTGCCAAGGCAACCTGCATTTAAATGGCTGTGTAAAAGATGCCGGAATTAATTGTGACGATTAAAGAAGATACACAGAACATGGAGCTGAGTCACTGTGGCATTGGTTATAGGGAAAAACAAGGTTTACACAGCACACACGAGAAGTGATAAATAAACCTCACATTCCCCTTAACTGCTCTGTATGAGGGACGGATGACCGGCGGGCCAGAGGCCACATGGGGCACTCCCGGATCACGCATGCAGCAAACACTGGGGGGGGGGATTTATGAAGATTTGAGCAAACAGAATCTGGAGCAGCTTTTGCATGCCAACAATCAGCTTCTACCTGATTATGCTTTGATAACAAAAGATAGATGCCGACTGGTTGCCATGCACATCTGCTCCAGATTCTGTCTGCTAAAGTCTTGATAAATTCCCCTCATTACCTTCACCCTGCCATGACTGCTCGGGGATTGGCAATTTATGACCAGACTGATTCAAGGATTTCTCAAATTTTTCCTTCAGCTGAGGTGAACAAACAAGTCGGCCACACTGGAATGGCCGAATCATTATTGTTCCAGGACTGGATCCCAGACCCAGCCTTACTTTGAAATATTTCACCTTGGTCTTCAGACACTTGCTCTTCACACTGGAATGGCCAAATCATTACTGTTCCAGGACTGGATCCCAGACCCAACCTTACTTTGAAATATTTCACCTTGGTCTTCAGACACTTGCTCTTCACACTGGAATGGCCGAATCATTATTGTTCCAGGACTGGATCCCAGACCCAACCTTACTTTGAAATATTTCACCTTGGTCTTCAGACACTTGCTCTTCAGTCTCCTTTTCCTTTGACACTCAGTATTTAAAGGAGTTCAGCCATGTTGTCAAGGGTATGCCACCAACGAGGCAAAGTGAGACAGCTGCTTCAGGCAACACTTGATGAGGGGCAACACTAAGGTTGTCCATACTGAACACTCCATCCTCGCTGCTCCTCACTGCAGCTTAGTAAAGTTACCCTGTATACACAGAGTAGTGTTACTAAGTTGGTTGTTAGGATGCTGGCAGCAGGGCCATACTGTGCCATTGGTTGTTATGGTGCAGAAGGCTCACTGCAGCTCCATAACCGTGTCTTGTATACAGGGGCAGACTGACAACTCATGGGGCCTTTAGGCAATAGGGGATCATGGGGCCCCTGTGTCCTCGCACTCAAACCACACCCAAAAAAGCCTATGAAAGGTACCAGGGGCATCTCATGGGGCCCCCTACTGACCCAGGGCCCTCGGGCAGTACCCGAGTGCTCAAATGGTCAGTCCGCCCCTGCTTGTATACACGAAGCAGCATTAGTAAACTGGTTACTAGGATGCTAGTGGCTGGGCCGTGCAGCTTCATTGGTTTTTATGGTGCAGACAGTCACCTGAACCATAGCAATCATTGACACTGTGTGGCCCAGTCACCTGTTTCCTAGTAACCAATGAAGCTGTGTAGCCCAGCCAACAGCTCCCTTATAATTGAATACACATAGTTGCTCGTATTTTTGGTTGCTAGGACACTGGCTGCCAGGCCATACAGAGTCATTGGTTGTTATGGTGCAAATGGCTCACTACAGCTCAGTAATATTGCCAGGCAGCAGGCAGCAGGAAGTGTTACAGAGCTTTTTGCTAGGATGCTAGTGGCTGGGCCATGTAGCTTCATTGTTTGTTATGGTGTAGGCAGCCACCTGCACCAAACAAAAATGATGCTGTACAGCCCAGCTGCTGCTTCCTAGCAACCAATGATGCTGTGTGGCCTAGATGACAGCAATCAAATCTAGCAATCAAATACAAATAGTTGCTCAGTGTCTATGGTTGCTAATACACTGGCTGCCAGGCCATACACAGTCATTGGTTGTTATGGTGCAAACAGCTCACTTCAGCTTGGTAATGTTGCCCTGTATATATATAGTCTCGAACCATGGCAGCTTCCCACTGGAGGCGGGAGGCCTCAGTAATGTCCATAACATCCTGAGGGACATAGGAATATTCGTGTCCCCACTCTAATGCAGTTTTCATTTGAATCTCCTGCTGAAAGCTCCAGAATCTTGGCCTTGCCTAAGAAGAACACAGGATTGTGGGGACACGACAATCCAAAGCTTGTGGGCAGCATTTTGGGCCTTGATCCTGGCCTACATGTCCGATGGTCCCGATTGGACCCGCTTCTTGGCATAGGCTGGGTTCAGCTGGAGTCCCACAGCACAAAACAGTTGCTCCACTTCCTCTACTCTTGTAGCTGGTTCTGGTGTAGTGGATCTTTCTTTCCTGTTAGCGATCCTGGCTCATCTTGAGTGTCTCCTCAATCCTAGTCTTCTTCCGACTCACTTTCTGGGGACCACTCATCAAAGTCTGCCTCCAGGGGACCAAACTCTGCCTGCAATCTAGATGACCCCCAATCTACCTCCACATCACTGCCACTCCCCACTGGCTCACCTGAAGATGAGCTGTCTTCACACTCTGGCCAGCTTTTCCAGGACACTTGCTGGTTCTTGCTGGGCAGCACTGGTGGGCACTGACCCTTCAGCAGCATCTCCGAGTGAATTTTAAGTGGCGGCAGGCTCCCATCCTGGACCGTAGGTGTCCTCAATCTTTGCAGGGGAATCTCCGTCCCAGGACTTGAAACCACTGCAGTTGTCTGTAACCTTCACAGGAAAGTCTCTGTCCTGGGACTCCACCCTGCACTCAGCATCAGCTTCCCAACTCTTTCCAGCCTTCCAGGACTTTCTCAAGGGCTGCTCTGTGCACAAGCCTAACTGCAGATCCACACTGTAAGTAATGGGTGCCAGATAGCTGGGTGTTAGCCTCATGAGCTGTTCCCCACAGTGTCTCTTGCAGCCAGGGCATATCAGGCACATTCTCTCCACTCCTTTGATTAATCCGAGGCTGAACCCCCCCTGGTGTCCACCAGAGTCATCTCATGCGACAAGAACTTGGGATAAACACTTACACCATAATCCATATTGCTCCTCTCTCTCACTGTCTCTCCACACTGGGTGTACTGGGTGGACTGAAGGGTGGCCCTGCTCCCCACTCAGACATGTTGGTGCCAGCAGCACTGTTTTGCAGGACTGTTCACGGGCTTAGGTTAACCCTTCCTCAGCCGGACTTGAATTTGCGGGCTCAAACAGTGTTGTTTCTTTGCAGGAATACTTAAACAGTCCATGTTTGCTGGCATAAAAAGTACTTGTAGAAGAATAGCAATTAGCCCCAGCCACCTTTGGGCAACTGGGTAATGCTGGTGAAAATGATGGCCCGCTGTGGTTGCTACATGCAATGGAGTAGAATCAAAGAGCAGTCCTTGACCCCAGCCCCTGATAAATATTTGTAATCTACATAAAGGCCGATGGACGGCTCTGCTGGCTATGGGCGATGACATAGAGATCAGCATAGTACCCCACTGGTATTAGCAGGATTTGAAGCAGGACAATCATTAATCCCAGCTACTGTTGGGCGATTGGATGACTCTTGTAGTCCACTTGAACACAGCAGCCTACCATAGTTGCTACAGGCGACGGCATGCAGAGCAACGATACAGTTCGCACTGAAACAAGCAGGTTGGTAATTAGAACAGTATTTAGCTCCAGCCACTTGTTGAGCAGCAGGAAGACATACAAAATTCACATAGATGCAAGCACCCGGCATGGTTGCTATGGGCAACAGCACAAGTAACAGCATACTTTGGCAGAATACAGAGTTCCAGAAAGCAGGTAGCACAACACAGTCTCCTCTCTGGCTCGTTGGGCTAGGGTTAGCAGCTGTGACAGACCCAACTGGGACAGGGCTTTTGGAGGGGACTAAGGGCTAGCCTTCTAGCCACTAATTATGGCCCATGGAGGAGACTGGGGATTTTGTCTGCTTCTCCCAGTCATAGCATGGAAAAGAACTCAGTTCAGCCTCTAATCACATAGAGAGAGCGGATCCGTCTGTGATGACAGATAATAACATGATGAACACTGAGAACTAGGCTTGGATTAGCTCTCTGCGTAAAGACAATAAAGATTTCCTTCTGGAGTGGATGGAAAGATGTAATATTAATCATATACAGGTTAATGGTCAGAGGAAATATGGAACCCTCCTGCAGACTGGGGTGGAGAAGCTCCTCCACTTGGTACAGAAATACTTATCAACAATCTCCCTCAAGAAATCTATGAAGATAAATGAATTCCACTTTTTCAGACTGTTGGAATATTGTATAAGTTTGGCCTTACGACAGACAGGTTATACAAGTGAAAGCAAACACCTGAAAGATAGCATGTGTAATGTACTTTATGTATTCAGGGTTGGAGGTGCTGGACTGTCTGGGGTGGGCTCCCTGGCTTGTCTGGGTGCTCGGTTGTTGATGACTGTTATTTGGATCACTGTTAGTTGTTGGCTGTACTGTTTGCACTGTATAGGATAATGTGATCAAGTTCTTGCCTAATCAGTGTAATATTTGTTTTTGTTGTTCATGTGAGGACCCTATTTCTGAAATGTATAAAAACTTGTATTTCTGTTCAATAAAGTAGTTCCAGTTTGCACGTAAGCTAGTGTGGTCTAGTTCTTGGGTGCAATGCCCAGCTATAATACCTTGGTCTTGTATCCCAGCAGTGGGGAAGCAGTTCTCTGATGGGGGCACTCAAATAGGGTGCCAGGCAGTCCATCACAGCAACCTCCCATCAATTCCTTCCAGGAGGCTGCTATGGGAACTGCCGTGCAGGTTGTTATAAGTAAATTGAGAAACCCCACATGTAGCGCTACTCCCTTGAGAGCTGCTGGTTTTGGATCCCCTTATTTTCCTGCATGGCCAGGCAACACGCATTTTCCAACTTCCATTAAGAGCCAGTAACCAGTCCATGGGCTTGTTTCTGTTGTTTTATTTAGTGGTAAACAACTTAGATAAGGTCTAGGGGTATATGGGATGCCCAACTTGACTTGAAACCAATACTCTGAGGACAAACCTCCAAAATTCTATACAGAAATGTAGTATCCTGGACTTTCTACTCCCTCTGGAGTAGCAACAGTCTCTTGATGGATCCATAACACAATCTCAGTAAGGAACACTTGGTCTCCTCTAAGTGGACCTCTTCAGACCCCAGCTAGAAATTACCCATCCACCTGTCTTTAAAGAGTATCCAAGAGCAAGAAATTCTGGAACAGAATTGAAGCCCTGTCCAAGGGAGAACTGGTTGGGTATTGCAGCCAGCAGCCATCTCACCTGTAGGCCCCCAAAATTGTAGAGGTACAGACACTGTCCTTGTGTCCTGTAGCTTTGGATAAACTGCTTTCAGGCTTTTCACTGGGCTGGTTTCCTTCCAGGCTAACAGGTTATCCTTTCCCATTGGATTGCAGGGCAGTGGAGTTCAATCTGTCAACTTCCTTCTCCTATCCTTTCAACCTCCAGCCTGGAGGCAGAACCCCCTTCTCCAGGGTCCCATCCTAGGCTACACAGCAGCACACCTCAGCACTCCATCTTCCACCCAACTCATCTGTTGGCCAGGCTCTCCCATATTAATGGGCCCGTCTGCCACACTGCCAGGCCTCCTGTTTGGGATTGGTCAGAATCCCATGAATATGCAGATCAACACCTTCGGGCCTCTCCCCACTAGCTTCTAGAAACATCTCCAAGCTTTCAGAACCAGGGGGAGGTACCAGAAGCCTGACCTGTACAGTCCTCCAGTCTGGCCTCACACTGAACCCATTGACTCACACCTAGGCTTCTAACAAGCCTCTAACTATCAGCCTCTAAACTATATACACAAGAGGATGCTACATCAGCTTATCAATCTTTCTGACTATTTAACACACACTATATCTGGTCAAAAGTTCAGATAATACTTTCCTAGGGATTCCTTGGTTCAAATTTTACTGTTCCTTAGAATGACATATGCTTCTTAACCAAAGCCCCACACACTTTTGGAAGAAAAAGTTTAATCTAAAAATGAGCAAACAGAGGGCAGAATAAGTGTGTTGGGATCTGGCCAGAGACTTCACCAGTTCATATTAAAAAGTTTGTCCTCCCAAAATAGAATTTTAGTTCTAAAACACCCTGGGAAACCTCTTACATGCCTGAGACCCACTCTGTGTACCTTTATATAATACGCCCCTCTTCTCATCATATTACTACCCTCTGTTCCCAAATCTCATTTCTCTACCCCTCTGCTCCACCCCACAACCTGTACATCTCCCCCTCACTGCTATCATCTCCCTACTACTGCTCTCTTCACCTCCCCAAAATGTCTCTTCCACTCCTCCTTCTCATTCTCCTCTCCTCTGTTCCCAAATTCCATTCACTATATCCCTCTGCCCCTCCCAAACATTTGTATATCGTGTCCTCACTGCTTCCCTCACCCCTCTATAGCACCCACCACCTCCTCATATTACTCCGCTCTCCCACTGACCCCAACACCTCCACTAGGAGTTTCTCACGCTCCTGCACATCCCGCTCCCATGCCACCTTTCTCACCCTTCTCCTCCTCCTAGCCGCGGGGGACATCTCCCCAAATCCTGGCCCTCCACCTCCCTCACCCGCTCAACACCCTCCCACTTCCACGTCCTACTGCAACCCCCGCAACTTAGTATCTGTCTCCCTGCTCCCTAAAATCTCCCCCCCGTTTTCATGTGCACTCCTGAACGCCCGTTCGGTGTGCAACAAGCTTACCGCCATCCACGACCTCTTTGTTTCCCGCTCCCTCAACCTCCTGGCGATCACAGAAACCTGGATCCAGCCCACTGACTCTACCTCCCCTGCTGCACTCTCCTATGGAGGTCTCACCTGGACCCACTCACCCAGGCCTAACGGTCGTAAAGGTGGTGGGGTTGGTCTGCTCCTGTCACCGCAGAGCACCTTCCGAGTCCTCCCAAACCCCCCCTCCCTATCCTTCTCCTCCTTCGAGGCCCACTGCGTCCGACTATTCTCCCCGACCCCCCTGAAGATTGCTGTGATATACCGGCCTCCTGGATCCATACCCCGCTTCCTGGAAGACTTCTCCTCCTGGCTACCCTTCTTTCTCTCCTCTGAGCTACCCACCATAATTCTTGGGGATTTTAACATCCCTGTCAACCTCGACAACCCGGACACAGCCCGTCTCCTCCATCTAACCTCCTCCTTTGCACTTGCACAGTGCATACAATCCACCACCCACTCCGACGGAAATATCCTTGATCTTGTCTTCTCCAACCAATGCGCTCCCCACAACCTCACTAACACCCCCTTCCCTCTCTCTGACCACAACCTGATCACCTTCTCTATCTCCTCGTCCTCCAACGCCTACCCCTCCAAATGTCACACTACTACCAGCCGTAACCTCCGCAACCTTAACCCTGCCTCCCTCCACTCTGCAGCTGATCAACTCCACGACCGCATCCTCCCCCTGTCCTGCCCCGACTTGGCTTTGACCGCCTACAACAATGCGCTCTCAACAGCCCTTGACTCACTAGCGCCTTTAACCACACGCAACACCAGACCCCGACCGCTCCAGCCCTGGCAGACTGATCACACCAAAACCCTCAAACGACAAAGTCGTGCCCTAGAGCGACTATGGCGCAAAACCAAATCCAAACAAGCCTTCACCCGCTACAAATCTGCCTTCCGCACCTACACCTCCTCCCTCCATGCTGCCAAACAGGCCTACTTCTTGACCCTCATCAAGGCCCTCTCCTCCAATCCTCGCCGACTCTTCTCTGCCTTCAACTCTCTACTCTCTCCACCCCCACCTCCACCCAGCACCTCACTCACTGCCCTTGAGATTGCCAATCACTTCAAAAACAAAATTGACACAATTCGCAAGGACATTGCCGCAACTCACACGCCCTCTCAACCTGTCCCCTCTCACACAGCTACCCCCTTATCCCCCCTCCCCCTCGACATAACCCGCAGGGACTTCGTCGCTGCTCAAACTCTCTCCAACCCCCTTCACCCTCACTCAGCTACCCCCTCATCACCCCTCTCCCACGGCCCCACCACTGCTCTGACCTCCTCTTCCACCCCACCCTACATTCCTCATACTGAAGCTCCCCCAACACTCCACACCTTTGACCTTACTACCATCGAGGAAGTCTCCAAGACCCTCTCTGATGCCCGTCTCACCACCTGCCCCCTCGACCCTATCCCCTCACAACTCCTACGACCTTCCTCCTCCTCCATCCTACGCTCCCTCACCCACATCTTCAATCTCTCCCTCTCCTCAGGCACTTTCCCCTCCCCTCTGAAACATGCACACATCACCCCCATACTTAAAAAGCCCTCCCTGGACCCCAATGACCCGAACAACCTCAGACCCATCTCCCTGCTCCCATTTACATCCAAACTCCTCGAGCGCCTAGTCTACACCCGCCTATGCTCTCACCTCAACGACAACAACCTCCTCGATCCCCTACAGTCCGGCTTCCGTCCCCTACACTCCACCGAAACTGCCTTACTCAAACTCTCCAACGACCTGCTAACCGCCAAAGCTAATGGACACTATTCAGTGCTCCTACTCCTTGACCTCTCTGCGGCCTTTGACACAGTCGACCACCCCCTCCTCCTCAAAAAACTACACTCCCTCGGCCTCAGAGATTCTGCTCTCTCCTGGATCTCATCCTACCTGTCACAACGCTCTTTCAGCGTTACCTATAATGCTACCACCTCCCCCTCACTCCCCCTCTCTGTTGGGGTCCCTCAAGGCTCTGTCCTCGGGCCCCTTCTCTTCTCCATCTATACCTCCTCCCTTGGCCAACTCATACACTCTCACGGCTTCAACTACCACCTCTATGCCGACGACACACAAATCTATCTCTCAACCCCCCACCTCACCCCCTTGGTCTCAGCCCGAATCACACACCTACTGAGCGACATATCAGACTGGATGTCGCTCCACTTCCTTAAATTGAACCTCTCCAAAACCGAGTTTCTTGTCTTCCCCCCAGCCCGGACACCACCCCCCATTGATTTCTCCGTCACATCCAACAACGCTACCATCAAACCCGCCCTGCAGGCCAGAGTACTGGGTGTCATTCTGGACTCCAACCTATCCTTCCAGCCCCAAGTCCAATCTTTAACAAACTCGTGCAGACTCCACCTCCGCAACATCGCCAAAATCCGCACGTTCCTAACCCCAGAAACCACTAAACAGCTCATCCACTCCCTCATCATATCACGACTCGACTACTGCAACTCCCTCCTCACTGGCCTGCCTCGCCGCCGGCTATCCCCTCTTCAGTCCATCCCGAACACGGCTGCCAGACTCATTCACCTTTCCAACCGCTCTGTCTCCGCCACCCCCCTCTGCCAATCCCTCCACTGGCTTCCGATTGCGCAACGGATCAAATTCAAAATCCTAACGCTGACGTACAAAGCTGTCCACCATACTGCCCCGAACTACATCACTGACCTAATATCCAAGTACCGCCCAGCACGCACACTCCGCTCCTCACAAGACCTCCTTCTCTCTAGTTCCCTGGTCTCCTCCTCCCATGCCCGCCTCCAGGACTTCTCCAGGGTGTCACCCATCCTCTGGAACTCCCTGCCCCAACCCATCAGATTATCACCTACTCTCCTCTCCTTTAGGCGCACCCTGAAAACCCATCTCTTCAGGGAAGCCTACCCCACCCCCTGCTAACTTGCCTCCCTCCTCCACTCTTCCTACCACTCCATCCCCCACAGCTATCTCCTCCTGTGCCACCACCCCCTCCCTCCTAGATTGTAAGCTCGAAAGAGCAGGGCCCTTGATCCCCTCATGTTTTGCATTGTATTGGTATTGTTCTGTCACATGTTCTGTCTCCCTTTGTAATGTACAGCGCTGAGCGAACTATTGGCGCTTTATAAATACTGTATAATAATAATAATAATAAGTGGATCCTGTCAGGGTTGACCCAGTCCCTGGCTTCTTTTATGTTTTCTTGGGCCCTCCAATAGCAACAACTACCTGACATAAATTCCAGGCATGGCACGCAATCTGCCTGCTTTGGTTATTTACCTAGCCAATGCTGTAGTGCACCTGTCCACCTAACTCCCTTTTGTTTGTATTCTGATAATCTGGGAACCCCTCTTTGCTCACTTGTTTGTTGCACCTCAGTTATTCACAGAAACACCCACTGTAGGTTCCTCAAAGTTTTCCCACAAATTTGGGAACATGAAATTGTACAAAATGTCTTGGTATGCTGATGCCTTAACAGTTCCCTTCACTGGAACTAAGGGGGCCAAGCCCAACCCATGAAAAACAACCCCACACCATAATCCCCCCTCCACCAAACTTTACACTTGGCACAATGCAGTCAGGCAAGTACCATTCTCCTGGCAACCGCGAAACCCAGACACGTCCTTTGGATTGCCAGACAGAGAAGCGTGATTTGTCACTCCAGAGAACACGTCTCCACTGCCCTAGAGTCCAGTGGCAGCGTGCTTTACACCACTGCATCCACCGCTTTGCATTGCACTTGGTGATGTATGGCTTGGATGAAGCTGCTCGGTCATGGAAACCCATTCCATGAAGCTCTCTATGCACTGTTGTTGTGCTAATCTGAAGGCCACATGAAGTTTGCAGGTTTTTAACTATTAACTCTGCAGACATTTGGCGACTTCTGCGCACAGTGCGCTTCAGCATGCGCTGACTCAGCTCTGTCATGTTACGTGGCCTACCACTTGGTGGCTGAGTTGCTGTTGTTCCCAGTTGCTTCCACTTTGTTCTAATTCAACTAACGGTTGGCTGTGGAATATTTAGTAGCCAGGAATTGTCATGGATGGACTTATTGCACAGGTGACAACCTATCACGGGACCACGCTTGGAGTCACTGAGCTCCTGAGAGCGACCCATTCTTTCACAAATGTTTGTAGAAGCAGTCTGCATGCCTAGGTGATGATTTTATACACCTGTGGCCATGGAGGTGATTGGAAGACCTGAACCCAATGATTTGGAGGGGTATCCCAATACTTTTGGCAATATAGTGTGTATATAAATATTAAGCAGAAAAAGAGGACATTGTACAGCATAAAAATTAGGAAGCAAACCTATCCATCAAACATGGGAGAAGCTCTTTGGAATCTGGCTGTAGATTAAAGTATATGTGAACCCTCACCTTGTAAAACAACCCATTCAGTTTAACATAGAAATGAAAGGCAAAACATTTGTGCATACATATAGAAAACATTATAAATAAAATGTCACCCCTTCTTATAGGAGATTACATACCATCGGTTCTCAGCCACATATAGAGGCGAGGGAGGAGAAACAGCATTTCACTGATATTCCCAGCCAATGACTGTTGGGGGGGTGTCAGAACAAGTCAGATCATTGGTTGGAGGAGAACAGGCTGAGTTCCCAGCACAGCTAAAGAACTGACCACAGTGTGCTGTCATGCCTAGTGTGGTCAGTTATTTTTACTATTGGAAAGCAGAGGGACTGGCAGGAACACTAGGAATTTCTCTAAAAGAAAGCAATACAAAGAGAACGGGATACTTTTTTATACACGTACATATTCTTTAAAGAAGGTATATTTGTTTAGAACAGTTGCAGTATTTGCTGGCTTGCAGACAAAATCTTTAACAGTTTACTGAGGTCATCAAAATAGCTGCAGCCAAGAAAACTGTGTATAAGGGAGGGGGGAGGGGGGAGGGGTTTCTGGTCAAAGCAACGCTAAACAGGAAGAGTAGAAGATACATCATGGACACGGGATGGACAGTAGGATGTTAAACAATAGCCCTGCCAAAGATAAAGATGTTCGGATGCCAAAGTTGAAAGCATAAGCTTTACTTGACTTCCTGATGCCTAAAGAGGGATATTGACTTTCTTTGAGTATTTTTTTTTTTTTAAAGTAATAAAAGTACATTGAAAATTAGTAAACAAGATAACTGGAATAAAAGTTCTGCTCCATTTTTCTACACATCTTATTTCCAGTCCAATCATTTTCAGCAACATTTGGCAAGGTTTTTGGCTACCATAAAATACACCCTCAAAACTAAAGAAAGAGGTATGAAATGTTGATTCCCAGTGTGGCACCCTCTGCTACTAGAATAGTGTAGGAAAATGTATTGTGTATGACTCATGATAACTGTATGAATATTTGATTGAGGTCGAGTTACTGCAGGTCAAGCTAGATTAACAGGTTGGGACACTATCGCCTCCATCTGGCTCTGGATGACCATGGACCCTTCCAGAAGCCAGTGGGCAGAAGAGGTGGAGACCTGATCTGCATGTTTTTGGGATTCTAACCAATCCCAGGTTTGCAGGCCTTGGTAGAGTCATGAGACTAGCCCATAAATATGGGAGAGTCAGGCTGGAACAGGAGTTGAGTAGAAGATTGAGTGCTGAGGAAACTGTCAGTGGCCTGGGAGGGGCCCCCTAGGTCTAGGGGGGCTTGCCTCGTTCTGGCTCAGGAGGGTCTATTCAGCAGTACAGCATGAACAGAATCAAGGCAGTGGGAGCGTGGAGGACAGAGTGAGTACATCAGCACACCCAGGGATTCACAATGGGAGTCTGCCACATGTAGCAAGCTTTCAAAGGACAGTGCTGTATTTAATCCTTAATCCTTGTCCTAGGAGATCTTCAGAGCAGCCAGGAGGGCTGGTAGCATCTGTAGACTGTGGAGCTGGGAGCAGTTCAACAGGGGAGAAGAGACATCTATGCATATAGTTTACAAGAAGCTAATCTGACTTTCAGTGGGAGCTGCAAGTCCCTCACCCGTAAGGGGCTGTAGCTATTGATCCGCAAAGACTGACAGCTTTTCAAGGAGAAGAACAGTCCAGGATCTGTTTCTGTAAATAGGAAGGAAGTTGTCCCCATGCATTGATTCAGTAAAATTGAGCATCCCATAATCCCTATTACCCTATCCAAGTTACATCCCCTAATAAAATAACAAAAACCAAGCTCACTGACTGTTCATTGACTGTGGATGCAAGTGTGAAAAATGTGTATTGCCTGGCTGTGCAATGTTTAAAGGGATATGGAAACACAGCAGTCATCAAGAGGGTAGCACCACACCAGCGCTATTATTTTTAAGCATGGGCCTAAAGGGCCAGGAACACATAAAAACTCTGCAGCTACCCTAAGGGGAGGAGAACTGACTCCATGGAAGACCGCAAGATCCTCTAGTGCAGTGGTCGGCAAGCCGCGGCTCGCGAGCCACATGCGGCTCTTTACAAGCTTAAATGCGGCTCTTCTGTGTGCCGGGCGCCCGCTCCCCTCCCTCCCCTCCCTCCTCTCCCTCCTCTCCCTCCCCTCCCTCCTCTCGGACGGGCGCCCGCTCCCCTCCCTCCTCTCGGGCGGCCGCCCCAAAAGTCAGGACTCTGCAGCTGTCAGGATGTAGGCGGGGCAGCCAGGATGTAGGCGGGGCAGCGTGACGAACTCCTCTCCTCTCACAGTCCGCCCTGAAGACCAGAACGGCGCGGGAAGCACGACGAGAGGAACGCGCGGAGCAAAGGTAAGTGAATTGACACAATATGGGGAATAAATTACTATATGGGGGGGGACTTACTATATGGGGGATGAATTACTATATGGGGGACTTACTATATGGGGGGGACTTACTATATGGGGGGGGACTTACTATATGGGGGATGAATTACTATATGGGGGGGGACTTACTATATGGGGGGGGGACTTACTATATGGGGGACGTACTATATGGGGGACTTACTATATGGGGGACTTACTATATGGGGGATGAATTACTATATGGGAGATTAATTACTATATGGGAGATGAATTACTATATGGGGGATGAATTACTATGGGGGATGAATTACTATATGGGGGATGAATTACTATATGGGGGATGAATTAGTATGGGGGATGAATTACTATATGGGGGATGAATTACTATATGGGGGATGAATTACTATGGGGGATGAATTACTATATGGGGGATGAATTACTATGGGGGATGAATTACTATGGGGGGGATGAATTACTATGGGGGGATGAATTACTATATGGGGGATGAATTACTATGGGGGATGAATTACTATGGGGGGATGAATTACTATGGGGGGATGAATTACTATGGGGGATGAATTACTATGGGGGATGAATTACTATGGGGGATGAATTACTATGGGGGATGAATTACTATATGGGGGATGAATTGCTATGGGGGATGAATTGCTATATGGGGGATGAATTGCTATATGGGGGATGAATTACTATGGGGGATGAATTACTATATGGGGGATGAATTACTCTATGGGGGATGAATTACTCTATGGGGGATGAATTACTATATGGGGGATGAATTACTATGGGGGATGAATTACTATGGGGGGTGAATTACTATATGGGAGATGTATTTTCAGTTTTAAAAATGTGGCTCTCAAAATAAATTTCAATCGTGGTTTTGGCGAGATTTGGCTCAGTTGAAAAAAAAGGTTGCCCACCACTGCTCTAGTGGGCCCCCAATATGTGGTTGAAAAATGCAATAAAAAAAACAGTTGGGGTCTACCATTTAAGCAGCATTAAACCCAAAAGCAAACATTTATTATATTGCAGCTTACCAATTCTTAGAGGGTATGGCTCTAATAGTATTGTTTTTTAGGATTTCTATCTTCTATCTTCATCTGGTGATCTGACCAGCAAGTCTGCTGTTTTTGAGAAGTTCAAGCTCTCCAGCAGAATGTATCCGTTTACATGGATGAGACAAACCACTTAATACTGGCAGAGGTGATGAAAATTATCAGCTTTTATTAGTTCATGTAAAGCCTTTATCCCAAAAGGAAAAAAATGTTTTCTGTAACTGATTATAAAGTATGAGCTGGAGTTTGGCCTCAAATTGTTATTGTATTTAAATATGCTAATAAATTTAACGCTCCTATCACCCCAGACTGACAATGCTGCTGTCTGCTGTGTCCTGTGCTCATTACTCCAAAGTGGTGTCTCACTAATACAGGAGGTGTGTTACTGGCCAGATCACCAGGTGAAGACAGAGGGCCTTAAAAAAAAACTAATGCAGCCACCACATCTAATGATTGGTAAGCTGCAATATAATACATTTTTGGTTTAATACCGCTTAAAAGACTAATTTCTGTCCATGTCCAGTGCTTTCATGTCTGCCAATCATTCCACCCCAGAACCCCCATGCACATCATTCCCATCAATTGTTATTGTGCACAGCAACTTCAGCAAGCTACTAAATAAATGACGGCTGCTGTATGACTGGGACCCACCATCTAACTTCCACTGTCACATGCACTACTAGCAGTGACATACCTGGCATAAGAAGTATGCAGAACCTTCGGTTCTTCTTTGGGCAGAGTCAAACCCCTGCTGGTAAGAAAGAGCTGGAAAGCTGAATGGATCAAACCTTACAACCAATGGAGGACTGGGGTGTCCCAGAGGTGGTGAAAAGACAGAGACTGAGTGAGAGTCTTAGGGGTCCAGCCACTGAAGTGATTCATAGTCTGTGGATGGGGAAACCCGACTGTGTTGCTATGGATTACATTGAAGTCTTGTATGTGTTCGGTAGGGTAGAGAAGCTCCTAGATCTGAAGTACAAGTTTGAACACACCCAGGGGCGGACTGACAACTCATGGGGCCCCCGGGCAATAGTGGATCATGGGGTCCCTGTGTCCTTGACCTCAAAAAAAAAGCCTATAAAAAAGGTACCAGGGGCATTTCATGGGGCCCCCTACTGACCCTGGGCCCTCGGGCAGTGCCCGAGTGCTCGAATGGTCAGTCCGCCCCTGAACACAGCTATCAATGTAAGGGTGAGAAACTGACTATCTCACTAGAGTGGATCGATCCTACACCAAATTATTCTAAAGAAAGGGATTTGTTCCAAGATGCTGACAAGGTCCGCTTAGAATGAGTTCTGCAAGGTGCTAGGCCTAATCACCCGATCATACTGAAACTTACTTAGGGGGACACAAGTGGTCCCTACCTATCCTGGGCTGGTAAAGGAAGTAAGGGAAGAAGAAGCCTTGCTAGCCGAAAAGAACCAGGGATTTAAAGAGCCACCAAAACCTAATTCCAAGGAAGAAAGTGTCAGCCCAGAGGATTCAAGTGGAAGAGGGTATTCCTGCAGATGACAGTGATATGGAGACTGAAACAGAAGAATACCCAAACCCTCCCATTGTCAAGGCAGTCAGTGAAGAGGCCCCAGTTGAACTGCTGACTCAAGTCGTTCAGACCCAAGACAGGATGCAAAACGCTCTTCTACGGGCGATGGAGACTCAGTCTAATCTGCAAGCGACTAGGCCTAACCCGAGAAGATGCTTCCGCTGCACAGAACTGAGACATCCCCAAACTCAGTGTCCACAGGGAGGGGATGATCCAGACCCCGCTGCTAAGGTATTGAAAGCATTACAATAACTCTTGCTTGCCCAGAAAGCGGGAAACTGTGAAGGAGCCAGCTGAGAACCCCAACAAAATCTGGAGCTCCAAAAGAGGGAAGAAGAGGAAAATCCAGATCGAGGCATAAGAGGAAGATTTTGGCTCATACAGCTGCCCCTTCAAACCAGCTGAAGATCCAACCACCTAAGGGGGAACTGAGGGCACAGGGAGTCAATGCACCACCACCTTTCAGAGTCATTGCTAGGTCCTTTCAGCAGTTAGCAAAGAGAGGAAGGATCTTAGCCCACTCTAGAAAGAGAGCTAGCCTGTCAGAAAAGCTTATAGCCCTTCCCCCATAGCGTCAGTGCAAGTGGAAGAAAACTACACCAGTGTTCTTTTGGACACTGGCACACAAGTGCCACTGTTATATATGGATTTCTATGGCAGATATCTGAAACACATTCCCATGTGTAAGCTGGAAGAGCTAGAGATCTGAGGAATCTGATCCAAAAAGTTCCCCTACGATGGCTACATTCCAATTGAGATTTCAGGGAAGACAGAAACCTTCGACACACTGGCTTTTGTGTGCCCTCAACCCCCAGAGGAGGATCAAAACTTGATTCTGATAGGGACCAATACTGACCTGGAAAGGAGGCTCATAGTTCCATTGACTGGGAAGGAAGAGTCTGTGCTTAGAGGAATAAAACCTGAAGTAGAGAACTATTGTCACTCCTGTCTACCATGCATCCAAAGAAAGACTTTACCAACCAAAGCCGCATCCATGGAGCATTTACAGAGTCAAGGGCCTATGGAGTTGGTTTGCATTGAATTCCTGTGTCTGGAGCCTGATGCTGGTGGGAGAAGTAATGTTCTGGGGGTGACTGATCATTTCATCCGATATGCTCAAGCTTATCTGACCAAGGATCAACAAGCTATTGCAGTGGCAAAAGTCTGTGTGGAAAAGTTCTCTGTGCATTATGGCCTGCCTACGCGCATACATTCAGATCAGGGTAGAGACCTCGAGAGCAAGTTGATGGACAAACTATGTCAGCTGCTGGGCATAAAAAAATCCAGAACTTCCCCCTACCACCCAACTGCACCCTACTGAATACGTTAGGCACTCTGGCCTCGGAAAAGAAGCAGCACTGGGCCAACCATGCATATAACAGCACAATGAATGATGCTACTGGATACTCTCTCTATAGGCTGATGTTTGGAAGAGAAGCTCGATTACCAGTCAATCTGGCATTTGGCACCTCCTCAGATCACACATTCTTAACTTCTTATAAGGGGTATGTTGACAGATTATGAAAGAACCTAAAGCAGGCTTATGAGAAAGCAGTAAAAATAGCACAGTTAGAGAGCAGAGGAACAAAAAGAACTTTGATTTGAAAGCAAGGGTGCAAGACCTTCAGCCAGGAGATCGTGTCTTGTTGAGAAACCTAGGGGTGCCTGGGAAGCACAAGTCAGAAGACTACTGTCGATCTCAGCCCTACATCTGCAAGCAACTCTCTTGGCTACCTGTATAATAAGTCTGTCCTGAGGGAAATACCAGATGTTTGAAAATGTGGCATCAAAATCATCTATTTCAACCATTCCAGCGACGCCTGGGTGCCTCAGCCTATGACCCATTAGACTGATGAACAGACACCCCTCTGGACCCAATTGCAGTGAGGAGGCCAGAGCAATCAACCAACAGTGGTGGAAGATGAAAGCAATGAAGAAGAGATAGTACCCTACTGGCCGTGGAAAGGCCCTCAAGAAATGGTTACCAGTGTCTATAGGGCTGAAGAGGAAGGAGGGGGGTCCTCAAGTTCAGAAGTAGAGGTTCTACCTCCCCCTGAAAGGACTGGTGAGGTTAAAATTGAAATAGTTAGTCCACCAAATGAAGCAGGGATGGACCTTATCCAACCTACATTTGGTAGTTCTCCTGCAGTTGAAAACATGCTTGTAAATAAAGAGTTGGGTGAGAGGGTGAAACCTTTTGTGGATGGAGTCCATGCAACCACTGGTACTGAGAACACTGAACTTTCTCTTGGCCAGTTAAGTCCAGCCCTTTTGTCCTATTGATGTTGGGAGTCTGAACATAGGGGTCAATTCACTAAGAGTTAAATAACGACTGAAAAAATGCGGTATCGTAATGCATGCAATAAGTATTTTGCAAATGTGCAATTCACTAACAATTTTGCAGTAAATAACGTTTGCGGTAAAATATCATTATTGCGGGTTTCCCGCTGACAACTGCATGTAAACAAAACATGCCGGAAATTAAAAATTATGAAAAAAACAGTGTGGGGGCCCCCCATACATACCAGGCCCTTCGGGTCTGGTATGAATTTTAAGGAAAACACCATGCTAAAATTAACAAAAAAAAATGATCCTTAGGTCTGGTATTGATTTTGGGGGAATGCCAAGCCAAATAAAAAAAAAAAAAAAATCGGCATGGGGGTCTCCCAAAATCCATACCAGAGCTAACGGTCTCCATTTTTTTTTAAATTTTGGCATGGGGTTCCCCTTAAAATCTATACCAGACCAGAAGGGCATGATAAGGATTGGGGGGGGACCCTCATGCTGCATTTGAAAAAATACTACATGTGATACTGCCATCAAAACCCTGGTGATAAATATTGCATCTTTTTTTACTTTCTGTTCCATTTGTGAATTGGACTTAACAGCTTACCACATGTTTTATTGCGATATTTACCGGCACATATTTCATTCTGCGTTAAATACCACATAATCATTTTTTTGTGTGAATTGGACATTTTTTACCACATGCAATATTTTATGCAAATGAGTCACATGACCATGTTATTGCATGCGGTAACCTTCAGTGAATTGACCCCATAGACTCTACTTCTGCACCCAAAGACAGTCACCCATCTAACTGATGCAAAACATAAACCCAACCAAAAGACTAACCTATGATGTAATAGGAGAAAATTCTGATGAATTAATACGTACCATCAAAGGTATCAAAACCCTGTGCCAGACCCCTCTCCCATTCATTGGGTAGGAGGTGACCTTGACTGGCCACTTGACACTACTGGGTGGGCCACAGCTATAGCCCCGGCCTGTCAACAGCTTGACTGTGTCAATGGGAGCTCTATATAAATGGCTTCCATTTATCATACATCTTCTCATAAATTAGAAGGTTTCACCAGGAATCATTTACTTACAATATCCACTATTGCTGGTCGCCATTTCACAGCAATCTCTTTGGGCCCTTATTGAGCTAGCTGAAGATGCAAGACCCCTGTCCATCAAGACTCCTTTTGCTTCCTCTCAAGCCAATGTGTCTCACATTTTTGTATATATTTAAGGGGGATTCTAGAATTTGCCACTCTACCCCATAGCCTAGACATATCAAGAATACAGGAGATTGTTGTCACACAGCCAGTACTTGCCAGATATTCCTGCAGCTCCTTTAATGTTGCTCCTCTTGGCAGCCTCAAAGACCAGTTTTCTTCTCGTCTTTTCATCAATTTTGGAGGGACGTCCAGTTCTTGGTAATGTCTCTGTTACGCCATATTTTCTCCACTTGATGATGATGGTCTTCACTGTGTTCCATGGTATATCTAATGCCTTGGAAATTCTTTTGTACCCTTCTCCTGACTGATACCTTTTGACAAAGAGATCCCTCTGATGCTTTGGAAGCTCTCTGCGGACCATGGCTTTTGTTGTAGGATGCGACTAAGAAAATGTCAGGAAAGACCTACTAGAACAGCTGAACTTTATTTGGGGTTAATCAGAGACACTTTAAATGATGGCAGCTGTGTACTGATTCCAATGTAACATGATTTTTAAAGTGATTTCTTCATTCTGAACACAGCTGCATCCCCAGTTTAAAGAGGGTGTGCACACTTATGCAACATTATTTTAGTTTTGCATGTTTACTCCCCGCTCCCACCCCTAAAAGATTTCAGTTTGTTTTTCAATTGAGTTGTACAGTTTATAGGCCACATTAAAGGTGGAAAAAGTTCTGAAATTATTTATCTTTGTTTAATTTTTTTACATCACAGAAACTTGACATTTTAACAGGGGTGTGTATACTTTTTATATCCACTGTACTTAATTGCTTTACTGCATTCTGGTGTCTTTAAAATCGTGATTCCTTGTGCATTATGTCTGAACCCAGGGTGTCAGAGGTGTCGGGAGGCTTGCAAGGCCAGGGCAATGTTTGGGGACCGTCATCTTACAGCGGTCCTTGTACATTTTGTATTGGTATTTTAATTGATAGTATGCTACCAAGAGGCATTGCTCACATGTGTTCTAAATGTATGCCATCCACAAATGCAAAAAGTGAAGGGGTGCAGCCTAAGAAAAAATATAAAGTGGCCTCCCAAAAAGGAATGCTTAAAGCAGGATTAGTTTCTGGTCAGTACAAATTATGCCTGTAAAAATGTATTCTGCATTCTGTGCATACGTCGCTACATGTACAGGGCCAATGTATGTCACACTGTCTTTCAGCCAGTCATAGACTATTGCAGGCTGCAGGTACTGGATATGGACACTGCACTTGTGCCTCCCGGGCACCCGAAAATGCGAGGAACAGATGAACAGGGCCTAGACGCTTAGTGTGCATGTGACCTTATGGTAGACCTTCAGAATGCTGCTGTTCCTTAAAGTGGAAAACTACTTGGAGTAAGGAACTTATCAAAAACAAGGACTATGTAACCCATGCTCACCTCCAGGACTTTTCCAGAACCTCTCCCATCCTTTGGAACTCCCTACCCCACCTCCACCTAAAAACTGTACTTGAGTAACCTTTGTCAGATCATCCCCTGCAACTAGTACCGTTTGTACCACCTCCCCCTACCTTTAGATTGTAAGCTCCATGAGCAGGGTCCTCCTATTCTTCTGTATTGAAGCGTGTTGTAATTGTACTGTCCCGATATATTGTAAAGCGTTGAGCAAACTGTTGGCGCTATATAAATCCTGTATAATAATAGTATAAAAATAATAATTGTCCACTCTCCTGATGTTAACATATTTTGTGTTATATAATGAAGCTTGATGAAGATGATGAGTTTCTTAAAAGTGATTGTAAATGCAAATTAAAACAAACAAACAAACAAACAGGTTTATATTTACCTGCTCTTCTTGGGTCCCCTGCCAGCATTCCTAGCTCCTCCTCTCTGGCGTCTAGGCAGTTGCCTACAAGAAGTTTTGTCTTTGGTTCAGCCCAGGTTGGGAAGAGGTTAACTGTTAGGATCTCGGTTCCCAGGCTTTTTCTAGGGCCTGACCTCCACAATGTGATACACAAATAAGGGAAAGATTTGGTGGCAGAGGAGCCTGGAGGGGAGTTCAGAACTTCTGAGTTCAGAGAGCCATAAGGATAGCCAGCACAGGACACAGCACCATGTAGTCTCACAAGGTACTGGGAGTTCCAGAGGACATTGGAAGACATTCTAGAAGACAGTATTGGCCTGTCACCTTCTATGGCAGGGGTCTCAAGCTCAGTTTCATTGCATGGCACATCAGCATTATGGTTGCCCTCAAGGGGCTGGTTATATCTGTAAGACTAGATTTTCGGAGCACTCCCCCCCTTACATCAGATGTCAAGAGCCCCCCACCATCAGAAATCAAGAGTCCTCCACCCTCCCTTACATCCCAGTGCACCCCCCTTACCTTATGCTGCTGCTAAGAAGACATTGCAGGTGGAGCTGGGAAGTAGAAAGTGCATGGTCTGGAGGAGGACCACAGGAGGGCTGGAGTCAGCTGCCGGATAATGCTTTATGCTGAGACCAGGGGAGGCAGAGATGAAGGGGTGCAATGGCTGCATGAAGAAGCACAGGATTTGTAGGTGGAGTTTTGTCCTCCTCTCTGCTGCTGACTACTGAGACAGGCTGTGGGCAGAGATTGGGGGGTGCCGCAGCTGCAGGAGCGGTGCGAGGGCCACAAGCTATGGCCTGGTGGGCCAGATTTGGCCCATGGGTCTTGTGTTTCACACATGTTACACACATGCCTGGGCAGCCTCCTTTTAGTCAGTTTAGGGCCTGGACTACATTTGCATTTTTCTGATATGAAAGATGCCAGTAAAGTTAGCTGAACTGTTCAAAAGCCTGGTCTGAAGTTACTCTAAAGGGTTTCATGATGGTTTCCGTCATATAAAAGAACAGAGCCTGCAGTGGATCAATATTTCAGAGGAGGTTTAGAGCTTCCTGCATGTCTTGTTTTGGAGACACAGGGGATTTTTTTCTTTGCCAATGGGGATTTTACACTGAACTGCCACACTTCATCTGCCATAGGTGTGTAGGGCATGCAGTTGTGTTGTAGTTCCGTTGACTTCAAAAGGCAAATTCACTGCCTGTCAAACAGGGCGTCCCTAGGCAGGTGCAGGGGGTGCGCGACACATCGGGTGACACCTACTGCATGGGGTGACACCGGACCCGCTCCACGAAAAGGTAAGTTGTAAAGCAAACCGACGATCCCCACCGGATGAATCGGATCTGCGGATTGAGCATAATGGATCGGAGTCCGATCCATTATGCTCAATCTGCAGATCTGATCCATTCTGCGGGGATCGTCGGAGGGGGTGTCACCAAGTGTTATCGCACCGGGTGACACCAACCCTAGGGACGCCGCTGCCCAGCTCCAAAAAGTGATTCCCTGCTGATCCCTTTTCAGAGACAGTTTAGAGCCAGTTTATAGGTACAGGTGCGATACTGCCTCCTCCTGCATGTCTGTTTTGGATCCCCAGGGGAATTTTTTCCATCATTTTTCCATTGAACCACCATGCTGCAACTGCCATAGTCACCTTTGGCATGCAGTTGCGGCAGCAGGGGGCCCTGGTGGTAAAAACACAGATCAGCTGACTCTTTTTATTACCCCCTGGCAGCCCATCTAACACAGCATTTTAAGATAATTTTATATAGTTCTAAAATTTTTACTTTTCAGAGACAAACTCACACCAACAAACTCACAGACTCACAAGGGTGCTGGACGGAGCAGATTTTGGCTCATTTGAAAGATTTCATGTGTGCAGGGGCGGACTGACAACTCATGGGGCCCCCAAGCAATAGGGGATCATGGGGCCCCTGTGTCCTTGCCCAAACTCAAAAAAGCCTATGAAAAAGGTATCAGGGGCATCTGAAGGGGCCCCCTACTGATCCTGGGCCCTCGGGCAGTGCCTGAGTTTCCAAATGGTCAGTCCGCCCCTGCCTGTGTGCATTCTCATCTTCTCATCAATGCATAACACGGGATCTCCAATGCAGCAACAAAATGTATTTCTAGGAGACGAGGAAGGAGTTAAATACGCAGGAATCATTTTTTGTAAAGTAACAGCGTACAGAGCAGCTCCGTTTACTAATGCACAGAGGAAAGGAGGAGTGTTTGTGCTGCTGCAAGGCTTTTAGATGGAAACTACAGTACAGCATTAGACAAATTAAAACGTGTTTGAATGACAGTTCTAAATTTATAATGGCAATCAATTTAGTGCCTGGCCAACCAGCTCCTGGCCTGAATATTGTGCTGCATTCCATTACTGCTCTGCAGGTTTCCTGAGAAGCCCCCGGTAATTGCCGCTCTGCATACAGCATGTCATGTGCATACAACTGCAGGAGCCAATCAGAAGCCACGCAGCGCATTGTACACCGTGTTTTCAGACAATAACTGCAAGGTCAGTCTGGACAACAATAGTGCCAGATTTCCAATGACTCAATCCTACAAGGAACTTCATGTGGGAGGACTTTACGCTCAACCTCAACTAATGCGGGTCTGATTTTGCAAATAAGGTATTTTTAAATGTCTCTGCAAGAATGACTTCACACTGGAGAAAGTTCACAGGGACTTTCTGCTCGGTGGGATGCCATCTGAAGCTGAAGGAACAGAAAACGTGTCTACAGCTCACCTATTCCACTTAGCATCAACATTATATCATTTTATTCAACTGAGTAATATACAGTTGTGACCAAAATTATTCAACCCCCACTGAAATTGAGTGTTTTGGCCAGTTTGACATTGCTTTTGATCATTCAGTCATCTTGCTTACATTTACATTAAAGAGGCACTTGTAGGTCAGACAAATATAACATAACAGTTATAATGAAATAACCACAAATGTCTTTTCTGTGCTCACAGCATTATCAGTTTTATTCAACCCCCAAGTGACATTCAATCTTAGTACTTAGTACAGCATCCTTTTACAGTTATAACAGCTTTTAAACGTGAAGCATAGCTTGACACAAGTGTCTTGCAGCGATCTACGGGTATCTTCGCCCATTCTTCATGGGCAAAGGCCTCCAGTTCAGTCACATTCTTAGGCTTGCGCACTGCAACTGCTTTCTTTAAGTCCCACCAGAGGTTCTCAATCGGATTTAAGTCTGGTGACTGCGATGGCCACTCCAAAATGTTCCAGCCTTTCCTCTGCAACCATGCTCTAGTGGACTTGGAGGTATGCTTGGGATCATTGTCCTGTTGAAAGGTCCAACGTCTCCCAAGCCTCAGGTGTGTGACGGACTGCATCACGTTTCCATCCAATATCTCCTGGTACTGAAGAGAATTCATGGTACCTTGCACACGCTGAAGCTTCCCTGTACCTGCAGAAGCAAAACAGCCCCAAAGCATGATTGACCCTCCACCATGCTTCACAGTAGGCAAGGTGTTCTTTTCATCATAGGCCTTGTTCTTCCTCCTCCAAACATAGCGTTGATCCATGGGCCCAAACAGTTCTAATTTTGTTTCATCAGTCCACAGAACACTATCCCACAACTTTTGTGGTTTGTCCACATGGCTTTTGGCATACTGCAGTCGACTCTTCTTATTCTTTGGAGACAGCAAGGGGGTACGCCTGGGAGTTCTGGCACGGAGGCCTTCATTACGCAGTGTGCGTCTTATTGTCTGGGCTGAAACTTCTGTACCCACATCTGACAAATCTTTTCTCAGTTCCTCAGCAGTCACACGGGGACTTCTCTCCACTCTACGCTTCAGGTAGCGCACAGCAGTCGAAGTCAGCATCTTCTTTCTGCCACGACCAGGTAGCGTTTCAACAGTGCCCTTTGCCTTGAATTTGCGAATGATGCTTCCTAAGGTGTCTCTTGGTATGTTTAACATCTTTGCAATCTTCTTATAGCCATTGCCCTTCCTGTGAAGAGAAATCACCTCTTCTCTTGTCTTCCTGGACCATTCTCTTGCCTTCACCATGTTTGTAACCACACCAGTAAATGTCTAGAAGGAGCTGAGTATCACAGTCATTTTAAAGCTGCCTAATTGGTGCTTATTATGCTTGATTGCTGCTCGGTGACATCCACAGGTGTTTTCAATACCTGATGGAAAGCACCTGTATGAACCTCTGTTCTTCAGAGTGGTAGTCTTTAAGGGGTTGAATAATTGTGGCAATGAAGAAACCACATAAGAACCATTTACTACTGTATTACATAAACAATTGATGTCATTTTAGTTGCATTTGGGTAGTTACAACGTCCTTGTAGGATTTGATTCTGAATACAATTCCAAATGTACACTATAGTCCCTAAACCCCTTTACAGCATTGGGGGTTGAATAATTTTGGTCACAACTGTATATATAAAATATGAATTGTATTTTTGAATGAATAAATAAACATATAAAGGTTAGAGTAGAAAATATGATGGTGGCTGCAGTGTAATAAATGTCACTAAGCAACTTATTCCCTCCCTTGTTATATCTCGCCTTGACTATTGTAATTCCCTCCTCATTGGCCAACCTCATCGCAGGCTATCCCCTCTTCAATCTATCATGAATGCTGCTGCCAGACTCATCCACCATATCTGCCACCCCTCTCTGCCAATCCCTCCACCCCTCTCTGCCAATCCCTCCACTGGCTTCCCATTGCTCAACAGATAAAATTAAAAACATTAACAATAACATATAAAGCCATTTATAACTCTGCCCCAAATTACATCACCAATCTTGTCTCCAAATATCACCCAAACCGCACACTCTCTGCTCCTCACATGACCTCCTGCTCTTTAGCTCCGGTGTCTCCTCCCATGTTTGTCTCCAGGACCTCTCCAGAGCTTCCCCCATCCTCTGGAACGCTCTACCCCAATTTATTAGACTATCGCCTACTCTGCCCACTTTTAGGCGATCTCTGAAAACCTATCTCTTCAGGGAAGCCTATCCTGCCCTCAGCTAATAATGGAATATTCTACTCCTCCTACCAGTCCATCCCCAACAGTTACTACCTTTTGTACCACTAGCCCCTCCCTCTTAGATTGTATGCTCCAAGGAGCAGGGCCCTCCTAATCCTCTTGTATTGAACTGTATTGTTGCTGTATTGTCTCCCGTTATATTGTAAAGCGCTGAGCAAAATTGTTGGTGCTATAAAAATCCTGTATAATAATACTCTGAATACAGCAAAAGAAAGGTGAAAAGAAACCTTTAGGGCTCTTGGCTGCCCTCTGGTCCCTCCTGCCTGCGTCCTTTTTCTTTTTTCTCTTTTCTCTCTCACTCTCTATTCTTCTTATGTCTCTCTTTTCACTCTTTCCTTCTTCCCCCTTTTCTTCATTGCTTTCCCTTTATGTTTCTTTCCCCGGTATTGGATATTGTTAGTTAAAGACCATGAGCGGTCCCCCCCCCTTACTGCCTGCTGAACAGTGGAGGGAGGTCGGCCCTCCGCACAGGTCATGGTAGTCTCCGATGCCGGGCATGATGAAAAGTTTAACATTAGTTTTCATTTTCTCTCTTCCTTTACTGTTACTGGCCTTACATTTACCAGTCCCAATGGGACCCATTTGGCTGTCAAAGACTGATAATTGTCCTAGAATATTGCATATTGTGCATTTTGTACCAGCCCTGATGGGTTGCAGTTTGTAGAGAAATGAATGAATAATTTTCTGGATTGGCTTGTAACCCATTGTATTCTACGATAAAACGAAGAAACACCATTGAAAGGAAACCTTTAGGGCTTGTTCACACCAGGTGTAGTGTGTGAACACATGCAAAATTGTGTGTTTTCCCACACCACACAAAAACACATTGCATTTTACAGACGCAGGCAGGTGCCATTAATTTTTAATGGCACTTGCACACATCTAGGAAATTAGCGTATTTTTGCCCGGCAAAACGTATGGTACGTCAGTACCATTAATTTTAGTTCGACACGATTTGAAAAACCGTGCCTGCAACTTCTTTTGCATGTTTCATGCACATAGAGCAGCACTTTAAAATTAATATGCTGTCCTAAAATGTGACGTTTGGGAATGCCCAAAAAAGTCAGATACACCTCCTAAGGTGAGGAACCCTCAGGACCTATTCACATGTCCACTCTGCATTGCACTGGCCTTTAAGCTATACTTAAAGTGGAGCTCCACCCAATAGTGGACGTTCCACTTCCCATGAGGAATTGGCAACCTTTGTGGGGCGGGGGGGCCCTAGGCGATCGACAGCGGAAGTTGTCCTCCCCCCTCCCTCCACGTAGTCTTCTGGGACATGGGCAGGTCCCACAAGACTATGGGCCATTCAAATGGCTCAGCACTATTCGCGCATGCACAGTGGGCACCTGGCTGTGAAGCCACAAGCTGTCACACCTGGGTGCCCACACTCAAGATGCTGGGGAGCGAGGAGAGCCAATGAAACTGGCTGTGGTGAGTACACGCTTGAACCTGGGACAGGTGAGTAGCTGTTTTTTAAAATCAGCAGCTACAGTTTTTGTAGCTGCTGACTTTTATTTTATTTTATTTTTTTTTGTTTGACTGGAGCTCCGCTTTAAAGTAGTTGTAAACCTTTGACTTAAAATATGAACAAAGCATATCCTTTTATAGTGTGTACTTGTCTCAATCCGGAGCACTAAGTGTAATATCTGTCTGCTGCCTCCTTCCTCTGCTATCTGCATGAATCACTTTTGACAAGTTTTCCTGACACCAAGAGAAAAAAGGTTACAGGGGAGGGACGTCCAGCAGATTGACAGCTTCAGCTCTGTTTCTATGTGCTGTTTGGAGGAGGGTATGTTTCTTCACTCCAATCAGCTCTCAGAGCTCTGCCGAGTATAAATCCAGCTTCTGCACTTTGAACGGATGTAGAGAAGAAAGGGATGTAGAGAAGAGAAGGATGTAGATAAACAGGTACAACTTATTTAGGAGGATTTATTTCACTTCTGTGTATCACCAGAGGCCAATCACTTCACTTGGTAAGGTAAGAGTTTACAAGTCCTTTAATATTAATATGCAGTCTTTCATATTCACCTTGTTTAAAAATATAAAACAAATGAAGGCCTGTTTCACATAGGCAGCAGTTTCAGGATTTGTTTCGTCTCTGTGTATCACCTGAGGCCAGTCACTTCACTGAGTAGACTGGCAGAGTTTACAACCACTTTAACAAAATACTCACCTCCAGCTTCCAGCAATGCAACGGTTAAATCCCTTGTTGGCCACTGTCATCTTCTCCCCTGGCAACTTCCGGGTGCTGGATTTTCAGCCTTTTGATTGGCCAGCTGAGGATTATGTCAACCAGCGCATGCGCACAGGAGTCAGTTATTCTAGCACATCCAGAGTGCGAGGTTGAAATCTGAGATGAACTATAACTCTATTTAATTGGAAGAAGAAACACAATGTCTCTTGAAATGCACAAAAAAAGAAACTTCTGTACGCTAATTGGGGCTCAGTTGGTGCACTATGGAAGTTTGGACTTCTGGAGTTAATGATAATGGTATCTTGTGGCATTCTTAACAGATTCAGGCAACAAAGAAAGAATTTGAGTGTTGTCCTTTTAAATGGCATTATAATTTGTTTGGGTTCCTTTAGGTACTTTAAGCAGGGTGCAGCTCGAAAGGAAATAAAGTGTATCCCTGATTGGTAGGAGTAATTGTTAAACATAAGGGGACAACTTATTTCCAGGCTTGCAATGACCTTTAACAATGATGACCAGTGTTTCCTTCTGGTGGAACAAAAGTCAATGAGCTGATGCTATAAATTATCCAGCAGGGGACATGCACTGCACTCAGCTCTGAGGATTCCGTTAAGCTTGGAAGGATATGTATAGACATAGTCCGGGAGGTCGAGGCCGCAACATGCGCTCACTAGTGTTTGTGTCCTCCACTGTGTGCAGGAACTGGTGGATTAGCTAGAGATGTCAGTATTCCCTGCTCTGGATGTTGAAAGGAATTCTCTCAGCTGATCAGTGGCTCCCAGCAGATCTTTGCGCTCTCTCTCTACAGTGGATGAAGACTTTCAGTGGTTCTTCGCTCCCGACTCTGCAGCGCCTGGTCCAATCACAGTGCTCGGAATCACCAACTCTCTATAGGTTGGCAATGCTGGTGGTCAGAGATACCTCCTGGCTCCTCTCTGACAAACTGCGGCCTGGTCTGGTACTTTGGTGTCAAGCACAGCTATCTCTCTCTCCACTCCTTCTCCCCAACTTTCTCCCTTCTCACTTCCTGCCTCTGTTCCCGGGCTTCCACATTTATATCCCTCTGCCCTCACGCCAGCTCTTCTGGAAAATGTAGTCCCCCAATTAGCAGCCTTCTAACAAAGTCCTGCAGTTCAGCCTACAAAATCCATGAAGCTGTTCTCCTTGTTATAGTGTGCCACTGAGTTGCAGAACACTGCCATCTTGTGTCTGATTTACCATCCTGCAACTGACATTGCAGCAAGGTGTTACATTTATACCCCCCCTCCTCCCAGCATGCACTCCCACCAATAATCCTTCTAGTGGTTGGCCAGGGAAACATAAATATTCATAACTCAGATTATTGGATCTTCTTTTTAACCTTTTTGCCCAGCAACAGGCAGGCAGAAGCAAAAACCAATCCTGAGCTTAGGGGAAAGCTAATGAAAGCAGAACTATCAATTCATGCACAGTAGCACATCATTTATGCTAGGGACACTACTGCATAGAGCAGGGTCCCTATTCTTCACAATAGTCATAGTCAGGGGCAGACTGACAACTCATGGGGCCTCCCAGGCAATAGGGGATCATGGGGCCCCTGTGTCCTTGCCCAAACTGAAAAAAGCCTATGAAAAAGGTACCAGGGGCATCTCTGCCCTGGCCCTCGGGCAGAGCCCGAGTTTCCAAATAGTCAGTCCGCCCCTGGTCATAGTTACAGCCTATCTTCGGGCAAAATTTTTTCTTTTCCATGCAGTGGGGCTGTGCACGAGTCAACTGCTCATTTGTCTAGGGGTGAGCAGAAAACTCATACTTACCCGATCCTTCGGAAAATAACACTCCCCCATGGTCCAGTGGTGGACTGTTCCCGGTCTATGGAACCTGCTCTAGGCATAATGACATCAGGAAAAGTCCACTATTCAAGACCGCTGGAGCGCAGGGGTGCCTGGGAGGAATGGTGAAACAGGAAAGTATATCTCCGCTCTCCTCGAAAAAAAATAAGCAGCTAACCTATGCAGTGTAGGCACAGATCCACTGCATGGAAAAAAACATTTTGTTTGGAGTTGGGCTTTATTTCTTAGTTAGCATTTGGGGTTTATGTATGAAAAGTGTACTAACGAGCATTTCCTAACAAAATAGTCTTTTATCACCATACTGCAGAAATGACAGCTGAGAGCTGATTGGTGGCTAATGGCATAAGTGAATTTGTTGATCATACATGGAGTAACCTCAAGATTCAGTAATGACACCCAGAGTTATCCAAATCGTTGCAAACCTTATTCACATTAAATTACTGAAATAATTTCCAGGATTAAGCAGCTATGTGGCATGAGGGACATTGACAGACCCAAAGTCTGTTTGCCCAGTATTAACAAAAAAGACAGAATGATGGTAGCTGGCTGGAAAAATGTTTTTCCTTTTTTTTGATTGGAGTATATCTTTAATATGACAGCTTGTGCTGACACTTGGAGTTAGTACCAAAATGGCACCGAATGCCTAGCTTTTATTAAATCTGCAAGTCATGCCTGCACTATCAGGACAAGGGGAAAAAAACGCAGCAGTATTCTGTCAGTCAGGTGTCCTTGCTGTAAATTGCTCCCGTAGTACATTCCCTGCAATGGTTTTATAGGAGATGCTGCTGCACCTGTCTGCTGTGAGTGCTCATTCCACCCAGCTTGCTGCAATGCACCACTTATATAGTGAAAGCATTCATCCTCCTAAGGACGCACTGCTAACCCATCTCCAAGATCTGTCTGCATGTCTCCTCTGACAATTAGACCTAGAATGTACTGCAGCACTCTGCTCATTTACCAGATAGCAGTGAGCTAATGAAGCAAGTTTTTTTTTTTCCTTGCTGAAAAGTAATGTTCTAATCATGTTTGACAATTTAAAGGCTCTAAATCATTAATTCTCTGAAAAAAATAACTAGATGCATAACTGGCAGCTTCCTTTACAGATGTCCTCTTTATTTAGTTGCCAGAACAAAAAGGGACCCTGTTATAAAGGACAGTGACGGACATATTGTCTGTCCTGTGTTGCTGCATAGAAGTCCCAGAGGACAAGGGGCTAATTAGGGCTTCTATCAGGAGATAGAGATACCGTAGCTTCAGAAACAAAGTCCACTTCCAGCTTCCTAACCCATCGATGGCATTTCTGTAACCTTTTTTTCTGCTTACATCCTTCTTACCATGGTTCTTCTGTCCAGTGATGTGACGTCATGGGTCCTCTTCTTCTTCAACCAAGGGACAGGTCTTGAATGCAACATAAGTGCCATGCTCTGAAGCATTCTCCTGTGAGCCCAGGTTGGCATAATGGTACCCTTGTGGGTGGTGGGTTCTTCACACCCTGGGATCATGGGAAATAGGTTGAAAGACACCCTTTAGAGCATGCTGGTGCTTGATGGACCACTTAACAGTTAATCTGCAGAATACAGAGCTGGAAAGAAGGTATTATATACATAAAGAGCTGCTGGACGTTTACTGTGTCCTCCTTACCTGTTCTGAGACTGCCAGCCCTGTTTCTTGTCCCAGAAGCACACCGATAACCTCGGGCTCCAGTCTAGAGGTCTTTTTAAGGTTTATTGCAGGTCTCAGTCAAAACAGGGAGGAGGGTTTAGGGTGTAGGATACCCAAGGTACATGAAAAACTGAGGTGGCTTCCTGAAAAATCCCATTAGTAGTAGTAGTAGGCAATCTAGTAAAAAAAAGCTGTTCATAATACTGCCCCAAACTACATCACCAATCTGGTATCCAAATACCACCCAAAACGTACTCTCCGCTCCTCACAAGACCTCCTTCTCTCTAGTTCCCTGGTCTCCTCCTCCCATGTCCATCTCCAGGACTTCTCCAGGGCTTCCCCCATCCTCTGGAACTCCCTACCTCAATCCATCAGACTATCACCTACTCTCCTCACCTTTAGGCGCACCCTGAAAACCCATCTCTTCAGGGAAGCCTACCCCATCCTCAGCTAATTACTGCACTCCTCCACTCTTCCTACCACTCCATCCCCCACAGCTATTTCCTCCTGTACCACTATCCCCTCCCTCCTAGATTGTAAGCTCCAAGGAGCAGGGCCCTTGAACCCCTCGTGTATTGAATCGTATTGTTACTGTACTGTCTCGTGTATTGTCTCCCATTATAACGTACAGCGCTGAGCAAACTATTGGCGCTATATAAATCCTGTATAATAATAATCTAGTAGCAGCCTTAAAAAAAACTGATGGAGAGGGAGACAGCCAAGTAATCTGTGACTCTATGAGAGGCATCATAGTCTTTTAAGAGCTCCTCATGGTGTGACCATCAATGAGTATGTAGCACCCTCCTAGTCTGCTAGGGGGAGCTAGACTCCAATTGTTAGCCCAGAGGCTAGCCAGCAGCAACTACAGACATCCCTTTGCTGCTCAACGGGTGGCTCCTATGAGAAACTATGTATGCTGCATGCCTGCTTATGACAATAAAATATCTGCTATCATCCTACTTGTCATTGCCCGGAGCAACTGGAGGGGCTCATCAATGCCTACCTGCTAAACAGGTGGCTACAACAAAAGGCATTTTTTAAATTTATGTTTTTCAGATATTTGCATGTTACAGTAAAGTGTGCCCTACACCGCTCATCATTGCCTGTAGCAACCAGGGAGGGTTGTGGCACCCAAATGCACTACAGACACTTTGTCACATATCCGTGGCTGAGGCTTGTGCTCTATTGATAATGTTTATGCCCAGGGGAGGACTGACAACTCATGTGGCAATAGGGGATCATGGGGCCCCTGTGTCCTTGACCAAACTCAAAAAAGACTATGAAAGAGGTACCGGGGCATCCCATGAGGCCCCCTACTGACCCCGGGCCCTCGGGCAGTGCCAGAGTTTCTAAATGGTCAGTCTACCCCTGTTTATGCCTGCATTAGTCAGCGCTTGTCACCTGCTAGTGCTTGTCATTGCCCGGACTGACTGGAATGGCCTGCAACCCAGTGGATTACCAATGCTCAGCTGCTCTGCATCAGTTGAGCCCAGTGACTCTCTTTTTACTACAGTGTTCTGGGGGGGGTTGTATCCTGTGCCTCGCTGTTACCCTTAGAAAACACTGCAGATAATAGTCTCTACAACTGCTATTGACACCCTGTCATCCAACAATGGCTAGAGCCAAGTGTCCTGTCCTTGCCTGCAAGCTGCCCAAAGGCTTCTGCCCGAATTCAGCCATAGCAACACCTGCAATCCAGTCAGTGTACTCCCGCCCAAAGCGGCAGGGGTTAACACCAGCAAGGGAAAATTCCTGCACAGCAGTCTGGCTGGCGCCAAAGAGTCACAAAGAGGGGTGTGGCCACACCCATACATTTGCCCAGCGTGCTGTGAGAGAGCGTGAGAGGAGGAAGATGGCGGCTGCACATCCTGTGCATCTGCAAACTTTTGTACTGGAGGTTACCTTGATGGACACCAGGGTACGCCTAGAACTTAGCAGCTGCTTTGTTCTGGGACTCATGGAAGGGATGGAGAGACTGTGTCTGCTGTGTTCTGAGAGCAGGAGACCGACCACCCTGATCATGGATGATGTGAGGTGCCATTGACCAGGCTGCTGCCCAGAGATCTGGCACCATGCACATATACGGCCAACCTAGACACAGGACTGTGTACTGAAAAGCCGGAGTGATGGAAGGTTGGAAGATGTCTTGCTTTGAAGCTTCAGAAAGGGGTAGAGTCTCAGGAATGCAACTAACCCGCACCGTCAACAGACCCCATCATCAGAGGCTGGCCTGCAGTGAAGTATCTGCCACCCAGAGATGCCAATAGGAGGCTTGGCAAAGGGCCAGGACAGCCTTTAAGAGTCACTGAGTCAGCTCAGCAGCAGGAGAGTTGGAGGAGAGTTCGGTTGGACGAAGAGGATGTGAGACTGGAAGACAGAAGCCTGGGAGGGGGTCTAGATGGAGAGGGGCTCACCAACGGGCAGAGGACCTTGGAAGGAGGAAAGCTTGGGACTTCACAGGCCCCCTGAGAGAAGACCACCTGTGAGGCAGGGAAAGAGTGGCCCAGCTAAAAGGTCTGGTAGCAGCCACTGACCCACCAGAAGCACAGAAGGACTGAGAGAATAGACCTGCACCCCTTGGGCCAGATAGGGGAAGGAGTACTCTGGTGGGAAACCAGATTAGCAACTACCTGGGAATTTCTTCATTTAAACTGACAGGCACTGAATTCCCTGCTTAGGGATTCAGAGTATCTGGGGTCTGGGGTGGTACATTAGGAGACGCTGGCTAGCTCTCCAAGAAGAGGATTTTTGTGTAAAGACTTGCACATAATTACTGTTCCATTGGGTATCCTGTACACCCTTTACCCTATCCAAGTAACAATCCCCTAATAAAATCACTAAAACAAAGCTCAGGACTGGTTACTGACTCCTGGATGCAAGTCTATGTGAAAGTGTGTGTTGCCTGGCTGTGCAGGACTATAGAGGGATCCAAAACTTCAGTTACTGCTAAGGGGGTAGTACTACAAGTACTTAAATACCTGGACCTATAGGTGAAAGATCCTACTCACAATGTTCAGGGGCAGCTTTTGCCCAGCTCTCCTGGAACACTCTTCATTGGAGGTTTTTCCTCTCCAGTCCAGCTTTAACAGGTAAGTTTCTTCAAGCCTCGGCACATGGTACCTGCTGAAGCCTAGTAGTAGCTTTTCTGGAACACACTTGCCTTCTCCAGGGGGGAAGCCCCTGGGAAAAGAGAGCCTGATCAGCTTTGCCCAAATTTTTATCTTCTCTCCAGCCATACATTCTCGGTCAGGCTGCCAGGGATTGGCTAAAGTCCAATAAACATTCATAACCCCAGTGGTTGACCATAGTACGCTACTGCTGGAATATTCTTTCGAGAGCAGGCAGGAGCAATCATCTACCGGGTTTAGGGAGAACCTGATGAGACCCGATAGAATGATTGCAGCTCAGCTGGCTACAGCTCAGCCATAACACTAAATTTAGCAAGACCAGGGCAAGGACACTACATTTATGTTTAAAAGCCTGGGGGAATAAATAAAAAAAATCTGGAATAGACGTTTAAAGCACAGTAGTAAAACAAAATGCTCCAAATCTACTTGCCAGGACCCAGGATCTGAACCTGCAACCTCTGCTGTGTCTGGCAATGTCTCTTCTTGTTGAGCTACCTGGAATGCTGGACATTTTCCTAGAAAATTCCTTGAATGATCCTGCCTTGAACCTTGAACCCTTCACTCCTCCCATAAACTTCCTATTAAAGCCAGCCAATATTTCGCTCTTGTCACTTCTGCTGCCGTCCGTATCTTTGCTACCACTCATTGTTGACCTATGGCTTGTTCATCAACTATGCTTCTGCTTGATCCCACCCTTCAACTACTTGGTAATGACCTTTGGCTTGTTTACTGACATCTGTTTGATCCCTGCCTGCTAGATCTACTACTGGACCCCGGCCTGCTCACCTTCTGGTGGATCCTGAGGACCGCACAGCAGCTAAACTCATCTCCACCATCAGGAGCCCTGGTGCATACCGGTTAGTACTTAGACCCCGCATCTTGGGTGAGCTCTGTCACCTGCCAGGGTGACCTGCTTGTATACCTATCCTGCTGGTTGGTGAGAGTCTCTACTGCTATAGCTTCTGGTCTTTGAGCCTGACCTCTGGCCATGACACTATGGGGTAGATTTACCAAAACTGGCGAGAGCAAAATCTGGTGAAACTCTGTATAGAAGCTTCCGGGTTTTGTTTTGTCAAGCTTAATTGAACAAGCTGAAGTTAGAAGCTGATTGGCTAACATGCACAGCTGCACCAGATTTTGCACTCTCCAGTTTTAGTAAATCTCCACTTACTAGTCATCCTCTGGTGTACATAATGTCCCCACTGGTGTACATAATGTCCCCACTGGCAGTGACCTGATGAATGTCCTGGTATTTTTGAGGAAAAGATACACATGTTCGGTCCCCTGCCCTCACACAAAATGGCCCTTCACCAGGCAAGAGCACTGTCACATTGTGGGGGCACGCACAACAGACTGCAATATATCACCCATTAGTGAAAGCAGATTTTCACGGGCTTTGCAGAGGGGAATGGAGCAGCAAACAAAAGTATGGGCATTGGAGGTGCCTACTGCACACCAAGGGGGTCTTTGGAGTTTTTTTAAGAACTCCATATTAAGAGTTAAGTGGAATATGAATAAGACTGCCAACACAGGAAAGAAAACAAATGGGGTGACAATGAGGACACAGGGAATTACCATTATTTGTAAGTTGTAGGGAGTGTTGGTAACCCAGAGAGCCATCATGCAGAACCTGGCAATAGGGCATTTATGGGACAACAGTGATGGGGCCTGAACCTATTTTAGCCCAAGAAACCTGTGTTGACCATGGAGTTAGGGTCCATCTAAAGGCCAGAGAGCAGTATTTTCCTGAAATACCTCAGGAAAATACCACATTATGGCCCCTATGATGAGTTAATGAACATAGGAATGGGAGGTGGGTAGGGGGTGAAACCCAGGGATGGTGCTCAGAGGTAGTCGGGGGGTGAAGAAAAGGGGTACCTCAGAAGGGGGAGTACCCTGCAACCATTCCCAGAGAAAAAAAGTCCTGCACATACAGCTATGTGTATTTTCAGTTAGACACAGGCAGTCATAAAGCAAACAGGCAACGACAGTCCTGCATGCCCTGCAAGTGCAGTATTGTGGATGTAGTCTGAATGAAAAGTGATTCCATAAAATAAAAAGGCTATATGAGCAATGGAAATGATATAAAAATGTATAAACTTTTAAACATTACAGTTGTAATAAAGTTAACCGAAAACCATTCCCATTTCCTTTTACTGCTGGAGCATTCATTTTTTTACAGAGGCTTGATTGGACATGCCTTCCTGTGAAGACAGCGGTGATCAGAGCGCCTGCATGCAAAGTTTAAGTAATAAGCACTAAGTGCACATTTGCTTGGTGTGTAAAAGGCCTAAAAACCTCTATCTAAGCGCTATGTAACACATGCGTATCTGTTAATGCCTCATTGAGGAGGCTGAGGAAACCGAATCACTTGAGACTTCCTTTGAAAGCTATTTTTCCTCAACATCCCAGATAATTGCAATACTGTCTGACAGGAGAGGAAGAAAGAAAAACTACATATCATCTCTGCTTACTCAAGCCACACATACGGAACGCACACGTTGCCTAGCAACTGCACAGGGCGAAAGATTAGACATTTCTAAATGGATAAAACCAAAAATAAAGCTGGCAGATGAGGCCTTTGTCTGGTGGAAAGTTGTGTTTGGGGAGGATAGCCGCTTTAACTGGGTGATAAAACATATTATTAACTATCGAGGAGGTGTTTATTGGCCTATGCTTGGACTTTATTGCAATTCCAATATGCCTAGCTAAGCAGGAGCACTGCTGGATCATTAACATGATGTGTCATTTTTACTTCTTAACCAAGGACAGGGCGAGCAGATCCTAACTACTCCCAGACTTTGGGTTCGGAAACAGGGGCAGACTGACAACTCATGGGGCCCCCGGGCAATAGGGGATCATGGGACCCTGTGTCCTTGCCCAAACTCAAAAAAGCCTATGAAAAAGGTACCAGGGGAATTTTATGGGGCCCCCTACTAACCCCGGGCCCTCGGGAAGTGCCCGAGTTTCCAAATGGTCAGTCCGCCCCTGTTCGGAAATAAATACCGTCTCTCTGTAAGGGGCTGAAGGCTTGAACAGGAAGTTCAGTGCAGATTCTGCCCCGCTATTAAAGTCTTCCAATCTAATGGACAAGCCGGATATTGGTTTAGTACACTTCGGGCCTTGTGGCCTGTTGAGCTGTGTTTTCACATGCTCTGTATTTTGTTGCATTAAAGCTTTACGTTTTTTTGTTTTTTTTCCAGCATTTATAATACAGCTTCTATGAATGGGTTGGGAGACTTGACAAGTGCCTATAAAATGTCCACTGGCTCGTATTAACACCCGCAGCACCAGATGATTACTGCTGCGGTGGTATGGCAGGAGAGCAGAAGACGGAAGATTTAATCTACGACAGCAACCACCAGCACAAGGGATGGTAGTTATATGGAATGAGAAGTGTCCCTTGTGCTGGTGGTTGCTGTCGTAGATGAAATCTTCCATCTTCTGCTCTCCTGCCATACCTCCGCAGCAGTAATCATCTGGTGCTGCGGGGGTTAATATGAGCCAATGGACATTTTATAGACACTTGTGAAGTCTCCCAACCCATTCAGAGAAGCTGTATTATAGCTTCCATAAATGCAAAATGTTCTATGGATGGAGGAGGTGGGCCTTTCATTCATCTGCCCCCTCCTCCATTCATGGAAGCTGTACTATAGCTTTCAACAACAAAAGTGCTCTATAAATGGAGGAGGGGGCAGATGAATTAAAGGTCCACCTCCTCCATTCAAAGAACATTTTGTATTGATGGAGGCTATAGTACAGCTTCTATGAATGGGGTGGGAGAGGGGTGGAAAGGGTGGGCATAGCCAGCATTCCTGACAAGTGTCTATAAAAGGTTCAGTGGCTTATATTATCCCCCATAGCAGTAATCAACCCCAATGCTGCGGGGGTTAATATGAGTGACTGGACCTCTTATAGGCACTTGTCAAGAGTAAGACTATGCCTATCCTTAGGGCTGCTGTTAGAAACCACGGGGCCCCATACAGCCAACCTGACGGGGCTCCAGTGGAACCAATCCCCTATATGACTTTCTCTACTGCAGCTGAAAGCCAGCCGGAGAGGAGAAGAAGCCAGCTATCAGGTGGTTGTAATTGCCACCCGCTGTGCCGATCACCCTCCCTGCCCTCATCTGAGTCACCCAGCTGCCTGGGCCCCCCTTCCGGCCTAGGCCCCTTACAGGAGGACTGGTGGTACCCCCTTATCCACGGCCCTCCCTACCCTTTCCGCACCCCACCCCACTATAGCCTCCTTCAATGCAAAATGGTCAATGAATGGAGGAGGTGGACCTTTCAGTTATCTGCCCCCTCCTTTATTCATAGAGCAGTTTTCATTGCTGGAAGCTATAGTACAGCGTCTACAAATAATGGATCAGGTGGGCCAGAAAGGGTGGGCATAGTCTGCACTAACTCAGCTGCTCGCATTAACTCCCCGCAGCACTGGAAAATTACCACTGCAGGAGAACAGCCACTTACACAAGGGATAACTCAATGGAGGTACCAGTCCTTGTGCTGATTTTTTTTTTTTTTTAAACATAACTAAACCTATGTAGCGGTCACCCCCTAAAGGCTCCACTGAGTAGTCCCAAGGTTCTTTCCCAAGCTAGTGTATTAGAAGCCATGCACACATTCTCTGTCACTTGGCTTGTTCAATGATTAGTCTAGGGCTATCCCTTTTTTGAAGTTTTATTATAACTTGAACTTGGATGGGGTGCTGGGTAACTGTGGAAAACTGCAAAAACGTACAGTAGCAACTTGAGGACACTTGTCTCTTTCTCAAAGCTTCCTAATACAGTCCTTGTAGCAGCAAATGATGGACTGAACTACACAGGGATACCATAAGAAATGTCCACCTTTAAGCAAAGGAAGACACTGGTGCAAGAGTGATGGTAGAAGCACACAGTCACTGGGATCTCACACACCGGTCTGCACACACACATGTCCTTGGATATTTTGGATGCCTCCTTCCATAGCCAGCCAGACATGTCTCCTGTGAACTCTCCAGACCAGATCCCCAGATAATTCCCTCAGCCACTTCCAGCAAAGTTTTGTAGAAAAGGGCTCCCCAGCTAACACAGCTGGGATCTCAATGAGCAAATGAAGAAGCACAACTGGACTGCCCAGAAGTGCAGGAGCCCTTCAGGCTGGGAACTTGTCTCCTCCTGGACAAGAACTCCCCTGCTTTAGTTCTCAGGCTATTTATGCTTCCTCCCACTCACCTACTGGCCCCAGGGATTGACTTGGACCACATAAATATTTAGGCTGTAGATTTGACTCTCCTGGCCCACTGCATTCCAGAACCATCCAGAAGGCAGGGGGAAGGTGTTCATTTGCCAAGTGGCTTGTGTAGGGAGGGCATACCCATCTGTCAAGGACAGCACTAGTGCTAGGGACAGGTTCTAGAGAAGAAGGGACATCTTAGGGCCAACTTCTGCACCTCAGCAAGCTCCATTTTAGGTTTGACAGCCCAGGCAGCATTCTACCCCCATTGACAAGCACTGGCCTACTACCGCTGACTCTCTGCTGCATTGACTGTAGATCCCTGGTTGTGTGAGCTCCCTGGCCAGGTTGTTGTACTATTTGCAAGTTCTTCAATACATCAGTTACTGGACCCCAGTCCTCTGTGTGTTTACTGCCACTGCACCAGGCTGCACCTAACCCATCAAGTTGGTGAGAACAGGCATTGGAATACTTGCATAGATCACCCAGACTGGCCAAACACACAAAAACAGCAACATTTGTCGTTTTTCATTTTTGGGTTCACATACACTGTAGCCGTGTGTACGCCCTGACACCGTCCAATGCAGAGCTTCCATACACACTGACTCACTGGTAGACAAACAGATTGATGGAGGAAACAGTCAGTGTCAGTGGGTGGGATGTTGTTCTTTCACAAAAAAACTGTTGCTTTGCTCTGAATATAACCAATTAAAGTGTAAACCAGGTAAACAGCTCCGTACACAACATGCATTTACTGTATGCTTTAGCTCTGTATTTCTAGCACCAGCTCTGCCTTCAGCCTGAGTACCTGACAACAAACTGGCACCACTGAATTGCAGAGTTTATTGTCCAGGTGACACAGGAATCTGTAAAGCTGAATCAAAAAAAAAGTGGATTCCTCTTTCTGGCTGTGCAATATGGCAGAGGTATGTAAATCACAAGGATGGCTAAAGAGTTTTATAAATACTTTGGTAGATAAAGCATTGACCCTTCCAATCCTCTTGTATTGAATTGGATTGTAACTGTGTGAATCACTGCACAGGCTTGTAGACCGTATCAAGAGAAGATGGTAGCATGACTGTTCCTTTGAGGGAATTTTTATACAAATAAACCCCATTCACTTCCATACAGTAGGGGACAACCCACAGGGGTCCAATCCACTCTGGAGGCTGAAGAGGATGACCACAACCTTTCCCTACCAAATGGATTCCTGTCCCTGGGTCACTTCCCCAATCCAGGGTCTCTTTGAGCTGCAGATTGTGCTATGTATAGTACAAAATAGCTTGAAAGAACTGGACACAGGCTCTCCCAAGATGGCACCCAGAGCCTATGGCAGAGGACACATGCACTTCTTGAATCCAGGGTCTCTATGATGTATAACGTGCTATTTATAGTACAAAATAGCTTGAAAGAACTGGACACAGGCTCTCCCAAGATGGCACCCAGAGCCCATGGCAGAGGACACATACACTTCTTGAATCCAGAGTCTCTTCCTGATGTAGATTGTGCTTTTTACACCACAATCTAGAAACATTGGACAACAGAATATCAGTTGTGCTATTTATAGCATATCTGCCTCCAAAATGGCTTTAGAGAACTCGACACAGGCTCTCCCAAGATGGCACCCAAAGTCCATGGCAGAGGATTTATACACTTCCTGAATCCAGCGTCTCTTTATGATGAAGATTGTGCTATTTATAACACAATCTAGCAAACATGGGACAAAAGAATATAGATTTTGCTATTTATATCCAAAATGGCTTAAAGTGGTTGAAAAGGCATCTAGGTATTTTACCTTCATGCATTCTATGCATGAAGATGAAAAGCCTTCTGTGTGCAGCAACCCCCGAGCCTCCCCAATATTCACCTGAGCCCTATCACAATCAAGTGACGTGCACAAGATCCTAAGCTCTCCTGAGCCATAGGCTCCCACTGCTGTCAATCACAGCCAGTGAGCAAATGAGGAGAGAGAGAGGGTGGGGCCAAGCTGTGTCTCTGAATGGACATGCAGAGCAGCAGCTTGAGAGTGAGTTTGCTTGGGTGCCCCCAGAGAAAGCAGACACTCGACAGGAGGAAGGGGCCAGGAGTGTTGACAGGTGACCTGGGAAGAGGAGGATTGGGACTGCTCTGTGCAAATCATTGCACTGAACCAGGGGTGAACTGGCCATTCAGGCACTCGGCAACTGCCCGATGGCCCAGGGTCAGTAGGGGGCCACATGAGATGCCCCTGGTAGCTTTCATAGGCTTTTTTGGGAGTGGTTTGAGTGTGGGCGAGGACACAGGGGCCCCATGATCCCCTATCGCCCGGAGGCCCCATGAGTTGTCAGTCCGCCCCTGCACTGAACAGTTAACACGTTGTTTTTTTTTTTTTTACAGATTCCTTTAATATCACTTTAAGGCTAGGTTCAGACTCATGTGGTGCGGTATATCGCATGTGATTCGCACAGGAACAGCATCACATTCCTGTGCAAATCACATGCGATTTGTGTGCGGTGCGATCAGAGCCATACAATTTGTATGGCTCAAATCGCACTGCATCTGCACCAAAAAGTTGCAGGACCCTTTTCTGGGTCCGCACTAGAATTGGATAGCATGGGTATTCACACCTATGTGATCTGATTCTGCACATCGCACCGCATTTTGCGGACCGTTTGCGGGGTGTTGTTAACCACAGCGGTTCGCATGAATGGGGTGCAATTCTGATGCGGTGTGGAATTCGCACAGAAAATGCTGGACTGCATCAGTGTGAACCCAGGCTAAGGGAACTAGACACAGGCTCTCCCAAGATGCCACCCGGAGCCCATGGCAGAGGATACATTAGTCCTATGCTAGGTAGTAAGCTCTGGTTATGTGGCCACTTTGTTTACTACAAGAGTAGAGGTGGAGGTGATTTAGGGATCTCAGGAGTGCAGTATTGCTCCCTTAGGCTAGGTTCACATCTGTGCGGGTAGTGCCACTGCGGATCCGCATGAAAATCCATGCAGCTGCACCACCCGCACAGAGAAATGCGGACCCGCAGGTGGGTGCCATTAATTCTAATGGCATGCCGCCCGCACTGGAAAACGCAACCATACTGGGAACCGAGGTTCCTGTGCGGGCTGCGTTTTCAGAAGAAGTGCAGGGACTTCTTCCCTGCGTGCCATGGGACACGGGAGTCCATTCAAATAAATGGGCTCTCGTGCCTGCGCAAAATGCGGCCCGCACGGCTGCATATATGTGAACTGAGGGTAAGTCCCAATGGCATGAAAGAGCGGCATCATCGCCCCTCAGGCAAGCAGCTGTGTCCTCAGCCACCTACTACACCTGCCTACACCCTGTAGGATCTGTATAAATCCAGTATAATAATAATAAAACGTATATATATATATATTGTCTGTATATGGATATGCTTGCTTGGAGTTCCTCCTTCCAATCGTAGGAAAGCCGCTATTTGCATCCACATACCTGATAAATGCAATTCTGTTTGTGTGTCTCTCTCATTCACTTCTACGGCTGGAGGATGCAAAGTACAACTTACAGAGAGCAGTGAAAGCTATATGATGTATCGAGGGGGGGGGGGGGCTGAGTTTTTCCGACTTCAAAACCTATTCAGATGAGTTAAAAATAAATCTGTCACAAGCCTAGACAAATAAAGCAATATGAAAAGATGGTGAGCAGAGCAGAGGTTACCTTCAGTGACAACAACCTGTCAAAACAACAAACTGGTCCGGAATAATAGGCGGCTGAAGTCATATGCAGATCTCACTGTACATATAAAAGTCAAACGTCGTCTTCTCCTTCCTACATCCTCAGTCTTCCTATTCTCCCTAATGGGAAATGAGGGCATCCATCATAATAACTGAGTAACAGGAATGTTCAAGATCTTGTGGGGGGGGGGGGGGGGCAGTCAAGATCAACATATTATATCAGCTGCCCCCTTCCCCCCATCTGACAGTGTAGCTGCTTGATAACAGGTGCAGCACAGTGGCTCAATGGTTAGCACTTCCGCCTGGCAGTACCCGGGTCATTGGTTCGAATCCCAGCCACGGCACCTCCTGCCTGGAGTTTGCATGTTCTCCCTGTGCCTGCGTGGGTTTCCTCCGGGTACTCCAGTTTCCTTCCACACTCCAAAGACATGCTGGTAGGTTAATTGGCTCCTGTCTAATTTGTCCCTATTATGTGTATTTATGAATGTAAGTTAGGGACCTTAGATTGTACACCCCTTGAGGGTTAGGGACTGATGTGAATGTACAATATATATATATATATATAAAGTGCTGCGTAAATGGACAGAGCTATATAAGTACCTGAAATAAATAAATTAAATAAATAAAAGCAGCAACAAATGTGACATGAAAACAGCAGCAAATGCATGGAAAAATACAACAAATGTGACATGGAAAAATGTGATGTGGAAAATGCAACATGGAAAAGCAAAAAATGCGACAGGGAAATATGACATGGAAAATGAAAAAATTGGGACATAAAAAATGAAAAATGGAAAATGTGACAAATGAGACAAGAAAAATGCAATGTGGAAACATGTGACGTGAAATTAGAAAATGTGAGCAATGAGACACAGGAAAAAAGTTAAATGGAAAAATGTGACATGGGACATAAAAATGCAAAAAATGTCATGTGAAAAATGCAACATTGAAAAACGGGACAAATGGGATAAGAAAAATGTGAAAAATGTGCCATGGAAAAATGCAACAAATGGGACATGAAAAATGTGATGTGGAAAATGTTAAATGGAGAAATGTGACATGAAAAAATGTGGTGTGGTGATATGAAAAATGCAATGAACCTGGTTTTATGTTTTCATATCGCATTTGTGGCATTTTCATGCAACATGGGAAAATAAAACTCAGGAGCTAGAGTGAGCATGAGTGGGGGTCAAGTCCAAATCAGCCCAGGTTAGGCTAGATGACTCAGAAGGTTAGGCTTCTATCACCTCCACCTTGTTCTGGAGGTCCATGGAACCTTCCAGAAGCTAGTGGGCAGAGGGGTGGAGACCTAGATCTACATATTCAAGGGAGTCTGACTAATTCCAGGCTGGAGGCCCTGGTAATATGGCAGACTGCCCCTGGATATAAGGAGCCCTCTCAGAAGGGTTTGGGGGTCAGGTGGAAGATGTATTACTGAAGCTGCTGCTGTGTAGCCTGGAAGGGAATCCCAGCAAGGAGGAATCTGCCTCCAAGCTGCAGGAAAGGGAAGGAAGATGACAGAGGGAGCTCCAGTGCCTTACTGTCCAGCAGGGAAGGACAGCCTGTAAGCTGGCTTAGTGAGAGACCTGAACGCAGTTTACACAGAACTACAAGACAGTGTGAGTATCTCTACACCCCGGGGGCCTACAGGAGCGAGGGCTGCTGGGTGCAATACTTAACCACATCTCCCTGGCACAGTGCTGCATGCCTGTCTTGGAATTTCTTGCTCCAGGGTACTCTTCAAAGGACAGCCAGGTGGATGGGCATTTCCTAGCTGGGATCTGAGGGGAGATTAGGTGCTACAAACAGAGACTAGGCTATTGATTTATTAAGAGACTGTGCCACAGGAGTAGGAAGTTCTGGATCTACCTATTTTGTACATAATCGAGAAGCTTTGCAACTCAAGTTGGGCATCTCGTATATCCCTAACCCTCTCCAAATTATTTATCCCCGAAATAAAGCACCAAAAACAAGCTTGGACTGGTTATTGACTCTGAGTGGAAGCCTAAAAATGCATCTTGTCTGGCTGTGCAGAGTTCAGGGGGACCCAATACTCAGCAGCAGGGGCGTCCCTAGGGTTCGTGTCATCCGGTGCGACAACACTTGGTGACACCCCCTCCGACGATCCCCGCAGAATGGATCCGATCTGCGGATTGAGCATAACGGATCGGACTCCGATCCATTATGCTCCCCAATCCGCAGATCCGATCCATCCTGCGAGGATCGTCAGCATGCTCCACGAAAAGGTAAGTTGTAAAGACAGCCAACGATCCCCACAGGATGGATCGGATCTGCGGATTGGGGAGCATAATGGATCGAAGCCCAATCCATTATGCTCAATCCGCAGATCTGATCCATTCTGCGGGGATTGTTGGCTTGCTTTACAACGTACCTTTTCGTGGAGCGGGTCCGGTGTCACCCGGTGCGGCGCGCACCCCCCGCATCTGCTTTGGGACACCACTGCTCAGCAGCTCCTTCGGGGGTTAGTGCTACATTTTGTTTTTGGGTTTAGCTATAATTTTAAGTTTCTGCAATGGACAGGCGAGGGCTTCTTCAAATATAGATCATTTCCTATGGACAAAGACATAGTTTTTTTTATAGCTCTGCCTCTTGTCCTGAAATATTATTATGTTCATTGGGGTCATTATACCACAATCTTTTATCTCTTAGCTTATAAAAGCAAACTGCAGTTTTTCAGACCTAATTAATTTTAAAAGCCACAAAACATAAAATTAAAGTTCTCGTATAAAAGCTGTAAATTTCATTTATAGATCCTGTCTCATAATGATGCTAAAGACGGCACAATGTAAGTATTGTACACTTACGTTTCTGATATTTTTTGCTGTAACTTCAGATATAGATTACATATAACTGCCCTCCTTTGATCTCTTTGTTTTATATTTATTTATTTCAGGTACTTCTATAGTGCTGTCAATTTACACAGTGCTTTACATATATATATATATTGCATATTCACATCAGTCCCTAACCCTCAAGGGGCGTACAATCTAAGGTCCCTAACTTACATTCATACATACACATACTTGGGACAATTTAGACAGGAGCCAATTAACCTACCAGCATGTCTTTGGAGGAAACTGGAGTACCCGGAGGAAACCCACACAGGCACAGAGAGAACATGCAAACTCCAGGCAGGTGGTGCCGTGGTTGGGATTTGAACCAGCGACCCTAGTACTGCCAGGTGGAAGTGCTAACCATTTAGCCACTGTGCTGCCCATATGTCTTCAAAAGCAAATTCTTTTAAAATAAAGACATAAAAAAGTATAACTATGGACAAAATTTTAAAAAATGACTTATATGAGGCATCCTGTCATTAGCATGAACAAAGAAATTTTTGTTTCCCTAATTCCCCCATAACTTAGTTTTATTTATCTTACTGCTGCCGGTAGATCTGTTATTTTTCCTCTAAAGCGGTATTAAGGCCAAAACCAAAAATGTAATGTATTGCAGCTTATCAATCATTAGATGAGGTGGCTGCATTAGTTTTAATTTTATTTTTTAGGTTCCCCCCCCTCTGTTTTCACCTTGTGATCTGGCCAATAGCACACCTCCTGTATTAGAGCGCCCCCCACTCTGGATGCATAAGCACAGGGGTCCATTTGGATAGCAGCATTATCATACACTCATACACTCTCACGGCTTCAACTACCACCTCTATGCTGACGGCACACAAATCTATCTCTCTACCCCCCACCTCACCCCCTCAGTCTCCGCCCGAATCACACACCTACTGAGCGACATATCAGACTGGATGTCGCTCCACTTCCTTAAACTGAACCTCTCCAAAACCGAGCTCCTAGTCTTCCCCCCCAGCCTGCACACCACCCCCCCGACTTCTCCGTCACATCCAACAATGCCACCACCAGGCCCGCCCTGCAGGCCAGAGTACTTGGTGTCATTCTGGACTCCAACCTATCCTTCCAGCCCCAAGTCCAATCACTAACAAACTCATGCAGACTCCACCTCTGCAACATCGCCAAAATCCGCACGTTCCTAACCCCAGAAACCACTAAACAGCTCATCCACTCCCTCATCATATCACGACTCGACTACTGCAACTCCCTCCTCACTGGCCTGCCTCGCCACAGGCTATCCCCGCTTCAGTCCATCCTGAATACGGCTGCCAGACTCATTCATCTTTCCAACCGCTCCGTATCCGCCACCCCCCCTCTGCCAATCCCTCCACTGGCTTCCGATTGCGCAACGGATCAAATTCAAAATCCTAACACTGACGTACAAAGCTGTCCACCATACTGCCCCGAACTACATCACCGACCTAATATCCAAGTACCGCCCAGCATGCACACTCCGCTCCTCACAAGACCTCCTTCTCTCTAGTTCCCTGGTCTCCTCCTCCCATGCCTGCCTCCAGGACTTCTCCAGGGTGTCACCCATCCTCTGGAACTCCCTGCCCCAACCCATCAGATTATCACCTACTCTCCTCTCCTTTAGGCACACCCTGAAAACCCACCTCTTCAGGGAAGCCTACCCCACCCCCTGCTAATTGCCGACCTCCTCCACTCTTCCTACCACTCCATCCCCCACAGCTATCTCCTCCTGTACCACCATCCCCTCCCTCCTAGATTGTAAGCTCGAAAGTGCAGGGCCCTCGAACCCCTTGTGTATCACATTGTATTGTTTTCATACTGTCACGTGTTCTGTCCCCCTTTGTAATGTACAGTGCTGAGCGAACTGTTGGCGCTTTATAAATACTGTATAATAATAATAATCATTCTGGGGAGAGGAGAGTGTTCGATGTACTAGATTTAAATACACTAACAAATTGAAGCTGAACTGCAGCTAATACATTAGAATCAGTTACAGCAAACAGTTTTTACCTTTTGGGATAAAGGTCATACATGAATACATTAAAGCTGATCATTGTAAGCACCCCTGTCAGTGTTAACTGGGTTTGTTTCACCTTGTAAATGCAATAGAGCTTTTCTACTGAAAAACAACAGACTTAACGGCATCACTATGGCATTGCAATGGGATCACCAGGTGAAAATAGAAGAAAGAAAGCATAAAAAAGGAAATTAATGCAGACGTCACATCTAAATAAATGTAATGTTGCAATATAATAAATATTTGCTTTTGGGTTTAATACCACTTTAAATGAGTGACAAATTAGTTTTTCTTTATTCTGCAGTGAAATTGTGTATCAGTGTTGTTATAATGTGGACAAGGTAGTCTTAGATGGATGTATAGTTTTAAATGAACACACTATTATTTACATGTCAGCCCTGAAGGGCAGCCACAGCCAAAAGGTGGTTCAAGTAACAAAGGATGCATGTAGGCTTTGAATGAGCCATTCTTAGAAATCTGTGCATATGCAGAATAACTGGCCTTAGGTTTGTCTGTGATTATAGACTATTACTTACATGCCGGCCTTGACTTGCAGCCATGGCCAATAGTGCCACCTGCTTCCTAGCAACGAAGGACACTAGATGGCTCAAATCGCCTGCATCCTAGCAACGAAGGACACTAGATGGCTCAAACCACCTGCTTCCTAGCAACAAAGGACACTAGATGGCTCAAACCACCTGCACCATAGCAACAAAGGACACTAGATGGCTCAAAACACCTGCATTCTAGCAAGAAAGGACACTAAATGGCTCTAACCCCCTGCATCCTAGAAACTTAGACACTAGATGGCTCAAACCACCTGCTTCCTAGCAACAAAGGACACTAGATGGCTCAAACCGCCTGCATCCTAGCAACAAAGGACACTAGATGGCTCAAAACACCTGCATTCTAGCAAGAAAGGACACTAAATGGCTCTAACCCCCTGCATCCTAGAAACTTAGACACTAGATAGCTCAAACCGCCTGCATCCTAGCAACAAAGGACACTGGATGGCTCTAACCACCTGCATCCTAGCAGCAAAGGACACTAAATGGCTCAAAACACCTGCACCTTAGCAACAAAGGACACTAGATGGCTCAAACCACCTGCACCCTAGCAACAAAGGACACTAGATGGCTCAAACCACCTGCATTCCAACAACAAAGGAACCTAGATGGCTCAAACCACCTGCATCCTAGCAGCAAAGGACACTAGATGGCTCAAATCACTTGCATTCTAGCAAGAAAGAACACTAGATGGCTCTATCCGCCTGCATCCTAGCAGCAAAGGACACTATATGGCTCTATCCGCCTGCATCCTAGCAACAAAGGACACTAGATGGCGCTATCCGCCTGCATCCTAGCAGCAAAGGACACTAGATGGCTCTATCCGCCTGCATCCTAGCAGCAAAGGTTGCTAGGTGGCTCGAGCTGCCTGTATCCTAGCAACAAAGGACGCTAGGTGGCTCGAGCTGCCTGCATCCCAGCAACAAAGGACACATATTGGTCCAAATAATTTATTCATAGGCAGCTACGGATGTGTAAAATGACCATCCCTCAGTTATTCAGTGATTACACACTATTTACATGTCAGCACTGAATAGCAGTCGTGGCCAATAGTGCCGCCTGCCGTCTAGAAACAAAAGACACTAGATGGCTCTAACCGCCTGCATCCTAGCAATGAAGAAGGCTAGCTGGCTTGAGCTGTCGGCATCCTAGCAATGAAGGCTCTTAGTGATTCATTCATAAACAGCTGCATATGTGTAAAATGACTGGCTTTTGTTAATTTAGTGATTACATACTATTATTCACATGTCTGCACTGAACAGTGGCCTAGACCCATAGACCCTGATTTACTATTGTGCCTGGGCGCATGTCTAATTTTTATGAGCGACCGTCTACTTTTACCCCGCTAAGAGATTTACCATTGAGCAGCGTCAACACGTAGACGCCCAATCGAATTTACTAACGAGACACACACCAGGAATCAGACTCACAAAGCAGACTTGGTAAGAGGTATGTCTAACACCATGAAAAATCACTGCAGAGACATGTTCACTTTGAAATTTGCTTTGCCAAATATCAGGACTTCACTTTAAACAATATCTACCATTTCAAAAAAAAATTAAAATGTGTTAAAAAGTTTTTTTTTTAAGCAAAACGACACAGTGAAAAACTAGATGCTCGGGCAGTTTATTCGGCTGATACAAATGCGCATGTGCAGAACACATTTTAGATGTCCTCTGTGGGCGCTTGCTCTTTTAGCCACTGTTCAATAGTAAATCTCAGTGTGGATTCCTCTGACAGCCGACACTCGGTCGAGTCTACTGTGTTTAATAAACAGCACTAGGCATATTTTTATGTATTCTAATTTGATTTCCTTAGTTCTAGTGATTCTATTTTTTTTTCTTATCCTTTATAATTATTTCTGTAATGATTTTACTTATTTCGAAGGTCTAGATAATATTTATTTTGACAGCTGAATGTAAAAATAAAGGTCCGCAATAAAAAAAACAAAAAAAAAACAATTCTAATATCGGTGTACTATTTGTTACATTCTAAGTATTCTCTTATGCTAACACAAAAACGCCAATGCTACAAAGCCCGCGCTTGTGCGCCATCTAGCGAACATATCCGTTATTGCACCTAAAAATGTGCCAGACGCGATTCCACATTTACTAATAGCAAAGTAGACGTTCGTCAATGAGATTGCTAGACGCTGCTCAGAAGACTGACAGGTCTTGATTGATTTAACTGAGTCTGCCTGAATGTTCAGAGTCTGCTGGTAGACTCAAGTCTTAGTAAATCAGGGCCACAGTGTCACCTGTGGCCTAACAACAAAGGATGGTAGGTGGCATGAGCTGCCTGTCTCCTAGTTTCCACTGCCTATCATCTTTCATTGCTAGGAGGCATTTGCGCTGTACACTATACACATATTAATGCTAGCACCTACATTTGCATGCAAACAGCATAAAATACACGAAAAAAACTTGGTGCTAGATTTGCCTTTTTCTTATATGCTGCTGTAGAATTTGGATCTAAAATCTACCATATGCATTGACTCATTGGTTCTCATAAAGCTCCTTTTAGATCTGTAGAAAATGCCCCCCGGATTTAAATGCTGCATTTTTTTGCATCCGTGTCCGTGAGGTTATATGGTTTGCAAATATAGAGGAAAATATACAGAAAGGCATGTAAAATAATAAAAGGAATTGATATACTGAATACTGTCACCGCAGATATTAAGAAATAGGAGTTTATTTGAGAAAAGGTTTACCGCAGATATTGCCCCTATGCTGTTACCTGAATACAATATTTCCCGTTCTTTCTGGGCCTTGAACTTTCTCTTTAATGGCAGATAAAAGTAAGAGCAAATGCATTAGACAACAGTGAGAGCAGCTTTTAAGACCGAACGACAATTACATATTGACACTATCATTAATGTGACTGATCTGCTTTTTGGTAGACTGCAGATGGTGCAGCTATTCCCATGTTTAATTGAACAGGTGCAGAAGATGTAAAACAGAGAGAGATTCTGAATATGTTACCATTATGTGTACATGTGCAGCTTCTGATAATGCCACGCCAGATCGTCTCATCATTTGCACCCTTGGAGTATCTGTACAAGGGGTAAATGGTTATTGGATAAGTGCCAGATAAGTGGCGGTGTGACTTCTTTCTGGCTTTTCTTCGGAAATACTGAAGATCAACAGCTGGCTGTTTCTAATATATATAGTAACATATTGTAGCACCCTCCTAGATAGGTTGCTAGTTAGGTTAGGTACATTTAGTTCCTTTTGGCTCCCATGAAATCAGTGGATCAACTTGTGATTACTTTGGGGTGTTCTGGTTTCACTTTAGTGAAAATGAAATGTAGTGGGCTGGGAGAGTCAAAATCACAGTCTGAATATTTATGTAATCCCAGCCAGTCCCTCAGAGTAGACTGCCCAGTAGGTGGCTGGAGAGTGCATAAATAGGCAGCCTGAAGCACCCCTGTGCTTGTCCAGGTGGAAAGGTTCCCAGCCTAAAGGGCTGCTGCCCTTCTGGACAGCCCATGTTAAGGATCCCCCAGGTGGTGCCTCTGGCAGCCCATTGGACAGGAATACCCAGAGTGTGGAGTCTAAGTCCCGGTCTGCGTGTTCACCAGGGCCCCTGATGGTGGGGATGGACTTGAAGCAGACCAGGACCAGGTCACGACCTCCGAGCAATCCCACCCGTGGCAGAGGGAACCTCCGGGGATGGATACAGGAGGAGAGCCAGATGTGAGGAGGCCGGCAGGCCCAGGCAGGATGGATGGATGGATGGACGGATCGTAGTCAAACTAGCCAGTTGTAACCGTGGGGCAGCGAGGTACAGAATCGGCAGGCAAAGGATAGTCAGGTCACACGCAGGGTCAGTATAGGAATGGTCAGTCCGCAGAGAGGTCAAATAAGCCGGGGGTCAGGACAGGAGAAGGCAGCGTAGTCAGAGCAATCCGGGTCAAAAGCAGGAGAAGGCAGCGTAGTCAGGGCAATCCAGGTCAAAATAACACAATCACAGGGGTACAGGAACTCAGGTAACAGGATAAGACCTTGCGGTGATTTGTGACAGCACAGGGTATCTTTAAATACCGCGCCCTGCGCTGTCATTGGCCGCCCAGCGTGTACTCGCGGCGCCTACTGCACATGCGCGAGTCTCCCTCAGCCGCGGCCAGCCGGGACCTAGTGCCCGTATCCCAGCGCGAGCCGCCGAGACTGCGCATGCGCCGGATGAGACGCCGCGGCGGACCCTAACAGCCCAGCTGTACTTCCACACTTGTTCATCAAGGTCCCAGCTATGCTAAAGCTGGGGGGCCTGTTGTAGTGCCCATCGAGGTCCCAGCTGTTTTAGAGCTGGGGGCCTATTCTACTGGACCTTGCTGAAACTGATTGAGGGATTTCACTAAGAATCTGGTCTGGGGAGATCATGGGAGAAATGTCTGGCTGATATTGGAAGGAGGCATCCAAGTATTCAGGAACATTTGTGAGTACAGACCTATGTGTGTGTAGGATCCTGGTGACTGTGCACTTCTATTATCCCTTGTTCATCAGTGCCAGTTGATGCTCCAATTGGGGCATTTTCTTTGGTGTCCCTGTGGTGCTCCGTTCCTTAGTTACTGTTTCAAGAACTGTACTGAGAAGCTTTTGAGAAAGCGAGAAGTGTCCTCGTGCTTCTATATTGTGCTACTGAAGTATTCCACAGCTTCTCTGCACCCTGTCCAAGTTCAACTTAACATAAAGCATCAGAAAGGATACCCCTAGACTGTTGATTGACCCAGAAGAGAGGTTCCGAGCCTAAAGGGCTGCTGCCCTTCTGGACAGCCCAGCTGTACTTCCACACTTCTTCGAAGCTGGCTGGGGACCATGGCGCTCCGGATGTGACGTCACCGCGACCTAGGTGAGGGTGGAAGCTGGATTCTGGCCTTGGGACACAAGCAGAGCTGGTAACCTTGACAACATGTTTTGCGCACATGTGCTTTATCAAGACCAAGATCCTGCTTCCGCCCTACCTAGATCGTGGTGATGTCACATCCAGAACGCCATGATCCCCGGCAGGCTCAGCCGCATACTGCAACTGAGCTTTTTTCTCTGCTTGAGTCTAGTGAGGAGCAGACGGTCCACCGCACTATCCTGGTGGCTACATTTTATTGTCATCCCACTTATGGCTTAATCTGCCCCAATAAAGGTATACCTCCTTGGGAGGTGAACATTGTGTTCCCATACTCTCACAGCACTGTTTTTTTGGGCTCACATATTTCACTTCTCATATTGTTTATCAGCAACAGTGAGTAGTGACCCCTTGTGATTGAACATTTGTGCTTTGACTCTCTGGTCTACTTTTTGTCTTGCTGCTCTGCATCTCCAGTCCAACCAAAACCAATACAGATGGACGACACATCTGCATCTGGCATCATAGATCTTTCAGGCACTTGTGCCACTCCGGGCTTTATTGCCTCCTGTCTACGCTATCAGGGGTACTGAGCAGGAGACGTAAGAGAACGCCTTCCTCTCCCCATCAGCCTCCATCACCAGGTACTTGGCACAAAGATTCAGCACAAAAGAAAATAAACCATAAAGAGTAGAAATGAGGCAAAGCACTAAAATCTAAGGCTGTCCACAGATATGAGATAAGTTGCCCAAGTCTAGCTGTTTTCATCCAGGACAGGTGTCAATCTCTTTTGTTTTGTGGGATGACGTAGACACTCACAATGGTGGGTGGAATGGCGTTATGACAACCTTTCCAATAGGTACGTTACCCTCCTGGGTAAGCAGTTTCAGGGCCTGTCTCCCCTCAGAAACCTCTTTATGAAGTTTCTAGTCCAGGAGGAGTTCTGTTGTCCACTTACTCTGTCTCCATCACTATTCTCTACACATGAGCCTGACATAGATCACACCTCCTTATTCCTCTTGGTGACCCTGCCCATCCAAATTGGAAAGTATCAGGTGCACTGGAGGGTGCAAGCACTGACCCAAACAGGCCGAAAAATTCAAGTAACATTTCCTAAAATGAGGGTAGGGGTAGGTATGCATGCCCTCTTCCACCTTCCAATGTGACAGCATTCAGTGCATATGCACTCAGTGCGAGAACTATCACATGGGGGAATGCCAAAGCATATGCAAAGACTTTGAGAAGGTCAGTATTTGCATAGGAAATTCTGCTGACTGCTGCATTGCCAGGCAGAAGGAACCTGAAAAAGTTAAAGGTACCAATTGGCAATATATTGCTGCTGCTATGGGTATGCTACAATGCACATTGAAAATTAAACCTTGGAATACACAGAGGGAGCACAGTCTACCTCTTCAGCACTTTTTTTTTTTTTATCCAGATAGTGGCGCACAAGTCCACTGCATCATCTATCAATTATCCAGAAATCTGAGAACCCTTGTTCATGCTGCAGGAAAGTAATTCCCAGACATGCTCTTTGCTGTTTCAAATTTTAAAAAAAGCCTAATGTACAAAAGAACTAAAGTTTATGACAGCCTTTATCCAAACTTACCATGAATGCTTGAAATCTTCAGGCTGGTCACATGACTTGCAGGTTCCTCTTCCCCTTTGCCTCTGAATCATTTTATCTTAGTGCAGGGTGCCATGTTGAAGCTCCTTCAGGGGACAGGCCCATGAAGTCTCTTTAAAAACACACAATGCTGCCTTTCATTCTTAATGGCCCCACATCTAAAAACACAGCATGTTTGTGGGAACTGCAGGGAAATCTCATGGTACAAAAGCACCAGGCGATTTCCTGATCACTACATTTTTAAATGCTGCAGGAACATTTTTTCTGCGTGAAACGCAGACACAGCAGCACATTCAAATGAAAGGGCTGCAGTGACAGCACAAACACAGCCTGCCTGCCTGCAATAGTGTGAACCTAACCTAAAACCAAAACTGCATTATATTGCAGCTTACCAATCATTAGATGTGGTGGTTTCATTAGTTTTCTTTTCTTTGGCTTTTTTCCCCTCTGTTTTCTCCTGGTGATCTAGGTCAGTAACACATCTACTGTATGTTAATCCTGAACATAATCTTGTATTAGTGGGACACCAGTCAGGAGGAATGAGTATGGGACACAGCAGTCAGCAGCATTGTCATTCTGGGGGGGATGAGAGTGTTAAATATATTAGCAAATTTGCATACAATAACAAATTGAAGCTGAATTCCAGCTCATACTTTATAATCAGTTACAGCAAACGGTTTTATTTTCCTTCTGGGATAAAGGTTTTACATGAATAAATGCTGATCATTTTAATCACCTTTGTCAGTGGTAAATGGATTGTCCTATCTATGTAAACTGAAACATTCTGCTGGAGAGCTTGAGCTTCTGAAAAACAGCAGACTTACTGGCTGAATCACCGGGTGAAAACAAAAGAAGCCTAAAGTAGGAAACTAATGCAGCCATTACATCTAAACATTTGGTAAGCTGCAATATAATAAATGTTTGCTTTTGGGTTTAATACCGATTTACGTATAAGTTGTTCGGGAGGTTGGCATTATGCTTTGCCCTAAGCATAGTGTCTATCTGTGTAATATACATAAAACAATATACGCTATATTGCCAAAAGTATTGGGACATGAACTTTAAAGGCATCCCAGTTTTAGTCCATAGGCCTCAATATTGAGTTGGCCCCGCCCTTTGCAGCTATAACAGATTCAAATCTGGGAAAGCCGTCCACAAGGTTTAGGATGGTGTCTATGGGAAGGTTTGACCATTCTTACAGAAGCGAGGTGAGGTCAGGCACTGATTTCGGGGGAGAAGGCCTGGCTCACAGTCTCTGCTCTAATTCATCCCAAAGGTGTTCTATGGGGTTGAGGTCAGGACTCTGTGCAGCCAGTCAAGTCCCTCCACCCCAAACTCGCTCATCCATGTCTTTATGGACTTTGCTTTGTGCACTGGTGCGCAGTCATGTTGGAACAGGAAGGGGCCATCCCCAAAACTCTTTTTGTTGGGAGCATGAAATTGCCCAAAATGTCTTGGTATGCTGACGCCTTAAGAGTTCCCTTCACTGGAACGAAGGGGCCAAGCCCAACCCCTGAAAAACAGCCCCACACCATAATCCCCCTTCCACCAAACTTTACACTTGGCACAATGCAGTCAGGCAAGTACCATTCTCCTGGCAACCACCAAACCCAGACATGTCCATCAGATTGCCAGACAGAGAAGCGTGATTCGTCACTCCAGAGAACAAGTCTCCACTGCTCTATAGTCCAGTGGAGGCGTGCTTTACACCACTGCATCTGACACTTTGCATTGCACTTGGTGATGTAAGGCTTGGATGCAGATGCTCGTTCATTGAAATCCATTCCATGAAGCTCTCTACACACTGCTGTTGTGCTAATGTGAAGGCCACGTGAAGTTTGGAGGTCTTTATCTATTGACTCTGCAGACAGTTGGTGACTTCTGCGCACTGTGCGCTTCAGAATGTGCTGACCCCGCTCTGTCATTTTACGTGGCCTACCACTTCATGGCTGAGTTGCTGTTGTTCCCAGTTGCTTCCACTTTGTTATAATACCACTAACAGTTGACCGTGGAATATTTAGTAGCCAGGAAATGTCACGGATGGACTTATTGCACAGGTGACCACCTATCACGGGACCACGCTTGGAGTCACTGAGCTCCTGAGAGCGACCCATTCTTTCACAAATGTTTGTAGAAGTAGTCTGCATACCTAGGTGCTTGATTTTATACACCTGTGGCCATGGAGGTGATTGGAACATCTGAATCACATGATTTGGAGGGCTGGCCCAATACTTTTGGCAATATAATGTGTGTGTGTGTATATGTATATATATATTTACAGTATATACATATATTTTATATATGTGTATGTGTAAAGAAACCGGCAGTCTCCTCTGCTCATCCACCACAGTTAAATTTTAAAGTAATATTTGGATATTCGTCATCACAGTAAAATATTATATTTGGCATAGTAACAATAAGCCAAGCAGCAATGAGATAGTCCGTCAACTCTGGTAAACATGAAGTGAGCAGGGCACCTTTTCCTGATTGATTTTTTACTCCGTGGTCAGGCTGCTGATTCTTCTAAAATCCATTGCTGATAGCATCATACAAGAGCTGTTTGTCTTCTGCTTATTCCACCCGCATCCTGTAAACATTTGGCTGAACGCTTTGATACAAACTCAGACTCACTGCTAAGTTAAAGGGAAACTGTTATGTTTTTTCATTTTATGCCCATTTTGAATTATTATTTTTAGTTCACCTGAAATAAAATGTTGATGTGTTTTCTTCTACAGTCTTAACCAAAAATATTGGTACCCCTGCACTTCTGTCAGATAACGCACCACTTTACCCAGAAAATTGTTGCCATTACAAATGTTTAGGCATTCTCATGTTTATGTCTTTTGTTTGTATTGGTATGACACAAAAAAGTGGAGAAACAAAAAGCCAAATCTGACACATTCCACGCAAATCCCTAAAAATGGACTGAACAAAATTAAATTCTCAAAATTGTAAGAAAAAATTGCATTCTAAGTTTGTGATGCACCTGTAATTTGTATCTAAACTCACCTGTATCAATTAACAGATCTTAATGTTTCTGTGTCCACTGTGCACAACATTGTCAAGACGTTTGCAGCCCATGGCACTGTAGCTAATCGGATGAAAAGAGAAAAACTTGATAAAAGATTGCAACAAAAGATTGTTCGAATGGTGGCTAAAGAAAACAGGTACAACGTATGTAGGAGGATTTGTTTCATTTCTGTGCCTTACCTGAGGCCAGCCACTTCACTGGGTATATGCAAGGGTTTACAACCACTTTAAAGGTGCGCTGTACAATGAAGGCTATGGGGGCTTGGACTTCAATACCCATGTTTCCGTGCTTGGGAAAGGAGGAGAATCAGTCTTTTTCCGGGGCAATTTACCAGAGATTTGGCAGTCTAGTGAGGGGAGCCAGGGGGTACGGACCTGCTGCTGGAGTCTGTATGCCACACCAGGAAAAAAGAAGGACTGGCTGTGGAGAGCTGAGGCTGGGTCTCAGTCATGGTTAGTGCCTGTATTCGGTTACTAGAGCTAGGCAGACGTTGGATACCACCTGTGAGAGATTGAGCCCTTCTGAGCACCAAGGGAACTGAGAGACTTGGCCACAGAGAAGTGCTGTGTCTTGGGAACCGAGCTTAGGGAAACCTGTTGTTGTGTGTGCCACATCAGAGAGGACCTGATCATAAGGACTGAGCTTTCTGGGACAGCCGACCGCCAATAGTATGAGACGGGATCCATTGCATACCAGGAGTGGTGATTGGATATGCCAAGCTTAATCCCTTACTGCCCACAGTTAAAACCAGGCAGACTGCTCCTTACTTAAAGCAGAGTTCCACATAAAAGTGGAAGCTCCACTTATCTGTCTCCCCCCCCCCCTCCGCTGCCACACTTAGCTCCTTTTGTGGGGGGGGGGAGCGGCAAATTGAGCCAGAAGTTAGCTCCCCTCTCCTTCCCCTCGCAGCCCTTTGGGACATTTCAAAGGTCCAAGAGGACTGCGGCCTATTCATAAAGCAGAGCGTGATTTGCTAATGCGCAGTAGGAAACCGACTGTGAAGCAGCAAGGCTTCACTGCTGGTTTCCCTTAGTCAAGATGGCAGGGCCAGCACCCAATTGAAGAATTGGCTTGGGGTGAGGACACCACTGGATCCCTGGGCAGATAAGTGCCCTAATATTAAAAGTCAGCAGCTAAAGTATTTGTAGCTGCTGACTTTTAATTTTTGGGAGGGGGGCCCGGAACCCCTTTTTACCAGCCCACCAGCCTTCCATTAAGTACAGTCTTAAAAGGACAGCTTCACATGCACCACTGTACAGATGGGCCCCAACAATAGCCAGCTATGCACTGCTAAAATAGGCACCAGGTATTTTATAGCCACCTCCAGGGGTACCTCTTATCAGGAAAGCATGCACCCACCCTCTATTAGGACTGTATGCTTAGTGTGCACTAGAGGACTTTTCTCTGGGTTAGTGACTGTCCTTATATTGCCCACTGTTTATACCAGCTGAAATTCGGTTTAAATTTGTTGCAGATAATCGATTGCCCTATTATCCGCCAGTGTTCACCTTAACCAGTACAGCATTTTTAATTGTGTTCAATTGCCTAACCTACCTTGCCATAATACATCTAATTAATCTACTACCAAGCTGCTTGTGGCCTATTCTCTGTGTATTATTATAGAGTGGTAGCATACTAATGTTTAGTGGGGACTGAACAGCTTAAAGAGTCATGGCAGCACAGAGAACCCATCAGGGGTAAGTGCTGCATTATCATGATCACATTTCACATAAAGGTAGATGTTCTTTCTAATGGATATCTGTATTTCATTGGCTTGATTTTCTGTCGTTGTTCATGGTAGTGCCTTCTTCTCAGCATGACATGGCATTGATGAATAGGCCTTAACCATACCTCCCAGCTTTCTAAGATGGGAATGAGGGACACCTATAAGCAAAAGTATGTATTCATAGGACACACACCCTGCCACGCCCACTTACAAGGAAAATTAATACACAAAAAATGATTGGTTAAAGCCACAAGTGCTTTTATACCACTACTATTTCTTTACATTGGCTTTTGAAATATACAAATACAACAATTTAGAAATTGGATGAAAGGTTTAACACTGTAAAACATTATTGAAAGATAAATTGTGCAATTTATATACAACTATATAGATCAGACCAAAATGAGGAACAAATGAGGAGAAAAGAGGGACAGAGGGACTTTGCTCCAAATGAGGGACAGTCCCTCTAAATCAGGGACAGTTGGGAGCTATGCTTAACCAAGAAATAAAAGTTTGGCTTCTATGATGCAATTCAGATCACCTGCTTGTTTCCAGCTTCATGGTCCCTGTGACCATCTATTCTGAACCAAGGGTAGGACGTCATGGGTATAGAGTAAATCCTTACCAAGTAGGAGCTCCCAAGGTGCCAGGGATATGATGGTGAGGATTGTATCCCCTGATGATGATAGATTTCTCTGTATTGCAACATGGCTTAAGTTGTAATGGCCCTTCTTTCTTATGCAGGCCATAGATGGGGAGAAAAACGGCCGATTTTTCTTAAAAAAACGAAAAATTGGTCGTTCAAGCGGCCGACGTTACCAGCAATGGTAAAAAAAATCGGCCGATTTTCATCCCGTCTACAGCCGGCAAAAAGTGTCCCTGCAGAGAGCTCCGCTATTTCTTTGACAGTTCCTTGACATTTACAGTGGTTGCAACAATGTATCTATTTGTATCCATTTAGGATACAGATGTTTTTATTCGGAAACAAATAGATACAATGTTGCAACCGCTGTAAATGTCAAGGAACTGTCAAAGAAATAGCGGAGCTCTCTGCAGGGACACTTTTTGCCGGACTGGAATTCCTCTTATTTTTCATCCTCTTCTTCTTCTTCCTCTTCTTCTTCTTCATCCTCTTCTTCTTCTTCATCCTCTTCTTCTTCATCCTCTTCTTCTTCATCCTTTTCTTCATCCTCTTCTTCATCCTCTTCTTCAAACTCTTATTCTTCTTCTTCATCCTCTTCTTCATCCTCTTCTTCTTCCTCTTCTTCTTCATCATCATCCTCTTCTTCTTCTTCTTCATCCTCTTCTTCATCCTCTTCTTCTCCTTCTTCATCATCATCCTCTTCTTCTTCATCATCCTCTTCTTCATCCTCTTCTTCTTCCTCTTCTCCTTCTTCATCATCATCCTCTTCTTCTTCTTCATCCTCTTCTTCATCCTCTTCTTCTTCTTCTTCTTCTTCTTCCTCCTCTTCTTCATCCTCTTCTTCTTCATCATCATCCTCTTCTTCTTCTTCATCATTATCCTCTTCTTCTTCTTCTTCTTCTTCATCCTCTTCTTCTTCTTCTTCATCATCATCATCCTCTTCTTCTTCATCCTCTTCTTCTCCTTCCTCTTCTTCATCCTCTTCTTCTTCTTCATCCTCCTCTTCTTCATCCTCTTCCTCTTCTTCTTTTTCTTCTTTTTTTCTTCCTCTTGCAGGTCACTGCTCATGCGCAGATTTTTTTATCGGTAAAAAATCGGCCGATTTGCCTATCATTGCCGCAAAAATCGGCCGATCGGCAAAATCGGCCGATTTTTTTCCAACTTTACCGATAAAAAAAATCTGCTAAATTACCGAAAAACGGCCAAACAAATAGCCCACTAACGATCCGAAAATCGGCCGATTTTATTTTCGGCCGAAAAATCGGCCAATTTTCGACCCATCTATGGCCCCCATTACCCAGCAACATAATTTTGGAGCACCAGCACATGCACAAAAACTTTGGAAGCAAGGTTACGGCCTATTGCCTAGGTTGATAGCTCTCAAGGTGCATCAATTGCAGGAAGTGATGGGCGTTATGTGTGCTGTTCTTGTCCTGCTCTGTGTCCATGACTTTTCTGTCCAGCAAATGTGCTGCTCTACTCTGCAGCTGTTCCTGCCCTGTTCACCTGTTGCGTACCTTTTGGAAGTCTATAGTTTGGTATTCCCCGCTCTTTCTCAATGCTTCCGTGATTAAATGCCGTTGTTATTATTTTGTAAATGTCCTACAGCTATGATCCAACCGTCTGAGCCTGAGGTACTGAAGAATGTGGATTCCAAGTGGGAGTATATGCTGCCGGTGCTATTGTCTTACATGCCTGTTCTTTATGGCTTAGGGGGAGAATCATGGTTTCCAGACATTCTGACTTATCTACTAGTAGATCTGCTAGAAGATTGAGCAGCTAATTCAGACCAATCCTGCAGCTGAAAAGATTGAATCGCTGCATAAAAAGTCAAATACTTCAGAATGGAGTCTCTAGAGGCCAAATTATCCAGAGATGTGGGGACAGATTGGATATCCTCATTAGATTTCTCCTAGCCCTACTCCCATGTGCCAGTGGAAGTGTCTGTAAAGGTTACTGTGATTTGCAGTGGGGACCGACCATGACCAATTTACATCTTTCCTTCAGTCTGGAGACCTTACTGCAGACTTATCTGATGATTCTGCTAGCAGTCATATTACTTTGACTTCATCAGATAAGATTTTTTTCAATATCTGGATTTTGATTCAGGCAGTCACTTCAATCAAGCTTCAGAAACATATGTCAGAAGTCCTCTCCACTCTAGGTAACATTGGTTGGATAGTCAACAAGGTGAAAAGCCAGTTTTCCCCATTGCTGGAATACCTGGAAGCTACATAGTTACATAGTTAGTTTGACTGAAAAAAGACAAAAGTCTATCCAGTTCAACCATTAAAAAAAAAAAGTTATAATCCTACACCCACAGTTGATCCAGAGGAAGGCAAAAAAACCCAGCAAAGTATGAACCAATTTGCTCCTGCAGGGAAAAAATTCCTTCCTGATCCCCTGAGAGGCAATCGGATATTCCCTGGATCACACTATATACAAAGAATGCATCTATTTACATACACAGCTACCGTATATTTCTTACCACAATATTTCTATATGTACAAAATATATTGTGGTACAAAAAAAACATAAATATATATGTAAAGAGATGTATGCTTTGTATATAGATATATGTTTTGTACATATGGAAGTTTTTATAATTTTCCTTGTGATTTATTACAGATCTTACCTCCATTGACACTCCTAATGAAACAGTACTATTTGAATGCGAAATGCGTTAAGTTAAGCCATCCCTGTCTCACTGTGGAGCCAGCTTCAGGACAAGTTTTGATACATATATGTACTGGGTTTTATGGACATATGAAATGACAGTTGGACAGTGATAGATGAGAAGGTTTCAAAATGTTGGTGGTTTGTTGTAATATCCAACATAAACACAAAGATATCTATGGTTTTATAAGGGGATTTTCTTTAATTAGCAATTTTTATTGATGCTTAATTAAAATGACTTTTAAATACATCTTCGCTGGTTCTGTGGTGCCTTAAAAGTCTGAGCTTTTCTCATTTTATGATTTCTAATTATTGGCAGATGTGGCACTTTCCACGACTATATAAACTATATATAAGGAGCATCCAGGAATATCGACAACCGGCACACCATAAGGTTCATATTGGCACCCTGAGTATCAGCAAGCGTCAAGGGTAAGTTGGCTCTGATGAAGAGGTGCTGCTCGATACATGTTAGCTAGGATATTAGAGGCCAGTCTTCGAATGTAGCACTAATGGACGGATCAGATGTTCCTTACAGAAATTATGTTAGAAGCATGTCATTTTAACACTTTTCTGAGTACAATACGATTTTTTTCCTAATTAAAGCAAAACTTTAGTCAGAAAGTTCAGTCCTGATAAATTACTTCATGCTGGCCCCTTTTGCAGGTTTAGCTATTTAAAAAAAATTCAAACTAAGTACAGTACCTATACTATTTAACCCCTAGACGCCGGGTGCACGCAAATATGCGGCCTCTTGGCGTCTAGGCCTTGAGGCTGAGCGGCCGCATGTTTGCATGGCATTAGAAAATACATATGTGCTGAGAGCGCGTGCCCTGCGCGCTCCCAGCACATATGTCTATGACTCACGGAAAGGTCCTGATCTCCCCTTGCGATTGAGACCTTTTCCGATCATGTGACCGCCGTGACAGCGAATCACGGTGGTCACATGCCCCTAAAACCCCGCCCACCTCTTGGTTTCTGAAACTCTTAAAGGGCCAGGAGGCGCTGACACAAAGAGGTTAAACTCCACCGAGGTCTCACCCTGCTCTGCACAGCCTCAGTTGCTCTCTATTCTTCACAGCGGGCCAATAGTCAGCAAGTCACTAGAGGCTGATCTGCTGAGAGCCTCGAGATTTGCTACTGCAGATTCTGGAAGACAGATTAGGGAAAGAGAAAAGAAAAGCAGGAGAGCTGACAGGGCAAACTCTGCTGCCAGGGAGACATAAAATAATTAATCTTACAAGAATAATGTGACAGGAGTCACTTTAGGTGGAGGGCCCATGGAACCCAGCTCACTGTTGAGAGGTGGGGAGACCCCTGTCTCAGTGTCTCAGTTCCCCATATCCCTCTTATGTGTAAATCACCCTGTGCCTGTTAGGGGTACAGGGTGATCTGTCCTAATATTGTGTGGGCTGTGTCTCAGACTGTGTAGACATGTTTAGGAGATAGGTGGGGTGGGGGTTGTTGATTGTTTAATGTTATGTGGCTGCATCCCATTGTTCTATTGTTTGTCTGGCTTGGGAGCAAACTATTATGGGATGTATGTGTTTATGTGCATTAGCTTAGTGGGGGGGGGGGGTGTCTCCAGCAGCCCTCCCTCCTGATGGGACTGTCTGCTGGTGTAAAGTTTGAATACCTGTGTTTTTCTTGTTACAAAATGTAGATTCCCCTGCCCTGTGTCTTTATGCAAGGAGGAGGGATTGTCCCCTGAGTGTATATATCTTGTATCTGTGTCCAAATAAAGTAGTCTACCTCTGGTTTACTTCAAATCTGGTGTCGTTTGGATCTTGGGGTAACAATCATCAGATTCACTGGTCTCGTGTTCCAGAGCCTGAGAAGCAGCTTATTGACGGAGATACCCAGTCCTGGGTGTCTGGGGTCCGTTACAGATAATGTTTTATCTTATCACCCTGATATTTTCTCCTTTCTACCTCAGTGCAGAGCTATGAACTTCAGCACTGTACAGCCTTCCTTTCTAGCTGATCCAAGACATACAATCAAGGTTGGCAATGCATACATTTTCATTACAGAAAAGAGAGGGGGAGAGTTAACAAAAAGTGACTGCTCTGAGCTTCAACAAAATGGCTGCCTCCAGCAAGAAGAAACTGGAGCAATGCTGAAGGCAATTTATAGCACACACTAATTTTAGTAGCATAATTATTAATGTGGAATGTATGTTCTTTTACTTAAAGAACATTAATAGTTATCAAACTGTTATGGGTAAAGTTCTTCTTTAAAAATTGGGGGGGGGGGGGGGTCTTACACTATGCCAGTGCACTCTCTGTTTCATTTACAGTTTACCAGCAAGGGTCTGCCTTTGTCTACTGGGCAAGAGGTCATCTTCCATCCCGGTAGTACAATAGTCCCAGTGCCATCCCAAATGACTACACATGTGTTCTCTGCAACAGTGGGACAGGAGCTCAGTTATTTAGCTCATCTTTCTCCCATCCAGAATCTGACAAGTTCTCTGTTGGAAGACACCAGCAGAAAATCTGTCGGTTGGCAAACCTCAGATACTTACACTAATTTTCCTTCCCTGGTCTATCTTCATGTTAGCATACTGTACGTTCCTGTCCCTTTCTGACATGAGATGGCACACAGATCAGGACAAGTTTGTGTTTTTTTTAGACCACCTATGGGTTCAGGGTAGTAGGAGCTAAGCCTTAGTATGCCAACATGCAAATAGGCCAGGGAAGGAAAATTAAGGTACATATCTAAAAAAAATTTCAATAACCAACATGTAGAAGGTGTAGATGCAATGTTCTAGACTGCTCTGCCATTGCAAGAAAATGAGTAAGTGCATATATCTAAGCCCCAAAATGAATGATATTTAGTTTATTAAAGCACTGTGCATCATGAACCACTGACATGTTGTTTTTTAATAAAATACTCTTTTTCACTCTTTTTTTGTATCTCAGTGCTGCTGATTTCCATCATTCCTTTCCAGCCATTTCCTGTCTACATGGACACGCTTCAATGTTGGCTGAACATCATTGCTTAGGACCAGTTTCTGGATAATGACAATGGTGGACCATGTCCATGCAATTATTGGTGACACAGCACTTTATGTTATCATTTAGGGCTGCTTGTGATAGGGGGACAATATCTAAACACAACTTGGAGAAAGGGACATCAACCCATAACAAGAAGTGTCTAAACAAAGATCTTCATTGCAAGATCACTAGGTATTCTTTTAATGAAAGCTGTAGTTTTAACTAATTTAAAACTTTTCAAACTGAAGCTTGAGGTCTGGTTCACACCATCTGCTGCATTGGAACGCAGTGGTTGGTGTGCAGTGTGGTGGGGAGGAGATCAGCAAAGGGATGATGCACTGAGACATCTCATAAAGTTCAATTATCAGCCCACAGTGCGAGGTGGTGGATTGCCTCACTGTACTGTACTGTGCTGATAAAAAGTACTGCATACAATACATAGGAGCCAAGGCATTTTGCCTTGTCCATGCGGTGGGACTGTGCTGGAATTGCCACCCAACAGTGTGAACAGCCCTTAACTGAATGTTCCCCATACAATACTTTCTAGGGCATTTTCTTCAATAAAAAAAAAAATCCAAGGATTTTTTTACAGATCAAAGAGTACTTACCTCCATCATGCAGCCTCCCACCTGCTCCTGTGCAGTAGATCCACATAGACATCTTCAGAGATGATTTTCACATACAAGCATTGTGGGAAGCTGTGGGATGGAGAAAAGTATGAAACTGAGGGTGAGCTTCTATAGGTTAGAAGGAGGCAAAAAAGGATAAGCGTAATTCGTGTTAAAATTCCTTTATCCTTTAGGGCTCCTTTACTTTTTACAGTGAGTGGACCAGCAGTGTATTTGGTTTTGTGCTGCCATAGGCAAGACTACAATTGGGCACACCCATCCAAATTTGTCCCACCCCTTCCTATTCATGATCCACCCCTTCATCTGTAAGCTCCACCCCTTCTTTAGGCTTCACTCTTCAGAGGTGGGGTGAGAGAAAGAGGGGGGTGAGAGAGAGAGAGGGGTGGTGAGAGAAGGGGGGTGAGAGGGGGGGATGAGAGAGAGAGATAGGGTGAGAGAGAGAGGAAGAAAATGTCCAAGGAGACTAGACCATTAATGGATACAAACAAACATGCATACAGCGCACTGGGAACACTTGACCTAATAACCCTAAAGATCCTGTGGGGTCCCAATGGCATAGGAAAGTCACACTGATTTATTGGGCAGACCTATGTGTGAACAAGCCCATAGACTGTCAGATGAAATTGATCAGATATCATCTGTATGTAGCCCTACTCCTTAGGAGTTGCAATACATTTGGGTCTCCCTACAGTTCTGCACAATCAGGCAACACGCATTTCCTTCACTCAGACATGCATCAGGAGAAAGTAACCAGACCTTGAGCTTTGTTTTGAAGCTTATTGGGGTATTTAGAACTTGGATGGGGTAGGGGGTGCATGGGATGCCCAAGGATATGGCAACAGAGGACAATCTTCCTGAAGTATGTACAAGTCTTTACAGCAAAATTCTCCTCTGGAGAGTTGCAAACATCTCCTGTAGTATCACACCAGATCCCAGATGACTACTCTCCTCATCCAACTGTAATGGGTGAATCCCTGGGCAGGGAATCCAGTGCCTGCTACTGCAGTTTGAAACAGTCCCAGGTAAGATAGCAAATCTGGTTTCCCATTAGAGTGCTCCTTTCCCCTTACTGGCCCAGGGGGTGCAGGTTTACTCACTTGGTCCCTCTCCTGTGCTGCCATCTAGCTTGGCCGCTTCTTCCCTGCCACACAGGTGGTCATCTCTCAGGGGGCCGGTGAAGTTCCAAGTTTTCAGTCTTCCAAATTCCTCTGCCTGCAGGTGAGCCCCTCTCCAGCTGGGCCCCCTCACAGCCTCCTGCCTTCCAGCCTCACATCCTCCTCAATTTCCACCCAAACTCTCCTCCCCCTCCTCCTGCTGAGCAGGCTCAATCACTTTTAATGGTTGTCCTAGTCCCTTGCCAAGCCTCCTGTTGGTGATTAGCCAGGCTCCCTCAAAAGTGCAGATCTTACACTCCTCAGATTCACCCACTGCTTCTAGACCTTTCTCCAAAGTTCTAGAGCAGGGGAAAATTCCAGAGGGCTGGTCTGCAGAGCCTTTCAGCTCTGACTCAATGTTGACCCCCTGCTAGCTATTACTCCCAGGCTGCTACTCAGCCCTAGCTAACAATTGGAGTCTCGCTCCCCCTAGCTACCTAGGAGGGTGCTGCAAGTAGATGCTGAGCCCTTACTGTGGGACTCCGGACACAGCGGAACACCGATCATTGTACGGAACCTCTATGTGAAGTCCCGATTCATGTGATCACTGATTGGCCAATCAGTGATCACATGAATAGTAGTAAGCAAGATGTCACTTCCTGACATCATTGCTTACTATTAGTGAAATCTGTGAATGATCACAGAGGTCACATGGTACAAGGCTACTCACAACAGCCTTGTACCATGTAACAAGTTGTGACCAATCACAGCTCTCACAGTATTTCTTAATGGCTGAAAGAATGCAGTCAGAGAGAAAGAGAAATGATTGCCTTTACAGCCTTTATCTGTGTAACAGCAATCAGTGTAAAAGAAAAAAAAAACTTGATCACCCCCCACAACTAGTACAGTGTCACTATGGTGACACTGTACTGCTAGGGTGACAGTATGTCAAAAACAAAAACAAAAAGCATAAATAATAATATAAAAAAATAAAATAAAAATGTAAAAAATTTTTTTGAAAAATTATAATTTTTGGTTATAAACTAATTTTGGCTATTTTTTTTTACTAAAAAGATGACTGAATACATTTTGGCCAAGATTTATGAAGAAAGATTATTTATTTGCAAAAAGAAAAACAATTTTTTTTCAACATTTTTGGAATTTTTCATTTATATAGCAAAAAAATAAAAAATCCCAGTGATGAATAAATACCACCAAAATAAAGTTTTATCTGTTTAAAAAAAAATGCTAAAAAATGTATATGGGTACAGTGTTGCATGACCGCACAATTGTCATTCAAAGTGTGATAGCGCTGAAAGCTGAAAATTGGCCTGGGCAGGAAGGGGGTGAAAGTGTCCGGACATGAAGTGGTTAAAGGTCATATTACTTTGTATTAAAATGCTAAGAAGTGCAGCATTGCGTTTTGCAGATTCAAGCCATCCTGGAAGGTGAGCGCTCTACAGTTTCTATCTATTGTAATAGCTCATATTGATAATTTGATTTGTTACAGAACCACGAGTTGGTGCACCTGCGAACCCTCAATCACTGGAGCTTATCAGCATGTGTCAGGTTACAAATGCAGCTGAATGCAAAGCGGAGGCTGCCTGATGCCGGGTTTAACAAGACAGGATGGGAATGGTTAGCAAGCAATTTCCATAATTGTGGTTTTAACTGAGAAGACTGAGATTTCAATCTCAAGCAGATCGCACAAATCAATTTTTGAATCTACAAAAAAAAATAAAAAATCAGAATCTCAAAGACTAATGTCTCTTCATGCTGTTTTGGTGTTTTGTCATTATACTCTTTATATAATATAGAAGCAGCAGTACCCTTCTCCCCAGCAAGATGGCACTAGAGGTATCTACATATTATTTCTACTGTGGTTCCTTTTGCTGGATCATCCCTGCCTACTACTAAAAGGGTCAATAAAGGTACATGACAGCTTAGATTGCATAAACTTGCTTGCACAAAAGAATTATTCATTTTTAGGTTGAAATACACTTGTTTTCAATCAACCATCCCCCCCTGCCCCCCCAACCACCATGCTCTAGTCCAGTGTTTCTCAATCTTTTTTCAGTGAAGGCACCCTTTAAAATTATGGACAGTCCCAAGGCACCCTGTAAAATTATGGACAGTTCCGAGGCACCCTGTAAAATTATGGACAGTCCCAAGTCACCCTGTAAAATTTTGGACAGTTCCGAGGCACCCTGTAAAATTATGGACAGTCCCAAGGCACCCTGTAAAATTATGGACAGTCCCAAGGCACCCTGTAAAATTATGGACAGTTCCGAGGCACCCTGTAAAATTATGGACAGTTCCGAGGCACCCTTTAAAATTATGGGCAGTCCCAAAGCACCCTGTAAAATTTTGGACAGTTCCGAGGCACCCTGTAGAATTATGGACAGTCTCAAGGCACCCTGTAAAATTATGGACAGTCCCAAGGCACCCTGTAAAATTATGGACAGTTCTGAGGCACCCTGTAAAATGTTGGACAGTCCCAACGCACCCTGTAAAATTATGGACAGTCCCAAAGCACCCTGTAATATTTTGGACAGTTCCGAGGCACCCTGTAGAATTATGGACAGTCTCAAGGCACCCTGTAAAATTATGGACAGTCCCAAGGCACCCTGTAAAATTATGGACAGTTCCGAGGCACCCTGTAAAATTTTGGACAGTCCCAACGCACCCTGTAAAATTATGGACAGTCCCGAGGCACCCTGTAAAATTATGGACAGTCCCGAGGCACCCTGTAAAATTATGGACAGTCCCAAGGCACCCTGTAAAATTATGGACAGTCCCAAGGCACCCTGTAAAATTATGGACAGTCCTAAGGCACCCTGTAAAATTTTGGACAGTTCCGAGGCACCCTTTAAAATAATAGACAGTCCCAAAGCACCATGTAAAATTATGAACAGTTCCGAGGCACCCTTTAAAATAATGGACAGTCCCAAGGCACCCTGTAAAATTATGGACAGTCCCAATGCACCCTGTAAAATTATGGGCAGTTCCGAGGCACCCTTTAAAATTTTGTACAGTCTTAAGGTACCCCATTCTAAAATGTGAAAAATCTATTCCAATAGTTTTATATAACGCAGCAACATCCACACATGTAGGACACCCAACATTAGAGGTGATTTAATCTTGGTACTGGTACTGACTAGTATTCCTGTGTTTCTCTTCTCCCTCGGTTTTTCTCCATCACTGAGCTAATGTGACCCCAGCAGTGATGGAGAGGGGCGGGGGAGGGTCAAACTAGGATGCTGTGCAGGCAGCTGACATTGTCCTTATCAACTGATGATGTCATTGGTTGTCAGAACGCCGGTGGCTAGAAGGTTGTAATGTTGCACAAGGAAAACCTGTGGCTTTGTGTAACTAAACGTCAGGCTTGTTCCATCCGCTGGCTTGTATACATTTTTTGGGCAATTTTTAGACATTTTGTCAAGGCACCCCTGAAGAAACTTCAAGTCACCCCAGGGTGCCTAGGCACCCTGGTTGAGAAAGGCTGCTCTAGCCAGTCTCTGGTGCCTGCTGCCCTGTTCCCCACTGTCATCTCCATAGAGTTCCTGTGCAAAACACAACTTTTCATCAAAGGCAGTTGTTGCCTGCAGCTAGGCAAGCTGCTCTTATGATAATGCTTCGGCCTGGGGATTGGCTGCTGAGGCACCAAGCAGTGAATTGAAGAAGGGCAAAGGGTTTGTCCATTTTCCCCCATACCTAGTATTAGGATTCTGGCCAGCTGTGTTACTAGAAAGGTTAAAAAAGAAGAGCGTGTTGGGTACACAAATGTATTTAAAACGTTACACATATCAGACAGCAAAAGTCATGCAAAGCTAGCTGTGGTGTAATAATAGCCATAGCAGCCAATGTGGCTATTATGGGGCCTGGGGGTGGCAGGGGTCCCATTAGGAATCTAAACATAGAACATCTGTGTGCATGCGAAGATAAAATATATCCAGTACTCTACCAATAAAGTGGTTGTAAACCCTTACATATACCCAGTAAAGTGACCAGCTGTGATACACATAGAATAAACAAATTATCCTAAGTTGTTCCTGTTTATCTACTGCCATCTCTCCTCTACACCCTCCTTGTCAGGAATGGACTTGCTAATAGTGGTGGGACTCACCTGCCTTGTGGGCTGCAGTACCAGGGCTGGCCAGTGGGTGCTCTCAACAACCAGAGGTTCACTTCGGCAATTAGCCATCACCTGGGGCTGATTGCAGGTGGTGTATTTAAGTGATGGCCAGACCTGCAGTCTGTGCCTTGGTGTGTGTTTTTCCATGGGCCCCTGTACTTTGTAACCTGCATTCCTGTTCCTGCCTGACTTGTTGCCGACCCTGCCTGATCCTGACCTCTGCTGACTTCTGCTGTTTGATCCCTGGCTTGTGACCCTGACCATTCTCTCCGCCTGCTCCTCCTGTACCTACCTGCCCGATAGTTATCGACCCGGCATGCCTGACTACGTTGTGCTCTACATGTGTATGTACCTGTGTATCTATATCAGTTTAGGTTTGGGTTTGTTTTACCTTGTTGTATGTATTTGTGTTAGCTTGGGGTTTGGTGCTCTGCATTTATATTTGTATTGTTAGTCTTAATAAATTGTCTTATTTATACCATATCTGAAGCCTGCGTTTCCCTGTGTCAGTCCACACATCTCTGGTCACACCCGCATCCCTGACACTCCTAATACACGCATTTTACACAGCATCTCTGAGCTCTAGCAGGCAGGGAGTAGTGATCTGATATCACACACTGCACAACAGAGAGCAGGGAACTGAGTGTAATTTGAGACCTAAGTGGAAGGACAGGACACAACCCCTTCCACACAGTCTCATAAGGAAACATGCACAGCTGAGGTTGTCAATGATCTTCTCTGTGACTGTTTGTGCGTGTTTGTGGGTGGGGGGGGGGAGGTCAGGACCATTCTTCAGGATTCTGTGGTATCAGCATACAATGTAACAAGCGATTCATGCAGATAGCAGAACAAAGAGAGAGCAGGTAGGACCCACACTCAGTGCTTTGGATTTAGAGTTATATTGAAGCTTACCAATTCTTAGATGTGATTGCTACATTTGTTTTCTTTTTTAGGTTTTCTTTCCATTATTTTCACCTGGTGATCCAACCAGTAAGTCTGTTGTTTTTACAAATGAGCATGCTCTCTTGCAAATGTATCAAGTTACAGGGATGAAACAAACCATTTACCACTGACAAGGGTGCTTACAACAATCAGCTTTTATTTGTGTCAAACCTTTATCCCAAAAGAAACAAATTCTGCGACAGCTTAAATGTGTTAGCTGGAGTTTGGTTAGTGTATTTAAATCTGCTAGTACATCAAACATTCACTTCCCCCCAGGCCTGACAATGGTGCTGTCCAAAGGTAATCCCTGTGCTCCTTCATCCAGAGTGGGGGCTCTCCAATACAGGAGGTGTTACTGGCCAGATAACCATATGAAAACAGAGGGAAAACGCCTAAAAAAAGAATATAAATGCAGCCACCACATTGGATGATTGGCAAGCTGCAATATATTACATTTTGGTTTTTGATCTAATAGCGCTTTAATGCCTGCACTGATATTTAAAGCTTAACTCCGTTGCAATACCATACACAGCAATCCACGTATTAGCACAACACGAAAGTATGAATTTGTACTAAATATTAGGGTCGGCCTATACATGGCCTGAATATTGGTCTAAAACAGGGTTCTCCAAACTTTCTAAACAAGGGGCTAGTATACTGTCCTTCAGACTGCGGGGGGGCGAACTAAGGCAAGTGGGAGCAGAAATGTTCTTAGTGTCAGTGGGACAAAACAATGCCCCATTGTTGGTGTCAGTGGTAGGAATACTGCCCCATGATTGGTGTCATTAGGAGGTATTTTGTCCTTTAATTGGTGTCAATGGGAGGACATATGCCCAATTGTTGGTGCCATTGGGAAATATTGTGTCCCATTGTTGGCGTCATTGGGAAGAATTGTGCCCCATTGTTGGTGTCATTGGAAGGAATCGTGCCCCTAAATTGGTGTCAGTGGGAGGGCGTATGCCTAATTGTTGGTGTCAGTGGGAGGACACAAGTCCAATTGTTGGTGTCATTGAATGAAATAGTGCCCCAAGGACTGGATAAAAGCAAGCAAAGGGTTGCCCCGGGCATCAGTTTGGAGACTACTGGTCTAAACATTAATTTGGGGCCAATTATTATCTATTGTATGGGCACCATTTGGACTTGCCTGTTAAATGCAGCATACTTCATTTCAAAGCCTCCTTGGTTGCAGGATTACTGACATATCAATTTCCATTGGGTTGTCATAAATTTTTACATGAACTGATAAAGCTTATGGGCATATAAAGCAGCACACGACCTGTGGACCCTAATAACGGAGAGATTACCGGGTTTTACTGCCAAGGAGTACAGAATGGTAACAAAGGTTACATTTTCAGAGTGGCTGTAATCAGTCCAGACCTTACTACAAGTTCATTGCAATGCAGGAGCTAAGTTTTATATTAGATCCGAAGCTATGAGAATTTTATCTTATGTTTCACATTGTTTTATATGCCCAGTGCAGTGTTTTGTTTTATATACTGCCACAGCTGGAAAAGCAATTTAGATGTCTATAAAATTATACCTGGACTCTTTCTTTTATTAATGATTTCTTTCTGCAAACTTTTGCCCTTGGAAATACCTAGGCTTATCAGTCTCATACAATAAAAACTCTTTTCTGCATTTCAAATGTTATTTTACCAACGGTTAATGATAATCAGACATATTTAGGTTAATATTCATTGATGAGCATATTGCAAAAAAACATTTATAGTTCAACTATGCAAATATTCCTCAAAATGGAGAACAGACTGTCTTGATTTTCAGAGAAGGTCTATGTTTAAACCATGGTCAAGAGTCCACAGTGCCCCTTTAGAACTACTGTACTAAGGGGGCACTCTGGAGGATGTAACATTTCCTTGCTACTAAATATTCCACAGTCAACTGTTAGTGGGATTATAACAAAGTGGAAGCAACTGGGAACAACAGCAACTCAGCCACAAAGTGGTAGGCCACGTCACATGACAGAGCGGGGTCAGTGCATGCTGAAGCGCACAGTGTGCAGAAGTCACCAACTGTCTGCAGAGTCAATAGCTAAAGACCTACAAATTTCCTGTGGCCTTCAGATTAGCACAACAACAGTGCATAGAGAGCTTCATGGAATGGGTTTCCATGGCCGAGCAGCTGCATCCAAGCCTTCCATCACCACTGGACTCTGGAGCGGTGGAGACGTGTTCTCTGGAGTGACCAATCACACTTCTCCATCTGGCAATCTGATGGACGTGTCTGGGTTTGGCAGTTGCCAGGAGAACGGTACTTGCCTGACCCTATTGTGCCAAGTGTAAAGTTTGGTGGAGGGGGGATTATGGTGTGGGGTTGTTTTTCAGGGGTTGGGCTTTGCTCCTTAGTGCCAGTTAAGGGAACTCTTTAGGCGTCAGCCAAGACATTTTGGACAATTTCATGCTCCCAACTTTGTGGGAACAGTTTGGAGATGGCCTCTTCCTGTTCCAACATGACTGCGCACCAGTGCACAAAGCAAGGTCCATAAAGACATGGATGAGTGACTTTGGGGTGGAGGAACTTGACTGGCCTGCACAGAGTCCTGACCTCAACCCCATAGAACACCTTTAGGTTGAATTAGAGCGGAGACTGCGAGCCAGGCCTTCTTGTTCAACATCAGTGCCTGACCTCACAAATGTGCTTCTGGAAGAATGGTCCAACATTCCCATAGACACCCTCCTGAACGTTGTGGACAGCCTTCCCAGAAGAGTTGAAGCTGTTATAGCTGCAAAGGGTGGGCCAACTCAATATTGAGGCCTATGGACTAAGACTGGGATACCATTAAAGCAGTGTGTGTGTAAAGGCAGGCCGACCAATACTTTTTCCAATATAGTGTATGTACACTAGCTGAGTGTTAAGGTATGTTCACACCAGTATGGTTCAACTAGCATACAGTTCCATGTGTCACATGTAGGGCAGCTCATTCATTTCAATGGGTTGCCCTACTCACAACTGTGGAGAAAGAAGTCCCCAAGCCTTTTGCAAAATCATGCTGTACCACAATGCAGCTTGGCACATGAGTAAATACATGTACGCAGGTACAGCTGGTCACTTTGCCACTAAGTGGTTCTGTGTCACAATAGTTTCTGGCACAGCAGGTAGTGACACCAGGTATTAGGCCCTTTTTAAGTAGAGCCCTCCCACAAGTGCTATCAGGGGTGAGTTAGTACCCATATATAAGCTTGGGGGCAGGGGACACAGTAGACTGGAGTGGAGTGGACCTTATTGCAGGAGGAGCTAGCTAAAGATATTCTGTCCCTTAAGGAGGTGGGGGTGGGGGCTAGGGCAGATTGTAAAAAGGCCTTTTGGGCCATGCTGAAGATCCCTGTGTGAGGCTGCTTCCCTGGAAGGCTCCCAGGAGAGATGTACCCAGCTGGAGATGTCTACAGAGAGCACAGTCCTGTGAGTACTTATGACCCTGGGCAGAGGAGAGACTGTGAGGTGCTGCATATACTTTCACCTGAGACTACTGCGGATCGTCCACTTTATGTGATTAATTTTGTATATCAAATGAGTCTGGATTGTTTGTCCTTGTGACTGTCTTGCAATTTTCTGAACAACACCATTAAAAGTGCAGTGAAGTTATTTATTATTTGGACTTTCCTTCCTTTGGATATTAAGGTCTATGGCCGTGGTAGCCTATGGCATGGAAGAGGACATGGCGGAGCGTTTGGACAGTGTTCTAGCAGGGCTGGAGTGGGGGTAGAACCTTGTGTTTTAGTGCCAAAATTAGCCAGCACTAAGCCTCTTTTACACGCATGTGTTTGAGATGCAAAAAGAGAAGCATTTTTTTCTATGGCTGTCAGGAAAGCAGACAATTTTGCATCTGTTCCCAAAGCACATACAATTTAACCAAGCCTTAAGGCCCAGCCACCCTACTGCTGCGGTGGGAAGAGGTTAGGGCCCCATTGGTGCCAAGTGCATTGGGACTATGCAGGGCATCCCAGCCCACCGCAGTCCCAATACAAGATAAGGCAAATTCCTTGCTTACAATCGGCTCAGTTCATACTACTGCAATGCTGAAAAAACGTGTAGAATGCTGCCACCTCATCACAGTGCACTGTGGCCAGTAGAACTGAATGAAATATAATTTTTTGACATCTCATTAAAGTTCAAGGAAAATAAAAGTGCCTTGCAATGTGCGATTTCCAGCGCAATCAGCACTGCAGTCTTCTCACCGCACACCAGTGGTGGCATTCTAATGCAGATGCTGATGTGAATGGGTCCCTCGATCTTTGCTGACAGTGATGTGCGGGAGTTATGGTCTGACACACAGACGCCGCTCCCTTCACTCTGTTTATTAGTATCGATTGATGCCATTCAAAGTCAAGGGATCGATTCCAGCATCGCATAAATGTGCTGCATTTGATGACCCGATCTATCAAATTGCGTTTAAATGCAATCACGCTTTCTTCATGCCGCTATTTCCTTGTCCATCTGGCAAACATGAGCTGCAGTTAAAATGTAAAAGAAAACAGGAACACGATGCGGGGATATTATTCCGGGAGACTGGAAAGCAATCAGCGTTGTGGAAGAAAAGGGCCAAATGCTTGCAGATGTAAAGGTGCCTTCCACCTACTCAAGCAGTTAGTACGTATGGATAGAAGTGGGTGGTGAGAATTAACGGAGTCACTGGAGCTAAACATAGCCGAGTAGCAGCAAGGTCAGGAGAATTCATACTCGCTCGGCAGATTGGGAGTCGCTGATTAAAAGCAGCATTTGCCACAGTGTTGCAATAATGTCCCATCTTGAAACAAGGTAATAGATCTGTGATACAGTCACCTGTTATAGGCTGAGACCATCCTAAATCCACAAAGAAATAAATGAATTTCAAAACCTATGTTTTCCCAAAATTACAAATGTAGCTATGCTTGAAGTGGGGCTCCAGGCTCCCCTCCCAAAAATTAAAAGGCAGAAGTTACAAATCCTGTAGCTGCTGACTTTTAGTATGAGAACACTTACCTGTCCCAGAATCCAGCGATGTCCTCACCGGAGCTGATTCTTCAATTGTCTTCGGGTGCAGGTGCCGGCATCTTCGGTAAGCCTAAGTTCAGCTGCGTTTTGCAGAAACGCACTACAGTCCATTTAACATGATTTCCTATGGGACAGGTTCACGTCTCTGCATTTTCTCCCGGTGCGTTTTTTGGAAAGGGTCAGGGACTTTTTTAAATGCAAAACGTTGCGTTTTTGGTTCTATAGACTTGGAGATGCTGCAGAAAAGCATGTAGCAGGGGCGGACTGACAACTCATGGGGCCCCCGGGCAATAGGGGATCATGGGGCCCCTGTGTCCTTGCCCAAACTCAAAAAAGCCTATGAAAAAGGTGTTGGTTATGTGTTAGAGAAGACACTGGTAGCTTGTGATGAGGCAGAACACTGTTTTACTTGTGTGGCTTAAGTTGCAAACATACAGAACACATTTCAGTAATCTGTAATGGCAGACATCTTGAGAGAGGAAGAGAGGAAGGGAGAGAACCAACAAGTTTTACACATATGCACAACTGGTAACCTTAGTATACAGTGCCATCTACTGGTCAAGTGATATTAACACAGAATACTATATAGTACATGCTGTTGTATCTCCAACAAAAGGTACCAGGGGCATCTCATGGGGCCCCCTACTGACCCCGGGCTCTCGGGCAGTGCCCGAGTTTCCAAATGGTCAGTCCGCCTCTGGCATGTAGTGCATTTTTTATACGTTTTAACATGCTTTTGATGTGTTTTAATCTGCCTAGCAACAAGAAAAAAAGGCATGTGCAAAAAGGCAAAACGCACTGCAGAAACGGATCAAACACAAACTGTATAGGTGTGAACCTGGCCTAAGGAAAACCAGAACAGGGGCTTCCCTAGGGTTGGTGTCATCCGGTGCGGTAACACTTGGTGACACCCCCTCCAATGATCCCGGCAGAATGGATCGGATCTGCAGATTGAGCATAATGGATCAGACTCCGATCCATTATGCTCCCCAATCCGCAGATCCGATCCATCCTGCGGGGATCGTCAGCTTTCTTTACAACTTACCTTTTTGTGGAGCGGGTCCAGTGTCACCCAGTATAGGTTGCATGCCGACGATCCCCGTAGGATGGTTCGGATCTGCGGATTGAGCATAATGGATCAGATTCATCCTGCAGATATCATCGGCTTGCTTTACAACTTACCTTTTCATGGAGCGGGTCCGGTGTCACCCCGTGCGGTAGGTGTCACCCGGTGCAGCGCGCACCCCACACACCTGCCTGGGGACGCCACTGAACCAGAAGCAGGGGCAGACTGACCATTAGAGCACTCAGACACTGCCCGAGGGCCCGGGGTCAGTAGGGGGCCCCATGAGATGCCCCTGGTATGTTTCATTGGCTTTTTCATAGGCTTTTTTGGGTGTGGGCAAGGACACAGGGGCCCCATGATCCCCTATTGCCCAGGGGTCCCATGAGTTGTCAGTCTGCCCCTGACCAGAAGTGAAGCCTTGTGGCTTCACAGCCGGTTTCCTACTGTGCATGCACTTTTTGAACAGCTCCGCAGTCTTCTGGGACCTGTGAAATGTCCCAGAAGGCTGCGGGGGAAGGAGGAGGGGACAAACTTCTGGCTCCGATCACCACGGCACATCTGGCCAGAAGTGGGAGCAGGTATCTGTCAAAACCAGGTACCTGATTCCCCCCTCTGGTACCTGCAAAGCAAATCCAGCATTGTCCCATTGTGATCTGCTGTTCGGGTGCCACGTGTCACGTGCTGCAAACTTGGTCATCTTCAGCTGGCTACCTCTTCTGGGTGCAGGCTAGGATTGCCACCTCATCCCTTCCAAACTGGACACATATTAATGACACAGTTTCTGTGGCTGATTAAAGTGGTAATTAAACTCACTTAGTGCCTTATCTGCAATAAATTAGCCTCAGAACCGGTGCAATTAATATGTGTTCGGTTTTAAAGGGATGAGGTGGCAACCCTAGTGTAGGCAGCCAGCTCCGGACTTCCCCTCAGCCACTCTGTGTGCCGATCCTGCAGCCTCCTGGGAAATGTGATGTTAAGTGTCCCAGGAGACTGGTACTTGACAGTCTGGGCCCAGAAAAGTGGGTTGAATGATGCTGGTTGCCTTTCAGCCCAGAAGACTGAGGACATCTTGTGGCAGAAATTATGTACTGCATGAGAGCCGTGCCAGATGTAAGTTGAGTATTGCAGCAAATACTGTTTTTTATTTTTTTAAAACTTATTTTTTTAATCTTTTAAAAACCACTTTTTCAAGTGAATGGGGCAGCGCCGTAACATATGTAAAAATATACTAAAGATCAGCTTTAAAGTGATACTAAACACACATTGTCTTTTCTAATTCTGTATATGGATGATAGCAGGGGCGGACTGACCATTTGGAAACTCAGGCACTGCCCGAGGGCCTGGGGTCAGTAGGGGGCCCCATGAGATGCCCCTAGTACCATTTTCATAGGCTTTTTTGAGTTTGGGCAAGGACACAGGGGCCCCATGATCCTCTATTGCCCGGGGGGCCCATGAGTTGTCAGTCCGCCCCTGGATGATAGCACTGTAGTTATTTTAATTTAAAAAAAAAAACCTTTTTCCTAATCGATATACAGCTGTCACATGACCCAGCTCTCTCTCAGTCTGTCTGCAGGGAAGAATAAGCAGAAGGAGCTTCTAGTCCTCTATTGCTGATCACATGTTTGGATTTCTACCAGTCACAGGCTGTGTCACACCCCTCCAGTCTATGTCTTAGAATAAGAGGGAGGTGAAGCCTCCATCAATCTACATGTAATATCCCACCCCCATTGTGTTTAGCTGGTTAGTGGGCATGGAGGAGGAAGAGGGAGGGAGTGGGCTGCCATTTACCACTGTGTATATGCCCACATATGTCACTTTATAGTCGCCTGGGCTGCTCAGATGTGATTGGGAGGAAATGTTCAACATAGAAACTCACTGGAAACAGAGCATGTGCAGAGCTGCCGACACTTCTCTGCAAAATCCTCAACTGCACTGGGGACCTGGACAGAATGGGGAGACAGAGAACAGCAGGATCAACCAGTTTTTTTTTTGCAGAATACAGAAAATAAATCTCATAGTGACTGACTGAGTATGAAAAGCATTTATTGATAGTTTTTTCTGATGTGGGGGGGGGGGGGTGACATTACATTCTTTACCTCATCCAATTATTTATTGATAAAATGCAAAACATTCTCTAAATGGTGCCACTCCAAACGGCCGACCTCCTGTATTTAGAATGCAGCAGGCCAGCTGTTCATCACGGGTCCCTGAAGCAAGTGGAGATCACTAAAATTGAAACGTCCAGGTCCCATCACGTTCAAGGAAGAGCCCATGTAATCTTTGGTACATGCGTGTAGGCAGGTGCAGTTAGCTAGTCTGCCACTAAGTGGCTCAGTTCCAGAAAAGCATGTGGCCATTTCCTTGGAGGGTCCCAGGAGAGGTGTATCTGTGGAGGAGGTGACTGCAGAGAGCTCAGTCTTGTGAATACTAATGGTCCTGGGTGGAAGGAGAGACTGTTAGAGAAAGAAGGCTGCCTAAAGTGCTGTATATGCTTTCACATGTGACTGCTGCAGATCATCCACTAAATGTGATTGATTATGTGTTGTCAAGTGACTCCAAAATGTACCTTGATGTGATGTGACTGTTGTGCCATTTCCTGATTGCCATCAGTAAAGTGCAGCAACCCTATTCATGTGAGGATATTCCTTCCTTGGGATATAAAGGTCAATGGCCAGGAATGTCTTGTGGAGGCCTCTGGCATGGAGCGGGTACAATATGCAGAGGATTCGGCCTCAGCAGGAGGGACAGTGTCCTAGCAAAGACAGCGGCTCAGGGACTTGTGTTGTTGGCGCCATTGTTATCCAATTGCAAAGCCCGTCTTATATGCGTATGTGCACACATTCATTCTAGTTGCTAGAATAAATGAATATTCTAACCACCAGAGTGAATTTACACATGTATGTTACTAAATGGGCAGCACAGTGGCTAAGTGGTTAGCACTTCCGCCTGGCAGTACTAGGGTTGTTGGTTCGAATTCCAACCATGGCACCAACTGCCTGAAGTTTGCATGTTCTCCCTGTGCCTGCGGGTACTCCAGTTTCCTCCTACACTCCAAAGACATGCTGGTAGGTAAATTGGCTCCTGTCTAAATTGTCCCTAGTATGTGTATGTATGAATGTAAGTTAGGGTCCTTAGATTGTACGCCCCTTGAGGGTTAGGGACTGATGCGAATGTACAACATATATGTAAAGTGCTGTGTAAATTGACGGCGCTATATAAGTACCTGAAATAAATACATAAATACTGTATGTGTATGCACTGTACATGTTTTTTAAGTGCCATTCCATGTATTTTTTTTCTGCTGGATCCTTTTTGGTAGCTTCTGGCCGTATGATCCATTGTATGTATTAGCCCTTTAAAGCACTGTCCAGAGATTAAAAAAAAACCTCTTCCTGACCCCCAAAGGAATGCAGTTTTAAACACAATATAGAATTAAATGTTCACTCATAGCAACAAAAAGCTTTTTATTTGCCGTAATAAACATTTTCTGTGCAAGAGAGGAATGCAAAGTGGGTTGATTTCCGTGAAACTAAAAGAAGTAATAGCAAACCCACTTATCAGTGTAATGATGTGCCATTTACATGCGCAGGGCTAGGGAAGGCAAAGTCCATCACAGCATTTTGTTCTATCTGATTGCTAAAGATAATGTTGAAAATATAGTGACACATGTTTAGTAATGGCCCAACACCTTCTATCATGTAGACTAGTCACTTTTTAAAGTATATTTTTACCTCCCCCCATCCATTTTTTATAAACCCCTGCTTGCCTGGTGGTGAGTTCTGTACATTTCAGATACTCCCGCACCCAGCGGATCCAGCTCTGTCCAGTTGAGATCCTCTTCCCTTCTGGCAGTGCTAGGTCCTGTGCCGCCATGTTTTGGTGTGATGTCATCGAGAGGCTGCCATCTGTTCCAGGTTCAGCCAATGACACACTGCTAGGCCCACCCCCTCCTCCTTTACTGAATGCTTCCTGAAATATGTGACATGCATAGAGGGCCGATGCGAGATTATTTTGCACCCTAGGCAGGACCAGCTACGTGCCCTGTCCCCTCCCCAAAAAAAAATAACTGACTGGGGAGCTGGGAGGCAATGATGTTGCGCACAGTACAGCTTGCGCGGCACCTCACTGCCTGAATATTTCTTCTTCATGGATTGGCTGAATCTTGCAGGAGACCTCTTTGTCTCCAGCTAACATCATCCAATCTTGCAGCACAGCCTTCATAGTTGCCAACATTTCAAAAACGTTTTTAGGGACACCTTCTTTTCTGTGTTTCCAGAAAGCCACCGTAAAAAGTGGGTGTGGTTTGAATTATGCTAAATATTGGGTGTGGCTTGAATGGGGCGTGGTTAGAGTCTGAGAAGACTTGCATATTGCAGAATGTGGTGTGCAAAATGGATATGACAGGATGGAAATTACTTTGTGGATGCAGATGACTGTGTGCAGGATGGAGATGGCATGGAGATGACTGTGTGTGCAGGATGCAGATGACATGGAGATGACTGTGTGCAGGATGGAGATGGCATGGAGATGATTGTGTGTGCAGGATGCAGATGACATGGAGATGACTGTGTACAGGATGGAGAAGACATGGTAGATGACTGTGTGCAGGATGGAGAAGACATGGTAGATGACTATATGCAGGATGGAGAAGACATGGAGATGACTGTGTGCAGGATGGAGAAGACATGGTAGATGACTGTGTGCAGGATGGAGAAGACATGGTAGATGACTATATGCAGGATGGAGAAGACATGGAGATGACTGTGTGCAGGATGGAGACGACATGAGAGATGACTGTGTGTGCAGGATGGAGAAGACATGGAGATGACTGTGTGTGCAGGATGGAGAAGACATGGAGATGACTGTGTGCAGGATGGAGAAGACATGGAGATGACTGTGTGCAGGATGGAGAAAACATGGGAGATGACTGTGTGTGCAGGATGGAGAAGACTTGGAGATGACTGTGTGCAGGATGGAGACGACATGGGAGATGACTGTGTGCAGGATGGAGAAGACATGGTAGATGACTGTGTGCAGGATGGAGAAGACTTGGAGATGACTGTGTGCAGGATGGAGACGACATGGGAGATGACTGTGTGCAGGATGGAGAAGACATGGTAGATGACTGTGTGCAGGATGGAGAAGACCTGGAGATGACTGTGTGCAGGATGGAGAAGACATGGTAGATGACTGTGTGCAGGATGGAGAAGACATGGTAGATGACTGTGTGCAGGATGGAGAAGACATGGTAGATGACTGTGTGCAGGATGGAGAAGACATGGTAGATGACTGTGTGCAGGATGGAGAAGACATGGTAGATGACTGTGTGCAGGATGGAGAAGACATGGAGATGACTGTGTGCAGGATGGAGAAGACTTGGGAGATGACTGTGTGCAGGATGGAGAAGACATGGTAGATGACTGTGTGCAGGATGGAGAAGACATGGTAGATGACTGTGTGCAGGATGGAGAAGACATGGGAGATGACTGTGTGCAGGATGGAGAAGACATGGAGATGACTGTGTGCAGGATGGAGAAGAAATGGTACATGACTGTGTGCAGGATGGAGACGACATGGAAGATGACTGTGTGCAGGATGGAGAAGACATGGAGATGACTGTGTGCAGGATGGAGACGACATGGAAGATGACTGTGTGCAGGATGGAGACGACATGGAAGATGACTGTGTGCAAGATGGAGAAGACATGGAGATGACTGTGTGCAGGATGGAGACGACATGGAAGATGACTGTGTGCAGGATGGAGACGACATGGAAGGTGACTGTGTGCAGGATGAAGAAGACTTGGAGATGACTGTGTGCAGGATGGAGACGACATGGTACAGTAGATGACTGTCAGATCAGCAAATTAATTACCTTGTGTTAGGAATGGACTGGCCAGCAATGGTGGGACTCACCTGCCTTTTGATCTGCAGTACCAGGGCTGGCCAGCGGGTGCTCCCAGCAATCAGAGACTCAACCTTTCAGCCAGCTAACACCTGGAACTGATGATGCTGGGGTATTTAAGGGATGGCCAGACTTGCAGACTCTGCCTTGGTGTTGTGTTTGTCCTGGGCCCTGTATCTGTCCTGCATCCTGTTTCTGTTCCTTTGCTGACTTCTCCTGCTCTGATCCTGGCTTGTGACCCTGACCATTCCTCTGTCTGACCCTCTGTACTATGCTGCTTGCTACCTGCTGAACCTGGCCTGTGACCCCGACTATTCTCCGCTTGCTCCCCCTGTACCTACCTGCCCAATTGATATTGACCCGGCCTGCCTGACGACGCTTGCTTGTATATACTGTTATCTGTGGGTGGTTTGGTTTGGTTTGTTTGCACTGTATTATGTTTTAGTATTGCACTGCGTTTATGTTTGTACTGTTAGTGTTAATAAATTATATTGTTTATAACATATCTGAGGTCTGCGTTTCCCTGCTTCAGTCACACACCTCTGGTCATACCTGGGAGCCCTGACATTACACCAAGGCCAATCCTGACCAGAAGTGGCTGCACAGGGAAGCCATCTTGGCTTGTTGATGGGAAGGATGGATCTAGATGAGGTTGAGTATTTATCTCTGCTAGTGTTTGATGACAGAGAGTATGCTTATCAGACTCTGAAGGAGTATACCCGGGATGAACTGCTAGAATGTATACGGCTCGCTCATGTTCTAGTAGATCAGGGCACAGTTTTCTCTATGGTGCAGCCATTGATTCAGGTTTGTGTTGAGTTGGTTTCATCTGGTTTCCCCGAATGCAGGGATGAATTTTTGCCACCATTTAGTGCAGACCAGGTAGAGTCCCTGGTGTGGTTATTAGAGGATGATGTGGGTTACTTTCTGGAGCGTTATTCCACATGTTCACCACAGACACTGAGAGATTGTATAAACGCAGTGCAGTCATTGACCAGACAGACTTTGTGTAAGCGCAGCTTTGTTCAACCCATACTGCAGACATGGACAGATTTGTTGCACCCAGCCTCAGTCAGCTTACAAAGACCCAGTCCTGCTTCTAACTCTACTCCTGTATTCCCACCAGCTCCTCCAGTTACAGCCCAGTATACTTGGCTATCTACCGCATGTCAGTACCCTGTTCCCACTCGCTGCACCTATCCTGCCTTTAACCCTGTAAAAAAGCCCTCTGTAGCAACTGCTCCCTCTCCTGTTCCATCCTCCAGTTCTTCTCTGTCTCCAGCTGCTCCATTCGTTTGCAGACCTGCGTTTACTTGCAGTGCTCCAGTAGTTAAAACCAGAAAAAAGCGAAAATTCTTTCCAACCAATACCATCCTGCCAGTATCCAAACCGGTGAGCCTGCCTTCCGTGACTCAGCCTGAAGCCTCTACGCGGCCTGAAGCCTCTACGCGGCCTGAAGCCTCTCCTCGGCCTGAAGCCTCTCCTCGGCCTGAAGCCTCTACTCGGCCTGATGCCTGTACTCGGCCTGATGCCTGTACTCGGCCTGATGCCTGTACTCGGCCTGATGACTGTACTCGGCCTGATGCCTGTACTCGGCCTGATGCCTGTACTCGGCCTGATGCCTCTACGCGGCCTGAAGCCTCTACGCGGCCTGAAGCCTCTACGCGGCCTGAAGCCTCTACGCGGCCTGAAGCCTCTACGCGGCCTGATGCCTGTACTCGGCCTGATGCCTGTACTCGGCCTGATGCCTCTACTCGGCCTGATGCCTCTACTCGGCCTGATGCCTCTACTCGGCCTGATGCCTGCATTCAGCCTGATGCCGCTACTCAGCAGGATGAACTGATCCAGCCCGACGATCCTATTAGGCCAGTTGACTCGATGCCCGCTGTTGATCCAGATGATCCGGTACCTGATCCAGTGCCCGCTGTCGTGCCAATTGACTCAGAGCCCGCTGTCATACCTGGTGACCCGGTGCCCACTGCCTTGCCAGATGACGCGGTGCCCGCTGGCAAGCCAAATGACCTGATGCCTGGTGACCCAGTGCCCGCTGTCCAGTCAGACGATCCAATGTCTGACCCAGTGCCCGCGGTCATACCAGTTGACTCGGAGCCCACTGCCTTGCCAGATGACGCGGTGCCCGCTGACAAGCCAAATGACCTGATGCCTGGTGACCCAGTGCCCGCTGTCATACCTGGTGACCCGATGCCCGCTGTCGAGCCAGACGATCCAATGCCTGGTGACGCGGTGCCCACTGCCTTGCCAGATGACCTGATGCCTGGCGACCCAGTGCCCGCTGTCATACCTGGTGACCCGATGCCCGCTGTCGAGCCAGACAATCCGGTACCTGATGCCCCGGTGCTCACTGTCGTGCCTGTTGACTCGGAGCCCACTGCCTTGCCAGATGACGCGGTGCCCGCTGTCGAGCCAAATGACCTGATGCCTGGTGACCCAGTGCCCGCTGTCCAGTCAGACGATCCAATGTCTGACCCAGTGCCCGCGGTCATACCAGTTGACTCGGAGCCCACTGCCTTGCCAGATGACGCGGTGCCTGCTGACAAGCCAAATGACCTGATGCCTGGTGACCCAGTGCCCGCTGTCATACCTGGTGACCCGATGCCCGCTGTCGAGCCAGACAATCCGGTACCTGATGCCCCGGTGCTCACTGTCGTGCCTGTTGACTCGGAGCCCACTGCCTTGCCAGATGACGCGGTGCCCGCTGTCGAGCCAAATGACCTGATGCCTGGTGACCCAGTGCCCGCTGTCCAGTCAGACGATCCAATGTCTGACCCAGTGCCCGCGGTCATACCAGTTGACTCGGAGCCCACTGCCTTGCCAGATGACGCGGTGCCCGCTGTCGAGCCCAATGACCTGATGCCTGGTGACCCGATGCCCGCTGTCCAGCCAGACGATCCAATGTCTGACCCAGTGCCAGCGGTCATCCCAGTTGACTCGGAGCCCACTGTTGTGCCTGGTGACTCGGTGCCCGCCGCCCCGCCTGGGGGCCCGAGACCTGTCGTTCCGCCTAAGGGCCCGAGACCTGTCGCTCCGCCTGGGGGTCCGGCACCTGCCACTCCGCTTGAGGGCCCGAGACCTGTCGCTCCACCTGGGGGTCCGGCGCCTGCCGCTCCGCCTGAGGGCCCGAGACCTGTCGCTCCACCTGGGGGTCCGGCGCCCGCCGCTCCGCCTGAGGGCCCGAGACCTGTCGCTCCAGCTGGGGGTCCGGCGCCCGCCGCTCCGCCTGAGGGCCCGAGACCTATCGCTCCATCTGGGGGTCCGGCGCCCGCCGCTCCGCCTGAGGGCCCGAGACCTGTTGCTCCGCCTGGGGGTCCGGCGCCCGCCGCTCCGCCTGGGGGCCCGATGCCTGTCGCCCCGCCTGGGGGCCCGATGCCTGTCGCCCCGCCTGGGGGCCCGATGCCTGTCGCCCCGCCTGGGGGCCCGGTGCCTGTCGCCCCGCCTGGGGGCCCGGTGCCTGTCGCCCCGCCTGGGGGTCCGGTGCCTGTCGCCCCGCCTGGGGGTCCGGTGCCTGTCGCCCCGACTGGGGGCCCGGTGCCTGCTGCTCCGCCCGGGGGCCCGGTGCCTGCTGCTCCGCCCGGGGGCCCGGTGCCTGCTGCTCCGCCCGGGGGCCCGGTGCCTGCTGCCCCGCCCGGGGGCCCGGTGCCTGCTGCCCCGCCCGGGGGCCCGGTGCCTGCTGCCCCGCCCGGGGGCCCGGTGCCTCTGCCCGGAGCCCAGCCCGGTGTGCCGCTGCCCGGAGTCCTGCCCGGTGTGCCAGTCTTTGATATCCCGCCAGTTGCCAGACCCGGGCGGTGGAACATTTTGCCCAGCTAGGACTGTTTGGAGCGTCCTGAGGCCACTCCTTGAGGGGGGGGTACTGTTAGGAATGGACTGGCCAGCAATGGTGGGACTCACCTGCCTTTTGATCTGCAGTACCAGGGCTGGCCAGCGGGTGCTCCCAGCAATCAGAGACTCAACCTTTCAGCCAGCTAACACCTGGAACTGATGATGCTGGGGTATTTAAGGGATGGCCAGACTTGCAGACTCTGCCTTGGTGTTGTGTTTGTCCTGGGCCCTGTATCTGTCCTGCATCCTGTTTCTGTTCCTTTGCTGACTTCTCCTGCTCTGATCCTGGCTTGTGACCCTGACCATTCCTCTGTCTGACCCTCTGTACTATGCTGCTTGCTACCTGCTGAACCTGGCCTGTGACCCCGACTATTCTCCGCTTGCTCCCCCTGTACCTACCTGCCCAATTGATATTGACCCGGCCTGCCTGACGACGCTTGCTTGTATATACTGTTATCTGTGGGTGGTTTGGTTTGTTTGCACTGTATTATGTTTTAGTATTGCACTGCGTTTATGTTTGTACTGTTAGTGTTAATAAATTATATTGTTTATAACATATCTGAGGTCTGCGTTTCCCTGCTTCAGTCACACACCTCTGGTCATACCTGGGAGCCCTGACACCTTGCTTCGCTCAGGCTGGCTCTGCTGGCCTCCACAGACTGCTCCGGGTGACCGCTGGTTGGCTATGGCCTCCACCACACTCGCCCTGGATCTCTCTCCTTTTGGCTGGGCTCTTTCCGCTTGGCTCTGTGTCTTAGTCACAGTCTGTCTCTGCTACTCCTTGCTCCGGCTGGGTCCACAGCAGCTGCTCTTCACACTCCAGGTTGTGTGGTCCTTGTGATTGGTCCGCTGTTCAGACAGCAAAGCTGCACCCTCCTCTACCTCTCCTGCAAATGGTCGGCCCAAGGTGGGCTGGCATCCCTTGGGTATCTATGCCCCCTCACTCAGCACTGACCAATAGGCAAACAGGCAGGTAGCACCTGACTTCCTGGAGGTGGAGGAGGTAGGATCTCTCTGACTGTGTGTATCTCTGTTTTGATTCACCTGGGCCCCACACTCATTGTCATTTTATCCAACATGGCAGAGTTGTCTGTGAGTCATGGCCATGGCTGCAGCAGTGTGCCCTAGGCGGCTGCCTAGTTTGCCTTGCGGTATCCCTGGCCCTGCATAGGACATAATTTGTGCTGTGGAGCAAAGCATTGCACCTGTGGCATGTGTAACAACCACCCCCTGTGGTGGTAAGGTGGCCAATTAGGTGCTAGTAAATGGCTCAACCGCCTATTTTTACAGCCTCCCGACTGGCCATCTTACCACCAGGCAGAGTGGTACACATGGTGGGTGCAATGCTTTGCTTCATGGCACAAATTATTCCATGTTGCATTTGGTGGGCAGCACTGTTGCCAAACATATGGAGGCCACAGTGCAACCACGTATAATGGACATTGGTCTAGTGCAGGCTTTTTAGGGTTGTACCAGTGAGGAGACAATATATCACCTTCCAGCTGCCTGTCAACCTCCCTCCATTGCAGATCACTTGTCAGAGCCCTTAAACATGTATTAAGGGAAGTACACATTTTCTATGGACCAAACACAGAAGGAAGCTGTCAGTGCCAGGCACATTAGCTGCCAGCAGGGGGATTCCCAAAGCTACACGTACACAAAAGGGTGGGGATGCTTGTGACATCATTGACCTTGTGACCATATTAGGTCAATGATGTCATGAGCCTCTCTGCCAGGGGAATTCCCCTTCCATGGCTCACTGGCCTGGCAATGGCCATTGTCTTCTGGGTTCGGACTGAACCCCAGCTCATCACTATTTAAAACACAGTTAATTTTAAAAAAAATGATATAATGAATCCATCAAGAAAAAGAAGTAAGAATGTATTCAAAATAATGTCATCATAAAATTTTCATAATGCTAGAAAAATAAATACAGTATATGGAACCAGGGGTGAACTGACAACTCATGGGGCCCCCGGGCAATAAGGGAACATGGGGCCCCTGTGTCCTTGCCCAAACTCAAAAAAGCCTATGAAAAAGGTACCAGGGGCATCTCATGGGGCCCCCTACTGGCTCCAGGCCCTCGGGCAGTGCCCGAGTTTCCAAATGGTCAGTCCGCCCCTGTATGGAACTGTCTATACCCCTGGAATAAAAATTATTTGAAAACAAACCCAGTCGCACGGGTGGTCATCCAAGACTGACATCAAAATAGATATAAATGGCCAAAATAACCTCTTTGGAGTAATCTTATTTGTTATAAATAATCAATAAAGATGGCAAGGCACCGATCACAGGATCTCTACAGATATTGCTTATGGAGGCCTAAAATGTCTCATATCCATCCAAGCTCTTCGTAATAGTGCAATTACATAATTTTTATGTCATAGATTAGTTGGTGTCAGTGACCATTCTAGGTGCAAACCAAGGTCTTTGTTCTATCAGATTTGCTTTCCAGGAGACCATCTCGTTATTACAGGAGACAGTAGTGACATCCAGGATGATGGGAGGAACCAGGGGGGGCTGTGGGGGACCCAGGAGATCAACACTTCTGGAAGTGTCAGCTTCCCAGTAGACTTTGGGGACAATTTCTCATGAACAGATCCTCATTTATCAGGAGGAGAGGCACACACACCATTAACAACAACCGCAATGTATGAGATAAAAAAACAAGTCTATAATTGCTTCTGTGTATTCAATATGTGCTCCGTGCTCACACACAACCTTGCAGGTGTCTGAAAATACAACTTTCGAAATCACAAATCCAGTGCTTTCATACCAGTGAACCGGAACATTCCTAGTGTCACGAGTGGAAGTTTTCGTCCCTTCACCAATCTGCTGGACAGATACTCACATATATGGTTCATGGCAGCCTTTCTCAACCTTTTCAGCACAGAGGAACCCTTGACATAACTTTCCGGTCTCAGGAAACCCCTGCTAAAAATGACTATATCTACATCTCAGGATAAATCCGTGAGATGGTCAGTGGAAAGAATGCTCCTTACATTAGTGGTCATTGGGAAGAATTACCCCCTTACAGATTGCTAAAAAGATCAATGGTGTAAGTGGGAACTTACCTGAGAGGCAAAAATTGCTGATTGCTCAAGGAACCCCTAGCAACCTCTGGAGGATCCCTAGTTGAGAAACCCTGGTTTATGGTTTGTGTGTACAAATACTAATTCACATTTGTACCACTTTGTCACTATTCATTTTGTCTACAACCCTGCATGATGTACTCCCACAGGAGCTCTTGGATATGATAGGTTTTCTGTTCTGCCACAACATTTAAAGCTGCTTGGCTCCCTCTGATACATCTGGTTGTAGGCTGGAGGCTGCTGACCCCTGTGTAATTTAAGCGTTAGTATGCTAAGACTCTATAATGGTAGACAGAAAATAGGCCACAAACAATTGGTGGTAGATTAAATGGATGTAAGGCAGTGCAGTTAAACAATGCATATATCAATAAAAAGGCAATCAAACAGGTTTAAAGATGTTGTACTAGATAAATGAGCATTGACCCATAAGCTGGCAATCAATTGAATTTTAATGAAGCTAAACCAATTTACACTGGTACAAACAGGGTTGAACCAGGGGCGGACTGACCATTTGGAAACCGAGGGCCCGGGGTCAGTAGGGAGCCCCATGAGATGCCCCTGGTACATTTTTCATAGGCTTTTTTGAGTTTGGGCAAGGACACAGGGGCCCAATGATCCCCAATTGCCCGGGGGCCCCATGAGTTGTCAGTCCGCCCCTGGGTTGAACTTATCATCATCAATTAACCAAGAAATACAAGTCCTCATGTTCACAATGTGCCCCAGTGCTCTTGACAAAGGGGTACCGCTGGAGGTGACTGCAAAGTACCTGGTGCCTAATTGTCAGCATTGGCCATCTTTTGTTGGGGCCCTTCTGTAGGTGGTACATGTGTAGCTGTCCCTTTAAGAGTGGCTACTGGACTCCTAAACAAAGAGCAGTCTCTATTGCAGTAACTGTGGGCAGTAAGGAATTAAGCTTTGTAGTTCTGCTCACAACTCCTGGCACACAACAGGTCCGGTTCCAAATGCTTGGCTGTCAGTTGTTCAGAAGTCTCAGTCCTCACAAATAAGTTCTCACAATCAGGTCTCTCATAAGGCTCAGTCTCTCAGCTCAGCCTCCTCACAGACCCTGGCAGACCCAGAAGCTGGTCCACCCACTCTTGCTCCCCACACTAGACTGCCCCAAGCGCTCTTATTTTGCCTAGGAAAAGTTCTGGTCTCTCCTTTTCTGTGGTGCAGGGAATACTGGATATTAAAGTCTGCAGCTCCATTAGCCTCCATCGACTTGTATTGTGCAGCATCCCTTTAAGGACTACAGTTCCCAGTATCCTTATCATCCGCATAGTAAATCCTCCTTCTCCCTGACTGGTTCAGATCCTCTGTGGCCCGGAGGGAGGGGGAGCAGAAGCAAGGGGGGGGGGGAGAAATAGGTGGACTTCACACAGAGCCCTCCTGATGCTTGCACATCCGGAAAGCTCAGGGTAAAAGGCAGCTGAACACACAGAACATGCTGTATTTACACAACAGCCGGTCCCCCACTGGCGCTTCTGGCCCCAACCACTCACAAGGGGGGAGGAGCCAGAAGCGCCAGCGGAGGACCCAAGGAGAGGAGGATCTGGGCTTCTCTGTTCAAAATCATTACACAGCCTTTGGGCTTCATTCACACCATGGTGCAGAGATATGAGTTTCTCTGCACGCGTTATGCAAGGGCAATTGTTCTCTATGTGTCCTGTTCACACCACAACACTGGTATCACGTGAGGATTTGTTCTGAACAGGAGTCTGCAACATGTATAAACGCACTGAAACGAGCATGAAAACTGATGTCTCTGCAAGTGAAATCTGTTTTTTTCATCAGTTTTTCTGTGCATATGGTGTGACCGACGTTTTATTATCACTTTAATGAGCCATTGTAAACCACAAAATCCCATTAAAAGTACTGTTGCCTAATCATTTCCAAAAGTACATCATTTTGTTTTTTGTAGGGTTTCCGCATGTGTACATATAAGTATAGCTTTTATATATAGGTATAGCTAGGTATGAGTGCTAGGACTGGCTCCTTGTGCTATGTTTTTAATAATAGAGCAAAATCACATTGATATGTGGATACCTGGCTGGACTGACAGCTAGGCTCCCTGCATCCTCTATTCCTTCAATGTCCCGCAGAGCTGGCTCTATCTGCTTGTCAGCAGTGATATATCCCTACAGTCTGTCTCTTGATAGATGGCATGCTTAACTGCAGAACCCCAGAGAAATATTTCTGCATAAGCACCTGAAAGTTTTGACAGGGCCTGTTGACTTCCGTGATGCAATTAACTGTAACATGCAGTTTTAACCTCATTCATATGTCTCTCTGCAACGAAAGACAGTTTTAAAAAAAGAAGGTTGTTTAGTAACTGTAACGGTTCATTCCAGTTAAGCTGCACCGATCTGCATAGATCAATGTAGGCTCAATGCAAGGGCACATAGAAAACAATTGTTTTCTGTGTGCCACATGCACGCCATAGCACTGAATTATTTATTACAGATATTTATATAGCCCTGACAATTTTCAGCACTTTACATATATTGTATGTAGCGCCCTCCTAAGTAGCTAGGGGAGACTAGACTCCAATGGTTAGACAGAGGCTGAGTAGCAGCCTGGGTATAATAGCCAGAGAGGGGTCAAATTGTGGTCAGGGCTGTCAGGGCTCCAGGTATGACCAGAGGTGTGTGGACTGACACAGGGAAACGCAGGCTTCAGGTATAGTGTAAACAAGACAATTTATTAAAGACTAAACAACACAAACGCAGTGTAAGGTAAACATAACACAGTGCAAACAACCCAACCTCCAACAGATAACCATATATACAATCAAACGTAGTTGGGAAGGCCGGGTCAGTAGCAAACGGGCAAACAGGGTACCAGGAGCAAGCGGAAGACTGGTCAGGAATGGCCTTGGTGTAATGTCAGGGCTGCAGGTATGACCAGAGGTGTGTGGACTGACATAGGGAAACGCAGGCTTCAGGTGTAGTGTAAACAAGACAATTTATTAAAGACTAAACAACACAAACGCAGTGCAAGGTAAACATAACACAGTGCAAACAACCCCATTTCCAACAGATAACCATATATACAATCAAACGTAGTCGGGAAGGCCGGGTCGGTAGCAAACGGGCAAACAGGGTACCAGGAGCGAGCGGAAGAGTGGTCAGGAATAGCCGAGGTCAGGACAGGCGGAGTTCGTTCAGAGTCAGGATCAAAGCAGAGTCAGGATCAGGCAGGAAGCAGACAGGATGCAGGTACAGGGGCTCATGGGAAACATACACCAAGGCACTGACTGCAGGTCTGGCCATTCCTTAAATACACCTCCTGCAATCAGCCTCAGGTGATGGCTGATTGCAGGAGTGAGCTTCTGGTTGCTGAGAGCACCCGCTGGCCAGCCCTGGTACTGCAGCCCACACGGCAAATGAGTCCCGCCACTAATGGTGAGTCCATTCCTGACAAGGGCTGAGAGGCTCTGCAGGCCAGCCCCTCTGAAATTTCCCTCTGCTCTAGGGCTTTTGGAGGAAGGCCCTGGAGGCATTGGGTGGATCTGAGGAGTGGCTGGTTGCACTTTTGAGGGATCCTAGCCAATCCCCAATGAGAGGCTGGCAAAGGACTGGGACACTGCAATGCCTGAGTTTCCAAATGGTCAGTCCGCCCCTGCTTCAGAGACCAAAGCCAGTATGAATGAGCCCATATGGCCCCAAAGAGCTTACAGTGCCTGTGCATAGAGTTGAATATATCATTTTGTGACACTTTAAAGTAATATTAAACCCAAACGTAAACATTTGTTATATTGCAGCTTACCAATTCCTATATGTTTTTAGGCTTTCTTTCTTTTATTTTCACCAGGTGATCTAGGCAGCAAATCTGTTATTTTTCAGAAACTCAAGCTCTCCAGCAGAATGTATAATTTTACATGGATGAGACAGACCATTTAACACTGGCAGGGATGTTTACAATGATCAGCTTTTATTTATTCATGTAAAACCTTTATCCCAAAAGAAAAATAATTGTTTGCTGTAACTGAATATACAGTTTGAGTTGGAGTATGGCTTCAATTTATTAGTGTATTTAAATCTGCTAATAATTTTAACACTCCCCTCCCCCCAGACTGACAATGCTGCTGTCCAAACGTGCCCCCTGGAGGCACTCTAATACAGGAGGTGAGTTACTGGCCAGATCACCAGGTGAAAACGGAAGCAAAAAGCCTTAAAAAAAAAGGGAACTAATGCAGCCGCCACATCTAATCATTGGTAAGCTTCAATATATTACATTTTTGGTTTTGGGGTTTACCACTTTATTAACCATTTTCCGCCCGCCCTATGGCCAAATGGCGAGCGGCAAATGTCATCAGCATTCCGGGTGGATGCCATATGGTGTCCTCACGCACATGCGCAGATTACGCTACTGCCGATGACAGTTCTGAGTATCGGCCCCTGTTGCCGGTACCATGTGACCTGCTGTGACCAATCACAGCAGGTCACATGACAGTTGTATACAATGGATGGCTTCATTCCTGCCATCCATTGTATACTACTGCCTAGCTGTGAATGGTCAAAGCTAATCACATGCACATGTAATGTGATTAGCTGTGGCCAAATCACAGCTAAGCACAAAAAAAAAAACCCTGAATGAATCGATGTCATTCAGGTAAATGCTTGCTTATAGCAAAGTAATTCTTGCAAATTGTGTAAAAAAAAAAAAAATACTGATCACTTCCCCAAAGTAGTACAATGTTACTATGGTAACATTGTACTACTTTGGTCATAGTGAAATATGAAAAAAATCTTAAAAAAAAAGAAAACAAAATTTAATAAAAAATAAAAAATAATAAAACAAATAAAAAAAATATATATAATTTTTTTTTTTCATACTGTCACCAGTCAGTGTCCCTGATCACCGCCATGCCAGTTATATGATGACGCTGTACTGCACTGGTGATAATATGTAGGAAAAAAATGGTGAAACTAATTTTGTTAATTTTTTAATTTTCCGAAAAATTATGACAAAAAAATACAACTTCAAAAAACTTGCCATTCCTCTTATGAAGTACAACAGACTGTATACTTTGCAAAAAGGGGTCATTTGGGGGATATCTGTACTGTCCTGACATTTGGGGGGATATCTGTACTGTCCTGACATTCTTGGACCTCAAGAAATTAGATTGGCCGTCAGTACTTCAGGATTGATCAATATTCAGATCTATACCATAGTTTGTGAATTCTATAACTTTCCTACAGACTAAAAAATACATCCTAATTTGGGTTATTTTCACCAAAGACATGTAGCAGAATACATCTCGGCCTAAATTTATGAAGAACAATTATTTATTTGCAAACTTTTATAACAGAAACAAAGAAAAACTTTTTTTTTTTCAAAATTTTTGGTCTTTTTTTGTTAATTTAGCAAAAAATAAAAACCCCAGCGGTGATTAAATACCTCCAAAAGAAAGCTCTAGTTGTGTGAAGAAAATGAAAAAATTTTAGTTTTGGTACAATGTTGTATGACCGCGCAATTGTCATTCAAAGTGTGAGAGCGCTGGAAACCTGAAAACTGGCCTGGGCAGGAAGGTGTAAAATTGCACGGTATTGAATTGGTTAAAATTAAAAAAGAGGAAGTAAAAAAGTAAACAGTGCAATGCAATATAACAACTCATGGTTCCGCCCCTACACATCGTTCACCAGAGTGCATGCGTTATGAACGAGTCCTAAATGTTTATTGTTTGAAATGTATAAGGTTTGTTATTAGTGTGGAACTATTGGGCTGAATTCACATTGACCTGCAATAAAATGCAGGGAACATGGATGTACATTTCCATTCATTTTATGTGCGTTGGTGTTCACTTGTAAAATGCAGACCAATGCATGGAAACTATTGTTCTTTATGTGCCCTGTTCACACTACAGCCTTGCTTTGATCTGCATTGCGTTATTATGCATGCTTGTTACATTTTAACGCAACGCAGGTCAACACAGCATTGTAATGTGAACAGGACACGTAAAAAAACAACAGTTTTTTATGTGTCGATGCACTGACTTGCATTTTACAAGTGCGCTAAAAGACAGAAAAACACAAGTCAGCATGTGTTAAAATGCATATAAAATGGATGGAAATGTACATCCATTTTATATACATCCAAATGTAGGAATTCAGCCTTAACCACTTCTAGTCCGGACACTTTCACCCCCTTCCTGTCCAGGGCAATTTTCAGCTTTCTGCGCTATCACACTTTGAATGACAATTGCGCGGTCATGCAACACTGTACCCATATGAATTTTTTTACATTTTTTTGAGACAGATAGAGCTTTATTTTGGTGGTATGTATTCACCGCTGGGATTTTTATTTTTTTTGCTATGTAAATGAAAATGTCCAAAAATTTAGAAAAAAAGTGTTTTTCTTATAAAATTTTGCAAATAAATAATATTTCATCATAAATCTTGTTCAAAATTTATTCCGTTATCTTTTTAGTAAAAAAAAAAAAAAAATAAGCCAAATTAGTTTATAACCAAAAATTATAATTTTTAAACATTTTTTTTACATTTTTATATTATTATGTTTTTTTTTTACATACTGTCACCCTAGCAGTGCAGTGTCACCATGGTGACACTGTACTACTTGTGGGGGGTGATGAAGATTTTTTTTTTTTACACTGATTGCTTTTACACTCATATAGGATGTAAAAGCAATTATTTCTCCTTCTCTGGCTGCATTCTTGCAGCCATTGAGAACTACTGAGTGAGCTGTGATTGGTCACAGCTTGTCACATGGTACAAGGCTGTTGTGAATAGCCTTGTACCATGTGACCTCTGTGATCATTCACAGATTTCACATGTAGTAAGCAATGATGTCACAAGTGACAACTTGCTTACTACTTTGCATGTGATCACTAATTGGCCAATCAGTGATCACATGATCGGGACCTCATACAGAGGTCCCGTCCAACGATCAGAGGATACAGCGGGCACTGGATCGCGGTGCTGCGCGCTCCCAGGGAGCGCGCACAAGCAAGGTGCGGGGAGGCCGTTTATAAACGGCCACCCGACCCTACAATGCCACCATCTGGCCGTTTATATACAATGGCCAGATGGGAGGTGGTTAATAAAGGCTAATCCTGTTATATTTGTAACTCTGGTTGGGTACTGTATAGGATCGATTCATTAAATAAGAATTCCAGGTATGGAAATTTTTACAGTTACATTGGTACAGCTTGAATCACTGTAACGATGTACAGTGAGGAAAATAATTACTTAATCCCCTGCAGATTTTGTAAATTTGCCCACTTACAAAAAAATTAAAGGTCTATAATTTTTATCATAGGTGTATTTTAAATGATAGAGACAGAATATCAACCAAAACACCAGAGAAAACACAATACAAATGTTATAAATTGAGTTGCAGTTCAGTGAGTAAAATAAGTATTTGATCCCCTACCGACCAACAATAATTCTGGCTCCCACAGACTGGCTATGTGCTCATGTGGGACATAGATTAGTCCGGTCAATTTAAGAAGATGCTCCTAATGACAACTTGTTATGTATATAAAAGACACCTGTCCACAGAATCTCATTCTTCCTCACCATTTTGGTTAAAACCAAAGAGCTGTCAAAGGACATCAGGGACAAGCTTGTTGACCTGCAAAAGGCTGAAATGGGCTACAAAACCATCAGCCAGAAGCTTGGTAATAAAGAAAAAACTGTTGGAGCGATTATTCGCAAATGGAAGAAATGCAAAATAACTATCAATCGCCCTCGGTCTGGAGCTCCATGCAAGATTTCACCTCATAGGTTAAGGATGATCATACGAAAAGTGAGGGATCAGCCTAGAACTACACAGAAGGAGATTATGAATGATCTCAAGGCAGTTGGGACCAAAGTCACCAAACAAACCATTGGTAACACAATACACTGCCATGGATTTAAATCCTGCAGCATCCACAAGGTCCCCCTCCTCAAGAAGGTACATGTAGTGCCAATGAACATCTAAATAATTCAGAGAAGGATTGGGAGAAAGTGCTGTGGTCAGATGAAACCAAAATTGAGCTCTTTGGCATTAACCCGACTTACTGTGTTTGGAGGAAGAAATATGCTGACTATGACCCTAAGAACACTATCCCTACAGTCAAGCACGAAGGTGGAAACATTCTGCTTTGGGGCTGTTTCTCTGCTAAAGATACAGGCCGACTTTGCTCCATTGAGGGGCCAATGGACGGGGCCATGTATTGTAAAATCTTGGATGAGAACCTTTTTCCCTCAACCAGAACACTGAAGATGTGTCATGGATGAGTCTTCCAGTATGACAATGGCTGGAAACATACTGCCAAGGCAACAAAGGAGTGGCTCAAGGAGAAGCACATTAAGGTCATGGAGTGGTCTAGCCAGTCTCCAGACCTTCATCCTATAGAAACTTTATGGAGTGAGCTGAGTTGCCAAGCGACAGCCAAGAAACCTTAAAGATTTAAAGAAGATCTGTAAAGAAGAGTGGACCAAAATCCCTCCTGAGATGTGTGCAAACCTGGGAACCAACTACAAGAAACGCCTTACCTCTGTGATTGCCAACAAGGGTTTCTCCACCAAGTACTAAGTCATGTTTTGCTTGGGGATCAAATACTTATTTTACTCACTGAACTGCAACTCCATTTATAACATTTGTATTGTTTGTTATTTCTGTATTTTTGTTGATTTTCTGTCTCTATCAATTAAAATACACCAATGATATTTCTTTGTAAGCTCGAAAGAGCAGGGCCCTTGACCCCCTCGTGTATTGTATTGTTACTGTATTGTCTCATGTTCTGTCCCCCACTATAATGTACAGCGCTGAGCAAACCTTTTAGAGCTATATAAATGCTGTATAATAATAATAAGTGGGCAAACTTTCAAAATCTGAAGGGGATCAAATAATTATTTTCCCCACTGTACAACATTACGTTGATTCAAGCAAAGAGAAATGACACTTACCTCTGTTTCACACTGAATACAATTACAAAGTGGTGCGATTTTGTCCAATTTAAAGCGCAACTTCAAAGTAGCGCTGATATAGACACCGGTGCCATTTCAGCGCCATTTACCTTATAGTCTTAGAGTTTAATGCACACTGAAATGTTGTAAAAGTAATGCAGGAACTATTTTTCAAATCACGCTACTGAACGCGCACCGTACCATAGAAATATGATTTGTAAATTGCATGTCGCACCTTAACCCCTTCCCGCCGACGCCTCCCGGCCCTTTAAGAGATTCAGACGCCGGGAGGCGGGGTGGTTGGGGCGTGGTTTAGGAATCATGTGACCGCCGTGATGACGTGTCACGGCGGTCACATGATCGGGAAAGGTCCCGATCGAAAGAGCGGACCGGGACCTTTCCCTTAGTACCACACATGTGTGCTGGGAGCGCGCAGGGCACGCGCTCTCAGCACATATGAATTTAGTTACATGGACGCAAATGTGCGGCCGCTCGGCATCTAGGCCCAGATGCCGGGCGGCCGCACATTTGTGTGCGGCCGGCGCAAAGGGGTTAAGTCACATCAGTGTGAACCAGGGTTAGCGCTTTGGACTGAGACAAATACACACTATAGAGGGATGTGTTTTGTTCAAATTTCATGTCTGAGGTTTACAATCACTTTTTCCAATATAATGTATCAGTTTTAATTGTAATCATTTTTTCTGCACCCTTTGGGCTCTATTACAGCTCCACGATGTATCGCTTTTCAGAGGGCTTTTGACAGGTGGCCGAGAGGCAATATGTCACTTCCTCACCACCCGTTTTAACCCTGTGCACCGATCCATTGCACATGGTTGCAGGGTGGTTGCGTTGTGGCCCCATTCACTTGAATGAGTGGCGCTCAGTGGTGGTACTGCCCACTGAGTGTGACGGGGGAACAATTTTGTCTGTTGCTTCGAAGCATCATAGCTGCACTAGAAGTATAACCCCTTCTAACTGTTGTGCTTGGTTAAGGAAGGGAAGGGGTGTCAGGGTGCAGTAAAACTGCAGATCAACTACCTATTTTTTTTACCATCCCCCCCAGCCTCAAGTGGTAAATTAGGCCATTTCCATGAGGCTTCCCACACTGCATTCCAATCGCTTTGCCCTTGCAATCTGCTGCGGGGGTCAGTGCAAAGTTAATGGCACCCCAAACGCAGGTCGCAAACACAGTGCATTTGCCCACACCACCCCGCACTAGCTCACGTGGTACCAGGCGATGCTGTTGCTGTGCTTTTCAGAAAGTAGTGCATGCACTGCTTTTGGTGCGGTGTGATCTCAGACCATTCAAAATAAATAGGGCTGAAATCGCAGTGCACAGAACTGCATGTGAATCGCACAGAAACCGAACAGCGTTTTTGTATGATTCACATACAGTTCCTAGTGTGAATGAGCCCTAAAAGAGGAGTGTGTGAATAAACACTCATACTCCTCTAGATGGCTGCAGCATCGACCCGAACTGATTGAGAGCGATCAAAGACTGCTGATTGTTCAGTTTCCGGTCTTCACTGAGCAGAGTGCTGGTTGCTTTCAGTCTTTGGCTCTCTGCTCCGCCCCTTCAGTGCTCATTGTTAGCACTAGACTATGGAGGGGGCGGGAGCAGCTGGCTCAGGCTCTCAGCCTGTCACTGAGAGGCTGAGCCAGCAGCTGGTCAGACATTTGGGTGGATCCCGACATTATTCTTGGGATCCCTGGAGAGATTAGATTGGGTCTGTGACATCAGTCAACAGCGGGCTTTAACCTCCCTGGCGGTATTCCCGAGTGTAGCTCGAGGTCAACTTTCAGTACCAAAAGCGGTAACCCTGAGCTACGCTCGGGATTACCCTGCAGCGTTGCTCTGGGATTCCCTGTTTTACTTACCTTGTCCTGCGCTCCCGCAATGTTCCCCCTGCAGTGTCCCCGGTCATCTCCTCCAGCCAATGCCGGCATCCGACTTCTGGGATCCAGTTCCTGCAAGCGTCGGGACCAGGGGCGGACTAACCATTCGAGCACTTGGGCACTGCCCGAGGGCCCGAGGTCAATAGTGGGGCCCCATGAAATGCCCCTGGTTCCTTTTATAGGCTTTTTAGGGAATGCTTTGAGTGTGGGCAAGGAAACAGGGGCCCCATGATCCCCTATTGCCCGAGGGCCCCATGAGTTGTCAGTCTGCCCCTGGTTGGGAGGTACGGGGGCAGGAACTGGCGGGAAATTTAAAAATGTTAAAAAGTGACATTCACTAAATACACTAAAATCTCATAGTATTACATTACTGTATCAAACCATTTCACATACATTTTGTCCCGAGTGCTTTGTCCGGCGCCCTGCCTGCATTTTTACTGTTCTTTCTGCCTGGAAACTGAGAAATGTCCATGGCGTCCAAAAAGCATCCCTTTAGGTCAAAAGCGGTTTTAGACCGGCTAGAGAACAGCGATAGTAAATCAGAACCACTTGCAGAATTGAGTGATAATGATTCGTGGGGGAAATTCCTCATCAGACACTGAAAACGATTTTGTGACTTTGTTCAGTGATCTGCGAACTTGGCGCTATATTTCAAATTTCAGTGTTTTTGGTTTGATTATATTATTGAATTAAATGTATTATTATTATATTATTATTTTTTATGATTATTTATTATATTATAATTTATGATTTTGTGTTTCAAATTTTATCATACCCGGGATGTTTAATAGACTCTTGTTCAGACAGATTTCAGTGAGTTATTCCTAAAAATATTTCCATGCAAAAAAATGTACCTCATTGAGCACAGAAATATTATTATTATTATTATTATACAGTATTTATAAAGCGCCAATAGTTCGCTCAGCGCTGTACATTACAAAGGGGGACAGAACATGTGACAGAACAATAACAATACAATGCAAAACATGAGGGGATCGAGGGCCCTGCTCTTTTGAGCTTACAATATGGACATAATCAGACCGCTAGGGGGGTTAAACTTGTGACCCACAAGAGAAGTATGGCCCAAAGAGTTTCGGCCATACTTCATCTTTAAGTCCCATTTGAGTTTTTTGGGTTTCTTTCAGTTCCTCTGGGAGGCAGCAAGGTGGGTACAGCTGAGAATACCTGACTTATCCATTTCCCAGAACTCCCGGCACAAGGTCAGTATTAGAACTGGCGGTGGTTTGTTGTACTGCCGCTTTGCCTGATGACACAGAAGAATTGGCCGCTGGGGACGCATCCCTGTACAAATTTCAAGGCTTTCCATTTTGACTGCATTGTACTTTTAAAGCTGGACGCTGCAAAGCCATGTGTGTCTATAAAATGGCCACATAATAAAGCCTCATTATCATTTGATAAAGTCCTTTCTAGTGCCCTGTCTTCGGACTGCCATCTGCACATGCAGCTGCTGAGGTTACAACTTCCCAGCATGTCATAGCAAAGGATCTAATATCCATTCTAGGCAGAATGTCACCCATCATGATGGACTAGCGGGATTGGGCACAGGCACAATGACTTTTAGGGTGTCTGTATATTAGCCGCTCAGCCAAATCTAAAATGAGTAAAGGGAAACGTTTTATCTCATTTTCTTGTAGTTTTTTTTAATATCTCTTTCTTTGTTTATTATTTTTATTTAAAAAAAAAAATCTTTAAGGTCTGTTTTTACAAAGGCAGCCAGGTGTATTTGAGCTGCAGTTTTGCCCCCCTTTCCCCAACCGACCACCTAAAACATAACATGCAGCCAGAAGGGACTGCACACATGCCATGCCCACAGCAAATTTGAAACCACCTGTCAATCAAACTCGCCAATTGAAGTCAATGGGGCTGCACCACAACTGCAAGCCAAATGTTTGCTTTGCGCTTGCTGCATTATGTTTCTATACAAAATCTCCATTTGGCTGGAAAAGAAGCCAAAATGAAAAATACGCTTTCAGGAGGTGGCAAGTTCACCTTCTGAATGCCTAGAAGCTGCTGCTCTGCCGCCCTCTGAAAAGAGAACCACCGCAGATCACTTATCAGAGGGTGGTAGAAACTGCTGCCCATGTGAAACAGGCCTTCATTTGTTTTATATTTTTAAACAAGGTGAATGTGAAAGACAGCATATCAGTATTAAAGTGGTTGTAAACCCTTGCCTTACCAAGTGAAGTGATTGGCCTCAGGTGATACACAGAAGTGAAATAAATCCTCCTGCATAAGTTGTACCTGTTTATCTGCAGTCCTCTGTTCTCTACAGCCGTTCAAAGTCCAAAATTTATACAGCTTGTCTGAGCTTTCAAAAATCAGTGAATAAAAACAAACAAGGGCGCACTCTCATCGTGCATTACCGTGGTACACCACGTAATTTATTGAATAAAAAGGATGTATACTCACAAACCAACGTGATTATAGGCAGTATAAGTGATCCACAAGGACAGTCACAATACAACTGTGTCTAATGATGCGGATAAGTTGACGCGTTTCGGGAGCTGAACCCCCTTCCTCAGCAGCTGTATTATCTAGAGCAGTGTGCCCGAGCTGACAGGGAGGAGAACTGTTTGTAAACAAAACAAAACAGTCCTCCTCCCTGGCGGTAATTCTCAGGCACCAGCGGGTAATCACCGGCCGGGACCCAGTGATTGACAGTTGTGGCCATGAATGGCGGTGCAGGTGGGGCACGTGTGCGGCTTTCACGCACCCCCTACCCACCCCCTACCCGGAAATGCAAAATCACGTATATATATGTGATTTTGCGCACCCGTGCTGCCCTGTAGCAGTATATCTGCTATAGGGCGGCCGGGAAGCAGTTAAATGTCATTTAGTTAGGGTTTACATCTCCCCCTCTTCCCCTTTCTCTCAACCCCCCCTTTCTCTATTGTGGCACAATAATTAAAGTATAACACCCCTTTCACACAGACATTCCGACATTATCGGAACCTCTATTCTCCTCTGTGGAGCGGCGGGTGCAAACGGACATGTGTCCATTTACACCCGCCGACATTCCATCCGATCCGCCAAAAAGAGACAGAAGGGGATCCATTCCCCTTCTATCCTTCGAATCGAATGGCAGTCGGATGGAAACAGACAGGTGGTCTGTTTCCATCCGACCGCCCATAGAGGAAAGCGGGCTGGGTCCAGGTCCGCTCCACATAAGCAGAGTGGACACGGACCTTTCATCTGCTTGCTCAATGGGGATTAGCAGCCAGATCCCCCGCTGAGCAAGTGGATCCACTAACAGGTCCGCCCCGTGTGAAAGGGGCCTTATGTGGGTACAAGGACAGTGGTATATGTGTGCGGTGTATACAGCGACTAGACTCAGCTTCTGCTTAATCATCCCCCTTTAAACCACTCCCACTGGTATGCACAACCCAACTGTCACCAACTGTCACAACGTGCTACTCGTGCCACAAGACTTGTTTTTCCGCTCCATTCCAGGGTTCCCAAGACGGTTTGTAATCCTAGTTATGCTTACGTTTCGTCACGCTGTTTTGATCTTTCAATGTCAGGCTGAGCAGATTACTAGTTACTGGTATCGTTAATATTTACATATCATTTATTGTTTTAAATATCAATTCTTTTAGTTTCTAATCAAATTTCAGGTTGTCAGTAAAAATGCGGTCAGTCAGTAAATATTCTCTGTTTGTCACTAAAAAAAGAAATTGGGAGTTGGCAACCTTGGAGTGCATTCACTGATCCATGTGGCAGCCTGATGGGGACAAGTGAAGTGGTGGCACACCCAATCTAACGACAGCCCAATATATACTCGAGGGTTGATTTACTAATGGCAAATAGACTGTGCACTTTGCAAAGCACAGTTGCACTCTGCAGGTGTAATTGCTCCAAAGCTTAGTAATATCACCCAAACCGTCCTCTCCGCTCCTCGCAAGACCTCCTACTCTCTAGCTCCCTTGTCTCCTCCTCCCGTCTCCAGGACTTCTCCAGAGCTTCCCCCATCCTCTGGAACTCTACCTCAATTTGTCAGACTATCGTCTACTCTGCTCACGTTTAGGCGATCTCTGAAAACCTATCTCTTCAGGGAAGCCTATCCTGCCCTCAGCTAATACTGGATTCCTCTACGCTTCCAACCAGTCCATCCCCCACAGTTACTACCTTTTGTACCACTAGCCCCTCCCTCCTAGATTGTAAGCTCCAAGGAGCAGGGCCCTCCTATCCCTCTTGTATTGAACTGTATTGTTGCTGTATTGTCTCCCACTATAATGTAAAGTGCTGAGCAAACTGTTGGCGCTATATAAATCCTGTATAATAATAATAATGAACAGAAGCTCTGCTGACTCCCATCATCCAATCACGTGCAAGCAAAAATGCTGTTTTTTTTATTTTTCTTGCATGGGATTGGATATTCTTTGTAAAGTGAGCTTTACTAAGCTCTGGAGCAACTGCACTTGCAAAGTGCACAGTCTAGTTGCCTTTAGTAAATCAAGCCCTGGTGTTCCCTGTTCAGTCCTGCACTGCACCTGCACTGCCTGTAAGACGTTCACTTCCAGGTCATAATAAGGGTACAGAAGCTCGCTGAGTGAACAGCGATTACTACATATCTGACAGTCAGTGACTCCAACATAGGGTTGACATTCCCCCTGACTTTTTTTTTTACTGCACCCCAAAGATCAGATAGGCTAGATCCTGCCCTGCACATATGTTGTATTGAGTTTATTTTTTTTTAATCTATTTTACACAACAGCACAGTTTTAATTGTGTTCTAGTTAAAGTGGAGCTCCACCCAAAAGGGGAAGTTCCGCTTTAACGACTGCTCCCCCACTCCCCATTAAGGATTGGTACCTTTGGGGGGCGGGGGGGAGTGGGTACCCAAATTGGACAGGTACCCGCTCCCACTTCCGGTCCAATCGCCTAGGCGATTGGAAACGGAAGGTGTCCTCCCTTCCTTCCTGTAGTCTTTTGGGACACGTGACAGGTCCCAGAAGACTACAGGACCATTCATGAAGCACACATGCTCAGTGGGTACCCGGCTGTGAAGCCGCAAGCAGTCACAGCCGGGTGCCCACACTGAAGATGCCGGCACCTGGAATACAGGACAGCTGGTGAAGCGGGCTGCGAGGGACACACCACGGGGCCGAGGGACAGGTAAGTGGCTGTTTTTTAAAAGTCAGCAGCTACAGTTTTTGTAGCTGCTGACTTTTATTTTTTCACAGCGTGAGTGGAACTCCGCTTTAAGAAAATGCATGTGCTTATTATTGCGTGCATTGTGGTGTGTGCTGTTTATTGGACGCAATGCTTATTTTGGTTGTGCATGCGCATTGCGATGCCATTGAAAATGAATCGCCCAACATATACACAGCACGTTTCTGTACCATGTGTTAACATAGTTACATAGTTAGTCTGGCTGAAAAAAGACAAAAGTCCATCCAGTTCAACCATTAAAAAAAAAAATGCATGATAATATACATTAGTGCATGTAATGACGAAAAAAAGTGTAAATGCGCCAAAGAAGGAGAGCAAGTGATGGACTGAATAGCATTGTTTGCAATGACAAGCTTGCCGAGTGCGAAGAAAACTAACATGCAGATACAAGTAAATATATTTTCACTTTACATAATGTAGTTATTGCAATGTTTTTGCCTTTTTTTGAGACTTTGGCTGTTTACTGTAATATGTGACAGTGCTAGAAGGATGTAAAGTCATGAATTGTTCCACACGATTCCCCCCGAGCTCAGTGGTGAAGGGCTCCCTTCTGGAACTTCCACATTCGTTCTGCTGCTGGTTTGTGATTTCCAGGCACATTTACTGGATTGTCCTCTTGGTGACAAGAAAGGTCTTCAACGGACACAAAGAACCCAGAAGTGTTATGCAGTAAACTAAGGATTATAGTAAATAGGGACAATCAACACAGAGAGATAACAGCAACATAAAGCATAAATCATTTAGACAGCGACAAAACAACGCACCCGCATAGTTGTCACAATCGAAGGGCAGCACCACTACCAAATGTGACCCATTCAAGTTACTTACATTTTTTTCATCACAGAGGGGAAAAAAAGTCCCCTATATGATGATTTTTTTGGTGACAAATTATATTTGTCTATTTTCTATTGCATTGCAATACATACAATCAGTGGCGTCCCTAAGCAGGTGCGGGGGTGCGCGCCGCACCGGGTGACACCTACCGCGCGACACCTACCGTGTGGGGTGACACCGAACCCGCTCCACGAAAAGGTAAGTTGTAAAGCAAGCCGATGATCCCCGGAGGATGGATCGGATCTGTGGACTGGGGAGCATAATGGATCGGACTCCGATCCATTATGCTCAATCCGCAGATCCATCCTGCGTGGATCGTCAGCATGCAAACTATACGGGGTGACACCGGACCTGCTCCACGAAAGAGTAAGTTGTAAAGCAAGCCGACGATCCCCGGAGGATGGATCGGATCTGCGAATTGAGGAGCATAATGGATCGGACTCCGATCCATTATGCTCAATCCGCAGATCCTATCCATCCTGCGTGGATCATCAGCATGCAAACTATACAGGGTGACACCGGACCCGCTCCACAAAAAGGTAAGTTGTAAAGCAAGCTGACGATCCCCGGAGGATGGATCGGATCTGCGGATTGAGGAGCATAATGGATCGGACTCCGATACATTATGCTCAATCTGCAGATCCGATCCATCCTGCGGGGATCGTCAGCATTCAACCTATACTGGGTGACACCAGACCCGCTCCACGAAAGGGTAAGTTGTAAAGCAAGCCGACGATCTCTGCAGGATGGATCGCATCTACAGATTGAGCATAATGGATCGGAGTCCGATCCATTATTCTCAATCCGCCGATCCGATTCCATTCTGTGGGGATCGTCGGAGGGGGTGTCACCAAGTGTTATCGCACCGGGTGAAACCAACCCTAGGGACACCCCTGCATACAATACATTCTTTCCCGGCCATACTGGAGAAACTGGCATGGGGACCTTGAAGTGACGTTTTCCACGTTGCTTCCAGGTCACCAAGAAAGAGAGAAGAGCGGACATGTGTCTCCTCTGCTGCCTCCCCCCTACCCAGCGGCACCCGCTATACTAGTCCTAGTCATGCAGATGTGCAAGTGGAGCCCAGGATACATGACAGGGGGGGGGCACATGGGGAGCATCCCTTACCAGGGGTTGTACAAGTAATCGGAGGGCATCACCACTACCAAATGCGACCGATTCAAGTTAACAGGGCCATGGCAAAACTGTGTATAATTGATGTGGTTGCAGCACGGTGGTGTGAGGCCCAAAAGTCTCAAACTGGCAGTTTTTCAGGTGAACCTGATTAGAAGCTCCATGCAGGTCTATGGGCGAGTGGTTGACAGACTTCGGTCATTTACATCCACCTACGTCCGAGTCCGTAAAAAAAAAATGGACTTCGGCTTTTCTTGTTTTTCAGGGTCTAAACGTGATGGATTGAAGGTAGCCACAAAAACTGAATGGTCTCAGATGCCACAAAACTGACCAAAGCTGTCCTGTTCTGCTCCAGTTTAGCAAAGGGATCTATTTATGGGTCTCCAGCTGATTGGATAGGATGAAGCCCATGTGAAAGAACTCTTAAGGCTCCATGTACACGGGGCGTTTGGAAAACTCTTCTGAATGATGGAAACTGACTGCTGGAAAACGTAGGTTACAAAACATCAGCTCAGCCGCATTTGCATACCGCGTTTATGCACGTTTGCGTTTAGAAGCGTTTTTAAAAGATAACATCAGGAGACCTTCCCATAATGCCCAGAATGCACTGAAAAATAGTAAAAATTAAATATTTCAGACATTTTGAAAGGAATAGAGATAGTAGAAGCAGAGAGAGCCGTATGTGTTGAGATGACCTGTCTGTTCTGGTTGTATTCACTATGGATGACATCATGAGTACAATGCAGCGCGTTCTACCATTTTTTCTTTCACGCAAAACCTGGAACTGACTGCACTGGTGTACCGGGTCCATTTGAATACGTGGAAAACGCTTTGCATGCATTTCTGATGATGAGCAAATGCTCTGGACAGCATCTGGACATGGAACAGTTCTAAACGCAAACACTTATAAACGCAGTTAACCACGTTTACAAGTAAAACGCCAGTAAAATCTACTCCTGAACGCAAGTTTGGTGCGTTAAAAAAAATGACTGTAAACTCAACTGCCTGTAAATGACTGTAAACGACTGTAAACAACGATGCGTACACGGACACATAGGAAAACAGGGAGAGTTCAGGGGCTGCTGAAAAAAACACTGAACAGCTCCTGAACGTCAGTGTACATGGAGCCCTTAAACATAAATTTTATCCAGTAACAGTGAGGCTGATTTACTAAAACTGGAGAGTGCAAAATCTAGTGCAGTTCTGCATGGTTCCTAGATTGTAAGCTCCAAGGATCAGGGCCCTCTTAAGCCTCTTGTATTGAACTGTATTGTTGCTGTATTGTCTCCCGTTATATTGTAAAGCGCTGAGCAGACTGTTGGTGCTATATAAATCCTGTATTATAATAATAATAATAATAATAATAATAATAAAGGTAGCTAATCAGCTTTTAACTTCAACTTGTTCAATGAAGCTTTGGACGCTGATTGGTTAATAGATTGGTTAAAACCAGAGTTTGCACTCTCCTGCTTTAGTAAATCAACTCCATTGCATACATTTTAGCAATGGACTGTATCATGGAAAAACCGTTTCTTGTAAATATTCCCCTCTATAACATGGTATCCTAATTTATCATGCAACAGTCTGTTGTAAAATGTCAGATTAAAAGCAAAATGCTCATTTTTTTATACATGCATGGTCTCCAACCAAAGTAGACACCCCCACTTACCATCATTATAGCCTTAGCACTTTTCTTTCGGTTTACACCATAGCACATGAAATGTGACCCTCCTGCACAGGATTGTCTTGTCACAGCAGCTAACTCCATTGTCTCCAAGTCCTCACTTAATAAGGATGAGTGCAATTGAATTTTTTGCACCCACCTGTTCCATATGGCAGCTAATGAATAATTACACTGTCTACAATCAATACATATCCTTGCCACGCTGTAAGCCACAAAAGACTTGCTCTGTATGTGGGATAAAATACGGCATAATGGAGAGCATTTTACAAAGACAACGGGCCAATTTTTATTACTCAACAACGCATGGCTTTGGAAAATGTTCATTAACACACGTTGTACGTCGGTGATAGTGACTGCAGTGAGTCATACTAGAAACATATAATTATTTGCTAAGATACTGGACTTGCATGAAATAGATACAGTACAAGGAAAGTCAGTTTAAAACATTAGTTGGGTTGGCTAAAAGCTAAAGTATCTAACAACACACTGTAAAGAGGATCCCCCGCCTAAACAAAGGATTTCCAACAGTTTAAATTGATGGAGCTATGTAAGAAAGCCCAGTAAGTACCCACATGGAAGAAAAATATATTTATAAATATATTTCAAAACTATTCTTCCCAAATATATTGACCTATATTTAAAATACTACAATTTTGGCCATGTTCAATATATTTAAAAATATATTTACATATATATACATAATGCATGTTGAAATGCATTCTTTTTTATATTACAAAAGAACTGAAAATATTTTAAAAAATATTTGTTTTAAATATATTCCTCAGATTTTTTTAACATATAAAAAAGTCATTTTAACATATATTTGTAAATGCATTCCAAAAATGTAGATTGAATGTATTTTTAAAGACATACAGTATATTTGAAAATGTATTTTTAAAAATATTTTTCAGATATTTTGTAATAAAAATGCATTTCAACATACAATATATATATATATATATATATATATATATATATTAGTTTCTATTTATTGAAATATATTTTGAAATATATTGAATATGAAAATTGTAGTATTTCAAATATATGTCAATATTTTTCTTCCATGTGGGTATTACAGGTACACCTTGTATTTTTTGGCATTTGTAAATTATCTTTTGTTGTGTAATGTATTACTCTTTTGCTGCCAGAGCCATTTTTGTGCTTTTTGCACATGTTTAAAATATAAATTTAGGCCTGAATATAGTATAAATCCTAAAATATTATATATTTTCTGAAAGTGGATACCCTAGAGAATAAAATATTAGTAGTTCCATTTTTTTTTATGTCACATGATATTCCTGCAAAAGTCTAGGAAATGCAAAATTAAAAAAATACACTAAATGTAATTTTATTGCACATAAACACAATAAATTATCCAATTTTTGGTCAACTATAAAAGATGAGGTTGTACTGACTAAATTGATACCCAACATGTCAAATTTAAAATTTACACGCGCTGGTGAAATGGCGACAAATTTCAGTACCCTATATTTTCTATAGGTTAACCGCGTTTATAAGCGTTTGTGTTTAGAAGCGTTTTTTAACTGTTCCATATCCAAATGCTGTCCAGAGCCTTTTTTCATCATCAGGAATGCATGCAAAGCGTTTTCCATGTATTCAAATGGACCCGGTACACCAGCGCAGTCAGTTCCAGGTTTCGCGTGAAGGACAAAATGGTAGAATTATTATTATACAGGATTTATATAGCGCCAACAGTTTGCGCAACGCTTTACAATATAAGGGAGACAGTACAATTACAATACATTTCAGTACAGAAGGAATAGGAGGGCCTGGCTCGTGGAGCTTACAATCTAAAGAAAGGGGGAGGTGATACAAAAGGTGATAGCTGCGGGGGATGATCTGACAGAGGTGATTCAAGTACAGTTCTTAGGTGGAGGTGGAGGTGGGGTAGGCTTCCCTGAAGAAGTGAATTTTCAAAGATCGCCTAAAGGCAGACAGGGTGGGGGCTGACTGGACATGCTGTGGTAGGGAGTTCCAGAGGATGGGAGAGGCTCTGGAGAAGTCCCGGAGGCGAGCGTGGGAGGAGGTGATGAGGGAGCTAAAGAGGAGGATATCATGGGAGGAGCAGAGTGGGGTGATTTGGGCGGTATCTGTGGATGAGGTCAGTGATGTAGCTAGGGGCAGTGTTATGGATGGCTTTGTAAGCTGTGGTTAGTATTTTCAATTTTATACGTTGGGTTAGTGGAAGCCAGTGGAGGGATTGGCAGAGAGGGGCAGCAGTCGCTGATCGGTTGTTAAGGTGTATGGGTCTAGCAGCAGCATTCATAATAGACTGAAGGGGGGATAGCCTGTGTAACGGTAGACCAGTGAGGAGGGAGTTGCAGTAATCGAGGCGGGATATAACCAAGGCGTGGATGAGTTGTTTTGTGGTGTCATTGGTCAGGAAGGGATGGATTTTGAAAATGTTCCGGAGGTTGAGGCAGCAGGATTTAGCCAGTGAGTGGATGTGGGGCCCAAAGGAGAGGTCAGAGTCTAGGATTACGCCTAGCACCCTGGCACGAGGGGAAGGACCAATGGTTGTGCTGTTGATCTTAATGGTAAAGTTGTGAGTGGGGGATTGGGGAGGAGGAAATATTACAGCTCAGTTTTTGGAAGATTGAGTTTAAGGTAGTGATGTGACATCCATGCTGATATGTCGCTTAGTAGATTTGTGATACGTGAGGATATTGAGGGGGTGAGCTGGGGAGTGGAGAGATAGATCTGGGTGTCATCAGCATAGAGGTGGTATTGGAAGCCATGGGAGGTTATCAGTTGGCCCAGGGAGGAGGTATAGAGAGAGAAAAGGAGGGGCCCAAGAACAGAACCTTGGGGTACCCCAACAGAAAGAGGAAGCGGAGCGGAGGAGGAAGAGTTGTATGTGACACTGAATGTGCGCTGAGAAAGGTAAGAGGAGAACCAGGAGAGAGCAGAGTCACGGAGGCCGATGGAGTGGAGTTTACTGAGGAGGAGCTGGTGGTCGACTGTGTCAAAGGCAGCGGAAAGGTCAAGGAGTATGAGTATGGAGTAATGGACGTTGGTTTTAGCAGTTAGTAGAATGTGCTGCATTATGCTCATGATGGGATCCATAGTGAATACAACCAGAACAGACAGGTCATCTCAACACATACTGCTCTCTCTGCTTCTGCTCTCTCTATTCCTCTCAAAATGTCTGAAATAGTTAGCTTTTTACTGTTTTTCAGTGCATTTTGGGCATTTTGGAAGGTCTTCTGATGTTATCTTTAAAAAACGCTTCTAAACGCAAACGCACATAAACGCAGTATGCAAATGCGGCTAAACAGACTTTTTTAACCTACATTTTCCATCGTTTCGAAGTGTTCCGTGTACATGGAGCCTTTATTTTCTATTCTTTTCTGTTCTATTTCTTTATTTTCTGTTTTTTTTTTTCTATTCTGTTCAACTCTGTTCTATTCTATTCTTTCATATTCTATTCCTTTATTTTCTATTCTATTTAATTCTATTCTCTTTTAGGAAATATCATCTTATTTCACTATTATACCTTACTGTATTTATTGCAATATGTTTCCATTTTGAATTAAAAATTTAATTTCAAATTAATTTTCAATTTGAATTCATTTTCTAACTCGAGTTTGGATCATTTGTTTCATTATAATTTATTTCGGATTCACTGAAATTTTTTACTGTTGCGATTCAGAAATATGGATACATCAGAATCTCCGAATAATGAAAATTTCTATTGTGGATATTGGAAAGAATTCTCCCCTTACAGATAGCTAATAGGATCGCTAGTTTTATTGGGAACTTATCTGACACACAGAAATTGTTCTGGTATGAGGTATGCATGAGGGGGTTTTTCTTAAAAACAAGTGTGGGGGGAAGAGCAAAAAAAGGGTGTGATTCGAAAAAAAAAACTAAAGAAACCAGAATGTCAACCTGACAGTCAAATGGCTTGAAATTTCAGATGACAAACCCAGCAATGGAAGCCTGTATGCAGGGGCGGACTGACAACTCATGGGGCCCCCGGGCAATAGGGGATCATGGGGCCCCTGTGTCCTTGCCCAAACTCAAAAAAGCCTATGAAAAAGGTACCAGGGGCATCTCATGGGGCCCTCTACTGACCCCGGGCCCTCGGACATTGCCCATGTTTCCAAATGGTCAGTCCACCCCTGCCTGTATGAGTCGCTCATGATAGGTTTCCTTTAGCCCAGTGATCAAAGCTCCATTTTTCTCTTAAGAACTGCAAGAGAAATCAACTTGCCTTCTTCAATTAACTGATACGATTTGAAATTTAAGTATTTACTACTGAAACACACAAGAACTGCCAAATTTCCTAAGCAATAAGCTTCTAAAGAAGTTTTTCTATTGACCCCAACTTTTGAGGGGGTCTTCACTTAGCACAGGCTGCCCTTTTCTACCCTTTCGGGGGTAATCTACAGCACATTGGTATTTGTTGTCAGGAAGGAGCCCTCAATTTATAAATAAATATAATCAATGAATTCTGATATGAGGAAATGAAGAGGAGATAGCATCCCATGTATTTTTGCCTTTTAAATATGTCTACAAGATCCTCTCTCATAGTGTGATCCAGGCTGACAAAACCACTGTGGCATCGAGATTAAACCCTTTTTAATCCTGCATGGGAACGGGGTATTCTCCACATGTGCAAACTCTATCTGGCAAGGTGACCACAGCCTCGAAGGATGTAAGTCATTCTTTTTTCTATTTTATCTGATTAATAAACTTTTTGTATTAATCACCTTTTACTACACTATAAGGGTTCTTCCATCTCCTTACTTTCTCTTTCGGTGGACACTAATGCCCCCTTCGGAGCATTAGCCAGCCTGTTATGAACGAACCCCTTGGAGTCCCTTGGACCTCCACATCCTAAATCAGGGGTCTCTAAACCAGGGGCGGACTGACCATTTGGAAACTCGAGGACCCAGGGTCAGAAGGGGGCCCCATGAGATGCCCCTGGTACCTTTTACATAGGCTTTTTTGAGTTTGGGCAAGGACACAGGGGCCCCATGATCCCCTATTGCCCGGGGGCCCCATGAGTTGTCAGTCTGCCCCTGCTCCAAACTATGGCCCTCCAGGTGTTGAGGAATTGCAAGTCCCATGAGGCCTTGCAAGACTCCACACAGGCAAGACTCCCAGAGGCAAAGGCATGATGGGAATTGTAGTACTTCAACAGCTGGGGGGCCATAGTTTGGAGACCCCTGTCCTAAATCATACAAAAACCCAGACATAACAGACCAATGCTGAGAACTGCGGCCTACCGCATGGAGTGTTGCAGCTGCATCACATGACGTGCCACATGACACGCAACATAATGCGTCACATGACAGTTCCTTCTATTTAAACTCAAGTAGAATGCGCTATCACCACTCAAGCATAGTTGCTATCACTCTCCGAGCTACTGAAGTTGTTGAATATTGTCCCAGCCTATCCACCATCTAAGAATGTTTCGAAAAAAGTTTACCCTCATTGACCCCGCATCATGACTGCTTTATCACCATTTGGAGATTATGAAATGGCAATATTACACAGCAAAACAGCTAGTTTAAAAAGGTGTAGTCTTTATGAGCTACTATTATAAGTGCAGCACCCAAAATAAAATTATAGTGCACTGGTATTCAATCATTTCCGCTCTGTGCCACAGAAAAAAAGCACAAAAGATTACCTAAAAAAAAATCACATAGGTTACTGCAGCCACCCTAAAATGAACAATTATCTCATCAAGTGTACCCAATCCAGATACTACAAGCATCAAGGTATGGTGGCTCTATAAAACTCTAAAAAAAAGATTCCCAAAACTGTCCATAAATTGTCATATATTTAAACGAAAGACAAAAAAAATAAAAATATAAATATAAAAACAAAAAATGAAAAAAACACCCAGTATTCACACAATTCTGCAAATGAAATAGTCTTCATGAAATATATTCCTACGAGTCACTACAATTAGGAATATTATATTTCATGAAGACTATTTAATTTGGACACTTTATGGAGAATCACGTATAAACACTGGGTGTGTTTTCATTTTTTATTTTTGCTATATACAGTATATTTTGTATTTATTTTTATTTTTCATTTTTCCAATTTTTTGGTGTAAATATATGACAATTTTTGGATTGTTTTGGGAATCTCTTTAGAGTGCTATAGTGCCGCTGTACCTGGATGTTTGTAGTATTTGGATTGGGTGCACTTGATGATCTACTGTATTATTATAAGATACTCATTGCGTGAAGCTAATTAGATTCCATTCATAAATGTTTGCATTGCTTACCTTCCTGTTTTTATTTTTTTCTTTACTACATTTTTTTTTTTTTACTTTATGAGTAAAAGTAATGACACAGCTCCTTTTCCCAGTTTGGCAGCAATGTGGATGTGTGGCCTGGATGCAGACAGTGTGCCTATGGGACTGGTCAGTTTGGACATGGCTGTCAAACTGGCCAAGTGGCTAGGGTGAGTGTGCCCCAATGCAATTGTCTGCATTGCGGTCTGTTCACCCACACAGCTGACAAATTGGGATTAGCGGCTGTGCCTCTGCATCTGCTGCATCCCCATAGACTTGAATTGTCTGCCTGCATGCAGAACCTGGTGGCTACAACCACTTAAACACACAGCCCATTCATGGGGGACATGAGTGCCTGTGTGAATGAGGCCTTAATGCCACCAGGCAGGAGTGACATGCCCTTCCACCCATACAGTCAGCTTTTCTATGACCTGGGTCTGGTTGGGACTTTTTGGTGTTCTGTGCAGACCCATTTTTGTAAATCTGATTTCAATTTGAGCACAAGCCTAAAAACAGCAGAAGGCTGAGGTTCAAGAGGAGCACACTCCCCACCATCAGCTTCTCCAATCATCTACCCTACATGCAGTTATGGACTGAGTAGTACACATACCACAGCCACAGAACAAAGAATACCCAATGTCATGTTCAGTGAGCATTACTGCCGCCAAAAGGCAACCCATTCAAATGTGGAGTGTGGGTGCAACGCAACTGCCCTGCTACCATATGTGAGCAGGGGCGGACTGATCATTTGGGCACTTGGGCACTGCCTGAGGGCCCGGGGTCAGTAGAGGGCCCCATGAGATGCCCCTGGTACCTTTCATAGGCTTTTTGGGTGTGGTTTGAGTGTGGGCGAGGACACAGAGGCCCCAAGATCCCCTATTGCACGGGGGCCCCATGAGTTGTCAGTCCGCCCCTGTATGTGAGGCATGAAGTTGCAGTGCAGTGCTATGGCCATTTAAGGGTTAAAACCAACAGCCAGGACCAGGGGCGGACTGACAACTCATGGGGCCCCCGGGCAATAGGGGATCATGGGGCCCCTGTGTCCTTGCCCAAACTCAAAAAAGCCTATGAAAAAGGTACCAGGGGCATCTCATGGGGCCCCCTACTGACTCCAGGCCCTCGGGCAGTGCCCGAGTTTCCAAATGGTCAGTCCGCCCTGCCCAGGACATATCATCTCCCAGCCGCCTGTCAACTGCCCTCTGAAAAGAGATGCACCATGGATTGCTTGCAAATTTGTCTTATTAGTTCTCTGACACTCACATGACTGAGCTGTTCTGTGACCGTGCCAGAGGAGTTCTGCAGAGTACGTAAAGTTCTCTGATGAGTTCTATTAGAATTATTGTTATTATCATTTAGTTATATAGTGTCCTGACATTCAGTAACACTTTACAGAAGAATGTACAGTAGGGATACAATGTACCAATACAGAACTTAATGGAATATGGGAAAAATATGTGCTTGTTAAAACTCCAGTCTAGCAGCAAACAGGAGAAATATTTATCAAGCTGCGCAGAGACAAAATTAGATGCAAATGAAGGTGCCTGTCATGTATATGCCAGTTTTTATGAGTGAGTGCAACCTATACATCTGGAATCCCAGGCAGCAAACAGATTTGTAAAAGTCCAAGACAAATTTAGCAACTCAATACAGGACAGAATTCACTCTAAACAGACATGCAATTAAAGAATATGTAAACCCAACATTTCATACTCCTGATATGTGCCTGCTGTACCATGTCCTTCTATGAAAAAATATCCTGTACTCTTTGTACTGTTTCCTTTGTGTGAAATCCCTGGTGTTCGTGCCAGCCGCTCTGCTTTCCTATTAAAAACTGACCACACTAGGTATGGGAGGACAGTGTGATCAGTTTCCTGGCCGTGCTGAGAAATCAGCCTGCTCTCCCTCCAATGATCAGACTTTTCCTGGCACCCCCGCTTTCCCTGCACAGCCATTCACTGGAAAGATCAGTGTAGTGCTGCTTCTCCTCTCCCAGGTCACTAAGATTCTTATGCAGCTGAGAAAGAACAGAGGATATGTGATCACTTATAAAAATAAGTAGGAAAAGGGTATTTATAATGTTTTTATACTGTATGTATACACAAATATACAGCACACATACTGAAATTGTATGGATTGTTTTACAAGAGGAGGATTCACATGTACTTTAGGAAGTGGTCAGGGGCAGGTTTTATAATATATACAGTATATATAAAAGAATCAAGCTGTTGTTACATTATAGAAAATATTTGTCTCACTGCTTCTCATTAGTTCTGCTGAGCAATAGAATTGATAAATGCCCCCCTTAGAATGATACTGGAGGCATATAAAATCCCAGGTGTGGTATGCTTTTACATAGTTACATTGGTTAAGCTTGGACCTATATAACTACACAATATTGCCAAATGTACAGTATAGGGTCGCCTGCCTTTACACACACATGAACTTTAATGGCCTCCCAGTCTTATGCAGGCCATAGATGGGTCGAAAATCGGCCGATTTTTCGGCCGAAAATAAAATCGGCCGATTTTCGGATCGTTAGCGGGTTAATTGTTCGGCCGTTTTTCGGTATTTTGTCAGATTTTTTTTATCGGTAAAGTTGGAAAAAAATCGGCCGATTTTGCCGATCGGCCAATTTTCGCTGCAATTATGGGCAAATCGGCCGATCTTTTTACCGTTTAAAAAAATATGTGCATGAGCAGTGACCTGCAAGAGGAAGACAAAAAGAAGAAAAAGAAGAAGAGGATGAAGAAGAAGAAGAAGAAGAGGATGAAGAAGAGGATGAAGAAGAGGATGAAGAAGAAGAGGATGAAGAAGAAGAAGAAGAAGAGGAAGAAGAGGATGAAGAAGAAGAGGAAGAAGAGGATGAAGAAAAAGAGGAAGAGGTTGAAGAAGCTGAAGAAGAGGATGAAGAAGAGGAAGAAGAAGAAGAGGATGAAGAAGAAGAGGATGATGAAGAAGAAGAGGATGAAGAAGAAGAAGAGGATGAAGAAGAAGAAGAGGATGAAGAAGAAGAAGAGGAAGAAGAAGAGGATGAAGAAGAAGAGGATGAAGAAAAAGAAGAGGATGAGGAAGAAGAAGAGGATGAAGAAGAAGAGGAAGATGAAGAAGAGGAAGATGAAGAAGAAGAGGAAGAGGAAGAGGAAGAGGAAGAAGAAGAAGAAGATGAAGAGGATTAAGAAGAAGAGGAAGAAGAAGAAGAGGAAGATGAAGAAGATGAAGAAGAGGATGAAGAAGAAGAGGATGAAGAAGAAGAGGAAGAAGAAGAAGAAGAGGATGAAGAAGAAGAAGAAGAAGAGGAAGAAGAAGAAGAAGAGGATGATTAAGAAGAAGAAGAAGCTGAAGAAGAGGATGAAGAAGAGGATGAAGAAGAAGAGGAAGAAGAAGAGGATGAAGAAGAAGAAGAGGATGGAGAAGAAGAAGAAGATGATGAAGAAGAAGAAGAGGATGAAGAAGAAGAAGAAGAAGAGAATGAAGAAGAGGATGAAGAAGAAGAGGAATTCCAGTCCGGCAAATAGTGTCCCTGCAGAGAGCTCCGCTATTTCTTTGACAGTTCCTTGACATTTATAGCGGTTGCAACAATGTATCTATTTGTTTCTGAATAAAAACATCTGTATCCTAAAAGGATACAAATAGATACATTGTTGCAACCGCTATAAATGTCAAAGAACTGTCAAAGAAATAGCGGAGCTCTCTGTAGAGACACTTTTTGCCGGCTGTAGACGGGATGAAAATCGGCCGATTTTTTTTACCGTTCCTGGTAACGTCGGCCGCTTGAACGACCGATTTTTCGTTTTTTTAAAGAAAAATCGGCAGGTTTTCTCCCCATCTATGGCCTGCATTAGTCTGTAGGGTTCAATATTGAGTTGGCCCCGCCCTTTGCAGCTATAAAAGCATCAACTCTTCTGGGAAGGCTGTCTACAAGGTTTAGGAGGGTGTCTATGGGAAGGTTTGACCATTTTTCCAGAAGTGCATTTGAAAGGTCAGGCACTGATGTCGGAGGAAAAGTCTCTGCTCTAATTCATCCCAAAGGTGTCATATCGGGTTGAGGTCAGGACTCTGTGCAGACCAGTCAAGTTCCTCCACCCCAAACTCATCCATGTCTTTATGGACCTTGCTTAGTGCACTGGTGCGCAGTCATGTTGGAACAGGAAGGGGCCATCCCCAAACTGTTCCGACAAAGTTGGGAGCATGAAATTGTCCACAATGTCTTGGTACGCTGACGCCTTAAGCGTTCCCTTCACTGGAACTAGGGGGCCAAGCCCAACCCCTGAAAAACAACCCCACACTGTAATCCCCCCTCTACCAAACTTTACACTTGACACAGTGCAGTCAGGTAGGCACCATTCTCCTGGCCACTGCAAACCCAGACACGTCCATCGGATTGACTGACAGAGAAGCGCGATTCATCACTCCAAAAAACATGTCTCCACTACTCTAGAGTCCAGTGGCGGCGTGCTTTACACTACTGCATCCTACACTTTGCATTGCACTTGGTGATGTAAGGCTTGGATGCAGCTGCTCGGCCATGGAAACCCATTCCATGAAGCTCTTTACGCACTGTTGTTGTGCTAATCTGAAGGCCACATGAAGTTAGGAGTTCTTTAGCTATTGACTCTGCAGACAGTTGGCAACTTCTGCGCACTGTGTGCTTCAGCATGCGCTGACCCCGCTCTGTCATTTTACATGACCTACCACTTCATGGCTGAGTTGCTGTTGCTCCCAGTTGCTTCCACTTTGTTATAATACCACTAACAGTTGACCGTGGAATATTTAGTAGCCAGGAAATGTCACGGATGGACTTATTGCACAGGTGACAACCTATCACGGGACCACGCTTGGAGTCACTGAGCTCCTGAGAGCGACCCATTCTTTCACAAATGTGTGTAGAAGTAGTCTGCATGCCTAGGTGATGATTTTATACACCTGTGGCCATGGAGGGAAATGGAATACCTGAATCCAATGATTTGGAGGGCTGGCCCAATACTTTTGGCAATATAGTGTATGTATATACCATACCTGGCTAAAGCTCCTGGAAGTTGGAAATGACTGTAGTAGGCACCACTACTCTAGTAATCTCCACTTGCTTCCCATATGAGGTGGAGAGGTGGGGCAGTGAAATCATACTCTCCACCTTGTCCAATCAGAGAACACTTTGCAACATTCATGCATTCTGTATAGCACCCCAATGCAATCACCAACAGACAAGCATGTTAGCGCATGGCAACGGTTGTTGCAGTACACTGGCAAAAAATAGTGCATGAACCATTTTCTGACCATACGCCAGAGTGCATTTTAGTGCGTTGCCTTCAGTTGTGTTGTAACACACAACCGCCACAAAGTGCATCGCATTTATGCATTTATTGTGTGTTGTGACAATGCAACATGGTGTGAACGGGCCCACAAGTAGCATTGCGATATAATAAAACCTGCAACTGTTCATTTCCTAATTGTACATCTGAACATTAGACAGATTTTCACTCCAAACAATACTGAATCTGTCTTAGAACTTTGCAAATTTGTCTCAGTTTGCTGATTTGCGTCTAAGTGAAACGGTTTATAAACAACCCCTACGCAGTTATACAGTGGACTCCCAAAAAAACTGCAGAAAATGCATTTCAATGGGAACTTTCCAATGTCACTTCTTACTAATCCATAACATACCTCCATGTTGTATGCATCTCATCCATCAACTCACCTACAAAGATCTCCGCAGGCAGTCCCGGTCTGACCTGTAGCTGCTTCACCTGTTTTTTTTAAAAAGTGCAGAGGCAGAGCACATAACTTACACTCCATCTGTCTCTCTTTGGAAGAAATGTCTTTTTTTCCCCAAATTGTTCTCTTTATTTTCTTTTTTCTTAAAATGGTCTGACATTGAAGACTAAAATTCTAAAATTTCTAAGAGACATAACTATATTATAAAAAAAGACGTGAACTCAAAATTGAAGATTTTCTATATTATAGGGAACATCTGAAAGTGTTAATTGTGCCCCAGTGTCCTGAAAGATTTACCATTTGTCTTAAATTTCTTTTGAAAAATAGCCCTGTACTTCCTGGTATGTGAGCGTGCCTAGGCACTCATGCAGGGCCGTGGATAAGGGGGTACCACCAGTCCTCCTGTATGGGGCCCAGGCCAGAAGGGGGGCCTAGTCAAATTAATACAATGGATGTGGGCAGGGAGGATGATGGGCACAGCTGGGGGGCAATTACTGGAACCAATCCCCTGTATGGCACTCACTGCAGCAGCTGAAAGCTGGCTTCTTCTCCTCTCCCTCCCACTGGCTTTCAGCTGCTGCAGAGAGAATCATACAGGGGATCGGTCCCAGTAATCCCCCCTCCCCCAACCGCACCCATCACCTTCCCTGTGCATTACACATTTCTGCCTGCTACCCATGCCTCACTGTGTACCCTTACTCCTGCAGTGCTGCTTGCCTCCCTACGCACCTTCCCACCGGCAGCTGCAAGCACACAATAGAATCCTTCAGGATGGAGAGTGGGGGAAGGGTCTGGTAAATATATCACAATTACCAGCCCCTTTCTTTCTTGAATGAACACAGTGAGTGATCGATACTAATCACTCATTGTGTTCATTCAGAACTTTTTTTCTTTTCTTTTTTTTGGGGGGGGGGGGCCCTGTCAGATTGGCTGTATGGGGCCCAGTGATTTGTAACCACAGCCCTGCAATCATGTACCTACAGTCCTATAGCTGGATATCTGCATTGTGAGATAAAATGACCTGCTAATGTCGTGGGCAGGAGCCAGGTTTGCAGACCAATACCTATAGCAGTTGAGAGCATCCCACCGACCAGCTGGATAAGCACACAAGCAGGTCACTCTGACAGATGACGCGGGTCTAAGCGCTAACCGGTAATCACCAGAGCAACTGATGGTGGAGATGGATTTTGCTTTAGTACCAGGTTGCAGACCTCAGGATCACCCCACCAGGAGGTGAGCAAGCTGGGGCCCAGAATAAGATATAGCAGGTAGAGATCAAACAGAACTGTAGTAAGTAGACAAGCCAAAGGTAACAAGTGGTTGCCGGCTGGGATCAGGCAGACGAGCAACAAGCCAAAGGTCAATAATGAGTGGTAGTGAAGATAAGGATAGCGGCAGGTACACAAAGGAGAATGATAATGGATAGAGAGAGCACAAAAATCTGACAAACAGTGCAAGCAAAAAAAAAAAAAAAGAGGTTAAATAGAAAGTTCAAAGCAGCAAAGAGTTCAAGATTCACCAGAAACAAGGTACAAGGCAAAATTATTCAAGGAATCTGAAAGGATACTGCCCAGCATCCCTGGTGGCTCAGCAAGAAGAGCTATGGCTAAACAATGCAGAGGTCTTGGGTTCAGATCCCGGTCCTGACTGCTAGTCTCAGGCGAGTGAGATTTGGTGATGTCATTGTTTAGCTGCCCATAGAGGCTCTCACATGAGGAAGCAAAGTCCTGCAATTCTGGCAACTAGTTATTTGCCTGATGCCTGCCTTTTATTTGGAGCCAGCTTCCAAAGTTCAGTTCCTCCTTTAAGTGGACCTTCACTCCCTTAAAGCACTTTGCATCATCTGAACCTTCCCAGTCCACCTTCCTTTATTCTACCTAGGCAGCAATGATGTGTACCCTGCTCCAGCAGCCCCATGGGATATCCATGTCAGATATCCCAGGAGGCATCAGCTTACAGTGAGCTGCTGGAGGAGTGTGTACCCAGTTTTGTATCATCAGTGACTGACTGCGAGAAAGTAGGAGACAGACAGCTCCTGATCATGTCAAAGAGGAAGATGGCAGTATGGGACCCGGGGTGTGATGGGGGATCAACAGACCACAGAAGGACAACCTAAGACCTTTATAACAGGATCACCAGGTATAGTGAAAGTTTTAGCAATAGTTTAGTGAAAGCTATAGATTAAAAAAGAAAAATTAAAACGTTTTAGATTATATTAACATGTTAAAGTTTACCTCCAGACAATTACAAAGTCATTCCCTGCAGTGGGGCTGCTCCTGCACCGTAAGGGGTAATTGCTCTTTTGGGTCTAGGGAAACAATATGAGAAGATTCCTGATCCTTCTCTCCTCCATGCTGTCCCCGCAGCATCTTCTCCATGCTCTAACAGCGGGGCCGTGGATAAGGGGGGACCACCAGTCCTGTATGGGGCCCAAACCAGCAGAGGGGGTCCAGGCAGCTGGGTGAATCGGATGTGGGGGGTGAGGGTGATCGGCACGGTGGGGGGGGGGGCAATTATTAGAATCGATCCTCTGCACGGCTCTCTCTGCAGCATCTGAAGCTAGATTCTTCTCCTCCCCCTCCCGCTGACTTTCAGCTGCTGCAGAGAGAGCCATACAGGGGATCGCTTCCAGTAATTGCCCGCTCACCATGCCGATCACCCTCCCTGTGCACATTTGATTCACCAGCTGCCTGGGCCTCCACAGTGCCAGTTTCCCTCCTCTCCTTCCAGCTGCAAGCACACAATAGGATCCTTCAGGATAGAGAGTAGGGGGAACGGTACGATAAATATGTCAAATTAACCAGCCCCTTCCTTTCCTGAATGAACACAATGAGTGATCAGTACTGATCACTCACTGTGTTCATTCATAACTGAAGCCTAGTAAACTGTATTGGTTTTTTTTTTAGGCTTTGCCAGTTTGGCTGTATGGGGCCCCACAGTTTCTAACAGCAGCCCTGTCTAGCATTCTAGGGTTCTGACATCATCAAACCCAAAGCAGACTGCATCAGACGTGATGATGTTTTGCCCTTTTGCCAGTAGAGGATCGGGTAAGTGAAATAGTTTCTCCTCTCCTATAGAGAAGCAAGTAAGCATTGCATTGTGGGTGCAGCCCTTCCAGACCAAGCCTTTTCTGGCACCTTTTGTTTACATGTAACAGTCAATATTTTTTGCTGGAAAATTACTTAGAACCCCCAAACATTATATATTTTTTACAGCAGAGGCCCTAGAGAATAAATTGGTGGGTTTTGCAATTTTTTTATGTCACACAGTATTTGTACAGCCATTTTTCAAATGCAATTTTTTTGGGAAAACAACCTTTTTTGAATTTTAATGCAAAAAAAGACAATACATAACCCATTTTCTGTAAACTATAAAATATGATGTTATGCTGAGTAAATAGATACCAAACATGTCATTCTTTAAAATATAAGACCCCAGATCCCTCCTCTGCCCTTAAAAGTCGATCGGGACTCCTGGTAAGACAGAAGCTCCTGTTAAGGCTAGGTTCACACCTATGCAGTTTGCGTTTTACCTGTTTCTGCTGTGCGTTTTTCGACTTTGCACCTGCATTTTTGATGGATTTTTACTGCATTTTGCGTTTTGTTCTTGATGCTAGGCAGATTTAAAATGCAAAACTCATAAAAAATGCAGCAAAAACATGTACATAAATGCAGAAAAAATGCACTATATGCTTTTCTGCAGCGTTTCCATTGAAGTCTATAGAATCAAAAAAAGTCCCTGACCCTTTCCCAAAAACGCACCAGGTGAAAACGCGGAGATGTGAACCTGTCCCATAGGAAATCATGTTAAATGGACTGTTGTGCGTTTCTGCCAAATTCAAAAAGGCTGCGGAAAATGCTTAAGTGCGAACCTAGGGTTCATGAAAGGTGGGGGGGGGGGTCGTCCCCTCCCACTGCTTGTAATAGCAACTGAGTGGCTATTTAGTTGCCCGATTGCCTTTACAAGAGAGTCGACCATTGGTTCTGATTAACGGTACCTGCAGGCATCATCTCAGTACATCAGTTCAAAATCCAGTGATGTGTACGGGATGTGTATGGGACGTGTACTGGATGTGTACGGGACGTGTACGGGACGTGTACTGGACGTGTACGGGACGTGTACTGGACGTGTACGGGACGTGTACTGGACGTGTACGGGACGTGTACTGGATGTGTACGGGACGTGTACAGGACGTGTACTGGACGTGTACGGGACGTGTACACGACGTGTACGGGACGTGTACTGGACGTGTACGGGACGTGTACTGGACGTGTACGGGACATGTACTGGATGTGTACGGGACGTGTACTGGACGTGTACGGGATGTGTATGGGACGTGTACTGGATGTGTACTGGATGTGTATGGGATGTGTACTGGATGTGTATGGGACGTGTACGGGATGTGTATGCGATGTGTACGGGATGTGTACGGGACGTGTACTGGACGTGTACGGGACATGTACTGGATGTGTACGGGACGTGTACTGGACGTGTACGGGACATGTACTGGATGTGTACGGGACGTGTACTGGATGTGTACGGGACATGTACTGGATGTGTACGGGACGTGTACTGGACGTGTACGGGACATGTACTGGATGTGTACGGGACGTGTACTGGACGTGTACGGGACATGTACTGGATGTGTACGGGACGTGTACTGGATGTGTACGGGATGTGTATGGGACGTGTACTGGATGTGTACGGGATGTGTATGCGATGTGTACGGGATGTGTACGGGACGTGTACTGGATGTGTACGGGATGTGTATGGGACGTGTACTGGATGTGTATGGGATGTGTATGGGACGTGTACGGGACGTGTACTGGATGTGTACGGGATGTGTATGGGATGTGTACTGGATGTGTATGGGACGTGTACGGGATGTGTATGCGATGTGTACGGGATGTGTACGGGACGTGTACTGGATGTGTACGGGATGTGTGTGGGACGTGTACTGGATGTGTACGCGATGTGTATGGGACGTGTACGGGATGTGTACGGGATGTGTACGCCTGCACTCATTGCCTTCATGTGCTTTAGTAGTCAGTCAATATTCCTGCAGGCACATATCTGCCCCCCCCCCATGCCTCTAAACCAAAAGCTAGCTATTATCCGCTGACAGATAATTGCAGTGAGCTTTGTGTTCCATCAGGTTAGGCAGCAGGGTGTAGCTAGAGGTTAGGTTAGAGTTTACAAGCACTTAATGCTCCTTTGAACAATCTATTAAACAACTCTCCCTGGTATATTCAGCCGTCATTCTGGTTTCATTTTTTTTTTCTGTTATTTTAGGCTAAAAAAAAATGATTAAAAGTGAAATTTAAAAAAAGGCGCATCTTTCATCTACTTTCTGCCAACATATAAAACCCGTGTATTAAAATTAAAAGGTGATTCTTGAGGTCCTAGAGCCCAACCTGCAACCTACGGCAGCCCTCTGGACCCTTGCAGGCAGTAGTCTGTATGTATTTTATTTAGTAAAGTGGAGCTGAAAAAAAAAAAATAAATAAAAGTCAGCAGCTACAAAAAGCTGCTGACTTTTAAAATACGGCCACTTACCTGTCCCACAATCCAGCGGTGTCCTCACCATGGCTGGTTTCACCGGCCATCTTCTCTCCCTGGCGCCGGCATCTTTAGTGTGGGCACCCGGCTGTGACAGCTTGCGGCTTCACAGCCGAGTGCTCACTGTGCAGAAGCACTGCACTTTGTGAATGGCCCCATAGTCTTCTTGGACCTGTCACATGTCCCAGAAGACTACGTTGAGGGAGGGGGGAGGACAACTTTCGATTCCAATCGCCTAGACCAGGGGTCTCCAAACTGTCTAAAGAAAGGGCCAGTTTACTGTGCTTCAAAATTTAGGGGGACCGGACTGTGGTTAGTGGGAGTAGAAAATGTCCTGACTTGGGAGTAAACAATGCCCCATGATTAGTAGTAGTGGGAAGTATAGTGCCCTATCATTGGTATCAGTGGGAGGAATAGTGCCCATCATTGGTATCAGTGGGAGGAATAGTGCCCATCATTGGTATCAGTGGGAGGAATAGTGCCCCATCATTGCTATCAGTGGGAGGAATAGTGCCCCATCATTGATATCAGTGGGAGGAATAGTGCCCCATCATTGGTATCAGTGGGGGGAATAGTGCCCCATCATTGGTATCAGTGGGAGGAATAGTGTCCCATCATTGGTGTCAGTGGGAGGAATAGTGTCCCATCATTGGTGTCAGTGGGAGGAATAGTGCCCCATCATTGGTATCAGTGGGAGGAATAGTGTCCCATCATTGGTATCAGTGGGAGGAATAGTGCCCCATCATTGCTATCAGTGGGAGGAATAGTGTCCCATCATTGGTGTCAGTGGGAGGAATAGTGCCCCATCATTGGTGTCAGTGGGAGGAATAGTGCCCCATCATTGGTATCAGTGGGAGGAATAGTGCCCCATCATTGGTATCAGTGGGAGGAATAGTGCCCCATCATTGGTATCAGTGGAAGGAATAGTGCCCCATCATTGGTATCAGTGAGGGGATTAGTGCCCCATCATTGGTGTCAGTGGGAGGAATAGTGCCCCATCATTGGTGTCAGTGGGAGGAATAGTGTCCCATCATTGGTATCAGTGGGAGGAATAGTGTCCCATCATTGGTATCAGTGGGAGGAATAGTGTCCCATCATTGGTGTTAGTGGGAGGAATAGTGCTATGCAGAGCCATACAAAGCAGTGTGCAGGTGCTGACAGGGGAGAGATCTCTATTGTTTACATACAGGTCTCTCCCCCAATGGAGATTCTTAGCGATCACTGGGTGCCGGCAAGTAATCACCGGCTGGGACCCGGTGATTGACAGCTGAGGTCACAAATGGCAGCGCGGGTAGGGAGCGCGCATGGCGTGCACGTGCCCCCTCCCCGGAACTGCAAAATCACATATATATACATGATTTTGCGCACCCATACCGCCCTCTAGCAGTCTATAATTATCTCCTATAAGTGCCATCTAGTGGCCACAATGAGGTTTTTATTTTTTTCAAATACCTCAATCAGGAAAAAAAACATTATAGCCACTAGAGGGCACTTATGATCATAGGAAATAATTATATTATACAAAAAAAAGTTTCTTTCGTTGTCACATTCGAACTGCAAAGTTTTCATACAAAGCCCCCCTAGTGTGTCTCCTCTGCATTAAAAATCCTTCCCGATTTTAAATTCCGGGTTAGGTTCAGCTTTAAGTGCAGCCCCTTGACTTCAAAAAAAGGGCCACACATAATAATCAGTGAAGGCAATACTACAGAAAACTGTAAGAGCAGGGGCGGACTGACAACTCATGGGGCCCCCGGGCAATAGGGGATCATGGGGCCCTTGTGTCCTTGCCCAAACTCAAAAAAGCCTATGAAAAAGGTACCAGGGGCATCTCATGGGGCCCCCTACTGACCCCGGGCCCTCGGGCAGTGCCCATGTTTCCAAATGATCAGTCCGCCCCTGTGTAAGAGACTGCATACATGTAACAGAAGGCTACAGACATGCTCTAGGAGTTGGAGTGCGGGGACATGCTTCCGTAGACCGTCACAGTCTGGAGACACATTACATTAGAGTGCCAGAAATCACACTGCCATCAAAGCCCATTTATAAATCAATGCTTCCATATTTGTGCTCCCTGTAGCCCACTTACAAACTACTTGTGCCATGGCAAGATCAATTCTACAAGATCAGAGGAGGAAAAAACATAAGAGACAAGGAAAGCACAGAAGAAGGAAAGATAGTGAGAGAGCAATAAACCAAACCATTTATTCCTAGACACCGATCCACAGAGTATTGTTCCTGCACTAGCCGGAGTAAGCACCTAGGGAGGAAAAACACAGACTATTGCCGGCCATAGACGGGTCACAAAATCGGCCAATTTTCACACTGTTTATTTATTTATTTGTTTCAGGTACTTATATAGCGCCGTCAGTTTACAAAGTGCTTTACATACAGTTGCAAGAAAAAGTATGTGAACCCCTTGGGATTTCATGGAGTTTTGCATGAATTGGGCATAAAATGTGCTCTGAATGTCATCTAAGTCACAGCAATAGAAGAACACAGTCTGCTGAACATAATACTACACAAACATTAGATGTTGCCATGGTTTAATTGCACATAACATGTAAACATTCACAGTGCAGGGAGGAAAAAGTATGTGAACCTTTGGACTTAATAACTGGTTGACCCTCCTTTGGCAGCAATAACCTCAACCAAACGTTTCCTGTAGTTGCAGATCAGACCTGCACAACGATCTGGAGTAATTTTGGACCCCTCCTCTTCACAAAACTGTTTCAGTGTAGCAATATTCTTGGGATGTCTGGTGTGAATCGCTCTCTTAAGGTCATGCCACAGCATTTCAATCGGGTTGAGGTCAGGACTCTGACTGGGCCACTCCAGAAGGCGTATTCTGTGCTGTTGCAGCCATTGTTTTGTTGAATTACTTGTATGCTTTGGGTCATTGTCCTGTTGCATCACCCATCCTCTGCGGAGCTTCAGTTGGCGGACAGATGGTCGTACGTTTTCCTGCAAAATGTCTTGATAAACTCTGGAATTCATTTTCCCATCAATGACAACAATCCGTCCAGGCCCTGAGGCAGCAAAGCAGCCCCAAACCATGATGCTCCCTCCGCCATGTTTTACAGTGGGGATGAGGTTTGATGTTGGTGTGCTGTGCCTTTTTTTCTCCACACATAGTGTTGTGTGTTCTTCCCAAACAACTCAATCTTGGTTTCATCTGTCCACAGTATATTTTGCCAGTAGTGCTGTGGAACATCCAGGTGCTCTTTTGCAAACTACAAACGTGCTGCAATATTCTTTTTGGACAGCAATGGCTTCCTCTGTGGTGTCCTCCCATGTACTCCATTCTTGTTTAATGTTTTCCTTATCGTAGATGTGTCAACAAAAATGTTAGCATGTGCCAGAGATTTCTGTAGGTCTTTAGCTGACACTCTGGGATTCTTCTTTACCTCATGCAGCATTCTGCGCTGTGCTCTTGCAGTCATTTTTACAGGACAACCACGCCTAGGGAGAGTAGCAACAGTGCTAAACTTTCTCCATTTGTAGACAGTTTGTCTTACCATGGACACGTGAACATCAAGGCTTTTGGAGATACTTTTGTAACCCTTTCCAGCTTCATGCAAGTCAACAATTCTTGATCGTAGGTCTTCTGAGAGCTCTTTTCTGCGAGGCATGGTTCACATCAGACAGTGCTTCTTGAAACCAGTAAACCCAAAACAGGTGTGTGTTTTTTAAGGGCAGGACAGCTGTCAGCAACACATCCAATATCATCACACTGATTGGAGTCAAGGTTGGCTCACTCCTGGCTCCAATTAGCTCTGGGAGAAGTCATTAAGCTAGGGCCTCACATACTTTTTCCTCCCTGCACTGTGAATGTTTACATGTTATGTGCAATTAAAACATGGCAACATCTAATGTTTGTGTAGTATTATGTTTAGCAGACTGTGTTCTTCTATTGTTGTGACTTAGATGACGTTCAGAGCACATTTTATGCCCAATTCATGCAAAACTCCACGAAATTCCAAGGGGTTCACATACTTTTTCTTGCAACTGTATATATTGTACATTCACATCAGTCCTTAACCCTCAAGGGGCGTACAATCTAAGGTTCCTATTACAGGGGCGGACTGACCATTTGGATACTCAGGCACTGCCCGAGGGCCCAGGGTCAGTAGGGGGCCCCATAAGATGCCCCTGGTACCTTTTTCATAGGGTTTTTTGAATTTGGGCAAGGACACAGGGGCCCCATGATCCCCTATTGCCCGGGGACCCCATGAGTTGTCAGTCCGCCCCTGGTCCCTAACATACATTCATACATACACATACTAGAGACAATTTAGACAGGAGCCAATTAACCTACCAGCATGTCTTTGGAGTGTGGGAGGAAACCGGAGTAACCCCATGAAGGCATAGGGAGAACATGCAAACTCCAGGCAGGTGGTGCCGTGGTTGGGATTCAAACCAACGACCTGAGTACTGCCAGGCGGAAGTGCTAACCATTGAGCCACTGTGCTGCCCGTGTTCCATTTATATCACCTGTCACATGTAGTTCCAGACACCGAGCAGGTAGTTCTTTTAACCTTTAGCCCTGCTGTGGGCAAGCAGCAGGTTAGTGGGTTAATTGGTCGGCCGTTTTTCAGGTTTTTTGCAGTATTTTTAATAGTCATGTTGGAAAATTTGTGGCCGATTTGGACGATCGGCCAATTTTCCCGGCAATGAAGAAGAAGAAGAAGACTAAAGTGAATCGATCATAGGAATGGGAGACACCTGAATCCTTCCTACGAACTGGAATCAGGGGCGGACTGACCATTTGGAAACTCGGGCACTGCCCGAGGGCCCGGGGTCAGTAGGGGGCCCCATGAGATGCCCCTGGTACCTTTTTCATAGGCTTTTATGAGTTTGGGCAAGGACACAGGGGCCCCATGATCCCCTATTGCCCGGGGGCCCCATGATCCCCTATTGCCTGGGGGCTCCATGAGTTGTCAGTCCGCCCCTGACTGGAAGTCTAGTCCACTATTATATTTTATATGAAAAAGTCTTGCGGTTGCAACAAATGTATCCAAATAAAAACATAATGTATTTGTATTGTTGTCACATTGTATGCTGTGCTCCCCTGTCTCTGGCAAACTGGTTTCTTGTCCCATTCTTTCGCAAGCATTGGTGGCAGCATCGGCAATGGTGCTGACCGATTTTTCGTTTATCGGCCGACAAATGGCCCATCTATGGCCTGGATAAGGGGCTGATTTACTCATCCAATCGTGCAAAAATGCTTTTTTGTTTTTATTTTGCTTGCATGTGATTGGGTATTCTTTGCAAAATGAAGCTTTACCTAATTTGCTTGCAAAGTGCACAGTCTATTTGCCTGTAAATGAGCCCCATGGGTTTGATTTACTAAGGTTCACGCTATAGAAACGCAGTCCAGATGCGTTCCGCTTGTGTTTCTGTATGCGTGTTTTTGACGCGTTCCGGTGCATTTTTATGCGTTTTTGATGCGTTCAAGTGCATTTTGATGGTTTCCGGTGCGTTTTATGCATTTTTTACACATTCCAGTGCGTTTTTTATGTATTCCAGTTCATTTTTTCTTCTCTCTTTTTCTTCAATTTAAATAGGGACATGTGCGTTCCGGTGCATTTTTAATGCGTTTTTGATGCGTTCCAGTGATTTTGATGCTGTCCGGTGCGTTTTATGCATTTGTTACACATTCCAGTTAATTTTTTTCTCCTTTTTTCTTCAATTTAAATAGGGACATGTGCGTTTTGGTGCATTTTTTACGTGCTTTTGTTGCGTTCCAGTGCATTTGTTATGCATTTCGGTGCGTTTTATGCATTTTTTACGCATTCCAGTGTGTTTTTTATGCATTCCAGTTCATTTTTTCTTCTCTCTTTTTCTTCAATTTAAATAGGGACATTTGCATTCCAGTGCATTTTTGATGCGTTCCAGTGCATTTTTTACGCATTCCGGTGCGTTTTATGCATTTTTTACGTATTCCAGTGTGTTTTTTATGCAGTCCAGTTCATTTTTTCTTCTCTCTTTTTCTTCAATTTAAATAGGGACATGTGCGTTCTGGTGCATTTTTTATACAATTTTGATGCGTTCCAGTGCATTTTGATGCCCTCTGGTGCGTTTTAAGCATTTTTTACGCATTCCAGTGTGTTTTTTATGCATTCCCGTTCATTTTTTCCCCTCTCTTTTTCTTCAAATTAAATAGGGACATGTGCGTTCCAGTGCATTTTTTATGCGTTTTGATGCGTTCCAGTGCGTTTTTGATGCATTTTACCACATTTCAGTACAGTTCTGTGCAGAAAAAATGCAGCCTGTTCTTTTTTTTTCTGCAACCGGAACACACTGGAACTGCAAGCACTGATGTGAACTATGACATTGACGACCATATCACCTACTTTCTGTGCGTTTTGGATGCAGAAACAAAGCAACTGAAACGCATGCAGTGTGAACTGGCCCTAAGCCCGGGTTCACACTTCTGTGGTGCAGCACATGACGTGAGTCGCACAGGAACCGCACCGCATTCCTGTGCAAATCATATGCAAATTTTTGTGTGGTGCAATTTGAGCCATACATACAAACAAAATAAATAAACATGAGAATGCCTAAACATTTGTAATTGTAACAGTTTTCTGGGCAAAATGGTGCATTATCTGACAGACATTCAAATTTCAAAAAGAATAGCATAGAATAGAAAATAAAAGAATAGAATAAATTTGAAACAATAGAATCAATTAGTATAGAATAGAATAATACAGAAAGAATATATATATCTTCCAAAGTTCAAATTTTCAAATTCATTCATTTGAATAAAATAGTTACAGCTATTCTTCACAATAAATTTGTATATTGATATTTTCAATTCAAATTCGATTCAAAGCCTTTTGAAATTCAAATATCAAAAAGAATAGAATAGAAAGAAGTAGAATAGAACATTTTCTATTCTATTCCTTTATTTTCTGTTCTATTCTTTTATTTACTTTTCTATTTTATTCTGTTCTTTTCTATTCTATTCTATTTTATTCCATTCTAATCTTTTCAATATTCAAATTTCTGAAGGAGGCTATTTTCTTCTATTCTAATGTATTCTTTTTTTTTTCTATTCTATTTTTTTCTATGCTATTCTTTTCTATTCTAGTCTGCTCCTTTAGTTTCTATTCTATTTTATTTTATTATTTTCTGTTCTATTCTATTTTGTTCTATTCTGTTTTTTTTTTATTCAAATGTTGGCTATATTCTTTCTATTTTATTCCATTCTATTCTATTAGAATTTTCAAAATTCACATTTTGGTAGACAGCTATGTTCTTTCTATTCTATTCTGCTCTTTTATTTTCTATTCTATTCTTTTATTTTCCATTTTATTCTATTCTTTTTGAAATTCGAATTTCGGAAGACAGCTATATTCTTTCTATTTTATTCCATTTTAAATTTGAAATTCTGTTCAAATTTCGAAATTCAAATTTCGGAAGATGGCTATATTCTTTCTATCCTATTTTTTTCTATTCTATTTTGTTCTATTCTACTCTTTTCTATTTTTTTTAGTTTCTATTCTATTCTATTCTTTATTTTCTATTTCTTTCTGTTTTATTCTATTCTTTTCTAAAGTCGAATTTTGGAAGATGACTACATTCTAACACTAATACATTACATTACATTGAGTTTATATAGCGCCAAAGGGTTTGCTCAGCGCTGTACAATAGAGGGGGGGACAATACATGAAACATTACAGCAACTACGAACAGCACACGAGGGGTAAGAGGGCCCTACTCTTTCGAGCTAACAATCTAGGAGGGAGGGGGTAGTGGTACAGGAGGAAGTGGCTGTGGGGGATGGAGTGGTAGGAGGAATGAAGGAGAGCAGCAGTTAGGTGAGGGTGGGGTAGTACACAAAGTCTTTAAAGGAAATCAGCAGTAGTCTGCAATATGTTTACAGTTCAGATTTGTTTTCGGATTTTATTTCAAATTCTTGTAGAATTCAATTCAAATTTTGGACGAAATTTAGTTTCCTTATTTCAGATTCGTTTAACCACCTTCCACCCACCCTATAGTCCAATGGCGGGCGCAAGGTGGTTCTCTCGTTCTGATAGGACGTCATATGACGTCCTCCCATTCTCACTGCGCATGCGCGGCTCAGGGAGCGCGCAGCGTGGCAATCGCCGGTGCGCTGTGTCCCTCGGACACAGCGGATCACGGAAAGAGCCAAAGATGTCGGCTCGGTCATGTGATCTTCTGTGTCCAATCACAGCTGATCACATGTAAACACAGAAATGCCGGTTACCGGCATTTCTCTCCTCTCGAGCTGTCACGCTGAGAGAGGAGAGCCGGTAATCGGCTTTCCGCAGAGGGGACATGTACACTGATCATCAGGGCACTGATGATCAGTGTGCCCTGATGATCAGTGTGACCCCAGAAGTGCCACCTGTCAGTGCTCATCAGTGCCACGTGCCAGTGCCCATCAGTGCCACGTGCCAGTGCCCATCATTGCCACATCAATGCCACATACCAGTGCACATCAATGCCACATATCAGTGCCCATCTGAGCTGCCTTTCAATGTCACCCATCAGTGCTAGTCAGTGCCACCTATCAATGCCAATCAGTGCCACCTATCAGTGCTGCCAATCAGTGCCACCTATCAGTGCCAGTCAGTGTCGCCTATCAGTGCACATCAGTGCCAGTCAGTGTCGCCTATCAGAGCCAGTCAGTGCCGCCTATCAGTGCCAGTCAGTGCTGCCTATCAGTGCCATATATCAGTGTCATGTATCAGTGCTGCCTTTCAGTGCCCATCAGTGATGCCTGTCAATGCCCATCAGTGCAACCTACCAGTGCCTCCTCATCAGTGCCCATCAGTGCCACCTATCAGTGTCCATCAGTGCCACCTATCGGTGCCCATCACTGCAGCCTCATTAGCGCACATCAGTGAAGGAGAAAAATCACTTATTTACAAAATTGTATAACAAAAACTAAGAAAAAACGTTTTTTTTTCAAAATTTTCAGTGGTTTTTGGTTTGTATAAGAAAAAAATAAATATCCCCGAGGTGTTTAAATACCACCAAAATAAAGCTTTATCTGTCTCAAAAAAATGATAAAAATGTCATATGGGTACCGTGTTGCATGACCTCGCAATTGTCATTCAAAGTGTGACATCGCTGAAAGCTGGAAATTGGCCTGGGCAGGAAGGGGGTAGAAGTGCCCTGTAGGGGAGGGGTTAAATTAGTTGCTGCTGTAATTCTCAAATTCAGATACATCCAGATTTCTGAATAAGGAAAATTTCATCTGAATTTAGATTTGGAACTAAACGAATCGCACATGTCCATTGCGCACCTGTACCTTCCAACCACACTTCGTCACCAATTTAATATCGCATGATTTGCGTACAATTTCAGCGCGATTTCTGAAGACTTTATTGCTACTTGTAAAGATTTTCAATGATTTCTTGCAATTTGCAGTGCGATATCCATTCTATTCTATGTATGTGAAATTGCAATAAAACTGCAGAAAAAGTCATGCAAGAACTACTTAGGGGAACGTTCACACTTGACTGTTTTACCAACGCTCGCCAAACGCCCCTATAGTGTTTGGCAAGCGTTGGTCCGGCGTTTGTGGAGCATTCTTTAATGCTCCGCAAACACTGCATGCGCGGTTTAGCGGTGGTTGCTAGGCGTTTGCCGAGCATTAAAAACGCCCCACAAAAGCCTATAATGAAGTTTGAATGGTGTTACCGCTCTGCAAACGCCCCGCAAACGCTGGCCGGGCATTTGCGGAGCGGCACCATAGACTAGAATAGGAGGCTTCAACTCCTCCTGACTTGACCAGAGCCGTCCGTTTTGCCGCGACGGGACGCTAACGCTCCCGTTAGGACAGCACCATGTGCTGCAATGTGCAGAATTGTCCAAGGCATTTAGGAAGCGGTAAAAACACTTCCTAAACGCCTCTCTGCCGCCTGCACACAACGCTAGTGTGAACGTAGCCTTAGAAATCACGCTGCAGCAAATCGCAAATGTTAACACACTGACATTCACATTCATTAGATGCGATTTCAGGTGTGATTTCAATTATCAAATCACACCTGAAATCGCACCGGTGTGACCAGGCACTTAAAGGCATAGTTCATATGTAAAGTGTTACTAAACCCCGGTCCCTGAATTCACTATATCCGCTCTCCCCGGACCCTGCATTCACTATATCTGATCTCCCTGGACCCTGCATTCACTATATCCGGTCTCCTCGGACCCTGCATTCACTATATCCGCTCTCCCCGGACCCCGCATTCACTATATCCGCTCTCCCCGGACCCTGCATTCACTATATCTCTTCTCCCCGGACCCTGCATTCACTATATCCGCTCTCCCCGGACCCTGCATTCACTATATCCGGTCTCCCCGGACCCTGCATTCACTATATCTGGTCTCCCCGGACCCTGCATTCACTGTATCTGGTCTCCCTGGACCCTGCATTCACTATATCCGCTCTCCCAGGACCCTGCATTCACTATATCTGGTCTCCCTGGATCCTGCATTCACTATATCCGCTCTCCCAGGACCCTGCATTCCCTATATCCGCTCTCCCCGGACCCTGCATTCACTATATCTGGTCTCCCCGGACCCTGCATTCACTATATCTGGTCTCCCCGGACCCTGCATTCACTGTATCCGGTCTCCCTGGACCCTGCATTCACTATATCCGCTCTCCCCGGACCCTGCATTCACTATATCCGGTCTCCCCGGACCCTGCATTCACTATATCCGCTCTCCCCGGACCCTGCATTCACTATATCCGCTCTCCCCGGACCCTGCATTCACTATATCCGCTCTCCCCGGACCCTGCATTCACTATATCCGCTCTCCCCGGACCCTGCATTCACTATATCCGCTCTCCCCGGACCCTGCATTCACTATATCCGCTCTCCCCAGACCCTGCATTTACTATATCTGATCTCCCCAGACCCTGCATTCACTATATCTGGTCTCCCCGGACCCTGCATTCACTATATCTGATCTCCCCAGACCCTGCATTCACTATATCTGGTCTCCCCGGACCCTGCATTCACTATATCCGCTCTCCCCGGACCCTGCATTCACTATATCCGCTCTCCCCGGACCCTGCATTCACTATATCCGCTCTCCCCGGACCCTGCATTCACTATATCCGGTCTCCCCGGACCCTGCATTCACTATATCTGATCTCCCCAGACCCTGCATTCACTATACCTGGTCTCCCCGGACCCTGCATTCACTGTATCTGGTCTCCCCAGACCCTGCATTCACTATATCCGGTCTCCCCGGACCCTGCATTCACTATATCTGGTCTCTACGGACCCTGCAGTCAGGCAAGTACGGTTCTCCTGGTAAATGCCAGACACGTCCATCGGATTGCCAGACAGAGAAGCGTGATTGGTCACTCCAGAGAACACGTCTCCACTGCTCTAGAGTCCAGTGGCGGCGTGCTTTACACCACTGCATCTGCCGCTTTGCATTGCACTTGGTGATGTAAGGCTTGGATGCAGCTGCTCGGCCATGGAAACCCATTCCATGATGCTCTCTACGCACTGTTGTTGTGCTAATCTGAAGGCCACATGGAGTTTGGAGGTCTTTAGCTATTGACTCTGCAGACAGTTGGTGACTTCTGCGCACTGTGCGCTTCAGCATGCGCTGACCCCGCCCTGTCATGTGACGTGACCTACCGCTTGGTGGCTGAGTTGCTGTTGTTCCCAGTTGCTTCCACTTTGTTATAATACCACTAACAGTTGACTGTGGAATATTTAGTAGCCAGGAAATGTCACGGATGGACTTATTGCACAGGTGACAACCTATCACGGGACCACGCTTGGAGTCACTGAGCTCCTGAGAGCGACCCATTCTTTCACCAATGTTTGTAGAAGCAGTCTGCATGTCTAGGTGATGATTTTATACATCTGTGGCCATGGAGGTGATTGGAACACCTGAATCACATGATTTGGGGAGTGTCCCAATACTTTTGGCAATATAGTGTACATAGGCTGCCGGCAGCAGGGCACCATTGCCCCTCACCTTTCACCCAACTGAACTGAGTGAAAGTTGTGTGGATACATATTTTAGAAACCTTATTGGATGCTCGGGGGGCCCAAATTACTAATTGGGGACCATTTATTGGCTAACTAGACCGTAGTGCAGGGGCGGACTGACCATTTGGAAACTCGGGCACTGCCTGAGGGCCCCGGGTCAGTAGGGGGCCCCATGAGATGCCCCTGGTACCTTTCATAGGCTTTTTTGAGTTTGGGCAAGGACACAGGGGCCCCATGATCCCCTATTGCCCGGGGGCCCCATGAGTTTTCAGTCCGCTCCTGCTGTAGTGCCAGCGTTGGAGGCAGTTCGGCCTGTACCTCAGGTTGGAGGCAGTTCGGAGGCAGTTGGAGGCAGTTCGGCCTGTGCCTCAGGTAGTGTTTGCATTATAACGTACAATGTACTTATGTTTTCACCTGATTTGTTAGTGAAAGTTGTGTGAATACATATTTGAGAACGTTTTTCAGGATGTTCAGGAGTTCTAATTGACTCATTTGAGGACCATTTGTTGGCTGACTAGATTGACTGTAGTGCCAACTTCGGAGGACGGCCAGCCTCTATGCAATGTTTGCATTATAACACACAAAATATTTATGCTTTCACCTCAACTTTCACCCAATTGAATTCTGATTGAAAGTTGTGTGAATACTTATTTGGGAAAGGTTATTGGGATGTTTAATGGGCCTAAATGACTCATTTGGGGACCATTTATCTACGAATTAGACTGTAGTGCCAGCGTTGGAGGCAGGCCGGCCTCTACCTCAGGTAGTGTTTACATTATACCACACATGTGCTTATGTTTTCACCTCATCTTTAGCCCAGTTGAATTCTGGGTGAAAGTGGTGTGAATACATATTATGAAAAGTTTATTGGATGTTCAGGGGCCCTAAATTACTAGTTTGGGGAACATTTATTTGCTGATTAGAGTGTAGTGCCAGCTTTGGAGGCAGTCCGGCCTCTACCTCAGGCAACATTTGCACTATAAGACATTTATGTTTTCACCTCAACTTTCACCCAATTGGATACTAAGTGAAAGTTGTGTTAGTACTTGCATGTGCTCATCCTTATTACTTACAGTAGTGGCGGCGGGCTGGCCTCTACCTCAGGGCAATGTTTGCATTATAACACGTAATGTACTTATGTTTCCACCTCAACTTTCACCCAATGAAATCATGAGTGAAAGTTGTGTGAATACATTTATAAATGAACCTCTGTGCAGTAACCCTTCATTGTACCAAGCAATGTACCTCAGGGCAATGCATTATAACACATAATGTACTTATGTTTTCACCTCAACTTTCACCCACTTGGATTCTGAGTGAAAGCTGTGTGCATATATTTATAAATGGAGTAACCCTTCATCGTCCCAGGCAAAGTATGACTGTTTTCACCTCAGCTTTCACCCATTTGGATACTAACAGCTGTGTAGCTGTGTGAATACCTTTATAAATGTAGTAACCCTTCTTCGTCCCAGGGAAAGTATGAATGTTTTCATCTCAACTTTCACCCAACTGGATTCTGAGTGAAAACTGTTAATAAATTTGTAAATGGAGTAACCCTTCATCATCCCAGGCAAAGTATTAATGTTTTCACCTCAGCATTCACCCAACTGGATTCTGAGTGAAAGCTGTGTTAATACATTTATAAAATGGAGCAACTCTTCATTGGCTCAGGCAAAGTATGAATGTTTTTACCTCAGCTTTCACCGATTCTGAGTGAAAGCTGTGTGAATACACTTATAAATGGAATAACCCTTCTTCATCCCAGGCAAAGTATGAATGTTTTCATCTCAACTTTCACCCAATTGTATTCTGAGTGAACGTTGTGTGAATACGTGTATAAATGGACTCCTATGCTGTATTCCTATTTCCTGATATACTTCCTATTTGCTCCAGTGTGTCATGGCTGCTGCAGACAAGGCTGTATAAGGTCTGCAGTAGACTCGTGTGTTGGCATAGTACTGTAGAAGTTGGGAGGCATGGCTCAGGCCGTGATCGGAGCTCCCTCAGCCTACAGTCCCCTCCCTATTGCTGCTGCGTTTTATCAGCAGCCCGTACTGCGCATGAGGCGCTGCGACCACACTGTGCATGTCCGAGTGACGCATTGCAGGTACCGAGCGACCAATCAGCACCCAGCTCTTTCCCTCTCACAGCCGTCTCGCCTATTCCGCGTCCACGGAAAATAGTCCCCGTCGCCGTCCGCCCAACCGCCGAGAGCCGCCCGGCGTCCGAGCCCCGTAGGGTTCCCGACTTTCCGCTAGCCGTTTCCCGTTTTTTCCGACTCCGGGTACGAGAGAGAGGGGCGGCGGCGTGGTTCTCTCGCTCGGCAGAGCCGCGCCATCGATTTCTCTCCTGGTGGGTGGAGCCAGCGCGGCGGCGGAAGGATCCGGGGCGGAGGGAGGTGTTTATGAGGAGCGGTTGGCGGCGGTTGGGAAAGTAGTCCGAGTCGAGCCTTCGAGGGGTGAGGTTGTGACTGCTGAGCCTGCTGGAGCTGCGCGATACCGTCATCCATTCGACATGGTGAGTGACGCCCGCCCGGCACACACACACAGACCGAATGGGGATGTCTGCTGTCCTGGGGCCGCCCTGTCACCTGCGGAGGACTCTCTGCGCACCCACCTCATAACCTATCGGGTCTGAGACCCCCCGAGGGCGCCTGTCATCGGGGGATGTGCCGGGATCTGGCCGCAGGCACACCTTACCATCAACGTGTGCAGGGAGACCCGCCATAGGCGATCTGGTCGGCTAGGCAACCATACGCCGTACAATCTCACCTAGATCGGCTGCATGGTACAGATGGCCGGCTTGTTTAGGTGTGGCGTCCCATTGTATAGGGGATTGTGTAATGTGTGGTCCCTTTGAAGGCGGATGTGTACGATCTGATTGTACGATCTCCCCATCAGTGACATTGTATTAGATATTTGTCACTTTTGTTTTAAGCTGGTTGTATGCAATCTAATTGTACAACTTCGTGTGTGAATACATTTGTAAATGGAGTAACCCTTCGATTCTCACATGGTGACCCATTTAATTGCGGAGGAGCCAGGAGGCCCATTGTATGACAGATTGTACAATCGGGTTGTATAGAGCCTGCTTTAGGGTGAGCCTACCTGATACAATCAGATTGTACGAAGGTTTTTTTTTTTTTTTTGTTCTGTCATGCAATGGGCCTGCCTCTGTTTGAATTAAATGGGTTTCTATACTTCTGATGGAAAGCTAAATCTGTACAATCAGATTGTGGTAGGTGTGCTCACCCTATTGCTGGCCATATACGGTCCGATCCAGTCTCGTTTAGATGTATCAGAACTGTAGCAACCCATTTAGTTCCTATGGAAGCAGGGAGGCTGATTGCATGACAGACCTAATTGTGCAATGTATGATCACCTAAAAGCTGGCTCTATACAATCTGATTGTACGATCTGTCATGCAGTGGGCCTCCCTCCTTCGTTATGAATTAAATGGGTTGCTGTAGTTGTTGAATCCAAAACAGGATCAGATTGTCTTCGGGGCGATCACCCTGAAGCTGGCTGTATGCAATCTGATTGTACGATATTTTAGATCTGTCATGCTAGCGGCCTCCTCTATCAAAATCTGATTGTAATGTGTCCAGCTATAGGCACTTCCCTAGTGCAACTCAGTTGTCTGTCATGGTCCCATTCATTCTATGTGGCAGCTGTCATAGGGCTCTGCTGATTGGATGCATCTTTGTTCCACTGAGCTTTGCTGGTTGGGTACATTGTTGCAATGCAGGGTGGTGGTTGGATATATTCACACTGGTGGCTGGGTACATTGTTGGGTGGATATATTCACGCTGGTGGTTGGGTACATTGTTGCAGGGTGTTACCTGGATATATTCACACTGGTGGCTGGGTACATTGTTGGGTGGATATATTCACGCTGGTGGTTGGGTACATTGTTGCACTGCAGGGTGGTGGCCGGATACATTGTTGCATTGCAGGGTGGTGATCCCTGGATATAGTCCCACACTGGTGGCTGGATACATTGTTGTGTGGTTGGATACATTGTTGTAGGGTGGTGATACCTGGACATATTCACACTGGTGGCTGGGTACATTGTTGCACTGCAGGGTGGTGGTTAGATACATTGTTGCATTGCAGGGTGGCGATCCCTGGATATAGTCCCACACTGGTGTCTGGATACATTGTTGCATTGCAGGGTGGTGGTTGGATATATTCACACTTGTGGCTGGATACATTGTATGAGGGGTGACAGGTGGATACATTGTATCAGAACAAGACTTGACAGATGTATGACTGGGAACGGTCATCTGTAGACCTCATATGGCCGGACAGTGGTGTGATTAGGCTGTAGATGAATGGTATGGGTTGCTGGTATTGAGGTTTCTAGGGAGCGGGGACCATTGTGGGACAGCTGTCCACCACAGGGACAGATGGGGGATGACAGGTCGGCTTGGGAAGGGATCTTTGACCTAGAAGTCTGTACTTGTGATTGGCTAAAGTGGCATGGCTATGGGGAATACTCGGTCTGTACAAGCAATTGTTATGTAGAATAGGACGGTACGGTCAGGATTGACTAGCATAGGTGACAGCTAGTACTTGGTACACTCGCCGGTCCTGATACATTCAGTAGGGGTTGCCCCTGCTGGTTTTAGGCACTAGTGGAGGTCTACTATTGGTTTTGCTGGTTTGGTGACTAGTGAGGAGTTTACCGTTGGCTTTGCTGGGTTTGGGGACAAGCGGTGGTAGAGGGGTTGCTATTGTTTGTGGATTAGTATTGTATTGCCGTTTGGAGGGGGGGTTCTTTGGCTCTGCTATATTTGGGGACTCTTGGGAGTTTGTCCTAGCACAGCTAATGGCAGAGTACTAGTAGGGCTTGCCATTTGCTGGGTTTGTGGACTAGGCAGTGCTAGTAAATCAATGAATGCTGTCATTCATTCAGCATTGCTAGGTGTAGCCCGTAGAACAGGGCAGGAAGGTGTCTAGTTACCAGGGTTTGTTGAGGTTGAATAAAGCCAGGGCTTGCCGCATGCAGATCTCCTCCCACGCCCTGCAGGTGACTGACAGGCTCTTTGTAGCCTGAAGAGGCTCTGGAGTGGCTGTTACATAATCTGAAATAACCCGTCTAAAAAAACTGGGTCGTGTCATCAGTGATGCTCTAGGGTAGTGTATTGGGGACTGTAGCGCAGCCCTGAGTTGTCACTTTGGTGGGGTTTTCATCAGATTATGGTTACTTATGTGCGTGTGCTCCAGAGCACAATGTTCTTGTGTATGTGAATGCTGATTGCTCATGTGTTATAACATTGGGGTTTCTTAAGAAATGGAAGACTGCAGCAAGCCTTTTCTTTTGTTTAGGTAAATGGCAAAGAACGGGTTGTATGATGGCCTGCTTTGAATTTAAAATAACTATGGCAGGATTGGTATGCTGTCCTGGCCAAAGTTCAGCAGGGAAGTTCAACAAGCCCGAGAGGGAGTTGGCCAGAAGGCTTGTCAGAGGCAGGCATCTCCTCCCTAGATCAGGGTGGGTCCAGCCGCATTGTGCTGCAGTTTCCGGCAGGAAGGGTTTCAGTCCTGCCCATTTAGTCTTGGGTGTTGTAGCTACCCCCTGGGACCGCTCTAGGTCGGAGTCAAATGCTTTCTTTCCTGATTCCTTTTTACTCTGCAAGGCCAACTTGAATCCATATAAGAACAGGTTTTGTGCACTTGCTGTTTTTAAGTATATTTACAATGCACATTTTTTTTTCTTTTTATCGGGTGACTACAGTTGGAAGGATGCATGTTGGCAGTCATACCAGTTTAGGGACACGGGTGTGTAAGATCATAGAAGCCTGGCATGCAGTCTAAAGTTACTGGATGCTGTAACTTTATTGAATCTTGACAGCGAAAAATGCACATCATGGTCTCCTGTAATGTGAGCAGATGGTACTATCTATACCCAAGGCCTTGTAGACCTCAAACATGAAACAACTCCTTTGAGAGGTGGCATGGTCAGTTCATTTTATATCCGGAGTTTGTTTTGGGGGGTTTTTCACCTCCCTTTCAGTCTACTAATGTAAGTTTAGGACTTTTGGAAGCTGAATAAAAAGGCTGGTTTGTGAGGTGTTATGTTTACAGAACCTGTACTGATGTTATGGGTTACATTGCTGGCTTCACGGAACAACCATACAGAGCTGATTTTTCTGACCTTTGACCATCTCTGGCTTTGAGACCGTGACCTAGAAAGATGCAAACTTGTATTGCCAAGTAATCTGTGACCACCTCTGTTCCTTTGTTCAGCATGTCTTTACTGTAACCTGTGTAATAAATCATACATTGGGGGGGGGGGGGGGGAACTCAGGCACTAGACTTGTTTGGGTGCATCCAAGCAGTATGTTCAGCCAAAATGCTCCCCTCCTGAATGCACAAGCAATAGGTTTTCTCTGCCTCTAAACTCTGTGAACTCCTGTGTGTACATGAAGACATAGGTTAACATGGAGGGGCGTTGAGGCAGAAACTCAAATGCTTGTTAAACAGACATAGTTGAGCTCAAGTGTGTGTGTGTGTGTGTGTGTGTGTGTGTGTGTGTTCCAATTAAAAAGGAATTGCAAACAGGCAGAATTTAATACAGAATAGACCATACTATGTCTCGTTAAAATATTGCCTTTGATCACTGTACATGGAGCTGTGCTTAATGTACAGTTTCAGAATCTGCTCAGTTTACAGAACTCCTGCACATGTGACTGTCTCATCTCAAGCCAGCCAATGAAAATGTCTGAAGATTGAAACCCAGAAGAATATGGCTCGAGATGTCCGTGGCTGGCAAGGAGCTCCTGGACACCACATCACTGGAGTAGGAGTGTAGTTCCACTTTAATGTGTGGAGTAGTTGGAAGCATGTTTGATACCTGAAACAGCTGATGGGGTTTCTGGAGAGCCGGAGTGGTCAGCTCTAATAGCTGCCAACAGTTAATGTTAACATACAAAATACTGTTCCTTTAGGCTGGATCCTGTGGTGTTACTTTGCACATTAACGTGCTTTGTTACTTGAATGCCCACCTGTTGGGCCGCTATAAAAATGAATCCTTCCAGGAAGGCATAAGCAGACAAGTAACCTTTTGGGAGCCTCTCCAGTTGGTTTGGCTTGTAACTAGACTTCAGCTCTGGGAAACCAATAAGGATGATATTCTCAATTTGTTCTGTATAGTTTATTTTTACTACAGGTAGTATGTATTGAGCTCTTGACTCCACTTGTTTCTCAGCTAGCGCCCTGATCAAATGGGTAACATTGTATATGTACCTACCTCCAAGATTACTAATTTACCGCACACTAGACTCATTTGACATTGTAAGATCGTACAAAGATTATCTGCTGAGTTGACTGCTCTGTTTACTGCAGTTTGGGCAGACTTCATAGCATGCCATTTGCAGACTGTGCCCCCTCCCCCATGAGCCAACAGCCCTGATGCAAGCACTGGATTGGGTGGAGTTGGTAAAATATTGTCTTGATGGAAAGTTTTAAAACCTCCCTATCTAACCTCCATATGGTGCTGAGCCTCTGACTGGAGGAACTTCATTGCAATGAATGAAGGGGTGGGCCATGGACAGTCAGGGTGAGGGAGGAGGGCTAGATGATGCTGATGTCATCCAGCCTAGAATTGTGGGTTCTGCCTTGCTACAGCTTCTAACTCATAGTGAGCAGCTTGGTGTGCAGACTGCCTATTTCAGTACAGGTTGGGGAGCCTGTACAACTGAGTGAGGGTAAAGCTCGAGTTTAGGTTTAAGAAAATATATCTATATATATCACACACCTGAAGCCAGCTGCCACTGACGGCAAAAGAATGGTCCCAGGATAACTGGATGCCATTGACAACCTATCCCTGGGACTTCATAGACTAGGTGTGACGAGTAATGCACTATAATGGTCCATAGCATCCAGTTGCTTGCCTCTGTCTTCAGTCTAGAATGTTGCTTGGAATCTAGTCCCTGTAGGGCACACCTTGCACATGGTTTTTGGACTGGTATCACTTGTGTAGTACAAACAATGGCTAGGACTTTCAAATGCATTGCTGGACTGCAAAGTCTTGTATGGCAGTATACGCTGCACTAGAAGCACCCAAATACACCCTTCTGGTTGACTACACTCCCACAGTAATACAAAAGCTTTAATATTAAAATACATTGTGCTTCCTTAACGCTCTCTCCATAAATTTAGGCCAAAATGTATACTGCTACATTTATTTGGTAAAAGTAACCCAAATTGGTGTATATTTAGTCTGTAGGAAAGTTGGTTTACAAAATATGGAATATAGATTTGCAAATTAATCTTGTTGGCTGATCTAATTAAATGCCTGAAAGTGCCAGGATAGTACAAATACACCCCAAAACACCCCTTTACTTCAAAAACTTACTATGCCTCTAAATACCTTACCTTGGACTATTTCTTTTTTTTTTTTTTTTTTTTATATATAAAGTGACAACTGCCCTACTAAATTCAAAGATTTAACAAAGTGCTGCACTGACTGGTGACAGTATGTAAGAATTAAATTTCTTTTTACTTTATAATTTTCTTTACATACTGTGACCAGGGTAGTAGTTTAACCTAGTAACTACTATGGCAATCAGGTGGTTTTTTTTTTTTTTTTTTTTCTGCTTATAAGTGATAACTGTTACGGGCAAACATTTGTTTGGAATTAATCCATAGGTTTTGTTTGGCCACTAGCTAATCACATGGCGCAAATGGACTGTAATTGGCCATGTCTCTGCCATGTGACTACAGCAGTACACAATGTGGCTATGAATGGGAGGCCCTTTATTGTGCTTGTGTCCCATGTGGTCACATGATACAAGTGGCGGCCCAGTACACTAATCTGTTGCTTGGACACAGTGGGTGACAGATTTGTGCATGGTGCAACCCATGGGGTGTGCAAGGTGCATTCTTGGGAGGATGTCATGTGACATCCACGCAGAATAAGCTCCCACCTGGCTGTCAGGCTGGGCAGGAAATAGTTGAGGTAATCTATAAATAGCTGTCAGTTGCTTGTGCTCTTAACTGTTAAGCCATCAAACGTGCAGCACCATGGCAACTGAAGATCAGCCAAGATGGCAGCTTCATTGGCTGGAAAAGAACAGGAAGTTTAGTTTCACAATGTTGTAACTGTATACTGCATTACAGGCATAGGCTGTGAGATATTGTAGCAGCTTGAGACCATGGCTACCATGTTAACTCTTGTCAAGTCTGTTCTCTCTATTGGCACAATACACTGCTTGGTGCTGGTGTTCAGACACTTCTGCATTTACTGTACATTCCAATACTGTACATACAGGGGGGTGAGTAGACTTTGCCTCGGTGTCTAGCTTTTCTTCTCTCATTAGGCAGAGGAGTGAACACTGCTTTAGTTCTGTAAGTGTAAAGCCAAAACGTTAATTTGGCAAAAGTAGAGCGGCATAGACCAGTCAGTTTGTGGTGTTGCAGATACAACAGGAAGTGATGTGTTCTGGTGCCCACCATGGTAGAGGCATTGCTTAATGTTTGAGTCTCCAGACATCCGTGAGCAGCACAATAGTGATGCCACAATTCGGGGGGGGACTAGTCTGTTTTGGCAGTGGTCCTTGATTCTCGTCACTGTAGGTACTTGCTACAAGAAGACACTGCTTTGTTTTCAGGCCTTTCAGGTGAAGACTTTTTGGGTACTCGTAGTTGAAAAACTTCTAGATGTTCCCCAGAACAAACTTTTTTTTTTTTTTGCCTACTTTATCTGGTACCTGGATCCCACCTGGCATAAATTACATATTGATTAAGGCAGAATTGCTTTATAATCTAGATTCTCCCCCATGCCTAGTAACCATAGTAAACCAGATGCAGTTTGTAGTCCATGTCTGTATAGAGTGCTGTAGTTGGGAGTTCCAGGATTTAGGCTCCATGCACACTGGCTTAAAATGCTAATGTTCTGTCCATGCATGCTGGGTAGTCTAGAGGTGTTTTTTTTTTTTTTTTTCTTTTTTTTTTTTTTTTTTTTAAGCTCTGCATTTAGAGGCACAAAAAACACGTGTCTTGCATTTTTGAGGTGGCAGGAAAAAAAGCTAGGCCAAGAACACTTAAAATTGGCTCTCTTTTTTACCCTGCCAAGAGCATTGGTGGTTTTTAAGCCAATGTGCATGGAGCCAAACAAATTTAAAAAAAAAAAATCATAACTACAAATTTTGTTTGCATTTTGCACAATTGGTGGGCTACAGCAACAGCTTTTCATGCAGCCGTTGAATTTGAGTGATCAGGCATGTTGGGAAATTTTGAGACATCTCTAATCAATGATGTGAGAGGTAATCAAAGAAATGAGCATGAGCTGTGACCTGGAAAGATTCCTGGCCATTCTTTTCTGTGGCAACATGATGTGAAATTGGTTGAAATTAAATGGTGGCACCATTGAATTAGGCTGTAGGCTCCATGAGCAGAGCCCTCCTATCCCTTCTGTCTTGTAATTGTACTGTGCTACTTTATATTGTAACGTGCTATATAAATCTACAGAACGCACATTTTTCAAGATGTTTGGAATTTTACCCATGTATGGCCTACATTAGTGTGCACCGGAAACCAGCTCTGCATTTTAACTGGCTCAATGGAAGTTGTGCCACACAGGATACAGCAGAAACGGACACACTCCATGTCTCATGGAGTATGTCTAAGGCAGTGGGTCATGTGGGAGGATGGGAATCTGCAGACAAGTCTGGTAGCTGCTTTAATGACCATTCAAAGGCTGTGGAGGGGGTAGAAAATCAAAGCAGTATAATAATCGCCAGGAACCCGATACAAAAGCAGATGGGGCTGACATTGGGGAGGCTGGTATTCAAAACTGGTCACATTTTAGTTTGCTGTAATCCCAAAATATTAGACATTTTTTTTTCCATAATTTTGAACCTGTTTAGAGATGGCTAGCCAGAGGCCACCATGTAGCAAAGCTAGCTTCACTTGGCACAGTTTAGAAAGGTCTGTCCAGGTGTTCTACAGTCCCACTTGGAGTTTTATTACTGTAGCAATTGAGTAAAACCAACTCCTTGTGGCAAAGTCATGATTTCTACCTTACTACTGCCACAAATGTATGCAAAGATGAAACGTGCTACACTGAACAGCTACAGGTTCTACCTTCCGTTTGTAGATGGAATGCTTTTGCAGTGGGTAGTGCCTCCCCTTCACTTTACTTTTAAAGGATTATCCAGTCACACTGCTGGAATGGACAAAATATCCTAAACTGGGTCATGTCAGCCACTCCTTCCCTCCCCTGAGTAACTTGTGTAATGGGATTGCCAGTTTGGAATGGACTGATGTAGGCCTGTGTTCTGAATAGTCGGATTCTGTACAGTATTGTTAGATTTTGGTTGAAAGTCTCAGCAGACAAGCAAGAAATGTCCTGAACTCTCCTTAGCTGCAACTTTCAGATTGACAGTCTCTGCAGGTTCTTGGTGCCAGTCTTTTTATAGTGAGTCGTTTTAAAACCTTTACCAAAACGGCCTATGCAGGTAAGGGGTGGCTGCAGTTGCTTTCATCTACAAAGTTGATTAATGCCTTTGCTTAGACATGGGCAATTTACATTCCTCCCAGAGATGGCATCCTATCCTCCCTTGTTGCCAAAACACTCCCAGCTGGTTCAAACCCCTGTTTGTGCTCTCCCTTGTTGCAGTATCTGACCTCATGGATGCTGTGATGGAGAGGGTGGACCACATGCAATTCTGATTTCTCTTGTCATAATGGGACCTCCTGTCCTGCTTTACTAGCACATGTGGGAGTTTTTCAACTAGGCCTTGGGAGGCACATAAATGGAGTATACCTGTAGTAAGGACCTCCTTTTTAGAGATGTTTTATCTACAGGCACTCCTTATGTGCATAGACAGTTTTTAGTGAAGGTGAACTAAGCTTTTAAAACTTAAATTTTTTTTTTTAAAAATCCCATGTAATATGGGAATTTACACTCAAGGCTTTTACTGATACAGGTATAAAAATGTAATATCCAAAATATCTGAGGCTGATAGGTGCCACCATCTTGGATGTGATATTGGCACTATAGTGTTCCCCTTTGTGCCTCTTCTCATGCCTGCAAAAGTGGGGTGGTAGGGATGCTGGGCACAGCAGACTGCATACAGACACTCAAAGATGGTTGTGTTAGGTAATTGGCTTGCCCTGTGTGGGGTTTTTTTTTTTTTTTTTGTAAGGCATACTTCATTTCAAATTATGAAACTGGAAAACAATGCAAGTAAGCAAAATGTTACCTGCATTTAGTTGGTGACAGGGTTTCTTGGCTTTCAGTTTAAAAGGTTATTAAACCTAGGCCTTGTGTGCTAATACTTGCCACAAACCCCTTGTCTTGCTAGTTTTTTGGACTTTACCCCCACATCTTTATTGTACAGCTAGGCCAACAGGTACTACTGTCTGGAGTGGATAAAGCTAAAACTAGGAGCAAGAATGAATATAAAAAAGTAAGCATGGTGACAGACCCAACTGGGACAAAGGTATTTGGTTGAGCTGAAGATAATCTTGTCAATGCTGTCTGACACGTTTAACTGAGCAGCATGCCTAAAAGCCTTGTCAGAAGGCATATAGGGGGTTATTTACTAAAACCAGAGGGTGCAGAATCTGGTGCAGCTCTACATAGAAATCAGTCTACTTCCAGGTTTTATTGCTAAAGCTTAATTGAACAAGCTGAAGTTAGAAACTGTCTACCATGCACAGCTGCACCAGTTCTAGTAAATCTGCCATAGTGTCTATTCTATGGTAGTGAAGGCAATGGTTATCACAGCACAACTAAACTAGGATGTGAATGCAAGCATCTACAGTCCTTGTAGAGAGGGGTAGACATTGTCTAGACTCCTTATGTAGTGCTGCTGTAAGGAGAAATCAATGCACAGAACTGAGTGGCCTTACATATGCTGCACATGTGACCACTAGGACACCAGCCATTTGAGGGATTGAAAGTTTGGTTGAGTAGACATGGCAAATTGGTAGGTTGCCAGTTATCACCAGAGACATGCCTTGAATGTAGCCTACACCATGCCAGAGCCGGTATGCAGTGTGACTGCTGCAGACATTCGTGTAATTTGATTTTAATGGATTATAACATTTTATTGAACATTTCCAACTAGGGCTTTTGGGAGAGCAGTTACATAGAACTATTGGCAAAACTTGGCGTAAGGGAAGGTTATAACATGTTGGGTTTTTGTCCTATCTGTGCCCCTCTTGGGGCAATTTCTCCACTTCTCTCAGACAAAAGTGAGGAAATCCCTGCTCGTCACCAGACCTAGTGTCCTCATTAAAAGATTTCCCCTCTATTACTGTTTTGGGGACAACCCCAAACTTGTGATTTATTTCTTGCTTTAATTTTTGATAACTGGTCAATTCACCCAGTTTGACCCCTTTACGAAGACTGACTGGAATAACCCCTCTTCTCTTAAATTGTACTTTAAATTCTGCACTGAGGACAAGTGGCATGAAATAAGCGCTTTCCATTGTTTTATTCATGAGTAGATCTCTCCCTAGTAGTGAGGTGGCAGTTAACGGATACCGGATCTTGACGCAAGGTTTTTGGGCAGGTGACATGGCAAAGGTCTTTTGAGTAACTTTAGCCAACGTGCAGCTCTTCTCTGGGGCAGGACTTCTACTTTAAAGCGTGAATACCTGACAGGTTCTACCACAGTTAATGGATTATTTCCTGCAGATGACCACTGAATAGTGTATAAAATCTATATAAAGTGATTAATGCATGGCAATGGGCTTTCTTTAGGGCTTGGTTCACATCTGTGTGGGTGGTGCCACTTTGGGACCTGCACAAATACCAGCTGCCGCAACCACCCACACAGATGTGCCACCCACGGAATCCTAACTGCACGCAACCCACACTGGAAATCACAGCTGTACTGGGAAACTTTCTTTCCATGTGGGGAAAAAAAGTGCAGTGACATCTCTGTATGTCTTGAGGCACATCAGCCCATTCAAATGAATGGGCTCATGTCTGCACAAATTGCAGCACACGTGTGTGAACCTAGACTTAAGGATAAGTTAATTTTTTTTTTTTTTTTTTTTTTTTTTTTTCTGGCAAATGTGCACTTACTGAGGAAGCATGTAAAGCATTACACCAGTGATCAGCAGATTGCTAGTGCAATGCAGGACTCCTGCAGACCTGTCAGTGTATCAGTTTGCTCATACCTCCATATGGGCAGGCAGATGCACACTGACAGGAAGAATCAGCTATCGCTGCGTTCAGCAGCACCTTTGTAGTTCAAACTACAAACAGCCAAAAAGGCTGTCAGAACATGTAGTTTTCCCATTCAAAAAATACTATGAGTGATGTGGGCAGAGCCCCTACCAGTTTTGGGGGCTGGTCCTTTTATAACCCTGTATATGGTAGTCATGTTGCTGGCCTCCACAAAGTAGCTTGCTGTCATTGTTGCAGACCTGAATCAAGCACAGCTGCAAAGGGGTGTCTTTATACTTCATGAGCTGAAGCTAAGACAATGGCACGTTAAAGGAGAGCTCTGCAAATTGTAGCCTCTTCTCTGCTTTTAAATGCAAATCTGGTTCAAAAATCAAAGGTTCCAGGCAAAGCTTTCACTTGCTCCACCAGCAGCACCTTCCCTCCTTTTTTGATGTGGTGTAGCCTCCATAAGTTTGTGTGTGGTGTGTTTTTTTTTTTTTTTTTTTTTTTGTGGCAGTGGATTATTTTACTAAAGACAAATATATTCTGCTGTGGGGGTCAGGGGCTGGGGGTGGTGCAGCTCCTGGAAACTTTTGCCTTGCATTGTTAAAATGCAGGTTTAACATGGAATAGAGCTCTTAAGTTGCTTAACTTTATTAGGCATAATCTATAGCTTTGAGGAAAGAACCGTAAGGGCAGATTGACATGTCTAAATCTACTGCATCTCTGAAGGGCATTCAGTGTATATTGCTTTTCAGAGGCAATTGACAGGCAGTGTGGTGCCCCCTCACCACCTGTTAACTCCATTTTTGCCAAAACCCCACAGCAGTCATGTGCCTTGTATCAGGGGTGTTTGTGTTTCACCATTCACTTGAATGGGTCACGTTTAGCAGGCTTTCTGCCTACCAATGGTGCAAAGCATTGTAAACGCCCCTATCCACTGCCCTTTATAGGTGGAGGGGGGAGCACTAAAACAGTTCAACTGCATTTTGTTGCCTCAAACCACACATCTAATTGAGGCCTAAGTGCCATATTACTGAACAGGAAGCAGAACCTTTGTATTAAATTATGGGTGCCTCATGTTCAGTGCTTTGTAGTGTTCACTCATTAAATCATGTGGTTACAACCTAGAATTAGAAATTCATTAGGATCTTCAAAAGTGTTTGTTGCACAGAGCAACAAGTCTCTTGTTGCCCGGTTAGTGGGTTAAAGAACTGCAACATGCTTGTGGCCTTCTGTAGGCAGGTGTAGTTGTGACATCCATGTAATTGGTTGGATCTAGCAGTGCTTTGGGGGGGGGGGGGGGTAATTTTGGGATTTTTATCTATGAGTAACAACTGATGCTTCTCAAACTACATCCAGGACTTGTTTTTGATGACTTTCACTGTAAGGCCTTAGTCACACCATATGTACTGAAAACTGACAGAAACATTGTTTATAATGTGTGCTTCAATGGGCTTTATACATGTTGCAGAAAGAAATCTGCACGTTACTAGTCTAGTGGTGTGATTAGGGCGGATAGAGAACAATGGAGTTGTGCCCTTGCAGAACATGTGCAGAAAAACTGACATCTGCAGCATGGTGTGAAGAATGAGCCCTAAAGGGGGGGTGGGAAGTAAGTAGACTTGTCTGTTGGCTTGGGGTTTCCCGCCATGGCATTGTGGGCCATTTCATGGTGACATAAGCCTGCCTTTAACTCTAAATTCTTGCACTTTATTGAATAAGGTATCATACAGAAGCATGTTTTCCTTTTTTTTTTTTTTTTTTTTTTTTAGTCTTGGGATTTACATTAAGAACATTCATATTTGATGGATTTCTGTTATTTCTCAGAAACTGTTGAAACAATTAATGGTAACATGACCATGCCACCGTAAGGGAAAAGTTTGAAAAACTGCCTTTTTAGTTTGGCTTTGCTAAAATGTAGGTGTAGCAGTAGAACCACCATCAGGTTTTTGATCTGTTTCCCTGTTGGGGAGGTTAATTTGCAATTGAGTTGTCACAGGAGCAGGAATTAAGGGTGGGGGAGGGGAGTGGTGGTATCGCCAACTTGTAAATTTTCTGGTTTGCCCTTTATTTAAAGCAAAGTATTAAACTAAAGATGAATATGCCACTAGCTGGTGGAGGAGATACTTCTTACCATGGATGCACATAACTTGAGCCTCAGGGCCCCTACCCCTAATGCTGGGTACACACTATCAGTTTTTGATTGGGGGAGGGGCTGGAATTGAGAGCTTGGGAGGAGCTTGCTGTACTATCTGTTAGTACAGTGATCTCGTTGCTGAGCTATTGTCTTCTGCCAGAACTCACCAGTCAGCACCCACAGCCATTGGCACACATGTGCCAAATGTCAGCCGCTTTCTGTTGAACCAGCCGATCGTTACCCCTTAATGCACAAGTTTGGTTTTTAAAGTGGTTCTAAAAACAAGGTTTTACCTGAACACATTTCTTGCATGAAGGTAAAACCTCAGCATCTCCAACCTCCATAATCCCTAAACACTTGGCCTTTGTTCTCTCAATCCAGTGCTTGGCTGCTGTAGGAGCCTTTGCTGCGTTCTGTCAGCGATTTGGTGTGGCAGGTGTCACCATATTGTCTATGGCAGGGGTGGCTAACCTGTGGCTCTCCAGCTGTTGTGGAACTACATTTCCCATGAGGCATTGCAAAGATGGGACGTTACTGACTTGCAGAGGCATGATGGAACTTGTAGTCCTGCAGCAGCTGGAGAGCCGCAGGTTAGCCACCCCTGGTCCATGGACACAGCCTGGCTCTGGAGTATGCCTGCATGGGTGTTCCTCAGCATGGGGCTTGCTGAAAGGGTGCTTAAGAGCACCAATGGGGGACCAAAAGACTTTTGATTTAAAGAAAAAAAAATAAACTTTAATGTATTGTAGATTACCTTGACCTTCTTTGGGTTTGGTGTCTGCATTAGTTGTTTAAGATTTTATTCCTTTAGATAGACTGGGGTCACCAATCACTGAATATAGAGAGCATCAATGTCTCACCTGGAGTTAAGCTTTAGCTGGTCACTTGTGTTAGCATAGAAGGTTGTGTTCAATGGATTTTACATATGCTAGTGTAACCAAAGAGCTTTTTCTTGGCTTTGGATATAGTGGAGGTAGATTAGGTTTTTCTTGCAGTCTGTGCCCCCCTTTCCTGTTGCGGAGATTCAGTCTCTAGTTGTCATGTTCATTTTCAAAAGTGAAAGTAAACCCCAAATCTTGTTGTCCCCAGAAAAAGAGTATTGCGAATGGGGAAATTGGTTTGGTAACCTTTGGGACCCCAAGAAATTCCCTCAATTTGTGGGACTTTCCTCACTTCCTGGTTTGTCTATGGGACAGGAAGTGAAAGTAAATATCCCTAATGGGACGTGTGTATAAATCGGGGATTATAACGCTCCCTTACTCCAAAATAACATTTTGCCCATAGTTCTACTTTAAACAGTTACAGCAGTATTTTTTTTTTTTTTTCATACAACTTCAAAATTTCAGCTGCCTGCAAGTCTTTAGAAGTTGGTTACTATTGTGGTTATGTTGGTTTTCATTAAATGGCTGGTGTCGTCATAACTGCTGTTCACATGTTGCCCCATGGCAACTGCAGATCAGAGGCAAAGATGGCAGCTACCTTTCCTATAAAGGATGGTACTGATTTGAGCTGAAGTGCTTCTAAAGGCAATTTTGAATAAACCATATCCTTGCAATATTTTACAGTGGCCTTTCCTCTCCTGAGGTCCCTTGCTGGTGATCTTGGCTCCTTCGTCTGCCCTATAGCAAGCCACTTGTTATGGTGGCAGATATGTAGGCTGGACTGTTCAAAGACGGTGTGGCTCAGCCCCATTATTCTTCTGCTCACATGATGTGACTGACAGCAGCAGTTGTGATTGAAGGCTGCTTGACATTTCCTTATTACCTTGTGTATGACCAGCATTGGGCTTTGTGTGGTGGTTCAGATTACAGGCTTTATGGTTTCTTGGTATTTTTAGATGTGAATGCAGAGAAAATTGAAGGTTTCTTTTTAGATGGCATCTGTACAGAGGTCAGCATGGTCTTGACCATGAATAAGGATAATCTGCTCATTACATTACATGCCTCAGTGACTGCTGATCAGCAGCTGCATCGCTCACAAAGGTAGTGTTGCATGTCTGCTGCCAGTTGGTCCATAATATTTAGCATTTGATGTCTTCAGTTTTATGACCAGCTTGCTTCAATAGTTAATCAGTTGTCTTTGAATTTAAATGGCTTCCTTAAAGTGGAACTACACTGAGCAGCGCAAATTTAATTCATTTTAATATTCAAAGCAAACTACCCTATCCATCCGTGTTTTCATGCTTTATTTTGCTGAGATCACTTTGGTAAAGTCCCTCTCATTTGTCTGTGGCCATCTTGAGTAAGGGCAGACAATGCTAGTAGCATTTACTTTCTGGAATCCATCTGCCCTTCTCTCAGACATAGGGGGACATGCTTGGCTGAGAGAATCCCCTTCTGAAGACTTCTGGGATGTATGACATTTGCCTAGGCATGAAAACCAGGCAGTAACTGGGGGGGGGGGGGGGGAGGGACTTTAAAACAAGTGGTGGTATCTCTAGTTACCAATGCTAGCAGCATAAGGATTAAAAATGGTGTTTGAGACTGAAGATCCACTTTAACATCTGGGCATTTTTTATTGCGTTAAGATGGGGCTATCTATTTGCATCTTCCTTTGGTGGCAGTGAAGTACATAGCTGGTGTGTTGGAACTTTTTATAACAGGTGTACTATAACCATAGCTGGTTGTATGAGGATCATTCGGGAATCTAGCGTTTTTATATCAGCAGTCACTTTACTATGAGTCTGAATAGTTGCCATTTTCACTTTGTGTTTAATGCCAAATGTAGAGGTCTGCAGGAAGTCCTGTCTGTATCAGTACAGTGTCACTTCATTGAAAATATACAGCATGTCTAAGCCTTTAAGATGTAGAGTAGCTCTATGCCTTTTAAAATTGGATCCTTCTGGATATCAGGCAAACACTTTCATTATGCTTGTGAAGTCTGTGCTTGGCCAGCACTGTCTGTTTTGATGGGAAACTGGAAATGTGGGGACCCTATTGAACTAAATGTGATGGGACAGTCATTGCCTGTTAAAGGCAGGCTGACTTATAACTACAAGCTGTGAAAGTCCGAGGTCTAAGTGTTTGACTTTACTATATACTGCTTAGTCAGAGGGAAAACACTTCTAACACTTTTGCTTTTTGTTTTCAGGCCGATCAACTGACAGAGGAGCAGATTGCAGGTATGTTTCTAAACTCTGCATGTAATACGCACCTGAGTCTTACAGCTGTTTGTGGCCAGCTATCTGTATACCTCCAGGGTGGGATACATACTGTGGGCTAGGTCATCTTAGGTGAGGAATTGGGAGCAAGTACTTACTGGAAAGGGCACTTGGGAACATGACATGTAATGAGACGGTTAGAATATGTTGTAATTCTGAGTGAAGGTCTGCTTTAAGGCTTGCTCATATCAACTGCATTGTGTGCTATATAGTACATTGCTGGTGAGAGCATCACTTGTCACAAAATACACTTCATTGTGTTTACCAAACATACTGCAATGAAGTACTGCATATACCCCCATTTTATTAAGAGCCTTTTCACACCATTTTAACAGCTTAAAATTACATTCCTGGCATGCCTGACTGCTAAGTGTCATATTTGCGTATGCTTTCAACCAAACTGTCAAGCCAGCACAGTGCTGGTGTCATAACTGATCACATGTGCAGCACCATGGAAGTTGCAGATCAAACCAGAGGTTACGATGGTAGCTTCCTTGGTAGGGTTTAGTTCCACTTTAATGCATCTTCATTGGTGAAGCTTGTCTCAATAGGATTTTCTGACTAGCTTTTCCCTGGGATCTAAACATTTTTCTGATTTACACAAGACACTCCAGTTAAGTTGCCCACTTTGGTATAGTGTTTTTAGTACTGCTTCACGGCATAGGGGTCTATTTAAATCTCTAGAATGTAGTCTTTCCATTGTGGTGGTGCCTGTCTGTGTCTCATGCTTTGCCCTAAACCAGGGAAATCAGTCTTGGGACTGCAGCACCAACAGCCATCCCCCCTCATGGTGCACCGCAGTAGTTCATTGAACCTTGCTGTGCATATCGGTTTGCCTGTACTGGATGTCTGAGCAAGCAGATATGCTGATGTGTCGGGGGGGGAGACCTGCATAGCACAGTGATCTTATGGATGGATGTAAACTTATCCGTTAAACTAAAATCCCTCCATATTTACCCCTGCTGTAAAGTTTGTTTTTTGCTTTTATTGCATTGGGACAAGTTAAAGTACAGATTTTTGGGAATGGCAGCATAACGGCAGTGCATAGGTACAGCCAGCATCTACATGGATCCTTGTCTTCAACCCAAATAGACTAAAACCTACAATTCCTGTTCAGCTGGCATCAGAGGCATTTTGACAGTTGAAGTCCTGATTCTGGGCTTAATCCTGAATATTGTGACATGCCATACATTTCCTGGGCTTCAAATCTAAGGGGGTCCCCACTGGATTCTAAGACTAATATGGGTACTTGCAGTCACTAGAAGAAGCTTGCACTGTGGCTTTATGGCCTGAAGTGGAACAAAGTAATTGGCACTGTGGCATTATTCCTTGAAGGGGAATTAAAATTTCAGGTCAGCTGAAATAGTATGTGTGCAACAATTTTAGGGAATTTATTGTAAAGTGCATCTTAATCACTGTAATGTCCCATCTGCCTTGTCACTGTAGCTGGTCCTTTGGTTTCTTCATCTGCTGCCAGGTCCCAGTTTCTTCAGCTGTCTTGTTTGGCTGGGCCAAGGTGACCCAACTCCCAGACATGCACAGAAATTCATCCCAACATCTGTAGGCTTGCTGGGATTATACAGAGCTGTGCTTCTGAAACTGTTTGGGTGCAATTCATAAATGGCAGGCAGTATTTATGGCAGAAGGCGAATGGTATCCTTCAGCATAAATGTCTCCAACAGTTTATTTAATGCTGCTTTTAAACAGCTTTGGCCAGGTGAGGTTCCCTTATTGGCTGTATGTGTAACTGCTGCTTTACTGTAGTCTTAATACTCTTGTGTAGTTGTCTGGTTATATACATTTTTAAACGAGTGTTCTGTTTCCAGAATTCAAAGAAGCCTTCTCACTATTTGATAAGGATGGTGATGGCACTATTACAACAAAGGAGCTGGGCACAGTGATGAGGTCGCTTGGGCAGAACCCAACAGAAGCAGAGCTGCAGGACATGATCAATGAAGTAGATGCAGATGGTAAGTGCTGTACTTGCGCAAAACCTCTTGGACAAGCCCAAATTGCCTGCTTTTATCAATGAATAAACTGTAAGGGTCTAACTAAAATCTAAAGTGGTATCCAGCCCTTTGCCTGCCTTATCTGGCCCTTGAGGCATTCTTCCTGCCAAAGACCTTAATGGTGGGGGTACTATTCCTTCCACTGATAGGGCACAATTTCTCCCCCTAATGCCAAAGATTGGGCATTTACTTCCACTGGGCACGTTCCAGCCCCCAAAGGGACCATAAAATGTCGTGTGTGTTTTTTTATTTTTTTTTTTTAAGAAAGCTTGGAGACCCCTGATCTAGAGGATGTCAATCCAGTTTGAGTGGCTTCTGCTGAAAATTGGAGTCAATGACTCCAATTGTACTCCTGTATTTTGGTGCACGTTTGAATGAAGGCTTACAGGTCTTGTTTCTCTACAGGTAATGGAACAATTGATTTTCCTGAATTCTTGACTATGATGGCAAGGAAAATGAAGGACACAGACAGTGAAGAGGAAATCAGAGAAGCATTCCGTGTTTTTGACAAGGTAATGCGCCTTTTTTTTTTTTTTTTTTTTTTTTTTTTTATGCCACCGGAGCTAGAAAATTTCTGTTAGCATTCCAGACAGTGTTGGGTTGTTGTAGCCTCAAACTGCCACTTCTAGACAGCTTGGTTTCCACCCCCCCCAAATTCATTGCATTGAAAATGGATGTAATGTGATTCAATATATGAATTCTCAAAGGGCTACACTTCATGAATTCATGAAGATCAGGCTTTTCAGGTAAAGTGGTGGGTTGGGACAGTGGCATTGATAGTTTAAGAAAATGCTGCTCCAAGCATTGGACTTTCCAGCCCAGGGTCCCACTACAGCTGAGCTTACCTTCACTCTTTGAAGGATGAATGGCTGCACACCAGTTCTAGCTCAGCAGTCCGTTCTGTTTTGGGCTGGTTCAAATCTGTTTAAATATGTGCTGTGGCATGCACACGACTTAATCTTCATGAGCACTTGTGGTTGCCTTTTGTGTAGATTTCAGGGCCATTGAACCAAACCAAAAGTTGCTGTGTGTGGGTTTTTTTTTTTGTCTGTTTTATCAGACACCTGCATTCATAATGTCTGCATATAAGCCTTTCCAGTTTGATTTTACACAGGCTCACACTTAGGGAATTGTGGCAGTCAATTAGTGGCTAGGCTATGTCAACATTGAGTGCCATGGACTTGGCCTTAATATTATATAGAAATGGTATGTACACAAGTTGCACACTTGTGGTACTGATGAAGTATAACATACAGCTGGTCAGATTACTCAACACATTAATTGTACAGGTCTGTTAAACTGGGAATCGACAATGTATGGACTAAGACTGGCCATACATTATACAATTATCTTCCAATTTTCTGCCCAATTTCCTTTAGATTTACCTTCAACTGTGTAGTGCAAGGGCCTGCCTAATTGGATGCAACTGAAAGTTTAGGTTTGTCCTCCTATTATATGGTTTTTGGTAAATCTAAACCAAAAATCTGATAATTGTACAATGTATGGCCAGCCTAAGACTTCCATCAGTTAAAATGCGATTTTTCAGTTTCCTCTTTAAAGAGGAACTGGATTATGGCCAGGGGCAGGTGCTGCCTGTAAGCTCCCTACAGATCTCTTCCTTGGTACTGACTTGCTATACATTTTTAGGCAGCCATCCTGTTAGATAGGGCTCAGCTTGCTCATGCCAGACTCTCTATAGGAATGGTGAGCAGCACAGCAATGACATCACCAAAGCTGACTAGTATTCAGAGGCTTTAATGCCTGAAACTTGCACCATATAATTTTACATTTCTAAAATGCTTTAGTCTCCAGGCTTTTGTTTGCAAAAATAAGGACATGAGAAACACTGTCCCTCATAACTGCATACTTCTCCCTGCAGAATTCACTAGTTTATCTAGGGTTTTAATTTGAGCTAATTACAGCATAGACCCTGTGCCAGTCAGAAAAACGCTACCAGTGGAGACACTGCAGAGCTTCATCCCCATGTGGCTTATCTGCAGCTCTGTATGCTTGGTTTGGGTCAATATAAGTAAAAGGGTTGTTATTCAAACACTTTCTGAAGAGATGCAGTGGGTCTATTATGGGAGATTTGTTTCCTCCCAATGACAATTCTTCAGCCATGCGTTTGGTCTGGACACATGACATACAAACTGTTTTCTGTTCTAGGATGGTAATGGCTACATTAGTGCTGCTGAGCTCCGTCATGTTATGACAAATCTCGGTGAGAAGTTAACGGATGAAGAGGTTGATGAAATGATCAGGGAAGCAGATATTGATGGAGATGGTCAAGTAAATTACGAAGGTAGGTTGCTTGTGATCAGTCACTGTACATTGAACCTGTGTAGGCTTTGCCTACATATGTATTGGGAAGTTAAGTCTCATTCACACAGACTACCACTGGCAAATATGCAATTCTTGCTGTCAGTGATACTATTCTTATGCACACTTTATGAGCACAGTGACCTGCTTTGCTGCGGTTTGTAACCATGTATCGGGGCCTCTCACAATCCCTGGACAGTCTGTCTAGGGTGGCATTTGTGGTTCCATCTCTCAGTCTGGGTTGCATCTCGACAACAGCACTCTAAGGCTGTACAGATGTGGCTAAACTGTCACCTAAAATAAGGTTTGTACTTGCCTGCTGTGTGCACTTAGAGCAGCCCCAAACGTCTTCTGGGGTCCCATGCTGGTGCTCTCTGGTACTCTTCCTCTTGTGCCCCATAGCAAGCTGCTTGCTATGGGCAGATGTGTGGGCTCATTCCTGTCAAACACAATCCAATACAGTAGAGAATTGAGCCATGCGATGCATATGGACACGGCCTAGTTCTGCTGTATCCAGCACTGGATTTGGTTGGCTCCTGTCACTCTGCCCCATTAAACCAGGAAGAGGGCAGTGCTGCTTCTACCCTTTTGGTTTAAAAAGTCTTGTTTTTAATAAAGTGCTGTACCTGTCTGCAAATGGCTAGGGAAGTGTGCTTCCTTTAAACCACTTTAACTGCACCTCCAGCTAATTGTAGAAGTCATCTTGAGTTACTTTTTTATGCATGGGACTTAGGCTGACTATACTAAATCCAGCCAGTAACCATTGGTTACTAATGCAGGATAAAACATACTAGTTGGGGTAGAACATAGTTACAAAACACACTGGAGCAAATCCTTAAAGTTCACTTTGTCAAAATAGTTCTGATCTCCCTCCAGCAGTGACTGGCTATGCAGTTCACTCTCTGCTTCTCACAGTAGGAACTAGGCAGCTTTTGATCTCTAATGTAGCAGGCCATACTTGGCTACTGAGGGTGCAAAACTATTTAGTGCTTCTGCTTTGAGTTTGATTATTCCACAATGCCTGCAGCTATGAAGGTTATTGGGGGCTTTTTTTGTGCTCCAATCGGTAACATTCCACCTTTAGTGGGGTGCCTTCTGCTGGCCAAAGGTGTTCCTGTTGCACCTTCATTCAGAGTGGATTGTTCATCTCTGTGGGGAGGGAAGTTTTTTTTAACTAGGTTTAGATGCAATAGCAAACTACACAAGTCTCTTCAGGCAGTTACTTTTTGGGGTGAAAATGTTAGGGTTGAGACAAACCACTGACGTGTGATTACAATTTACTGCCACATCTATAGGTCTAATGGTCTGAAACCTCTTGCAATAAAGAGCCTAAATGAATGCACCCCATCAAAACAGCAGCAATTTTATGCTTGCCTTGGGTTAATGACCACTTTATTGTAAATGATACATTTCATTAGTTGGTGAGAAGCTTGAACTTGCTGCTATAACAATGAGGATTTGCTGCACATTGCCTGCAGCTAAGATTGGTGAGGCCTTGCTTGCATTTCTATAGTAACTAAAGTTTACTTTCAAACACATGCTTTACACTTAGACTGGCATTAATTTACAGTAACAGCCCAAAAGGTTGCATACATAAGGTAGCTCTGGCTGACCTTCCTAGAAAACGTGCTTCTCAGACTGTCAAGGCTGCAATCAAATGTGTGGAGGTCGCTCTATTAACTTTACACTGTATAAAGTGGGCTCTGCACATTCTGAGCTTGTACAGCTCAATTGGAGGAAAAGGCAACACTTAGAGATGCCTGTATGGCTATAAAACTAGAATACCCAAACAAAGATTTATATCCAGCCTAAATGTGTGCAGTAAGATTTCAGATCCCTAACAAGGCTGCCAAATGTCTGTTAGATCAGGTGTTATCACTATAGGCAGTTGTGCCTCTAATATAACCAGGGGTGATGCCTGGAGTGTTTTTTAAAAACCTGAAATGCTGCCTTTGTAATCTGCTGTAGGGTCCTTTATTTGCTAGTCAAGGGTCTTTGAATAGTTGCCGAGTTGCCTAACTTCTGTTTGTTTCTCTTGCAGAGTTTGTACAAATGATGACGGCAAAGTGAAGACTGTACAGAATGTGTTAAATTTCTTGTACAAAGATGTTTATTTGCCTTTCTTTGTTTGTAACTTATCTGTAAAATGTTCCCCCTTACTGTCAGATTGCATGTATAGTAATTTTAGAATTCCAGACATGTTTCCCATACTGTCACTGTCTTTTTCTTTACATCCTTCTTTTTGGTTTCCATGAGAAGTTGATAAAGTAACAAATGCTGCATGTGGCTTACTCTGGATTTTTCTCAAAGCCCTTTGTGCACATGGAAGAGCTGGATGAATTGGGTCACACAATGGATTATCTGGGCTCTACAGATTTTTATTTTCCTCCCTATTCTCCCAAAGTTGGATTTCTTCAAGTAACTTGTCTGCTTGTTGGAATGTGGAGTAAACAACTCTAAACTACAGATAGTTAAACAATATTGAACTTATGTTGCACTAATGCAAAGCTGGTATATCCAGGTTCATGTCTTGTATCTTTTTTTTTTTTTTTTTTTTCTTTTTGCCTTCCCTCCCATTTTCTTTGCTCCAGACCTGCGTATGGAACATCATCACTATGCTTTTACTTTTCTCCCCCCCCCCCCCCCTTTTTTCTATTTCTCTCCACTGTTGAAGGGTCTGCATGTGATTTGTAAACTCCTTCACCAGTTAAAGGTTTACTTTTGGTTTAGCCACTTTTCAGAAAACCTGCTTATGGCACAATTTGCCTCAAATCCATTCCAAGTTGTATATTTGTTTTACAATAAAAATGGAAAAAAAAAAAACTGCTGTCTATCTTGTTACTAGTAAGAATGTTTTGGAGCTTGGGACAGGATCCTTCATTGGCTGGCTCATATCAGACTAAATTAGTTGCATGAGCTAACAGATGGGTTTTTTTTTTTTTTTTTTTCTTTCTTGGCTTTATGATCTTGACAGTCTCAGACTACATCATGGTTCATGGCAGTTGTGATCTTAATGGCAGTGTCTTTATTCTGCACTGGAAACATCAGAGTGCTGGTTTACACTGCAGGATTTGCAGTTTCCCAGATCACATTTGGATTCCATTCATGCGAACCACCATGGCTATCAATGTAAGTTTAATGACCCCCCCCCCCCCAAAAAAAACTGCAATTGGCTGAATTGGATCACCAACGCAATATGATTCCAGTGTGCTAAAGACCTGAAACTTTTTGTGTGACTTGAGCCCATTCATTTTGCATGACTCAAATTGAACCAAAGAATCCCATTTGATTTGAACAGGAATGCAGTGCAAGTCTGCAAAATGTGTGAACTAGCACTGAAACTGGCTATTGTGGGCTGTGAGTGAGAACTACTGTATTAGAGGATCTCCATATGGAGTATAATCTTGCCCATAAAAATTTACACCATGAAATCTGATGGTGACTGCAAAGTCTTTATCATGCTGCCAATAAACTTAATTTTCTCTAACTTTTTTTTTTTTTTTTTTTTTTTTTTTTGAGGGGCTGTTAACTGCCTTGCCATTTCTAGATTTACAAGATGCACTCAATCCTCCCCAGTATTAGTTAAAAAGTGATGGAAGGAGGAGATCTTTGTATAGTCTGCACCTGGTTTGCCCAAGTACTGAGTTGCACACTGATGTAACACAATGCATGTCACCCTTACAAGCCTAGTGATCTCTAGAATTAAGCATTGTAGGATGAAATTCATTAGTAAGGATAGAGGGCGAGTACACTGCTGAATAAACTTTGGTTACATGTGGCATCAGTAAGCAATACATGAGTCTTGCTCATTTTCAAACTTTTTTTTTTTTTTTTTTTTTAACCTAAAACTGGTTTTATATGGCTCTAAAATATTTTCAGAAGTTTGTTTTTTTGTTTTTTCAAAATAGAAGGGGGAATGCTGAAAACCTACACATTGGTAAGCCTTGCCGCAATTTTGTGTCTTTACTATATTTAACAGTATTGAGATTTCTATTCTGGTAGTCAGCCTTGGACTATGAATCGCATAAATCTGTGCCAGGATGGAGCCCAAGTATCTGCTTGCCACCTGGCCATATAGTACATTAAGGACTAATTTACACTAGCTTCAAATTTTGGCATTGGGCACTAACCCCCCCTCCCCCCCTTTCCCAATCAAAGCCCCTGTCGCTAAAGTACTGTTTGCTTCACTTCAAAATTTATAGCCCATGTTGCTTTGTTCAAAGCCTCCATAGACGTCTGACAGCTTTCTTACAGCGCCTGCAGCTTTTGAGAGGCTTTGTTTTTGGAGGTATTGCAGGTATGAGATCCCAGAATGCACTGGGAGACAAAGTGAACCAGAGATGTCAGCAGTCACACATTACACAGATGAGCTGGGTTTGGACTGGAGCAGAGCAACTAGCACAGTACATAAGGTGAAACTCAAAAAATTAGAATATCGTGCAAAAGTTAATTTATTTCAGTATTGCAACTTAAAAGGTGAAACTAATATATGAGAGACTCGTTACATGCAAAGCAAGATAGTTCAAGCTGTGATTTGTCATCATTGTGATTATGGCTTACAGCTCATGAGAACCCCAAATCCACAATCTCAGAAAACTAGAATATTACATGCAAGCAATAAAACAAGGATTGTACATAGAACAATATCAGAACTCTGAAAAGTATAAGCATGCATATGTACTTGGTTTGGGCCCCTTTTGCAGCAATTACTGCCTCAATGCGGCGTGGCATGGAAGCTATCAGCCTGTGGCACTGCTGAGGTGTTATGGAAGACCAGGATGCTTCAATAGCGGCCTTCAGCTCTTCTGCATTGTTCGGTCTCATGCCTTTCATCTTTCTCTTTGCAATGCCCCATAGATTCTCTATGGGATTTCAGGTCAGGCATGTTTGCTGGCCAATCAAGCACAGTAATCCCACGGTCACTGAACCAGGTTTTGGTGCTTCTGGCAGTGTGGGCAGGTGCCAAGTTCTGTTGGAAAATGAAGTCAGCTTTCCCATAAAGCTAATCTGAAAAAGGCACGAAGAGCTCCAAAAATCTGGTAGACGGCTGTGTTGACCCTGGACTTAATGAAGCACAGTGGACCAACACCAGCAGATGACATGGCTCCCCAAATCAACAGACTGGAAACTTCACACTGGACTTCAAGCATCTTGCAGTGTGTGCCTCTCCATTCTTCCTCCATACTCGGGGTCCTTGGTTTCCAAATGAGATGCAGAAGTTGCTCTCCTCAGAAAAGAGGACTTTGGACCACTGAGCAACAGGCCAGGTCTGTTTTTCTTTAGCCCAGGTAAGATGCTTCTGATGTTCAGGAGCGGCCTGACGAATATGACATTTGAAGCCCATGTCCAGGATAAGTGTGTGTGTGTGTGTGTGTGTGTGTGTGTGTGTGTGTGTGTGTGTGTGTGGTGGCTCTTGATGCACTCACTCCAGCCTCAGTTCACTCCTTGTGAAAGTCCCCAACACTTTTGAATGGCCTTTTCCTGACAATCCTCTCCAGGCTGCGGTCATCCCTGCTGCTTGTGCTTTTTTTTTTTTTTTCTTCCTCCACACTTTTCCCTTCCACAACTTTCTATTAATGTGCTTTGATACAGCACTTTAGGAACATCCAATGTCTTTTGAAATTACCTTTTTGAGGCTTTCCCTCCTTATGGAGGGTGCCAATGATTGTTTTCTGCATAACTGTCAGGTCAGCAGTCTTTCCCATGATTGTGATTCCTACTGAACCAGACAGACAATTTAAAGGCTCATGAACCCTTTGCAGGTGTTATGGCTTAATTAGCTGATTAGAGTGGGACACTTTGAACCGAGAATATTGCACCTTTTCACAATATTCTCATTTTCTGAGATTGTGATGATTATGGCTTACAGCTCATGAAAACTCCAAATCCACAATGACAAATCACAGCTTGAACTATCTTGCTTTGCATGTAATGAGTATATCTCAGTTTCACCTTTAAGTTGCATTACTGAAATTTAACTTTTGCACAATACTCACATTTTTTTTGAGTTTCACCTGTATGGTGTGAAACATAAATGCTATGTCAGAAGGCGAGTGAGGACTGTCAAAGGATCAACAGAGCTGGCACTCCAGAGTAGGAGAAATTAGCAATGTCACATGGGGCAAGCAGGGACCAGATAAGGATCAGCAGAGCCTGGGGTACTATTGAGTGGGGGGTGATCTGCTGAAAGGGTGTACTTTTAAGCTGGGAATTTACTGAACAAGGGTCCCAACACCAAATGGATGCTAAGAAGCTGGTGGTCTGCTCAATGGAGGTACTACTGAGGTAGGGTTTTACTGGGCTACTTAAGTACTGGTTCACATGTGGTCTGAACTGCTTGATGTGTCCAGTGCACTGGTGGTGTGGATTCAGTGCAGTTTGAGAGTTGTATGATTTCTGAGCAGTGTGGATTACAGGCTATTGACTTCCATGGGAACTGTTTCTAAACCACATGTGAACAGGATACAATCCTGTCCTGAACCTGATATAAACCTGACATGACCTGCTGAGCTAGTGTCAATTCGCTGTGAAATTTGAGCTTTGATCCACACCACGTGTGTGAAAAGGGCTTTGGCCAAGCTTCAAAAAAAAAAAAAGTGCTATTGAGTGTAAATGAGTCCATACTGCGGCAAGTACACTATATGTACTTTTGGATGTGCATGCCCCCTGCTGGCCATTACTGTTGCTGGCTACAGCTGATTTTGTCAGCAGGTCCTGGCCAATGATTTTGGCTACAGCTGATCAGGTCCACAGCCAATCGCAGAACACTTGTTTCTTGACAATTGTATGCCTCTGCAGGGAGAAGAAACAGATTACTGTGAACACATAGAGAGAAAATGGCCAGACCCGTTAATAAAAGCAGCACATATTACACACTACACTTGTTTAGGCAGTTAACACCATCCCAGCCAGTGCCATTGCTAGTGTATAGTTTATCTGATCACTGTATTGGTCACTAGCAACCTCCCAGCAAGGCCTGTTAGCACCAGATTGCCCACAACACTCTGTCCCATTATAAGTTGCTGATCACTGCCTTTACCAGTATAGTGTCTATAGCTGCATAAATACCTGTATATACAGTCATGGCCAAAACTATTGGCACCCCTGCATTTCTGTCATAATGCACTAAATCACCCAGAAACCTGTTGCAGTTACAAATGTTTATGCATTCTCGTGTTTTTTTTTTTTTTTGTGTTTTTTTTTTTTGTATTGGTGTGATGCCAGATCTGACACATTCCATGCAAAACTCCAAAAATGGACTGGACAAAATTATTGGCACATTCTCAAAACTAAAATAATTGCATTCCAAGTTTGATGCTCCTGTAATTTAACGTGCCTGTATCAATTACTAGGTGCTGACTATAGAAATCACACTGGCTTCCAGTTAAAATGGTGAAAGACTCAACCTTCCTGTTTTGCCTTTATGCTCCATGGAGAAGAGAAGCAGTGAAAAAATCTCTAAGGATTTGAGAGCAAATTGTGGAAAAGCATGAACTATCTCAAGGCTAAGGTCTTCTCCAGGGATCTTTAATATTCCTGTGTGCAACATTGTCAAGCTTACAGCCCATGGTACTGTATCTAATCTCCCTGGACGTGGATGAAAGAAAAATTGATCAAATATTGCAACAAAGGATTGTTCGAATGGTGGATAAAGATCCTCGATCAACTTCCAGACAAAATCAAGCTGATCTTCAGGCACAGGGTACACCTGTGTCCGCTCGCACTGTCACCATCTGAATGAAAAGGGACGCTATGGTAGGAGACCCAGGATGACCCTGCTGCTGACAGAGAAACAAAAAAGCCAGACTGGAGTTTGCCAAAATTTACCTGAAGAAGCCAACTCCTTTTGGGAGAATGTGCTGTGGACAGATGAAACAAAATTTCAGCTTTTTGGTAAAGCCCATCATTCTACGGTTTTCAGAAAAAGAAACCAGGCCTTTAAAAAAAAAATACAGTCCTTACAGTCAAACATGGTGGAGGTTCACTGATGTTTTGGGGTTGCTTTGCTGCTTCAGGCACTGGATGTATTGACTGTGTGCATGGCTTTATACAAGCTGAAGACAACTAAAGAATTCTGGAGTACAATGTAGGGCCCAGTGTCAGAAAGTTGGATCTCCGCCAGAGGTCATGGGTCTTACAGCAGGACAATGAACCAAAGTACACGTCAAAAGAACCCAGAAATGGTTTCAGGCAAAGCGCCGGAGAGTACTGAAGTGGCCAGCAATGAGTCCAGATCTCAATCCCATAGAGCTCCTGTGGAGAGATCTCCGCAGCAGTTGAGAAAAGGAACCCTTCCAATCAGAGACCTGGAGCAGCTGGTGAAAAAGAGTGGTCCATAATTCTAGTAGAGAGCTGGAAGAAACACATTGGTTACAGGAAGCTGTTGGTTTTTCTTTTTGTTTCCAAGGGGTGTGCTACCAAATATTAAATTGAGGGTGCCAATAATTTTGTCCAGTTCATTTTGGGTGGAATGTGTCAGATTTGTGGGGGTTGATGATTTTTAACACGGATTGCTTTTACACCCATAAAGGCTGTAAAAGAAATCATTTCTCCTTCTCTCTGGCAGCATTCTTGCAATCATTGAGAAATACTGTGAGAGCTGTGATTGGTCACAGCTTGCCACATGGTACAAGGTTGTTGTGAATAGAAAAAAAAAACAGGTGATCAAATACTATGAAAGAGAGCTCTATTTGTCAGAAAAAATTACATAAATGTAATTTGTGTACAGAGTTGCATGACTGTGCAATAGTCAAAGTACTGCAGCGCCGTATCGCAAAAAAATTACCTGCTCAGGAAAGGGGGGTAAATCAGGAGGGCAAGTGGTTAATCACTTAAAAAAAAAAAAAAAAAAAAAAAAAAAAAAAAATCCAGATCACCCTCCCCACTCCAGGGTAGTACAATGTCATTATGGTGACACTGAACTACTCTGATAACAGTAAAAAAAATTGAATATATTTTTGTTCATACTGTCACCAGTCAGTATCTCTGATCACTGCCACAACAGTCATATGATGATGCTGTACTGCACTGGTGACAGTATGTTAAAAAAATTCTTAATTTTCCAAAAAAGTGTGACAAAAATTTACGTCAAAAAAAAAAAACTCCCCATGTCTCTTACTAAATACCTTGGACTGTCTACTTTCCAAAAAGGGGTCATTTGAGGGGTATTTATACTGTCCTGTCATTTTAGGGACGTTAGTACATCTGGATTTCTCAGTTTTTAAGTACACTGCTCAAAAAAATGAAAGGAACACTTTATAATCAGAGTATAGCATCAAGTGAGATACTATACATCCCCCATCCCACAAATACATTGACTTCAGATCAGTTGATGGTCCTGTAGTCCTCACTGAGCTGGAGGCCAATAGTGCAAGCCTTTAGTATGCTACAGTCCAAGTGGAATCTGCAACTGGCAGGGACAACCACTCACACTACCAGAAAGTGGCAAAACCTGCTATTTTATAGCATCCCAGTAATCTGAGCACTGGGGCTGTAGAAGGATACACTGGAAGTTTACCATACACGCTGCAACCCAGAACTGGGACAAGGGGTGGACAGGAGGGACAGCTGCCCTGGGCACAATGGAGCAAAGGGGCAGAGAATGGATACAGGGCAGTAAACCCATCCTATGGCATGCATTAACAGTGTGGACATGTGTTCTACATCCCTGCCCTGGGTACTACACAAACCTATCCCAGTACTGCTGCAACCTAACTGTGCATCCTCCTTTAGATTTACCATAACAATGTAGTATAAGGACCTACCTGGACTATCCATTCAATTTTGTCTAAACAGGCAGGTACTGTTTGGTTTTGTGGTGATCACCTAGGTAGAGGTGGCCTCAACTGTGGCCACCAACGTTACCAAGCTGTGGGTTAGGTGCAGCGTGGTGCGTTGGCAGTAATAACACAGAGGCCCAGGATGCAGAAACGAATGCAATGTAAAACTTGCAGAACAGTCACAACATGGGAAAACGCCCATCAGGAACTCGCCATCAATGCAATGGAGAGTCAGCAGTAGTAGGCCCAAGCTGAAGACAAGTCCTGACGGGAGGTGGAGTGTGGCGTGGTCAGTCCAACCCAAGAGGGAGCTTGTGGAACTGTAGACATAGGCCCGATGCTTTCCCTACTCCTCCAGAACCTTTCCCTTCCGCTGGTGTTTTCTCTGATGGGGTATCTCTGCTACACTGGCCACTTCACAAATGCCCACCAAAACCTAAAAGGCCAACCAGAACAATGCTCTCCTCTCCAGTTGCAGTACCGCTCCGGTCGAGTGCCACCTACAGTGGAGAAAAAGGGGCAACACTTAACACTGAATATGTGCTATGCTGTAGAAGGCTGCCAGACTGCGGACATCCTACAGTGGAGGTTTAGACTGTGGATGTGTTACAGGTATGGTTGAAGACTGGAGACATGTTGCTGGAGACAGTAGGAGGCAGGCATGGTACTTAAAGTGGTAAACCCTTACATATACTCAGGGCCGTGGATAGGGGGCTACCACCTGTCCTGTACGGGGCCCAGACCAGCAGGGGGGCCCAGACAGCTAGGTGTAACGGATATGAGTAGGAGAGGCTCTGTAGCATCTGAAAGCTGGCTTCTGCTCTCCCTTCGGCTGGCTTCCAGCTGCTGCAGAGAGAGCCATACAGGATCGGTTTCAGTAATTGCCCCCCTTCGCCGCACCTATCATCCCTGTGCACCATGCATTTCCCCCTACTGCCCAGCCCCCCCTGTGTGCCCCCGCAGTGCTGGTGGCGTCCCTCTTCACCTTCCCACAGGCAGCTGCAAGCACACAACAGGATCCTTCAGAATGGAGTGGGGAAAGGGTCAGGTAAATATGTCACATTTACCAGCACACTTCTTTCTTGAATGAACACAGTGAGTGGTTGGTACCTATCACTCACTGTGTTCATTCATTTCAGAAAAATAGTAAATCATGATTTTTTTTGGGGGGGAGGGGGCCCCCTTGTTTCTAACAGCAGCCCTGCATATTCTCAGTCAAGACATTGGTCTCCGGTGATACACAGAGCTGAAACAAATCCTCTTCGATCAGTTGAACCTGTCTGTCTACAGCCGTCATTCCTCTACATCCATTCATAGTGCAGAATTTTACAGTAAACTCATCTGAGAGTTTAAAAAAAGGGGGCGGAGAGCTGAAGTTACACCCTGCGGAGCTCAGTGAGGAGAGCTCTGACAGCTGATTGGAGGGAAGAGACACGCACACAGGAACAGAGCTGAAGCTGTCAATCTGCTGGAGGTCCCTCCCCCGTCACCCTTTTTCTCTTGGTGTCAGGAAGACTTGTCCGAAATGATTCATGCAGACACTTGGTGCTCTTAATTGAGACATGTACACACTATGGAGGTATATGCTTTGCTCATATTTCATGTCTGAGGTTTACAACCACTTTGAGGCACACTACCCTTTTGTGGAGATACCATGGACACAATAAGATGCTTGGGAAGCATTTTTAAATGCCTGCTTGTCTGCCAATCAAATGACTCACTATACACTCCTGTACTACTTGTCATAAGTGACTCATGCTGATAGCAGAAGAAAGAGACAACAAACATAATTGACACTTAGTGCTCTAGATTGAGACAAATACACACTATAGAGGGATATGCTTTGTTCATATTTCATGTCTGAGGTTTACAACCACTTTAAGTCTAGTAAAAACTGCCTCTTATGACTGCTGCTGTCTGAGGTCCACACAACAAGTATCAAAGGGGTGCAGGTTGAGCATCAGGGGTTGGACACTGACAAGTGTACTTAGTCCCCTTATGACAGCCTAACGCAGATATGTGGCAGCACAATGGGTGGATCTTACAGGCTACATTCACCTTTGGAACATATTACATTTTCGACCCATTATTTAGGGAGGAATATGTAACGTTACCACTCCTGCCGCCTCTCCCCGACCCCCCCGTCTCATTGTGACAGCAGGCCGGGTATCTTCTACCTGCTCTCACAATTTGAAAAGAGCACGGCCATGTGGGTCTCCGCCCACACGGCTGCATCATTCACTCACAGAGTTCTGTGAATGATTCAACTACAAGTACCAATCTTCTTAGCAGCTGTCGGCTTGTAGTTCTCAATGAACAGTTGAGCGCTCCAGTAGTTCATTGATTCTTCCTGTCAGTGTGTAGCTGCCTGCCTATATGATGTACGGGTAGACAGCTTATACTGACAGTCTGCAAGGGCCCTGCATGGCACCAGCGATCTGCTGATCACAGGTGCAATGCTTTACAGGATCCTAAAAAAACAAATAGTAAATGCACATATTTTTACCTGCAAAAAGATGTGCATTTATTTTTTTTTCAAAAGGTGAATTTATCCTTTAACTGGCACATGTATACGTTGCTCTGTTGTTCTGGGGGGGATGCTCAGTTTACACCCCCCAGAACTGTGATTGAGCTGTCACCATAAGCTCACTATTACAAACAATTGGAAGCTAGTTGGATGAGCTCCCAATGATGCCATCACTGGGGTCATCACCAATCAATGACATCATCTCCAGTTACATTGTTACCTGATCTGGAGCCTCTCCTGCTGGCCTCGGGTGACATGGTCCACTTAAAGGATCTGCTTCTACTGTGGTACTGGGGTTAAAGTACACTTCTCCGAAATGCAGTGCGAATGAACATTGCTTGGTCCCGCTGTACAGTAGATTATGTACTAACATTCCTACACTTGTTCGAATGCCTACAAAGATCTTCCTACCATTCCTGAAGTGTCACATATGATGCTAGCTCTGCCTTGTTAGAAATCTGTCATTACCACTTCAATACCGGGCACTTTCATCCCCTTCCTGCCCAGGCCACTTTTCATCTTTCAGTGCTGTCGCAGTTTGAATGACAATTGTGCGGTCATGCAACACTGTACCCAAACAAAATTTTTACCATTCTTTTAAACAGATGGAGCTTTCTTTTAGTAGTATTTATTCACCACTGGATTTTAAATTTTTTTTCTTAAAAAACAAAAAAAGACCAAAAACATGTTTTTCTTCGTTTCTTGTATAAAATGTTGCAAATAAGTAATTTTTCACCTTCATAGATGTGCGCTGATGAGTCTGCACTGATGGGCACCGATAGGCTGCACTGATGGCCACCGATAGGCTGCATTGATGGGCACTGATGAGGCTGCACTGATGGGCACTGATGAGGCTGCACTGACAGGCAGCACTGATAGGCACTTATGAGATGAGAATGATTTGCACTAATGGCACTGAAGAAGAGGCACTGATAGGCAGCACTGATGGGCTCAGATAGACACCACTGATGGGTACTGATGAGCGGCACTGATGGACACTGATAAGTGGCACTGATGGACTGCACTGATAATGAGTGCCTGATTATTAATGTAAACGTTCCCTTTATTAATTGTCGGTTACCGGCTTTCCTCTCCTCACGCTGTGACAACACGTGAGGAAAGGACTGCCGATAGCCAGCAAGTCTGTTTACAATGTGATCAGATGTGATTGGACACAGCTGATCACTTGATAAAGAGCCGCTGTGATTGGCCCTTTACCGCAATCTGTGATCACTGTGTCCATTATGACCATGGATAGCTAAAGTGAATAACATAGATTATCTCATGACAATGGCATCTGAAAATGGGTGGTGTGACGATCACACGTCAGACCCCTGACCTTCTCACCAAACTCGTGACCGAAGGACTAGCCAATCTGAAACCGCGATGTCACATGCGTAACAATGCCATGCCCAGCCGCACCCTGCACAATGATTTTCCAGCTAATGGACCGCCAATCGATGTACCGGCAGCCTAAATGTGGTTGTTACTTGGTCAAGTTAATTACGCAATTAACCCTTCACACTGCCACCACCTCCTTTTTGTACAGAGAAAGAGGAAACTCGGCAATATCAGCAATAACACTAAGATGGTTGAGATAATCGTCTGTATAGCACTGTCACCGCAGACAGGTTATACAGAGGGTTAAACACACACGGTAGCGCTCTTTTAGAGGCAGGAATTCGTAAGTTACATTAAAGAGCTATGGAAACAGTTCAACACTTTCAGAAAGAAAGATTTATTACTAAAAGGTCAAAAGGGTGCAATAAAAATATTTACAGAAAAAAGATGTAACCAATATATATAAAAATATACAGAGAACAATAGCACAGCAAAGAGGTAACAGAAAGGAGGTTAAAGGGTTAAAGTACTTGCCAATCAGCCTTGGGTTAAGCAGATCAAGTTTCAGAGCAAAAGGGCATGTCTCCCAAGATGGTTCTGATGTTAAACGGGAGAATTCTTCAACTTCCACTCTTAGGCCTGACAGCCTATTTTGTAGTCCCCCAGCAGGGGGTGTCTCTGAAGCCAAGGACCAATGCCTCATTTGGGGAGGGATTGTCTGGGCGGAGACCTAAACTAGAACCAAAATCTCTCTTAGTTCATATTTTGGCTCATAACTTTTCCTAGGCACAAGTAACATTCCACCCATGGGTAGATTATTATGCAGACGCATCTGAGGAATGGTTAGATATAAAATACATACTTGAAGGGTTCCAGAGATATAATTTTCTGCTTTCCTAGGTATTCCAGTCAGGGAGTGTGACCTATCAAACTGTTTGTCTTCTCGTGGCCAATCTGAAGATATGCCTGGTCTTTATGTAAGTCTCTCATATTCCAAGATATAACACATAGCGTAAAAATGGATTTTAAAAGTGTTATCTAGTGTCTTACTACTCTGGAATGTCTTTGAACTCAGGGGAAGGCTTGGGTTATCTTTTTACGAGGTGCCAGATTGCTCAGCTTCCCAGCACGCCCGGCACCTAGCTCAGAGATGGATTATAGCTCGGAGGACCCTGCTGTGCCCTGGCCTGCCGTGACACTTCCAACACACACAGAGGGGGGGGGGGAAGAGTGAGGGGAGATATGGTTGTAGAAGATGGATGATCCTTTGCCAAGATGGAGGTTGGCCGCTTGAGAATGCTTGTCCCTAGGGGTTACCTTGACCTTGCAAGCCTCACGGCACCTCTGACACTCTGGGTTTACACAAATGTAAAGAGTAGAGGATAATAATGCAAGAGATGCAATTCTTTAGTAACACCTCTATATTAGTCTTGTTCAAAAGAGTAGACAACAAGAAAAATGGGTTTAAGATAATCAACCCCAGTTAACACAATAAAATAGGACAAAATGGTAAAATAGGAATGTTATGCCAAATAGGAATAACCAATTAGCAGTGTTTAACAAATCATACCGTCATGAGTAGTAAGCTTTAACTATTAAACTACAACACCAGCAGTAAGAGGGGAAGAAAAGGCTTGTTGACATATGGGCTCCCTCTAGGCCACTAACGCCACAATGGTGGATGCAAAGTATTATGCAAATATATACTCCAACATAAATAGATATAAGTATCCTAATTTGAATAACAAAGACGTTAGAACAGAAGAGGTCTCTTTAACTAGAGACTGCAACTTGAGTCCTGTGATGTTTAAAGTTCCTGATATGGTGGTGTTCATTGTCTTTTGCTAGCAATGGTGGGGCCCATAAACAGTAGTGAATATTGGTAATTCAAGAAAGTTAAACAGATAGGCTGTGGTACTGCTCAAAGCAAAGATCTCCTGAAACTGAGGTATAAGGGTGTCTCTAGAATGATGTCTCATGCAGTGTCTCATGCAGTGTCTCTAGAGTGATAACTAGAGATGAGCGAATCGAACTTGGCGAAGTGGAATTCGTTTTGAATATTAGGAAAAATTAGATTTGCGCCGAATCCGAAAATTAGCAGACTTCGGATGCGCGAATCGAAATTTTTCCAAAAATGGCGGCGACATGTGCGGCGACGGAGCGGGGATCTGTGGGAAGGCGCGCAGACAAGGCGCGCTGACCCATAATGCATTCATTCATGACATGTGATCGCATTAGCCAATCAGCAGCCAGCCAGCACTGTGTAATGGTCGAGCTATAAATTGCGGCCATTTTAGAATTCTCCATTAGCCTCCAGTCATTCAAGAGAAACAGACCGCCTGTCTGTATTGAGGGACAGAGTTAGGGCCACAGAATCGTTACTTAGGGACACAGAATCGTTACTTAGGGACACAGAACCGTTACTTAGAGACACAGAACCGTTACTTAGGGACACAGAACCGTTACTTAGGGACACAGAACCGTTACTTAGGGACACACAATCGTTACTTAGGGACACAGAACCGTTACTTAGGGACACAGAACCGTTACTTAGGGACACAGAACCGTTACTTAGGGACACAGAATTGTTACTCAGGGACAGACACAGAATTGTTACTCAGGGACAGACACAGAATTGTTACTGAGGGACACAGAATTGTTACTGAGGGACACAGAATTGTTACTGAGGGACACAGAATTGTTACTCAGGGACACAGAATTGTTACTCAGGGACAGACACAGAATTGTTACTGAGGGACACAGAATTGTTACTGAGGGACACAGAATTGTTACTGAGGGACACAGAATTGTTACTCAGGGACAGACACAGAATTGTTACTGAGGGACACAGAATTGTTACTGAGGGACACAGAATTGTTACTGAGGGACACAGAATTGTTACTCAGGGACACAGAATTGTTACTCAGGGACACAGAATTGTTACTCAGGGACAGACACAGAATTGTTACTCAGGGACACAGAATTGTTACTGAGGGACACAGAATTGTTACTGAGGGACACAGAATTGTTACTCAGGGACAGACACAGAATTGTTACTGAGGGACACAGAATTGTTACTCAGGGACAGACACAGAATTATTACTGAGGGACACAGAATTGTTACTGAGGGACACAGAATTGTTACTCAGGGACACAGAATTGTTACTCAGGGACACAGAATTGTTACTCAGGGACAGACACAGAATTGTTACTGAGGGACACAGAATTGTTACTGAGGGACACAGAATTGTTACTGAGGGACACAGAATTGTTACTGAGGGACACAGAATTGTTACTCAGGGACAGACACAGAATTGTTACTGAGGGACACAGAATTGTTACTGAGGGACACAGAATTGTTACTCAGGGACAGACACAGAATTGTTACTGAGGGACACAGAATTGTTACTGAGGGACACAGAATTGTTACTCAGGGACACAGAATTGTTACTCAGGGACACAGAATTGTTACTCAGGGACACACACAGAATTGTTACTGAGGGACACAGAATTGTTACTGAGGGACACAGAATTGTTACTCAGGGACACAGAATTGTTACTCAGGGACAGACACAGAATTGTTACTGAGGGACACAGAATTGTGACTCAGGGACACAGAATCGTTGAATTAAAGAGTATGTCAGACAACACGCAGAGGAGTCTCAGAGGAGGCCATGTTTTAGGAGCGAGCAGACGTGGCAGCAGAGGAAGGGGTCGAGGCAGCACTAGTCGCAGCCAGAGGCCAGTGCTCCTGGTGTCATCCAGCGGTCGTGTCTCCACCGACAACCCTGCCGTCATCGATTGGTTGGCTCGGTCGTCTTCCTCTTCCCAGGTCACCTCTGACACCTACAGCCAACGGTCGGTGGGTACGTCAGACACAACCGTTAGTTGGCATGGCCCGGGAGCAAGCCCACTGAAATCACGTGTCCTCTACCTACCCCTGTCCTTTGGTGTTCCCTCACCAAGCGAAGTATCGCATGCTGTGGGCTCAGCCCCACTGTACAGTGAGGAAGAGCTAACAGAGGGCGGTCAGGAACGGGGGGAGACATCCGCCTCTTCAGCAGCCAGGCGAAGAAGTACTGGCGAGGAGAGTGGCTCGGTAGCCGGTCTAGAGACAGGTCTGTCTCCTGACCCACACGCAGCCGAGGGGGCTAGTAGTGAGGCGGAGACCCTAATTGATGATGATGAGGCTGATCGCACTTGGCAGCCTCGTCGTCATCAGGCTATTTCTTCCGCATCATCAGGAGAAGAGGGTGCCAGCTTGGCAGCGAGCAAAACAGTCGGTGGGTTGCCCAGGAGACAGCAGGGTCGCAGCAGTGTCAGTGGAGGCAAACGGCCACGGAGTAGAGCACCAGCTCCACTGCAGCCTACCACCACGGCCAGTAGTGGTGCCGGTGTGCACGGAGGAAGTAGCAGTCAGCCAGTGAGGAGTAGCGGGGGCAAAGTTTCCTACTCGGCGGTGTGGCAATTTTTCGTCAAGCCGCCCGAGGAAGTAAACGTAGCCGTATGTCGACTATGTGGGCAGAAAGTCAAGCGTGGCCAGGGGGCCCATGTTGGGACTACAGCGTTGCGTCAGCATATGCAGCGTCGCCATTCGGTGGCCTGGGAAAACCGTGATAAAGATACGGCGGTTCTGCCTGCCCCAGCCCCCTCTCCATCATCCGCTCCGTTACTTGCTCCGTCACCCGACGTCAATCGCCCTCTATCAGCCAGTCAAGGCTCCAACACCTCTGCTGAGGGGAGTTGTCGCTCGTTGACATCTTTCGCTCGTTCAGATGCTCCTTCTCCTGCTACTCCTCTTCACGTATTCCGTCAGCAGTCTTTCTTGGAATCCGTTTCCAAGAGACAACAGTTTGCGAGCACGCACCCGACGGTGCAAAAGCTGAACGTCCTCCTGTCCAAGTTGCTGGTGCTGCAGTCCCTCCCTTTCCAAGTGGTGGACTCAGCACCTTTCCGAGAAATGATGGCTTGTGCTGCGCCGCGGTGGAGAGTGCCAAACCGGCATTTCTTCGCCAAAAAGGCAGTGCCAGCCCTGCATTCACATGTAGAAGAGATGGTGGGCCAGTCTTTGAGCATGTCGGTCTCTGCCAAAGTGCACGGCAGCGCCGACGTGTGGAGCTGTAACTACGGTCAGGGACAGTACATGTCATTTATGGCCCACTGGGTGAACGTGGTGCCGGCACAGCCGCACCAGCAACTTGGACAGGTCAACTTGGACAGCTTTTGCCTCCACGTTTGCACGTCCTTGGTCCAGCAAAGATGTCCGCCTCTACCACCTCTTCTTCCGCCGTGTCCTCAGCCGCCACCCCCGTGCCAAGTCCCATTACCCGACCGGCATATCACATGTGCAGGGCGCAACGGTGTCACGCTGTGCTGCACCTGGTATGCCTTGGCGAACGTAGTCACACAGGGGAAGAACTTCTGAGTGTAATGAACAGAGAAATCGACAGATGGCTGTCTCCGCGCAAACTGAAAATCGGAACCATGTTGACCGACAACGGAAAGAACATGGTGTCTGCTCTGCGTCAAGGAAGGTTGTGCCATGCGCCATGCATGGCTCACGTGTTCAATCTGGTTGTCAAGCGGTTCCTAAAATCCACCATCCCACTGCAAGACATCCTTAAAATGTCACGTAAACTTTGCATGCATTTCAGCCATTCATACACCGCAAAGCACACCCTCCTTGAGCTGCAGCGGCAGAACGGAATTCCACAGCATCGCCTGATCTGCGACGTTGCAACAAGGTGGAATTCAACCCTACATATGTTAGACCGCCTTTACGAACAGCGAAAGGCCATCACCGATTTCCTGATGTTACAAGCGGATAAAGGTACTCCCCTGTGTAACTTAGATGTCAGCCATTGGCAGCTCATGCGTGACACCTGCCGCTTGCTCAGGCCCTTTGAGGAGGCCACGCTATTCGTGAGTCGGCAGGACTATGGGATGAACGACGTCATTCCGCTGTTGCACGTCCTGGAACAAATGCTGTTAACAATGGCTGGTCAGGGTGCGGTAGACGTGGCACACAGATCTCAACGCCACATGACCCCTGTGGGGGCAGGACAGGAAGAAGAGGAGGAGGTAGAGGAGGACATTGGTGCTCAGGAATTATTGAGTGAAATGGGTGGTTTTTCCACTCAGCGGACAGGAGTGGAGGAGCAGGAGCATCTGGTAGAGGAGGAGGAGGAGGAGACAGAGGACCCAGACGCACCGTGGCAGTATGCTGTGGAGATGGAGGCAGGGAGTCCCTCGCATTCCTTGGCACAAATGGCCCATAGCATGCTCGGTTGCTTGCGTAGCGACAGCCGAATAATAACCATCAGACAGAGGGATGACTTTTGGCTGTCCACCTTGTTGGACCCTCGCTACCGTTCAAAAATGGTGGCCTTTTTCACACCTGCTGAGAGGGAGGCCAAAATAACGTACTATAAAAACCACCTATGTAGTCAGCTGGTCTCTGCCTTTCTGCGCCAACGTCCATCCTCAGACACTGTGGGCCCTGTGCGCTCGCGTTCCGCTGCCATGGCAGCAGGGGAGGGGTGGGGTGATAGGACCAGTGGCAGCTCCACCAGCAGCGGCTGCCTCAGTCTGCAGTCGATGATGAGTAGCTTTCTTCACCAGAGCAGTGAGGAAACTACTAACCAGCCGCAGCAGCAGCAGCAGCATCAGGTGGACCTGGAGCAGGACCTCAAACAACAGGCTTGGGCCTACTTGGACAGCACCCTGCCAACCGAGGTAGACAATCCCCTTGACTACTGGGCAACGAAACTTGACCTTTGGCCCAACTAGCTGAATTTGCCCTTGAAAGGCTGTCATGCCCGGCCAGTAGCGTGGCATCGGAGCGCGTGTTTAGTGCGGCAGGAGGTATTGTAACTCCGCGGAGGACACGACTGTCCACCCAAAGTGTGGAGAGACTCACGTTTGTGAAAATGAATCAGGCGTGGATTAGTCTGGATTTCAAACCACCAGTTCCTGACACAACTGACTAAATCCGCCATGAATCATGCCCCAAACATGTTAACTCTGCCATGTGCCACTTTCAGGTCTCCTCACACTGCTGGTGTGTTCCATTTTGTCATAGGGTGCTGGCAGATTACGGGCCTCCCATTGCTGCTGCCAGGCCCGTAATGTGCCATGGGCCCCTGTACCGCCTCCTCATGCTGCTGCCAGGTCCAGAGTCTCTCATGGGTCCCTGTACGGCCTCCCATTGCTGCTGTCTCCATCGCCACACTCTGCCATGTGCCACTTTCAGGTCTCCTCACACTGCTGGTGTGTTCCATTTTGTCATAGGGTGCTGGCAGATTACGGGCCTCCCATTGCTGCTGCTAGGCCCGTAATCTGCCATGGGCCCCTGTACCGCCTCCTCATGCTGCTGCCAGGTCCAGAGTCTCTCATGGGTCCCTGTACGGCCTCCCATTGCTGCTGTCTCCATCGCCACACTCTGCCATGTGCCACTTTCAGGTCTCCTCACACTGCTGGTGTTTTCCATTTTGTCATAGGGTGCTGGCAGATTACGGGCCTCCCATTGCTGCTGCCAGGCCCGTAATGTGCCATGGGCCCCCGTACCGCCTCCTCATGCTGCTGCCAGGTCCAGAGTCTCTCATGGGTCCCTGTACGGCCTCCCATTGCTGCTGTCTCCATCGCCACACTCTGCCATGTGCCACTTTCAGGTCTCCTCACACTGCTGGTGTGTTCCATTTTGTCATAGGGTGCTGGCAGATTACGGGCCTCCCATTGCTGCTGCCAGGCCCGTAATGTGCCATGGGCCCCTGTACCGCCTCCTCATGCTGCTGCCAGGTCCAGAGTCTCTCATGGGTCCCTGTACGGCCTCCCATTGCTGCTGTCTCCATCGCCACACTCTGCCATGTGCCACTTTCAGGTCTCCTCACACTGCTGGTGTGTTCCATTTTGTCATAGGGTGCTGGCAGATTACGGGCCTCCCATTGCTGCTGCCAGGCCCGAAATCTGCCATGGGCCCCTGTACCGCCTCCTCATGCTGCTGCCAGGTCCAGAGTCTCTCATGGGTCCCTGTACGGCCTCCCATTGCTGCTGTCTCCATCGCCACACTCTGCCATGTGCCACTTTCAGGTCTCCTCACACTGCTGGTGTTTTCCATTTTGTCATAGGGTGCTGGCAGATTACGGGCCTCCTATTGCTGCTGCCAGGCCCGTAATGTGCCATGGGCCCCCGTACCGCCTCCTCATGCTGCTGCCAGGTCCAGAGTCTCTCATGGGTCCCTGTACGCCCTCCCATTGTTGCTGTCTCCATCGCCACACTCTGCCATGTGCCACTTTCAGGTCTCCTCACACTGCTGGTGGGTTCCATTTTGTCATAGGGTGCTGGCAGATTACGGGCCTCCCATTGCTGCTGCCAGGCCCGTAATGTGCCATGGGCCCCTGTACCGCCTCCTCATGCTGCTGCCAGGTCCAGAGTCTCTCATGGGTCCCTGTACGGCCTCCCATTGCTGCTGTCTCCATCGCCACACTCTGCCATGTGCCACTTTCAGGTCTCCTCACACTGCTGGTGTGTTCCATTTTGTCATAGGGTGCTGGCAGATTACGGGCCTCCCATTGCTGCTGCCAGGCCCGTAATCTGCCATGGGCCCCTGTACCGCCTCCTCATGCTGCTGCCAGGTCCAGAGTGTCTCATGGGTCCCTGTACGGCCTCCCATTGCTGCTGTCTCCATCGCCACACTCTGCCATGTGCCACTTTCTGGTCTCCTCACACTGCTGGTGGGTTCCATTTTGTCATAGGGTGCTGTATGGCCTCCCATTGCTGCTGCCTCCACCGCCACACTGTGGCTCCACACTCTGCTTTTGGCCCCGTGACTGCCCAAATGAGTGAAGTGTGCGGTGATTCTAAGATCGACGGCACTCATCTGCATGTCATACTGACTGACAGTATTATTTCTCTTCCCCAGCAGACTCCAAGGGCATTTAAATTAAAGGTACAGTGTTCTGCACTAATATAAAGGCTCTCTGAAGCCTAGAAACACCTTTTTATAAGTTAAATTCGCAGCGAATATATTCGCATCGAATCGAATTTATTCCTCGAATTCGCCGAATCAGTCGAATCGAATTTTTGAATACTTTGCTCATCTCTAGTGATAACAGAAAGAGGTTGGGCATCTGTTCGCTCACCATTCCATGGATGGCACGGCCTCCTAGAAACGAGAGTTCTTGCCCAGGCTCTTGGCTGTTTGCAGGGAAGTGCAGACTTACCACTTGATGGCCTGTCAGCACAGTGAGTAGAGATGTCTGTGTGAAGATTGGACAGTGACAGTTCCAATGCAGAGAAGCTGATGCGGTTCTGGTGCGGCATCACTGCCATGCTGAACTGATGTGAAGAGTCCTGCAGCAGTAGGCCAACAATCTGTCTCTGGAGAAGAACGGCAGTCCCCCTGTATTTAGCTCTGAATCCTGTGCTATAAGAGCGAGCCAGTCCCTTGCTGTAGAATATATCTGCTCTCTCAGCATCCTTTTGCTTCGCCAGCTCTCTGGTAGTTGTAGTTCAATCAGCACTCAGAAATATAGTATGTTTTTGCTATAGGACTACAGGTCCCAAGATCCTCTGTGGTCAGAAGAACTGGATTCACTCTACTAACAGGAAGAGATGTAGCAGTCAAAGTACTGGGTACTAGGGGGAAAAGGATTAGTTATAGCCTCATATGAAATGTCTCTGAAAAGCGTAATGATATAGCAGATATATTAGGCAGCAAATGAACGTGTTGTCTCTGAAGTTGGTGTGTTGCAGAAAAAATGGGCAAGCTCAAGATTTTGAGCAACTTTGACATGAGCCATATTGTAATGGATAGACAACTGGGTCAGAGCAACTCCAAACCTGCAGCTCTTGTGGGATGTTCCTGGTCTGCAGTGGTCAGTACCTACCACAAGTGGTTCAAGGAAGGAAAACCAGGGAACCAGTGACAGGTTCGTTGGTGGCCAAGGCTCATTGATGTACACAGGGCTGGCCTGTACAGTCTGATTCAATAGAAGAGCTACTGTACCTCAAATCATTAAAAAAGTTAATGCTGGTTCGGCATTGCTTTTTGTTGTATGGGGGCTATGTAGCTGCAGGCTGGTCAGGGTGCCCATGCTGACCCGTGACCACAGTCCAAAGCACCTACAATGGGCACATGAGCATCAGAACTTGACCATGGAGAAATGGAAGAAGGTGGTCTGGTCTGATGAATCACGTTTGGCCAGGTGCATGTATCGTTTAACAGGGGAAGAGATGGCACCAGGATGCAATATGGGAAGAAGGCAAGCTGCAAAAGCAGTGTGTTGCTTTTTCTAGTGGAGTCCATGCCTCTAAAGCTCAGGGCTGTTTTTGAGGCAAAAGGGGGGACATACCCAATATTAGGTGGGTGTTCATAAGGTTATGGCTGATCAGTGTATATTACTGATCCAAGTTTCCTTGCCACCTCCCAGCTTCAGGAGTCCAACCTCAACATATTATTTTATCAGAGCTTACCTAAGTAGAAGACACTATGGCCCCGACACCAAGTGGCAACTGACCACTCAGGTCAAATCATTGTCACATGGGGAAATTAGCATTTTTCCTTATAAAAAGAACAACAGTGTTATAGTAGGAATGGAGAGGGCAAGGGAGCCCATGTAGGTAAATTTACCTTGCTGGGGGCATGGGCTCTCAAGAAGCATGTCAAGCAAGCTATGGCTTAGTGGTTAGCGCTGCTTCCTTGCAGGACTGGCTTTTCGCCAGCATGAGCTATAGTGTGGAACTGGATCTCAGAGTCAGCCTATCTACTCTGCATGTATTCTCTAGTAGCATCTAATCTGACATGAAACTGGACCTCTAACTACCTGAAGTGGTCATCAGATGCCTAACCTGTCTCTAGCTGGTTATTGAGCCCTGAGCTAAAACTAGCTATAGGATCCCAGACCAGAAGGGAGAGGGTTAACCAAAATAATAGGAGCTGCATATAAATTCTATCGCAATAAACAGGTTCACCTACTAATATGCTGAATGGTGACCATTACATACATACAGTAACACAGACCTACCTTTCTGACACTGTACATGTGACATAATAACCAAAGCACAAAGATACGTTTGTCACAAGGATCTAAATATACACTCAAGAAGCTATGGGCAGCTGCAGATAAACTTTTAAAATACGAAGACTTGCCTAACAGTCTCTGCTCCCTGTGTGGGTGAAAATGTAGTAGCAGCCCCTGTGTGCATAAGACCATGTGGCTCAGTTCTCTGTCTCTCTGTCTCTCTCTCTCTCTCTCTCTCTCTCTCTCTCCACTTTCACCTTCTGGGGTTTCTGACCCAGACACACAGAGACAGAAAGTGATCTACATAAATAATCTCTGTGAGCAATAAGCAGCAGAGCCACTTACAAACAGTAGAGAGCAGCAGATCCCGACAGTTGGTTGTGAGTTTATGCATTACATGTAGTTCTTGTGCAATATTTTATGTGTATACAACAATTAAGCAATCCAACCATGCTTGTATATACTGACTTAAGATAATGCAAATTACTTAAGTAATGGGGACAGGCTCAACCTGTTTTGAAAGCGATAATCTATTGGCTCCCTTTATAAATGCATAAACAGTCCTACCTATATAAATCTAGAGGATGTAAATCCAGTTTGGGTGTGGCTTTCTCAGAACATTGGTGACTTGACTTGAATTAGTTCTCTAATTATCCAAAACTCTTCTTTTGGTGCCAGTTTGAACAAAAGCTTACAGGTCTTGTCTCTTTACAGGCAACTGAACAAATAATTTCCCTGAATTCTTGACTATAATGGCAAGCAAAAGGAAAGAAGAAGACCGTGAAGTGGAAATCAGAGAATCATTCCGTGCATTTGATAAGGTAACACCCAATCTGAACTAGAAGCTGCTATATAAACTGGTAGGGTAACTTTGCATACCTCCATAAATGAGATTTAGACTTGGCTGGGTAATTAAATATATGTTTGTTTCAGCTTGTAAATGAGTCCTTAGGCACAAATTGTCTATGTTTTCCTTGTTAACCACGGTGGGTTAGAAGAATCCCTCGACATCGCCTAAAGTTTTTCAAAATGAACATGTTCCTCCATGTCAGACCACATTCCCTTTGATAATGCAATGCTGGTAGTGGTACCTTTCAGATTTCCAGTGGCGCTTAAACCAAAAACAATGTAATATTGTATGTAGCACCCTCCTAGCATAGGATGATAGGCAAATGTAATTTTTGGCTTATTCTGTAGTCAAGGGAGCAGTGATTGCTTTTTCTGGTCTGTTCAGGCCAGGTTTCACAGGCTGGGAGCTTGACTGCTTCTCCCTGCCTCTGGATGAAGCTTCCAGAATTTGGGGAGGGAGATTCAAATAGACAGTCTAAATAGTTGTCAAGCTCTGGCCAATCCCTGGAGAGACGTGTCCAGCAAATGGCCAGGGAGGTGATAAATAGTCTGAAGCCCTGGAGAGATTGCTTCTTCTCCCAGGAGGGTTCCAAAGTCTTATGGGCTGCTACTCTTAGGCAGCCCATGGACTGTGTGGCTGTTCTTGATGCTTCAGCATCATCAGTGCTGAGGATCTGGATAAGTCTCTTGAGAAGCTGGCTGTAGGACTTCACCCCAAAGGATCTGGTCTGGAGTAGGATTGTTTCCCTCACTGGACCATGTCCAGAGGAAGCTGAAAGGTGGCAGCTGTCCTGGGGACAGTAATGACCCTGAATTGATTCCCAGTGACTGTGTGCATTCTCGGGATGTTAGTACCAGTGGTAACCATGGACTGAGACAGCCTTCACAGGGGTCTTGAAGTTCTGGCCATTCCCCTGTCCTCAGCTGGATCCTGGAGATAGTGTGGAGAAAACGTGCCATTGCTACTGTACAGCAATCTGGAAATCACATTGGATACCAATTGTTATGCAAGGACGCAAGATAACCAGATGCCAAAGGAAACTTCCTTATGGTGTACCATAAGACCTTGGACTGTTCAACATTCCCAATCACCTAGAGATAAAGAGACTAAGAGATTGTCCTCTCATTATTAAAGGAGAAGGAGAAGCTCGTTTGGCTGTACTTCTCCTGTGGATCACAGAAGTGCAGTTTGTTCAGTTTGTTCCGTTTTCAGCTGACAGCAGGCTAAAGCCCACTGTCTGGTGCTGTCACAGAGCTGGTCCAGGATGGGGAAAGATAGTGACCATATGGTCGGGATCCACCAAGGAGCCTGGGCCAGCACCTGGCTCAGCCTCTCAGCAATCTGCTGAGAGCCTGAGCCAGCCGCTTCCTCCCCCTCCACAGCCAAGCGCTCCAGTGATCACTGTAGGGGCAGAGCAGACAGCGGTGACTGACAGTCCAGGCTCTCTGCTCAGACAGAAGGGGAGAACTGAGCAAACAGTGATGTTTGATTGCTCAGTTCTCAGCCTTAGACCCAATGGAGGACAAATGCAGCATCGGATCGATGCTGCATCCACCAAGGGAAGTATGATTTTTTTTTAAAAAAATCCCATACTTCTCTATTAAAACTATTGCTGAAAATAAGGCTGATTTCCACTCCACAGATTCAGGGTCAAGTTTTGGTTAGTCAGTGCTACTTTAGAGCAGCCAAAGGAGGAATTTGACTCATGGCTGTAACCTTGTAATCTATCACAATGCATCTTGCTGCTCCTGCTTAGCATTGCTTTGTCTTGTAACATGATTGATAAATGAACCCCCATTGTATGTATTGTGGGGAATAGACAATATGTAATGATAGTATTCCATATATGAATTCCTTTATATAAATAGCTACATTTCCACAAAGGTCAAGCTTTTCTGCAAAAGCTGAGGTTAGGACAGTTAGCATTGCTAGTAATTTAGAACAAAATACTGCTCCGAGCATTGGACTATTTTCAGCCCAGGGTGTCACTAAAGCTCTGCGCTCATCTCCATTCATAAAAGGATAAATGGCTGCACACCAGTTCTAGGATAGCAGTCCATTTCATTGATCAGCTTACTGCACATCCCAGTTTCCATATGGATGTGCTGTGCCCACAAACAAGGCTCAATCTTGCAAATTTAAGAGTGGTGATCATGGTTGCCTTTGTTGGAATATACTTCAGGGTCATTGAACCAGAGTGAAGTTGTCATTTTGTTGTGCTACTGCAGACATTATGAATGCAGGAAGCATTATAGGAAATGTACGAAGTGTAGACAAGGTCTTGGTTGGTATGTTGTCTTCCCAGTGTAACTTTTACACAGGCAGTTGCTGAAAAAGCACTCACTCGTGTTTACCTTGGCAGCCAGCTAATGGCTAGGTTCTGTTGAGTGCAATGAGCTTGGCCCTAATATTGCATAGAAAGGTATGTACACGAGTTACACACTTGTGATATTGAAGAAATATTTCAGCCGGTCACAGATTAGTCTACACATTAATTGTACAAGTCTGACAGGTTTGTTAAATTGGGCATGTAACAATGCATAACCAAAAGGCTTCCTTCAGGGAAAAGCTTGTCAGAACAATTAGTAGATCAGGAATAGTGGTAGCCAACCTGTGCTATACTTGGTAGACACCTTTTCTATTGGCCCTGTAAAGTAATGGGTGGCCTCATTGATCAAAGGAAAATAAGAAAGTGGAAATGGTCAAGGTCTAGTCTTGCAGGAAAAGACTGGATATGTTGATGTTGTAGGACACATGGGGCTTTAGAGAAAACTCCAATTTAATGGGTCCCCAATGCACAAGTCACATGACCTTAAAGAGGAATAAAACTCTAGAAACTGTCCAAAAAACAAAAGGACCCATGGCAAGTATTGCCTGTAAGCTCCCTACAGCTGATCGTTTGCTGATTACTGACTTTCCATACTATTAGGCAGCCATCTTGGTAGACAAGGCTCTGCTTCCTCATGTCAGATTCTCAGCAAGAACAGTGAGCAGCACAGCAGTGACATCACCAAATCTCTCTCCAAAGCTGACTAGTATTCAGAGGTAGTATTGCCTGAAGCTTGCACTCCAGATTTTACATTTCTAATATGGTGGAGTCTCCAGGCTTTTTTTCTTCCTGTTATATGGAAGCGCACTGTTACTGATAGCTGTGGCTCATTATCTCAGCTCCTTACTATGCATACTTTAAACTCTCCTTGCAGGATAATCAGCTTTACCTAGTATTTGAATTTGTATGTGGGATTACAGCAAAAACTCTGCCTGTAGCACCTCTAAACCTATATTGAGAAAAAGAGTTGCTATTAAAACACTTCTAAATGTCAAACTTCCTGTAGAGATTCGGACCAGGCAGCCGGCCTTTGTCACTATGAAGGAACAAAATTTCCCCATAGCAATCATTCTTCAGCCAATGCACTATCACAGAGAATCTACTGAAGACATGACATACAAACTGGTTTCCATGGGTGCATTAATACACAAGGCAGACGTCTGTCCTAATTCACTTTGTTAAGTCCTGTAGAATCTTTAACTGTTTTCTGTTCTAGGACGGTAATGGCTACATTAGTGCTGCTGAGCTCCGTCAAATTATGGAAAGCTTTGGTGAGAAGTTAACGGATGAAGAGGTTAATGAAATGATCGGGGAAAGAGATATTGATGGAGAAGGTCAAGTATATTACGAAGGTAGGTTGCTTTGTGATCAGTCTTTGTACTCTTTCAACCTAAGTGGCCTTTGCTTAGATATGTATTGGGAAGTTGGGCCTCATTCACACTAATTCTTGTTGGCAGGGAAACTATTCCCATGCACACTTTGTGCGAACACAGCCAGATTTGTTACCCTCAATGGCCTGCTCTGCTGCATTTCCCTTGTACCCATGGGTGCCCAACCTGTGGCCCTTCAGGTGTTGTGGAACTACAAGTCCCATGAAGCATTACAAGGCTGACATTTACAAGCATGACTCCCAAAGGCAGAGGCATGATAGGGTTTTTTGTAGTTTGGCAACATCTGGAGGGCCACAGGTTGAGCGCCAGTGCATTAGGGCCTCTGATGGTCTTTGGACAGTTTGGGGTTTATTTACTAAAGCTGGAGAGTCCAAAATCAGACTCCCTTCTGCATAGAAACCAATCAGCTTCCAGGTTTCATTGCCAAAGCTTCATTGAACAAGCTGAGGTTTGAAGCTGATTGGTTTCTATGCAGAAAGGAGTCTGATTTTGGACTCTCCAGCTTTAGTAAATAAACCCCTTTGTGTCTTGGGCTGGCAGTTCCAGCTCCCAGTCCAGTTTGCATCTATGGCTGTATAGTTTAGTCGCATCTGTACGCAGCAGCTTAATTGCCTGACTGAAGCCTTAAGTGCCTCTCCAGCTAAATGTAGAAGTCATCTTGATTCTGTTACTTTTTTGTGTGGGATTTAGTTGAGCTGACCAAAGAATCCAGTCATTTCCCATTGGTCACTACTGCAGGATAGTACATAAACACCAATGCACTCTGGTGTGGCCCCCTTCTCTCCAGTCAAGCACTGTAGCTTCTGACACTTAAAGCACATGTGGCTACATACAGGGGTTAGACAAAAACAAACAGAAACATTACATGATTTGCAAGTGTGAAAGTGATGATGTTTTGCGTTGAAAGTGAAAGTGATGTAGCATTCTTTTGCTTCTGCTGTGTGATGAGACACCTATCTAACAGGTGTGAGGCCTCACTTTTGTCACTCACTGCATGTGCTGCTAGTAATATGGAGTCATGTCAGAGCTTATTGAGCTTCAAAGAGGGCAAATTGTTGGTGCTGCTTAGCTGGTGCCTCTGTGACTGAAGTTGCCAATTTATTTGCCGTGTTGTGAGGTCCAGCATCAAAGGTTATGACGACATATACAGATTCCGGGAAAACGTCATTTGATAAACATAAACGCGGTCGATATGCTCAATAGACAAAAAGAGGCAAAAGGACATTGCGCAGGATTGCGGTCCGGAAAACTGAAACGACTGCTGCAAAAGTGACTGCAGAGCTCAATCTCAGTCTTCATGGGACTCAGTCTTCGTGGGAGTGAGATTAAGCTCAGTAGTGACTTTTGCAGCAGTTATTTTCTTAATGCGTTTGTGACCTGCGTTCAGGGTGTCATTAACGTTAACTGACCCCCACAGCAGATTGCAAGGGCATTACGATTGGAATGCGGTGCAGGACGCAGCACGGGAATGAGGCTCTACCGCACCGCATTCCGGTATGAAAGAGCCCGAAAAGTTTTTTCTTTTGGGATAAAGGTTTTACATGAATAAATAAAAGATGATCATTGTAAGCAACCCTGTCAGTGGTAAATGGTTTATCTCAACACTCTTAACCGTTACATTTGCAGAATTGATTGGTCCCGTGAAAAAGTTTCTTGAAAAGTAGTAAAACAAGCATGACAAGGGGAACTAATGCACCATATCTGAGAATTGGTAAGCTATAATATAATGCTTGCTTTTGGGTTGAAGACTGCTTTAATGTAAAGTATCATTTAGGTCCCTTTCACATGAGCAGACCAATCAGGTCCACCTGTCAGTTTTTCAGGCAGACCAGATTGGACCCTCCATTCTCTATAGAGAGGCGGGTGTAAATGGACATGTGTTTATTTACACCCGCCTACATTCAATCTGATCCAATCCACTAAAAGCAAACGGATGGGGATCCGTTCCCCCTCCATCTAGCAAATTGGATTGGATGGCATCAAGATAAATTATACACCTGCGTTAGGATGAATGTTCATATGCACAAGAGCAGCTGCAATCAAAGTGCTCTTACACTCTAAGGTAGGGGTGTCAGACTGGCGGCCCTCCAGCTGTTGCGAAACTACAAGTCCCATCATGCCTCTGCCTTTGGGAGTCATGCTTGTAACTGTCAATCTTGCAATGCCTCATGGGACTTGTAGTTTGGCAACAGCTGGAGGGCCACCAGTTTGACACCCATGCTCTAAGGCCTCTTTCACACAGGCCTTCCATATGTCCGTTTTTCATCTGACCATTTATGGATGAAAAATGGACACCCATGTATGTCTATGGACTAGCTGATGTAAACGGATGATCATCTGTTTACATCTGTTAATGTCCGCATCTGTTAACATCCATTTTTTTGAACGGAAGAAACCCCTATTTTTCTTCCGTACAGAAACCCAGAACAGACAAAAAATGGATGCAAACAGACAAAAACAGATATAAACTGATGAAAAACGGATGTAAACGGATGAAAAACAAAGGCTTTCTTTGTTTCTATTATAAAATGTTGCAAGCAGGTAATTTTTCTCCTTCACGGATGTGCATTGATGAGGCTGCACTGATAGGCAGCACTGATAGACACTGATAGGCAGCATTGATGGGCACTGATGAGGCAGCACTGATAGGTAGCACTGATGAGGTGGCACTGGTGCGCATTGATGAGGAGGCACTGATGATGCACTGATATGCAGCAATGATGGGCACTGATAGATGGCACTGATAGGTGGCACTAACTGATAGCACTGATTGGAGGCACTGGCAGATGGCACTGACTGACAGCACTGCTGGGCACTGACAGGCAGCACTGATGGGCAACACTGCTGGGTACGGATGGGTGACAATGCTGGGCACTTATGGGTGACACTGCTGTGTGGCATAGCTGGGCACTGCTGGGCGGCACTGATAATCAGGGTACTGATAATTAGTGCCTTGATTATTAGTGCAGATCTCCCCTGTCACATTTGCCGGTTAACGGCAGTACTTTCGTCATGCTGTTTCATTGGACACAGCTGATCACGTGGTAAAATGCCGCTGTGATTGGACTTTTACCTCAGCACATGATCAGCTGTGTCCGTAGGACACAGCGATCACCAGCAGTGCTGGGGGTGCTCTGGGGGCACATTCTGGGAGGATGTCCATGGACGTCCTCTCAGAACTGGACAACCGTGCAGTAGCCGTCTTTCGGCTATAGTGCGGTTGGGAAGTGGTTAATGTTGTTAAAAAACACCCCAGAAACGTGGCTCACTGATTTCCCAGAAGTCTGCAAAAAAGATACAAGTTAGATTTTAGGCATCGTCTGCAACAAAAATTGGCAATGCTGGGACAAGGTCATCTAGAGCCCAGGGCAAATATGCCAAACTGCACCTCCCCCCAAGATAAATGAGCATTATGTTTCAGAACCCCCCCCCCCTCCAAAAAAAAAGAAAATCGAGCACTAATCTGAATGCCTTGCATGAATTTCCCTTCCTCCCAGTACAAATCTTTGCCCCCCCCACCCCCCCTCCCAGCTCAGATCTTCTCTCTCTCCAATTCCCACCAAAAAATCACCCCCTCCTGGCACAAATCCTCCACCCCTCAAATTTTTCTTCCAAGTACAAATGCTCTTCCCCCACTCAAAATCTCCCCCTTGCAGCACAAATCCCTCCATCCATTCCGCCTTCCTAGCACAAATCCTCCCCTCCAAATTTCCCCTCCTAACACAAATACCCCCCCCAATCATCCCTACTAGCACAATCCCCCCCAAAAGTACATTTCCCCTCCTAACACAAATACTTGCCAATCATCCCTACTAGCACAAATCCCCCCAAATAAAATTTCACCCCCTAACATAAATACCCCCGCCAGTCATCCCTACTAGCACAAATCCCCTGTAAAAAATTTCCCCCTCCTAACACAAATACACCCCAGTCATCCCTACCAGCACAAATCCCCCCAAATAAAATTTCTCATCCTAACACAAATTCCCTCCCCCTTGCTACCATATCACCTCTTCTAGCACAAACCCCAATGTGATTTTGCATTTCCAGGTAGGGGGCATGCACGCCGCCCTACCCACACCGCCATGGGCAGCTATGGCTGTCGATCACCGGGTCCCAGCCGGAGATTCCCCTTGGCACCTGGCGATCACCAAAGAACACTGACAGGGGAGAGGTCTGTATGTAAACAATACAGATCTCTCCCCTGTCAGCTCCAGGATGCTGCTTTGTTTTGCTCTGCAGAGCCATACACAGCAGCATGCCTATACAGTAAATCACTCACTGCACACATAGTCAGGGAAAGCTGACAGGGGAGAGACCTGTGTGTAAACAACACAGGTCTCTCCCCTGTCAGCATGGACAGCTATGGCTGTCGATCATCGGGTCCCAGCCGGAGATTTCCCACTGGCACCCAGCGATCACCAAAAAAACACTGACAGGGGACAGGTCTGTATGTAAACAACATAGGTCTCTCCCCTGTCAGCATGGACAGCTATGGCTGTCGGTCATCGGGTCCCAGCCGGAGATTTCCCGCTGGCACCCAGCGATCACCAAAGAACACTGACAGGGGAGAGGTCTGTATGTAAACAACAAAGGTCTCTCCCCTGTCAGCATGGACAGCTATGGCTGTCGATCATCGGGTCCCAGCCGGAGATTTCCCGCTGGCACCCAGCAATCACCAAAGAACACTGGCAGGGGAGAGGTCTGTATGTAAACAACACAGGTCTCTCCCCTGTCAGCATAGACATTCTGTTTTGTATCTCTCTGCACAGCATGTCTAAAACACAGCACACAGTAAACACACACAGCACACAGTTAACCCTTTGATCACCTCAGATGTTAACCCCTTCCTGCCCAGTGTCATTAGTACAGTGTTAGTGCTTTTTATTTGCACTGATCACTGTATTGGTGTCACTGGGGATGTCAGTGTCAGTTGGTCAGTGTCAGTTAGTTTCAGAATGCCCACCGCAGTCCCGCTTTAAGTCGCTAATCGCCCCCATTATTACTATTAAAAAAAAACAAATCATAGTATCTATACCGACATTTGTAAACGCTATAACTTTCACATAAACCAATTAATTTACAGGTATTGGGATTTTTTTTTAGCAAAGACATGGAGCAGAATACATTTTGGCCTAAATTTATGAAGAAATTTGATTTTTAAAATTTTATTGCTATATTTGTTTTTTTTCAAAATTGTTGGAACTTTTTTGTTTATAACACAAAAAATAAAAAATGCAGAGGCGATCAAATCCCACTGAAACAAAGCTCTATTTGTGGGGAACAAAATGACATAAATTTCATCTATGTACAGTGTTGCATGACCGCACAATTGGCAGCTAAATTAACGCAGCACCATTTTGCAAAAAAATGGCCTGGTCAGGAAATCCGCTTATCTGCCTCCTTGACCCCCTCTGCTGCCACATTTGGCAATTTTTTTGGGGGAGCGTGTACCTGGTCGTGGGGAAAAAAGGACATAAATTTAATTTTGGTGCAGCGTGGCATGATTGTGTAATTGTCAGTTAAAGTACTGCTGAGCCATATCGCAAAAAATGGCCTGGTCAGGATGGGGGGCGGTGGTTCATATTGGCTAGTCAAAGAACCATTTTGAATAGTTGCCGAGTTGGCACACTGACTAACTTCTGTTTGTTTCTCTTGCAGAGTTTGTACAAATGATGACGGCAAAGTGAAGACTGTACAGAATGTGTTAAATTTCTTGTACAAAGATGTTTATTTGCCTTTCTTTGTTTGTAACTTATCTGTAAAATGTTCCCCCTTACTGTCAGATTGCATGTATAGTAATTTTAGAATTCCAGACATGTTTCCCATACTGTCACTGTCTTTTTCTTTACATCCTTCTTTTTGGTTTCCATGAGAAGTTGATAAAGTAACAAATGTCCAAATCGTGTAGACTTCACCTCCGCAACATCTCCAAGATACGGCCGTTCCTAACCTTGGTAACCACTAAGCAACTTATTCACTCCCTGGTTATATCTCGCCTTGACTATTGTAACTCCCTCCTCATTGGCCTACCTCATCGCAGGCTATCCCCTCTTCAGTCTATCATGAATGCTGCTGCCAGACTCATCCACCTTACTAACCGTTCTGTAGCTGCCACCCCTCTCTGCCAATCCCTCCACTGGCCTCCACTCAGTGTCCTCCACCCCTCTCGGCCAATCCCTCTACTGGCTTCCCATTGCCCAATGAATAAAATTCAAAACATTAACAATAACATATAAAGACATTTATAACTCCGCCCCAAATTACATCACCAATCTTGTCTCCAAATATCACCCAAACCGTCCTCTCTGCTCCTCGCAAGACTTCCTACTCTCTAGCTCCCTTGTCTCCTCCTCCCATGCTCGTCTCTAGGACTTCTCCAGCGCTTCCCCTTGTTCTCTGGAACTCTCTACCCCAATTTATCAGACTATCGCCTACTCTGCTCACTTTTAGGCGCCCTCTGAAAACCTATCTCTTCAGGGAAGCCTATCAGCTAATACTGGAATCTTCTACTCTTCCAACCAGTCCATCCCCCACAGTTACTACTTTTTCTACCACTAGCCCCTCCCTCCTAGATTGTAAGCTCCAAGGATCAGGGCCCTCCTATCCCTCTTGTATTGAACTGTATTGTTGCTGTATTGTCTCCCGTTATATTGTAAAGTGCTGAGCAAACTGTCGGCGCTATATAAATCCTGTATAATAATAATAATAAATGCTGCATGTGGCTAACTCTGGATTTTTCTCAAAGCCCTTTGTGCACATGGAAGAGCTGTATGAATTGGGTCACACAATGGAATATCTGGCTTCTAAAGATTTCTTATGTAGCCCTCTTTTTTTTGGGGGGGGGGGTGGAAGGGGGTTAGGGGTGGCAGTTATAAGAAAAGACCCTCCACGAACAGGAAATTGCAGTAAACCATAGGAGATCCAGAACCTTCGCTAGGTGGAAGAGTGGGTTTGATAATATACTTGGCAATGCCACCATCTAAGAAAGGGCGTCTGTGAACAGAGGGGATTACCTTCCCGGGAAATGAACCAAGAATCTTATCAAAGTAATTGGGAACAGAAGAACTACTGCAACCAACATTTAATATTAAAGAAGAACTCCGGGGAAAAAACCCACCCATTAGTACACCACCCTATACAAAACACTAAACAGTTAATACAATTGTGAAATTACTTACCATTGAAGAGAAAAGCCTAACCCTGGGTTCACACCTAAGCATTTTCTACAGCATTTTGCAGAAACGCAGTACAGTCCATTTAACATGATTTCCTATGGGACACGTTCACATCTCTGCGTTTTCCCCCGCTGCATTTTTTGGAAACGGACAGGGACTTTTTTTTAACACAAAACGTTGCGTTTTTGGTTCTATAGACTTCAATGGGAACGCTGCAGAAAAGCATGTATTGCATTTTACTGTGTTTTTTTGTGTGTTTTTGATGCACTTTTGATGCACTTTGCATTTAAAATCTGCCCAGCAACAAGAAAATTTTTTTAAAATTTTAATGAAAACGCATAAAAAATGCTGCAAAAATGTATCAAAAATGCAAGTGCAAAAACACAAAACGCAATGCAGAAACACCTCAAACACAACCTGCATAGATGTGAACCTAGGGTAATTGAAGAAAAACTATATTTTTTTACTTTTTGCTATTAAACATGTCCAGTAACAAAATGTAAAAAATCTAATTTCATCATGAATTTAGGCCAAAATGTATTTTGCTCCATGTCTTTGCTAAAAAAAAATCCCAATACGTGTAAATTAATTGGTTTACCTGAAAGTTATAGAATACATATAGTTATACAAATGGTGGTATATACTGGAATTTTTTTTTGTTATACTAATAATGGCGGCAACCGGTGATCAGCGGGCATTCTGACACTGGGAGGGAACTGACTAACTGTCACTTACATCCCCAGTGATACTAATACAGTGATCAGTGCTAATAAAAAGCAGTGCAATTGTACTAATGGCACTGGGCAGGAAGGGGTTAACATCTAGGATGATCAAAGGGTTAACGGCGTGCTGTTTTACAGTGTAACCACGCTGCTTTGTATGGCTCTGCTATGCAGAGCCATACAAAGCAGTGTACTGGAGCTGACAGGAGAGAGATCTGTATTGTTTACATATAGACCCTCCCCCCTGTTAGGAACCGTTGATCAACACCTGAAGCCGCCAATGGCAGCGCAGGTACCCGGAAATGCAAAATTACGTATATATATATATATGTGTGTGTGTGTGTGTGATTTTGTGCAGCCCTGCCGCCCTGTAGCAGTATTTCTGCTATAAGGCGGCGGGCAAGCAGTTAATGTAACAATGTGCTTTGGACCCACTTGTTGACCCTACTTGTATAACAAATTGAAGCCAAACACTGGCTCACACTATGGCTACACGGTCAGTGACAACAGTTTTTTTGGGGATAGAGGTTTTACATGAATAAATAAGAGCTCATCATTGTAAGCACCCCTATCAGTGGTAAATGGTTTGTCTCAAAACTCTAACTGCTACATTTGCAGGACAGCTTGTTCTGTTGAAAAATAACAGACTTATTTCCTCCGGGTAAAAATAGGGGAGAGAAAGCCTAAATAAGGGAAATGAATGCAGCCATCACATCTAACAGTTGGTAAGCTGCAATACAATAAATGTTTGCTTTTGGGTTTAATCCTGCTATAAGATAATGCAAATACCTTTTGTAAGGGGGACAGGCTAAACCAGTTTTGACAGTGACAATCTATTGGCTGCCTTAATCAATCTGTAAATATTTCGGACTATAAATCTACAGGATCTAAATCCAATTTGGCTTTACAGGATTTTGGTGTCAGTGACTTGGTTCTCCGATTGTCCAAAGCTCGCTCTTCTTCTGGTACATGTTTTAGCGAAGACTTACAGGTCTTGTCTATTAGCAGGCAACGGAACCATTGCCTTCCCTGAATTCTTACCTAAAATGGCAAAGGAAACGAAAGACAGTGAGGAGGAAATAAGAGAAGCATTCCGTAAATTTGACAAGGTATGTAATGTCCTATCTGAGCTAGAAGGTGCCATGCAAACTAGGTAAAGTGTTCATGAAGTGGTAGAGAAACGTGTAGCTCCATGAGATTCAGTCTTGGCTGATCAATGAAATCTAATCAGTGCAGGCAAGGCTTGTTTCAGTTTGTAAATGAGTCCTTAGGAACACATTGTCCACGTTCTCCTTTCTAGCCATAGCGGGTTAGAAGAATGTCTTGACATAAAGCTTTGCAAAATGAACATGTGCCTCCACGTCAGATCACATTCCCTGTGCTAGTGCAATGCTGTGAGTGGTACCTTTCAGCCACAAATTATGTAAAATTGTAGCCTAATAATCCTTAAATGTGGTGGCCATATTAGTTTTTTTTTTTGGGGGGGGGGCTTTTTTTTCACATGCTGATCCACCCAGTAGCACACTTCATCTCTTAGGGTGTCTCCACTCTGGATGGATGAGCAATGGACACCAGCATTGTCTATCTGGGGAGAGGGTAATGTTAGATGAACTAGCAAATTATTTAGATGGGCTTGACTAACAAATTAAAGCTGAAGTCCTGCTAACACTTTTTAGGCAGTTAATGGCAATTTTTTTCCATTGAGGTACAGATTTTACATAAATGTTATAACAGCTGACCATTGTAAGCATGGGTTGTCTCAACCATCCATAGGCCACTTTTATTGGACAGCTTGGCCTAAAACCAAAAAAATTGCACTTAATGGCCAGATCAGCAGGACAACATAAAGGAAGGCTTACAAGAAACAAGTGCGGCCACCACATTTTAAGAATTGTCAAGCTTGCAATGTTATTTGTTTCTGGGTTTTATCTTTTGGGTCTCTAGGGAATTGTGAAACATTGGCAGATATTCATCAATTAAATTGAAACAATTAGTCACACATCAGTTTGGGTCTCCTTCAGCAAAGTCTGACAGGTTTACAGACCTGTGTGGCTGTAGTCCTGGGCAACTAGGTACAACAGTTCTAAAAAGTTAGGACTGTTACTGAAGAAAAGGCAGATCTCCACTCTGCAAATTCAAGGTCAGGTTTCATTTAGTCGGTGCTACTTTAGAGCGACCGAAGAAGGAATTTTACTCAGGCTGTAGCCTTGTAATCTGTCACAATGGGGTTGATTTACTAAAGGTAAATAGACTGTGCACTTTGTGGTGGGGACCCAAGGTACCCTAGTGGGGACACTGTGGAACTTAATTCGCTGATGCCTAAACTTTAGGCAGGAGCTTGTGGTCATGTGAAATAAACATTAAGGCATAACTCCTGTCTTGGAAATTCACTTTTAACGAATTTCTCCTTACCGTGAGTACTCGCAGTTGGATGCGCAGAAATCCCCCATAAAGCTGTGCGAATCTCGCTTACCGCGACTGCAGCTAAACTCCACGATTCCTGCGCCTCCAACTGGTTTAGCTATCTCGAGATGTGGGGAAAATGGAGCTCCAGTTACCTAGGAATGATCACACGACACTCTCAGGTTGCTGTTGGAATTCACATAGAGACCGTTTCCATTCTCAGCCTCCGGTTTTATTACAAACACACACACGCCCCCCCACATGAGTCAGGTCAATCCCCTCCCACAGAACAATGCATGGGGAGTGTCTATACACAGAATGTACATCCTGATTGGAGCATAGCCTTTCCTTTTATCTATACTGGAAACCAGTTCTCCCCTCCCCCTTTCCCATGGTGAGCTCTCTGAGGAGAGTAAACTTCCCCCTATCCTATCAGCTCCTAGCAGTATGTCTATTCTCTGTACAAGCATCCCCTAGATTAAACAGTGTCAGTCTGTATCTGAATGGGCCCGATACAATCTTTATTAAAACACATCCATCCAGATACAGTTCAGGTCGGTAATGGCTTGTAAGATATACATGAGCCTACACGCGGAGTTCGCACTGCTTGGCGCCTGGCGATACGAAGTCCATGTGGTACTATGCTGCTGATATGTGGATACAGGCCCGCGGCCTACTGCCGGCGGCATTCGCATCGAATGCCGTGGTGGTATACACGCCGGTCTATAAGCGCAGATCTGCCATCTCATCCATTACTGAGCTGAGTACTGTAATATATACATTGTAAATGCGCATGGCCCAATTGCAGCCTTCAGAGCTTTAATTAAGCCACACGAGAGACATATGAATAACACTAATATATGACACATTTAAAGTTCAACCTGTAAATACAAAATTTCCATGACACTCCAGACTCAAAAGACAGCTGCAACTTGCACAGTTAACTCTTTAGATGATCTGCAGCCCACTTTCTTACACTGCTAACACTACACTATAAGGTACACCTGTGCAATTGCTTGGTAACACAAATTGCTTATCAGCCAACCACATGGCAGCAACTTAATGCATTTAGGTGTGTAGACGTGGTGAAGACGACTTGCTGACATTCAAACCAGGGGCGGACTGACCATTTGGAAACTCGGGCACTGCCCGAGGGCCTGGGGTCAGTAGGGGGCCCCATGAAATGCCCCTGGTACCTTTTTCATAGGCTTTTTTTGAGTTTGGGCAAGGACACAGGAGCCCCATGATCCCCTATTGCCCAGGGGCCCCATGAGTTGTCTGTCCGCCCCTGGTTCAAACCGAACATCAGAATGGGGAAGAAAGGGGATTTACGTGACTTTAAAGTATTCAGATCGTAGGGTCACAATTTGGTATAAACAACATGAAAGCATGGATCCATCCTGCCTTGTATCAATGGGTCAGGCTAGTGGTGGTGGTGTCATGGTGTGGGGGAGATTTTCTTGGCACTAGCAAGGTGTACCTAATAAAGTGGATGGTGAGTGACTATGCTTTTCAGACACAACTTCTATTAGCGAACACCACTTCCCCAGGTGTGCAGCATTTCATGGAGCATGTACCGGTCTCCACCAACTCAGTAAGTCTTGTCACCTCACTCCCAGTGACTGGTCCAACTGTTGCTACTGGATACAGGAAATACACTTACCATACGCTATGCTTGTTCTCTTCCCGAAGGCCCTCTACATCTCTCTCTCTCTGACTCCAGGCTAGGTCCCTAGGCATTCTGTACCTCTCCCTTCTGGGGCACTTCTTCCCGAAGGCCCTCTACATCTCTCTCTCTCTCTGGTGACTCCAGGTCCCTAGGCATCCTGTACATCTCCCTTCTGGGGCACTTCTTCCCGAAGGCCCTCTACATCTCTCTCTCTCTCTCTCTCTCTCTCTCTCTCTCTCTCTCTGTGACTCCAGGGTAGGTCCCTAGGCATTGTGTACCTTTCCCTTCTGGGGCACTTCTTCCTGAAGGCTCTCAACATCTCTCTCTCTCTGTGACTCCAGGCTAGGTCCCTAGGCATCCTGTACCTTTCCCTTCTGGGGCACTTCTTCCTGAAGGCTCTCAACATCTCTCTCTCTCTCTCTCTCTCTCTCTGTGACTCCAGGCTAGGTCCCTAGGCATCCTGTACCTCTCCCTTCTGGGGCACTTGTTCCTGAAGGCTCTCAACATCTCTCTCTCTCTCTCTCTCTCTCTGTGACTCCAGGCTAGGTCCCTAGGCATCCTGTACCTCTCCCTTCTGCGGCACTTCTTCCTGAAGTCCCTCTACATCTCTCTCTCTCTGTGACTCCAGGCTAGGTCTCCAGGCATCCTGTACCTCTCCCTTCTGGGGCACTTCTTCCCGAAGTCCCTCTACATCTCTCTCTCTCTGTGACTCCAGGCTAGGTCTCTAGGCATCCTGTACCACAAGGTCAGTTCCAGATAAGGGTCCCCAGATGCTAGTGAAGGGGCTAAGCATAACACCCCTTGCCATGTCACCCATCTCCTGGCTCGTTGATTGCTTTAGCAGGTGACATAAATAGGTTAGTCCCTAGCAATGGCAATATAGCCACTTCTTGGACAGCTTTTGCTCATTAGACTGTGTCCTGTATCTTCTATAACCAGCTATGCCTAATGTAAGCCTTGTTCTTTGGTATGCCATGCATGCAGGGGCGGACTGACAACTCATGGGACCCCTGGGCAATAGGGGATCATGGGGCCCCTGTGTCCTTGCCCAAACTCATAAAAGCCTATGAAAAAGGTACCAGGGGCATCTCATGGGCCCCCCTACTGACCCCGGCCCTCGGGCAGTGCCCGAGTTTCCAAATGGTCAGTCCGCCCCTGCATGCATGCACCCCTTTTGAGAGACTTCAGACCAGGCCTTTTAGATGAACAACAAAGCTCTTTTCCTAAAGTAGTTAAAGGCAACAAACAGTTCTCATGGACATCTTCCACACATTTTCCTGTACAGAGTTCTCTAAGTGCCCATGAGGTAGCCATACCTGAGTTAGCAGCAAAGTCCATAAGCAATCTTTTCAAGACAAGAATCCATTTAGGCAGTAAATCCACAGAGGCCGCAAATAATCCCTTAAAGGCCATTTAGGCAGTAATCTACAAAAAGCAGTAAGGCTATAACTGGTAGCAACAAATCCATGTGAGCCCTTGGGTTCCAGGCCCCGTAGGGAAGCCCAATGGGGCTTCAGACCAACAGATTAATGGCTACATCTTGGCAGTCTTTCCCCAACCTCTCCCTTATGGGGCACTAAAAAGCCCCTATTTATATGGTATGACCTGTAGGGGGCGAACCTCCTGGGAAAGAGCGGGGAAAACTTACTCAGCAGTGTTAACCCTTACGTCTTTGATCAACCAACCTAGCAGATCATCCTAAGGACACAGCACACACATCTACATTGTAGCAATTAGTTTATGCAAATAACACAGTTGACCAAAGCAGAGTCCACAAAATAAAAAAATGTAACCCTTTGGAAGCACCTCCTTACAACTCTGCAAATGCAGTTGCTCCAGAGCTTAGTAAATGAGGTAAAGCTTCACCTTGCAAAGAATACCCAATCACATGCAAGGAAATAAAAGAGCATTTTGGCTTGGACATCATTGGATGATGGAAGTCAGCAGAGCTACCCCTCATTTACCAAGCTCCTGAGCATCTGCACTTGCAAAGTGCTCAGTCTATTTGCCTTTAGTGAATAAACTCCACAGGTGCATTGATACGGAAGGCAGACTTGTGCTGTCCTTCAGTTTGCAAAGTCCTCTACAACCTTAACCTGATTTCTGTTTCTAGGACGATAATGGATACCTTAGTGCTGGTGAACTCAATCAAATTATGTCAGATTTTGCTGAGAAGTTAACAGATGAAGAGGCTGATGAAAAAATGCAGGAAGCAGGTATTGATGGAGATGATCACATACATTATGAAGGTAGGTTGGTTTGTGATCAGTCTTTGACCCCAAGTGGGCTTTGTTACATATGTATTGGGAAGTTGGGCCTCATTCACACAGGCTGGTGCTTGCAAATATGTAGTTGTTACCAACAGGGAAACTATTACGATGCACATTATGGAGGAGATTTACAGAGTGCAACTGCATTTGCAAAGTGCACAGTCTGTTTGACTTTAGTAAATCAACTGCATTGTGTGAGCACAGCCAGATTTGTACCCTGTCCAGATCAGTGGCCTGCTTTGCAGCTGTTCATATGTAATCATGCATTAGGACCTCTGATGCTCCCCGGACAGGTTAGGGGAGATTTACTAAAACTGTGCACTCAGAATCTGGTGCAGCTGTGCATGGTAGCCAATCAGCTTCTAATTTCAGCTTTGGCAGTAAAACCTGGAAGCTAACTGAAGTCTTAAGTGCCTCTCCAGCCAAATGTAGCAGTCATCTTGATTCTGTTTTTTTTTTTGGGGGGGGGATTTAGTTGGGCTGACTATAGAATCCAGTCAGTTCCCACTGGTTACTACTACAGGATAGACCATACATACCAATGTACTATGGTGTGGCCCCCTTTCATCCATTCAAGTACTGTAGCTCCTGACACTTAGAGCACATGAAGCTACATCAGGGGCGGACTGACAACTCATGGGGCCCCCGGGCAATAGGGGATCATGGGGCCCCTGTGTCCTTGCCCAAACTAAAAAAAAAGCCTATGAAAAAGGTACCAGGGGCATCTCATGGGGCCCCCTACTGACCCCCGGCCCTCGGGCAGTGCCCGAGTTTCCAAATGGTCAGTCCACCCCTGAGCTACATACACTATGGCGCAAATCCTCAAAGTTCACATTGTCTAAGCCAGCTCTGTGTCCCCTCCAGCAACTACTGGTTTCAGCAGTGATTTTGCAGCATTTTGCTCTCTAATGCTAGCACAGAAGGCTGAGGGTTCAGAAGGCCATGCAAAGCTGCTGGGGATGCAAAACAATGTAGTACTTCTGCTGTTAATTTGATGATTGTTCCACAATGCCTACAGCTGCAAAGGTTAGTGGGAATTTGTTACGTGCTTGTTGGGAATCCGTAAATGCTGGAATGTCCATACCCTGGCCATAGATGCACTTGAAGTGGTATTAAACCCAAAATAAAAAATTTAATATATTGCAGTTTACCAATCGTTAGATGTAATGACTATATTAGTTTTCTCTTTAGGCTTTTTTCCCTCTGTTTTCTTTTGGTGATATGGCCAGTAACACACTTCTGTATTACAGTACCTACTCTCTAGATGAAGGTGCAACAGACACAGGAGCACTGTTAATCTGGGGGGAGGGAGTGTAAGATGTACTAGCAGATTTAGATGTACTAAACTGAAGTCAAACTCTAAGGGCCAGTTCACACCACAAAAACACACTCCGGATGCGTTTCGGATGCATTTTTGCCTACAGTTCACACCACATTCCTTTCCGGTGCATTTTTTATACGTTTTGCTATATTCCTGTACAGTTCTGTGTACAAAAAATGCAGTATGTTCTACTTTTCTTTTCTGCATTGGAACTGCGCTAGAACTGACTGCACTGGTGTGAACTAGAGACATTGGAATACATGGAAAACATTGTGCATGCATTTTTGATGCAGGAAAAAATGCATAGGACTGCATCTGGTGTGAACCAGCCCTAACACTTTTTAAGCAGTTAATAACACCTTTTTTTCTTTTGGGGAAAAAAAAATTACATGAATAAATAAAAGCTGATTATTGTAAGTACCCCTGTAAGTGTTAAATGGTTTGTCTCAACATTGGTTAAATGGTTTGTCTCAACAGATGTCCTAACTGTAACATCTGCAGGATTGATTGGTCCGGTGAAAATCCTACTTGAAAATAAAAAAGAACATGAAAAGGAGAACACCACATCTAAAAATTGGTAAGCTGCGTTATAATGATTGCCTTTGGGTTGAAGAGCGCTTTATTGCATATTAAAATTTGCATTAGTTGGTGGGTAGAGCTTGGACTTGCTGCTGCAATGGTGAGGATGATTTGTTCCACGTTGCCTGCAGCTAGAGGCCAATGAGGCTTTGTTTGAAATCAAATTTTAGTTGTTGGAAGTTGGTGGCAGTCCCTAAAGCAGGAGTAGATAACCTTTCAGAGGTTGAGATCTACCTGGACAACATGGAGGAAATCAAAGATCCCCAGGGGAAGGGGAGGGCACCCTTTAAAAAAATAACTATTAAGCCCCCAATAAAAACATAGCATAGTGTCCTGTGTCCCCCCCCCCCACTAGTGTCCTCTGTTCCCCTTCACATCATCCCCCTTACAGTAGTGTCCTCTGCCCTCCTCCCTGCAGCAGTTTCCCTCCACTCCTCCCCCACAGTAATGACCTCTGCCTCCCCATAGCAGTATCCTGTCCCCCTTCACATCCCCCCCCTCCACTATGGTGTCATCTACCCCCCATAGCCATGTCCTCTGCCCCCCTCCACCCCACAGTAGGGTCCCCTGCCCTTATAGCAGTGTCCTGCTCCCCCCCAAAGCAGTGTTTTCTGTCCCCTTTTACACCCCCCCAACTGCAGTGTCCTCTGTTCCCTTTATAACCCCCCCACTGTAGTGTCCCCCCCCCCAATGCAATGTCTTCTGTCCCCTCCACACACCCCTCCCCTCCACTGTAGTGTCCTATGTCTCCTTCATACCAGTACATTATTGTATAGCAGAGTGGAGAGCAGAAAGTATGACAGTACTGGATAGAGGGCGGGAGCTGTCAGAGTTGACTTTCTACATTAACAAGCTGGTAATTGGTTGCAAGGACTGCCCAGCAACCAATCAAAGTTAACTCCAGCAGCTCCTGCCCCTACCACCTCTCCAGTACGGTGATCCTTCTTGCTTTGCAGTGAAGAGGGGAGCGGCGGAGGCTGGGGGGGAACGACTCTGTGCAGGGCTGTGTTCCTGATCAACCCGTCAGCTGCCCACGGTCATACCTGTTGCCTAACATTTGAGGATGTTATTATAAAAATGCACTTGCAAAAAGGAAAAGAAACTGGGGCTCATTTACCAAACCTGTAGAGTGCAAAATTTGGTGCAGAACCAACAATGGAGCATTGAAATTGCACAGCATGTAACTGACATTATGTTTGAATAATTCAAGTGACTCCTCCATGCATGATGATGGGGCTACGGAAAGAGTAGCTGTGGACAAAGAGCCCGTGGAATAGGCCCCTTTGGCAGCTGCGATGGAAGGCGAACTAATGTCAGCGTGGGTGATAGAGGATGAGGATGGCTTAGTTATCCACTCCACCACCTATTCTGCATGTTGTAGCTGAATAACACGGCCAGCATCGGAAAAAAAGGACAAGCGTGCCTGCAGAAGATGCACCATGTCCACAACCACTTTTCACTATGGACACAGAGGCTACTTGCCCACTTTTAGCTGCCTGTGAATGTCTGCCTCTCCTTGTTGGCCCTTTGGACATGATGGCGATTTTTTCGGGGGGTTTTTGAAATGCTTTATTTTAGAGTTTGGGATGGGAATTTGGTGCTTGGGTGCAACACATTTGTGCTTGGTGCACTATAAACCATTTTATTGCTGTGTTTTTTTCAATAAAGAAAATAAGGGGTACAGCAATTATATAGATATAAAAAAATAAAAATTGCTGCTGCTGTAAAAAAAAAATTAAAATAAACCAAATGTAAAAAAATTAAGACCCCCCCCCCCAAAAAAAAAAAAAAACACTGGTGATTCAGAAGGAAGAACACATGCAACTCAGAAGGAGGAACAGCAATTATGGAGAAATCTTTTTTGCCACTGCTGGAAAAAAAAAATTCAGAAAGCTAAAAAAAAAAAAAGGGAACCACTGCTGATGCAGGAGGAACACCTGTGATGCAGAAGGGGGAACAGCAATTATGCCCTAAATATTTTTACAGCTGCTGTGGTGAAAAAAATTAAATTTAATTAAATTGTGACACAGAAGGGGGAACACTAATGATGTAGCAACAGAACCCGATGATGCAAAAATAAAAAAAAAATATTTAAAAAAAGTTACAAAGAAAAAAAATGGGAACAGCAGTGATTAAGAAGTGCTGTAAAGCACACTAACACTTCACTGACACCACTGCACTGCTCTTCACAGTGAACTACACTCCTAACACACCACTAACTATCCACTAAACTGGAGCAGCACACTGTGTAAGCAGCCTTATATAGTATGGGGCGTGAACTTATCCGTGAGCCATGATTGGCCAAAGTCACCATGACTTTAGCCAATCATGACTCTCACAGTACATTGTGCTGTGATTGGCCAAAGCATTGTACCTGACCTGTGGTCAGGTGCATTGGTTTGGCCAATCACAATGCACCGTGAGAGCATAGTGCATTGTGGGGGGTGGCGGGCGAACAGCCTTCCGAACGCCCTTACCGTTTGTGTGTTTGCCGAACACACAAGCGACTGAAGTTAGAGTCGAACTTACATTCAACTCGAATATCAAGCCCATCACTATTCCCCAGAAAATTGACTGATTTTTCCAGAAGTCTGCCCTAAGTCATATTTTAGGCATCTTCTGCAACAAAATGTATTTGGTGAGATGCTCCTAAAAGTTTCATCACTTCTAAACTTATGCAGGCCCCGCAACTTTCCTCATTAGAGCCCTGCAAGTGCATCAGCTGATCAAAAATGAAAAAGTCTCTCCCACTGATGGTCTGTACCCAAATGACATAGAAGAACAAACATCTATTCCTTCAGAGGAGAATCAAGTAGGGATCTGCCACGGAGTTTGTTGAAATCCTTGTAATGTTGATTGATCACCCAGAGGGGATTGTTTTATTTCTCAACAAAAGTGGAGTTACTCTGTAATATTGGCTAGTCAAAGAACTCCTTTGAATAGTTGCTGATTTGACACATTGACTAACTTCTGTATGTTTCTCTTTGCAGATTTTGTACAAATGAGGACGGCGATGTGAAAACTGTACAGAATGCGTTACATTTCTTGTACAAATATGTTTAGTTGCCTTTCTTTGTAACTTATCTGTAACTTATCTGCAAAATATTCCCTCTTATTACACAGTATTTATAAAGCGCCAATAGTTCGCTCAGCGCTGTACATTAATAATACAATCTGTATATAAGAAATGATTAATAATAGTACATGCATCCAATGTTCAAACAGATATTATCACCAAAGGGGCCCCACAAGAATCCTGGTGGCATTGTGCACATATACCCAAGTATATATATAGTTATTAACCTCCCTAGCAGTCTGTTTATGTCAGTATTTCTGTGCTCAAAGTGGTACATTTTTTGCATGGAAATATGTTGTTTTTTTTATTGTAGGCCTGTAATTCTTAGGAATAACTCACTGAAATCTGTCCGAACAAGAGTCTAGTAAACATTCCGGGTATGAATAAATTTGAAACACGAAATCATAAATTATAATATAATAAATAATCATAAACAATAATCATATAATAATAATAAATTTAATTCAATAATATAATCAAACCAATAACACTGAAATTTGAAATAGAGCGCCAAGTTCGCACATCACTGATCTTAGTTGCAAAATCATTTTCAGTGTCTGATGACAAGTTTCCCCACGAATCATTATCACTCAATTCTGCAAGTGGTTCTAATTTACTGTCGCTGTTCTCTAGCCGGTCTAAAACCACTTTTGACCTAAAGGGACGCTTTTTGGACGCCATGGACGTTTCTCAGTTTCCAGGCAGAAAAAACAGTAAAAATGCGGCAGGGCACAAGACAAAGCACTCGGGACAAAATGTATGTGAAATGGTTTGATACAGGAATGTTATACTATCAGATTTTAGTGTATTGAGTGAATGTCACATTTTAAAATTTTTGAATTTCCCACCGGTTCCATCCCCCGTACGTCCCGTTGCTCGCAGGGAACAAACCTGGAAGACGGATGCCGGCATCGGCCGGAGGAGATGGCCGGGGACACTGCAGGGGGGACATCACAGGAGTGCAGGACAAGGTAAGTGAAGAAGAGATCCCGGAGCAGCGCTGCAAGGTATTCCCGAGTGTAGCTCATGGTTACCGCTTCTGGTACTGAAAGTTAACCCCGAGCTACACTCGGGAATACCGCCAGGGGGGTTAATAGAGATACTTCCAGATGAATGTTGAAGCAAAGTCCAGTTACAGGGGCCCCTGAGGTTGATCACGATGCAGTGTCCATCTTGGTGTCAGGACCTGAAGACAAGGTCATCAGTGATAGGGAGATGCTCCAGCTGTTGCCCATCCAGCCTGGAACGCAGCCTTTCACCAGCAGAAACTATGGTGTTTCACTGGAACTCAAGAGTCAGCCTGTCTGTCAAGTGTGAGGCAAAACAGGTGGAGATAAGAGGAAGCTGTCTACACTCCCTGTCTACACTGCCCGTCAAACCAGCTGCAGATTAGAGGAAGCCTGTCTACACCCTCTGTCTACACTGCCCATCAAACCAGGTGCAGATTAGAGGAAGCCTTTCTACACTCATTTCTGCCATCACCTTCTAGTCCCACACTGATGTGATGTTGTAATTTCACCCTTACAGACTTAATCTTTGATTAACCCAATAAGGCTGGCCATAACTGGTTCAGGGTATGGGCAGGGTGGTTGTACAAATGTCAATCTCTCAGCCCTGTTGAGGTTTTTGGCCTGATCTCTGCCACCAGCTATAGCTGGCAACACTGATCATCGTATTCTGATGGTGGGAAACTCTCCCTGCTGTCAGAATACAATAGCTTCACGGGAAGAACTTTCCCAACAACACCGAGATGTTGATGGGGGAATAAATAATTTTTCTTTTGTTCAACCCTCCTGGTTGACTAAAAAAATGCATCATCTATGGCTTACCCAAGAGTGAAATGCATAAGTGGGGTGGTCTGTAGGGAAGGACATTGTTTGTGCTGGCTGAATAAACTTTGTTGAGTGTCATGGGTGTACGATGAAGTACTTGCAAAGTGCCTTGCTCAATTTACTCATCTCTTGAAAACGTAAAACAGAAGAATGTTTCGAAAACTTATAAACCTTGATTTTTGTAAAACTGATTATGTGAAAAATAATGCTTTAATTTAAAAAATAAAAGAGGAGAACACTGCAATAAGCTACAAATTGGTACACCCTGCCTCCATTAGTTCTCAGCTTCCTGTATTAACATTTTTGGGATTTATGTTCCAGTACCCAGTCTTATACTATTAATCATAAAAACAGGTTTTCTAGAGTGAAGCTTTGGATACAGGTGTCCATTTCATTCACCCAAACATTGCAGGGAAATGTGTATGCCGGATGTTGTAAAGCATCCTTTTTCAACCAGGTTGCCAAGGCCACAGAATTTTTTGCAGCATTACAACCATGGACACTGTGTAGGCCAGCTTCTGGCATCCTAACAACTGAAGACTTAACGAGGAGTTCATCGGGCATTTGAGGATGTCCTTGTTTGGCCTTCCCTTGCCCCTCTTCATCCACACTGGGGTTACATTAGCTGAATGAGAGAAAGAAACTGAGGTGATCATGAGCTTATGGCAGAAGGGGGAATCTAGCCCACTTACCTGGCAAGTGATTCTGTTCCACTGTATGCCTTATGTTGGTGGCAGTGAAGGGGTTAAAGAATATCAGTACTTTTTGCTAAGTTGGATCCAGTTGTTTCCCCCTCGTACTCCCTCTCCAATAAATACATCCCTCTGCTGAATTCCAACTAATTGGTGGATCTGTAGTCCTGTTCACTGATGCCGAGGTCTATGGTGCAAGGCTTTAGTAGGCTACCAGTACAATAAGTCCACTTATAGTAATTGACCAACAGGAACCTGCAAAGTGCAGGAACAACACTTTACACTACTAGAAGATGCCAAAACCTGCTGTTTAAAAGCATCACCAGAATCTGAGCACCCGGATTGCAAAAGGGTGCATCGTAAGCTCACCATACACACTTCAGCCTCATTGTACAATCCCTTTTAGATTTACCATAACAAGGTAATATGAGGATCTACCTGAACTTTCCATTCAATTTGTATCAAATCAGTCTTGGACAATGCTGTTGTTGGTATATCCAAAAGAAAACTGTACATGAATGTGTGGTCAGAACAGGGGCGGACTGACCATTTGGAAACTCGGGAACTGCCCGAGGGGCCCGGGGTCAGTAGGGGGCCCCATGAGATGCCCCTGGAACCTTTTTCCTAGGCTTTTTTGAGTTTGGGCAAGGATACAGGGGCCCCATGATCCCCTATTGCCCGGGGGCCCCATGAGTTGTCAGTCCGCGCCTGGGTCAGAATAAGGTTATGTGCATCTCTATGCATGGACCATCAGGTTCCTGTATTGTTGCTCTGGAGCCTGTTGATCAATTAACGAGGTGTGGGGACCTCAGCTGTGGCCCCTGATATTATCAAGGAGCCACACATACTGTGTATATGCAGTGCTATCAATGATATGCAGTGCTAAGACTGTAAGAGACAGTGGACAACATCCATCAGTAGATATTTAAAGACTGTGGATGTGCTAAAGATGTATTTGGAAACTGAAGACATGTTGCTGGAGACAGTATGAGACTAAGGGCATGGTACTTAAGATTATTAGGGATCACTGCCATAACAGCCTCTTTACAAACCGGTAATTCTACTCATTCTTTTGACTGTTGCAATTTGAGGTCCACACAACAAGTATCAAAGGGCCACAAGTTGGGCATCAGTGGATGGACACTTACAGAGTGTATTTAACCCCTTTATGGCAGCTTACACATAGCAGAATGGTGGGTGGATCTTTGCATCCACACGTCACATATATATTTGTTGCTGCATTATTCTGCGGGCATGCTAAGTCGACACCCCCCGAAGAGTGATTGAGCTGTCACCATCAGCTCACAGTCAATTACCAGTGATCTTGAGCCAGTAGGATTGGCTCCCAATGATGTCTCCACAGTGGTTATCACTAATCAATAACATCATTACCAATCACAGTACCACATGATCTAGGGCACCTCCTATTGGCCTTGGGTGACACGGTACACTTACAGTGGGGATCGAAAGTTTGGGCACCCCAGCTAAAAAATTGTATTAATGTGCATAAAGAAGCCAAGGAAAGATGGAAAAATCTCCAAAAGGCATCAAATTACAGATTAGACATTCTTATAATATGTCAACAAAAGTTAGATTTTATTTCCATCATTTACACTTTCAAAATAACAGAAAACAAAAAAATGGCGTCTGCAAAAGTTTGGGCACCCTGCAAAATTTATAGCATGCACTGCCCCCTTTGCCAAGCTGAGACCTGCCAGTGTCATGGATTGTTCTCAATCATCATCTGGGAAGACCAGGTGATGTCAATCTCAAAGGTTTTAAATGCCCAGACTCATCTGACCTTGCCCCAACAATCAGCACCATGGGTTCTTCTAAGCAGTTGTCTAGAAAACTGAAACTGAAAATCATCATTGGCTTCTTTATGCACATTAATACAAATTTTTAGCTGGGGTGCCCAAACTTTCGATCCCCACTGTACAGGACCTGTTTCCACGATCCACGTGTAGGGGTTAAAGGTCATTACTCCAAAATGGAGTGTAACGGAACTTTGCTTGGTCCCTCTGATGTACAGTATATCATGTACTAACATTCATCCAAATGAAAGTGTAGAGGAATTTTGTAACATCCATTGATCTTCTACTAATCTTGACCTCATTGTGAGATGCAGTACCTAGCACAGCCCATTGTAAGTATCCATTACATATTGTGGTTATGTGTCAAAAGCGCCCTGAGGACACTGGTGGGGGTATTGTCTTGACAATCCAGTTGGGTCACATGACGACGTATAGCTGGGCTGTTTTAGAATGACTTGTTTTAGTTACTGGTAGAAACAGAAATGGCTGCAGTGGAATTAAGAAGAAACGTTCGACCTATGCTGAATAATAAGGTAAGAAATGTAACGAATGATCATTTAGAAAGGATGAGAGCAGTCTGACATTGTCAGTTCACAATGATGATATTGTAATGTGTTGGTGTATAATACAGTGCAGTAAAAAGCCTAAAGTAGTTATGTTCTCTGCAACATGACCTGACCAATGACCATCAATACTGACATTGTTTGAGCAATGTAAAAAACTCAGATATTGTCGTTCTGATGAAGAGAAAGTCCAAATTCAATCCAGTTTTACATAATCGTTTTTCTACCTTTGTTCAAACGCCTACAAAGATTTTGCTACAATTTTTTATGTGTCACAGGGCATGCTAGCTCTGACTTGTTAAAAATCTGACATTAAAGCAATTGTGAACCTACCTCTAATAAAGAAACACAGAGAAAGTCCACAAATTGGACTAGAGTACCAAGAGAGTATATTATTTTATTCAAAAAAGCACTTTACAGCTAATAAAAATCCATAAATATAGCTTGTGCCCATTCTGGGAAAACCGACAATACCTCCCCAAGCAAGGAAATATTACTGATGCAAGCTTCCTTGCCACTTCCCAGCTGTAGGAATCCATTCTGAGTAAGATTTGGTGTTGGAGCTTACTGAGGTGTATGGTGGCACTGCACCTCCAATCCTAAGCCGGGATTTACTACTCAGGCCAAAACACAGTCACATGGGGGATGTTGCATGTTCACTCATACCAAGGAGCCACCTTCTGTTACAGCAGGAATAGGGAGGAGGCAAGGAAGCCCAGATCGATGAGTATACCTTGTTTGGGGCTTCCTTGCCTTGCCTCCCAGTTGCAGGAGTCTATCCCGAAGTAATGGTGTTGGAGCTTTCCCAGTTGGATGATGACACTGCATCCCAAACCCCAAGAAACCATTGACCACTCAGGCCAAAACACTGTCACATGAGAAAAGTCGCATGTACCCCATACCAAAAAGGCGCTCTCTGTTGCAGCATGAACAAGGAAGTAGGTAGGTAGATGAGTATACCTTGCTGAGGGCTTCCTTGCCAGCTCCCAGTTGCAGGAGTCCATCCTGGATACGTTATGGTGTTGGAGTTTACCCAGGTGGATGACTACATTGCACTACCTTCCAACTGCAGGTGTCCATCCTGAGTAAGTTATTGTGTTGGAGTTTACCCAGGTGGATGACTACACTGCACCACCTTCCAGCTGCTTGTATCCATCCTGAGTAAGTTATTGTGTTGGTGTTTACCCAGGTGGATGACTACACTGCACCACCTTCCAGCTGCTGGTATCCATCCTGAGTAAGTTATTGTGTTGGAGTTTACCCAGGTGGATGACTACACTGCACAACCTTCCAGCTGTAGGTGTCCATCCTGAGTAAGTTATTGTGTTGGAGTTTACCCAGGTAGATGACAACACTACACCACCTTCCAGCTGCAGGTGTCCATCCTGAGTAAGTTATTGTGTTGGAGTTTACCCAGGTGGATGACTACACTGCACAACCTTCCAGCTGCAGGTGTCCATCCTGAGTAAGTTATTGTGTTGGAGTTTACCCAGGTGGATGACTACACTGCACAACCTTCCAGCTGCAGGTGTCCATCCTGAGTAAGTTTTTGTGTTGGAGTTTACCCAGGTGGACGACGACACTGCACCACCTTCCAGCTGCAGGTGTCCATCCTGAGTAAGTTATTGTGTTGGAGTTTACCCAGGTGGATGTCTACACTGCACCACCTTCCAGTTGCAGGCGTCCATCCTGAGGAAGTTATTGTGTTGGAGCTTGCCCAGATGGATGATGACACTGTGCCCCAAACCCCAAGGGACGATTGACTGTTTAGGCCAAACTACTGTCACCTGGAGGAAGTCGCATGTACCCCATACCAAGAAGCCACACTCTGTTACAGCAAGAACAAAGAGATATCAAGGGAGCTCAGATAGATGAGTATACCTTGTGAGGCTTCCTTGCAGGTCCCATCTGCAGGAGTCTATCCAGAGAAAGTTATGGTGTTGGAGCTTACGCAGGTAAAAGATGACACCCCAAATAACAACTGACTGCTCAGGCCAAATCAATGTACCTGAGGAAGGGTTGTATTCACCTTGTACCAAGAAGCCATGCAAGAATGGGGAAGAGGCAAGGGAGACAAGATAGGTGAGTATACCTTGCTGGGGGCATGGAGTAGAAGGAAGCATGTCAGATCGAAACAGTGGCTTAGTGGTTAGCATTTCTTCCCGGCAGCACTAGGGTCTTAAGTTTGAATCCCAACAAGGACACTGCCTGCATGGCATTTGAATATTCTCCCTGTGCCTGCATGTGTTTCCTCTCATACTTCAAATACTTGTTGGTAGGTTAATTGGCTCCTGTCTAGAAATTGTGCCTAGTATCTGAATGTAGATTGTAAACACCTTGAGGGCAGGGACTGATGCTAGGGTTGCCGCCTCATTCCTTTAAAACCCGAACACATATTAATTACACAGGTTCTGAGGCTAATTTAATGCAGATAAGGCACTCCATGAGTTTAAATACCACCTTAATCAGCCACAGAACCTGTGTAATTAATGTGTTTGTTTTTAAAGGGATGAGGTGGCAACCCTAACTGATGTGAATGGACAAAATGCGTTGCATAAGTTCTTGGGCCTATATAAATGCCTGTAATAAACAAATACTTTGCCCCAGATGGCAAAAGTAACAATTTCTTACATAAATTTATAGCTGAATACTCCCATTTTGCATGTGCTGACTTAGGATAATGCAAATCACTGATGTAAGGGTGGACTGGTACAACTGGTATTGGCATCAATAAGCCATGCATAAGCCAGGAATGCCCAGGAACACTGAAAGCAGGTTTTGTCCTGCACTGTTATTCGGCAAAGCAGTAAACAAACATGGAATTAATGTAGTAGGGCTTTCCACAGTAAGTCTAAAGTATCAAAGCTCATCCGAGCATCTAGCTTAACTCTGGTTAGTTCCTGACTATAAAGGGGTGACCCCTAATGGGTTCCCCAAAACAAACAGTCCTTGTTCCTTTTGTAGTGTTCTGACAGCACTCAGCCTTTTCACTCAGCAGCAGACTCTCACAGCATAGAGAATAAGAGAGTATTGAGCCTCAGTCAGCTCTCATATAAAGGCCTGCGGACAACTGGGACTAATAAAGAAGTCTGGCTATTGGGTGATATGTGGACCTAGAAATGGAGGGTTTATCCCACCCAAAGCTCTACAAAGCCTCCAGGTTCCGGGTTTCAGGACCAAGAACACAATTTATTAAGCTTCTGAGAATGCAAAAGGTTTGTTTTCTCCACGTCAGTTGCAAACCCTGGAACCCACAAGCATGTTTATGTTAGAAACCTACGTAATATATATATTTATATATATATATATATATATATATATATACAGTCATGGCCGAAATTGTTGGCACCCTTGATATTTTTCCTGAAAATCAAGTATTTCACACAAAAAAGGTATTGCATTAACACATGTTTTGCTATACACATGTTTATTCCCTTTGTATGTATTGGAACAAATATAAAACAGAGGCAGAAAAGCAAATATGACATAATGTCACACAAAACCCCAAAAATGGGCTGGACAAAAGTATTGGCACCCTTAACTTAATATTTGGTTGCACACCCTTTGGAAAACATAACTGAAATCAGTCGCTTCCTATAACCATCAATAAGCTTCTGACACCTCTCACCCGGAATTTTGGACCACTCTTCCTTTGCAAACAGCTCCAGGTCTCTCTTATTGGAAGGACACCTTTTCCCAACAGCAATTTTAAGATCTCTCCACAGGTGTTCAATGGGATTTAGATCTGGGCTCATTGCTGGCCACTTCAGAACTCTCCAGCGCTTCTTTGCCATCCATTTCTGAGTGCTTTTTGACGTATGTTTGGGGTCATTGTCCTGCTGGAAGACCCAGGATCTTGGACGCAAACCCAGCTTTCTGACACTGGGCCCTACAGTGCGACCCAAAATCCTTTGGTAATCCTCAGATTTCATGATGCCTTGCACACAGTCAAGGCACCCAGTGCCAGAGGCAGCAAAACAACCCCAAAACATCATTGAACCTCCACCATATTTTACCGTAGGTACTGTGTTTTGTTCTTTGTAGGCCTCATTCCGTTTTCGGTAAACAGTAGAATGATGTGCTTTACCGAAAAGCTCTATCTTGGTCTCATCTGTCCACAAGACGTTTTCCCAGAAGGCTTTTGGCTTACTCAAGTACATTTTGGCAAACTGTAGTCTTGCTTTTTTATGTCTCTGTGTCAGCAGTGGGGTCCTCCTGGGTCTCCTGCCATAGCGTTTCATTTCATTTAAATGTCGACGGATAGTTCGCGCTGACACTGATGCTCCCTGAGCCTGCAGGACAGCTTGAATGTCTTTGGAACATGTTTGGGGCTGCTTATCCACCATCCGGACTATTCTGCGTTGCAATCTTTCATCAATTTTCCTCATCCGTCCACGACCAGGGAGATTAGCTACAGTGCCATGGGTTGCAAACTTCTTGATAATGTTGCGCACTGTGGACAAAGGCAAATCTAGTTCTCTGGAGATGGACTTGTAACCTTGAGATTGTTGATATTTTGCCACAATTTTGGTTCTCAGGTCCTCAGACAGTTCTCGTCTCCTCTTTCTGTTGTCCATGCTTAGTGTGGCACAGACAGACACACAATGCAAAGGTTAAGTGAACGTCTCTCCTTTTTATCTGCTTTCAGGTGTGATTTCTATATTGCCCACACCTGTTACTTGCCCCAGGTGAGTTTACAGGAGCATCACATGCTTGTAACATTCTTATTTATCCGCAGTTGTGAAAGGGTGCCAATACTTTTGTCCAGCCCATTTTTGGAGGTTTGTGTGACATTATGTCGAATTTGCTTTCTTTCCTCCCTTTTTTTGTTTTGTCCCAATACACACAAAGGGAATAAACATGTGTATAGCAAAACATGTGTTAATGCAATACGTTTCGTGAGAAATACATGATTTCCTGGAGAAATATCAAGGGTGCCAACAATTTCGGCCATGACTGTATAGTGACAGTGTGGTGATCTGTAACGATGTTGAAAGGTTATTTCACCCGGGATTCTCAACAACGCATGTTGAAGGGCTCCAGGGTAAGTGTTTGATACAGAGGAAAGTGGCTTTTCACTATCCTCTTAAGTTTGTAAGGTCCATTTTGGGACCTGGAGCCTGGAGATTTCAAAGCGATTTGGGAGGGATGAAATCTCCCATCCTGGGACCAGGTTTTGGGAATGGCCAGGATACTGATTGCTCAGGTGTGTATGGCAATCTTCTAGAGTCAGGACCAGGGTTCTGGGCTCCACTCCGGCAGACAGGAGTCAGCAGGGCTCCACCCTGGCAGACAGGAGGTCTCTGTCTTGGAGTCAGGAGGTCTTCACCAAGGAGAGGTGGAAGCCAGACTAGCTGTGTGCTACTGGCTAACTGTGTGTGGAAAAGCCATTTTGCAAAGAGTCTGTAGGAGGCAGACATAAAACTTGTGTACAAGCCAGGAGGCTGAACATTTATTTGCATTTGTTTGATGGTGGATACCCCTGCGTGGGAAGATTTATGGAACTTTTTTTCTTTAAATACAATTGGGCAAAAAGGCCCTTAAAAAGAACCGAGTTGCTGTGTGCTTTTGAAAAGAAAAGCTCTACCATTTGAATTGAGTTCCCACAATATATATATATATATATATATATATATATACTGCCCACATTCCTGTCAGGCAGTGCTTCCCCGTTAAAGCTGAATTCCAGGAAATCATATTTTTGCATATCTATGTTGGTCCAGCTTGGCCAATATAAGTTTGCTTTTGTTTTATCGAGCAGCCACCCTGCTGCTTAGTGAACATAGGAGGTTGTTCACTTGGCAGGAGCGCCATCCAGAGAAAATTTTGCATTCTCTCAATGAATGCAGGCTTTTTCTGATTGGAGGAGGCGGAGAAGTAGATAGTGATGTCCTGATCTCCACTTCATTCAGTCAAAGAATGCTTTGAGTTTGACAGGCTGTGCTGTCTGTTAAAGCTGTGTTAAACCCAAAAACAACATTTCAAAATCAATTTCTTTTCTTTAAGTTTTATGTTTCCTTTAATCTCTCTTGGCAGTCTGGGCAGTAAACCAGTTCTTTAATAACCATTTTTAACAGGCTGTCCAACAAAAGTGTCAGTTAGAGGGTTGGGACAAACCATTTACCACCCATGGGTGTGCTTACAATGCTCAGCTTTCATTCATTTATAAAAACAAATGTTGCTGTAACTGAATAAAAAGTGTTAGCTAGAATTTGACTTTAGTTTGTTAAAGTCCTTCTAATTCCACCCTGATAGTGTAACTTCTGATAGGCAATGGCTCCTGAAAGGTATACCCACCTACCTAATACTACCCTCTCCCCTTATTAACAATGCTACTGAAAAGTCTGAAAAAGAAAACCAAAGCAGTCATCACAGTTAAGAATAAATAAGCGACATTGTATTCAAATTTTGATTTTGGGTTTAATACCGGTTTAAATTTGGAATGCCAAGTTAACATTTCTGCAATGCCAAGGTAAATTGTGCTCACCCAAATGTCCACCATGCTCATTTGGAGGTGGTAGGAGAAAAGTAAAAACATGGGTCAGCTGACAATTTTTCTCTCCCTCCTGCCGTCCGTGGGAATGAGGTCTTATAGTGCAGTTAACATGGCATTGCAGTGCACTGCACACCTACTATGTGCACAAAACAGCCAATCCCTGGGAATCTGCAGGCATGGGTTGCCACATGCTCAGTAGGTCTTTGCTGAAGAAGGACCCTTTTCCCTCCCCCTGTTCTGTTATTTGGGTAACACTGCTTTATACTTTTGTATTTGTATGTGACACTTTGCTGTATGCTGCATCTGATGTGTATACTTATTTGATGTACTGTATGTACATTTTTTATGTATGATGTGGCCGTTGTGAATGTATGCATGGTGTGCTAGTCCATTCCCAGAAAGTAAAGTTTTCAATTTGCACGGAAGTAAAATTGAAGCAGTTGATATCCTTTTTGCAGAACATTTATTGAATTCATTGTTTAGCAGTTGCATCAAAGGATGAATTCTATGCAATTTAATCATTTTTTGAAGAAGCCAAGTTGCAGATATACAGAAGAGCCCTGGGGACATCCTAAAATGTATTAAACAAAATTCTGACTTTTAAAATCAGAAATCTGAGTTTCAAAGTTAGAATTCTGAGATTAAAAGTCAGAATTCTAAGTTTCAAAATGAGAATTCTGAGTTTCATAGTTAGAATTCTGAGATTAAATGTCAAAATTCTTCCAGATTTTTGAGTTTCACAGTTAGAATTCTGAGTTTCAAAGTCAGAATTCTGAGTGTCAAAGTCAGACGTCTGAGATTAAAAGTCAGAATTCTGTACTTTAAAAGTCAGAATTTTGAGGGAAAAAGTCAGAATCCTGAGTTTCAAAGTCAGAATTCTGAGTTTCAAAGTCAGAATTCTGGATTTCAAACTCAGAATTCTGGATTTGAAACAGCAATTTGAGAAGAAAAGTCATAATTCTGGATTTCAAACTCAGCATTTTGAGAATAAAAATCAGAATTCCTAGATTAAAAGTCATAATTCTGAGTGTCAAAGTCAGACATCTGAGATTAAAAATCAGAATTCTGTATTTTAAAGTCAGAATTTTGAGGGGAAAAAAGTCAGAATCGTGAGTTTCAAAGTCAGAATTCTGAGTTTCAAACTCAGAATTCTGGATTTCAAACAGCATTTTGAAAAGAAAAGTCAGAATTCCAAGATTAAAAATCAGAATTCTGAGTGTCAAAGTCAGACGTCTGAGAATAAAAGTCAGAATTCTGTATTTTAAAGTCAGAATTTTGAGGGAAAAAAGTCATAATTCTGAATTTCAAAGTTAAAATTCTGAGTTTCAAAGTCAGAATTCTGAGTTTTAATGTCGGAATTCTGAATTTCAAAGTCAGCATTTTGAGAATAAAAGTCAGCATTCCTAGATTAAAAATCTGAATTCTAAGAGTCAAAGTCAGACATCTGAGATTAAAAGTCAGAATTTTGTATTTTAAAGTCAGAATTTTGAGGGAAAAAAAGTCAGAATTCCTGAATCTCACAGTCAGAATTCAGAGTTTATACCAGTAGTAGCCTCTACTAAGAGGGCTGTCACTTGTAAGATCATAAGACCAATGAGCAACAATGTAGTTTAGTGCCAACACACATGATATAGGGAACCTCAGAATTCTGACTTTATTCTCAGAATTCTACTTTTGAAACTCAGAATTCTGACATTAAAATCAGAATTTTGTTTTGTAAATTTCTTTTAGGATGGCCCCGGCGCTCTTCTGTACAGATGACATATTCTAGCTAGATCTGAATTCCCCCATTCTATTGGTTCTATAATTTCATACAGTATGTTATACAGTTGCTCATCATCTAAAAGGAAAAGCCATCACTTGATCCTGTCCCAATGTGTATTTGTTTCAGATGTTAGGTGTTTAGGTTCCAGCTTTTTGCAGATCTGGGTGTGATTGTTGTGAACTGAATGTCAGAACTTCAGAAATGAGTGAACTGCATAATTACACTGGACTGAGCTACCGGCGTCATGAAAGCAATGGTTGTAGGCTGAATAATGCATACCAGGCTGCACCTTTATTTAGAAAAGCACATTGTGTCTTATTGATTGTTCATTGTAGAGCATTAACTTCTGCAGAGTACAAATGGATCTATATTTTGATGTGGTTGGTTTTAGTTGAGCCCCTTGTTGTGTCCTTGTCTACAGGATCAGGAACTGGACACACAGAAGAAACATCAATTTACGGACCGAGACGCCTGGTGGTTATTCTCACTCAGGGTAAGGTTATACAGGCATGTACATGTACACGCATGCATGTATGTAATTATACCCATGAACTCTTCAAGCCCAATTTTATTACCTGCCCTGCTTCTTTAGGCTTATAACGTGTACTTGTGACTATTCCAATATCCATTGTTCTCACTGCAAAATATTTAAAGTAGAACTGTAGGCAAAACTTTTTAAAACATTTTAGATAGAGCGAGATGGCCAGTGATAAAACCAAGTGGTTGAGCCAAGGATTACCCACCCCCCAAACCCCCCACTTGAACACTGACCTGGAACCTCTGAGACCTGTACACATGCTGCTCCAAAAATTAAATCAGCCTCTTCATGCCGACGCCTCCCGGCCCTTTAAGGGGTTTCAGATGCCGGGAGGTGGGACAGGGTTTTAGGGTCATGTGACTGCCGTGATTTGCTGTCACGGTGATCACATGATCAGAAAAGGTCCTGATCGCAAGGGGAGATCGGGACCTTTCCGTGAGACACCGACATATCTGCTGCGAGTGCGCAGGAAGTGGGAGGAAAGCTCTAAAAAGAAGAAAATTTCCCTCTTAGACAGCTATCTCCGAAATAGGTGTACCCACTGCAAGATTTTCCCTTTGCCTGTGTTTCTGATGACAACTGTGAAATTTTGGATATCACTTTCTGTTTCAGAGACAACGGTCACAAGGGCTGAAATATTCACCAGGACTATAATATGGGAGAACCTCCCCAACAAGGACACAGATGGGGAAAAAATCTAGTCTAGCCAATGAGTTTTGCTATACATACACTTTAAAGAATATGAAAGGCAATTGCTTAAAGCAAGACTCCAGGAATTAAATGAATCATGCCCCCCGGACAAAGTACTATTTATTTATCTAAAGTGACTGGCCACAGGTGATACACAGAGATGAAGCAAATCCTCCAACATAAGTTGCACCTGTTTATTTGCAGCCTCTCTTACCAAAAGTCCACAATTTACACATCTTTTCTGAGCTTCAGAAAGCAGTGGGTGGGGATTTGATGTTACCCATTGCACAACATAGATCAGGGAGCTGAGTGTAATTTGAGATCTTAGTGGAGGAAATGGTCACATGCCTTCTACCAAGTCTCATAGGGAAACATGCACAGACTGTCAATCACCTTCTGTGTGCTGGGATGGCGGAGCTGTCTTCCAGGGTTGTTTGGTATCAGCATAGACGGGCAGCTTTGACTCATGCAAAGGAATGAGTAAATAGACACAATTCACACTAAGTGCTTTGGATTGAGGCAAGTACATATTATAGAAGGATATGCTTTGTTCATTTTTCATTTTAGAAAATTACCATTACTTTAAATTTTTAGCTAAATACATTTAGGACTGTAATGTAGCAGTCATGTGGCCGCTCCAGTCCTATTCTTATCCTTCTTGTGCTATGGCGGTTGGTAGGGAGCAGCAGCAACATATGTGTGGTTCAGGCTACTGTTGGTGTGGCTACTGTGCTTTTTTGACCAGTAACAAAGACCACTGGCAGCAGTGGCTGCATTATAATGTCAACCCTGCTGTATTGAGAACTATGGGAAGGCATTGACAGCTACTGATGGTCAATGTCACGCATCTAGAAGTGCCCACAAAGCTTTTGCTGGATGAGGACACACAAATGTGCCCTACATGCAGACCTGCAGACCATGGGGCTGTATTGAATAGGAAAAATAAAGTAGGGTCCAGGGGCGGACTGACAACTCATGGGCCCCCGGGCAATAGGGGATCATGGGGCCCCTGTGTCCTTGCCCAAACTCAAAAAAGCCTATGAAAAAGGGGCATCTCATGGGGCCCCCTACTGACCCGGGCTCTCAGGCAGTGCCCGAGTTTCCAAATGGTCAGTCCGCCCCTGGTAGGGTCAGGCCCCCCACTGCCTCAAAAATAAGCAAAACAAATTCTAAACTGGAGTTCTGCTTTAAGACATTTGTCGGAAGACAAACATCTGAAGATTTTTCTTTCCTCATGCATGCACACAGCTAATAACAATGTCTTGTTTCTGTTATCAGGAATCCCCCCATCCTGGTGCTTATGACCTTCGTGACTTCCTACAAGACTCAAAGCTTAACCCTGTGCAGCCATCTTACAGCTTCAAAGGGGAAGGACGTAAAAAGCCACTGAATCTGCCCGGGGCTGGTGATGTTCTGTTGCCAGGCTGCTACAAGTTTCCTGAATTCGGTGATCTGGTGGAGAAGATCCCACTAACCTATTCATTCCGGAACACCCCAAGAAGTGCTGTACAACTAGGGGTTAGAGATAAGGTAACAAATACAGGCACTCAGTGCTTCCCATCAAACATTGTATGTGCTGGAGAAAGTAAGGGAACCTATTGGAAGATTTCCCTCCTCTTCCTATACCAGGGCAACTGGAGAATTTGGGATTTCTCCAAAACTCACCAGGAGACATAGAGAGGATACATCTGCCCAGTGGTCACCAGGACACATAGATAGGATAAATCTCCCTATGGTCACCAGGACACATGCATAGGATAAATCTCCCCAATGGTTACCAGGACACATAGGATATATCTCCCCAATGTTTACCAGGACACATAGGATATATCTCCCCACTGGTCACCAGGACACACGGGATAAATCTCCCCACTGGTCACCAGGACACATTGATAGGATAAATCTCCAAAATGGTCACCAGGACACATAGAAAGGATAAATCTCCCCATGGTATGGTCACCAGGAGACATAGGATAAATCTCTCCAATGGTCACCAGGACACAGGATAAATATCCCCGATGGTCACCAGGACACAGAGAGGATAAATCTCCCTGATGGTCATCAGGACACATAGAGAGGATAAATCTCCCCGATGGTCACAGGACACAGAGAGGATAAATCTCCCTGAAGGTCACCAGGACACAGGATAAATCTCCCCAGTGGTCACCAGGGCACACAGAGAGGATAACTCTCCCCAGTGGTCACCAGGACACACAGAGAGGATAAATCTCCCTGAAGGTCACCAGGACACATAGAGAGGATAAATCTCCCCAGTGTACCATATGGGCTTGTAAATGGTCAGTCGGGAGTGAAAAAAATGCAGATCAACTGCCTGATTTTACTGCTCCCTTGCCACCTGTGTGAAATGAGCCTAAATGTTTTTTTCACATTATCAGCTGGAGTGAATCATCATCTGAACTTAAAACCGAGCTAAACTTAAAGGTCAGCTGAATACATTCTAGGTGCTTAATAAAATGTTTGCAAAGTCTTACGTTTCATTTTCCATACAAAACAGCCACAACCTGAACAGAAAAGCCTGTCCCCTGCCAGCCTGCCATAGAGAAAGACCTTTGCTGTCTGTGTGGAAGCAGAGCACTATCCACAGAGGTCCAACCCAGGACTCTGTGTGTTTTGTGGCGCCGCACCACACTGCTCCTGCCCTAACAGGTTGTTTGCAGTTCTGCATTAAAAACCCACACAGGTTGAAGAAGTTTGTATTGTTTGCTGAAAAACAATATTATGAGTGAAAATCATCATAGATTTACAGAACATTGAACGTCTCAAACAAATCTCATTTCATTTTATGAGGAAGTTAGCACAAAAGTAGACAAAGGAGTGGCTGTTGGACTTTCCAAAAAGTTGACACTGTTCCCCCCAGATGGCTAATATACCTGTAGTTACATCATTTATAAAGCTGAAAAAAAGACACATCCTTCCAGTTCAACGTGTGTGTGTGTGTGTGTGTGTGTGTGTGTGTGTGTTTTATTCTCTAACAATTCCCATAGCCTTGTATATTCTGTTCCTGAGGAAGACATCTAGTCTAGGTTTTTTAAGTTGTTGACCCCCCTGGCAAGTATCAATTCCTGGGCTGCTCTAACAGTAAATAACCCTTTCCTCAATCTAAGGTTAAGCTTCCTTTCTTCTGTAGAGCTACCCCAACAGGGGCCACTCGATGATGCTCGTCCCCTGTGGTTGCCCTGACCTTGCAAGTCTTCCGACACCTGTGACACTCTGGGTTCTGGCATATTTCAATAGTAGAGGATAATAATGCAAGAGATACAATTACTTTAGTAACAGCTCTATATTAGTGCTTGCTCAAAAGCATAGACCAGCCTTTCTCAACCAGGGTGCCCAGGCTGCCTGGAGTGCCTTAAGGTTTCTTCAGGGGTGCCTTGGGAAAATGTCCAAAAATGACCCAAAACTTGTATACAAGCTAGCGGGTGGAACAAGCCTGCATTTTAGTTATACAAAGTCACAGGTTTTCCTTGTGCAGCATTATGACATTCTAGCCACCGACATCCTGACAACCAATGACATCATCAGTTGATAAGGAGGATGTCAGTTGCCTGCACAGCATCCTTGTTTGACCCTCCCCTGCCCCTCTCCATCAGTGCTGGGGAGTCACATTAGCTCAGTGATGGAGAAAAACTGAGAGAGAAGAGAAACATTGGAATACTAGTCAGTACCAGTGTGCAGAAGTGTATTTGCTTTGGAAGAATAAATCCCCTCTAATTTTGGGTGTCCTACATGTGTGGAAGTTGCTGCGTTATATAAAACTATTAGAATAGATTTTCACATTTTAGAATGGGGTGCCTCGGGACTGTCCATAATTTTAAAGGGTGCCTTGACTGAAAAAAGGTTGAGAAACACTGGCATAGACAAAGGCATAATGAGATTAGGTGCAACACATGAAAGCAGAAACACTGATACAATAAGACAGTCAATTAGCAAAGTTTAACAGAATATACAGTTATGAGTAGTAAACTTCAACCATTTAAATGCAACACCAGTAGTAAGAGGGGGCAGAGAAGACCTGTTGGCTTATCAGCTCCCTCTGGGCCACCAGTTTTACCAGGGTTATGCAGAGAATTACATAAATGTATACTCCAGCATAAGTATATGTAGGTACTCTTGTTTGAGTAACAATGGCCTTAAAAAGGAAGTGGTCCTTTTAACTAGAGATTGCAGCTTGAGTCCTATGATCCTAAAAGTTCCCAAGAGGGTGGTATCCGCTGTCTTCTGCTAGCAGTGGTGGGGCCCATAAACATTATTGAATATTGGTAATTCAAAGAAGTTAAGCAGACAGGCTGTGGTATTGCTCAAAGCAAAAGTCTACCGGTAACTGAGGTGTAAAGTGTCTCTAGTGTGATGACAGAAAGAGGTTGGGCATCTGCCTGCTCTCCAATCTTGTTTACAGCAAAGCCTGCTAGGAACAAAGAATTCTTAAACAGACTCTTGAATGTCTGCTGCAACGTGTAGAGTGTCCGAGAAACAGAAACAACACCTCCTGCGCTCAGGGACCCAGATCAAGGGTGGGTAGATGGATAGACCACTCAGGAAGCTCGTCCACCAATGGATCAAAGGTTTTGCAGCTCTTAACAAGGCTGAGGAGGCCCGACCAGTACTGCAGATTGAAGACAAAACGAAAGCGCACCAACCTTGCGCATTACCTCAATAAAAAGCTGTGATTTTATGAAAATGTGATGTATACTCACAAACAAAGCAGTATAACAAGCGTATAAAATCCTAAAAGGAACATTGAAGTGTAAGACGAGTGCGAATCACATCAAGAGGGGAGACTCTCAAAGTTCATCTGACGCATTACGAAGGGGAGTCCCTTCTTCCTCAGAGCTAACAAAACCATGAGTGGCCTCTTCTCTATATCGTACAACTAAGAATAAGCCCTCCTAAATGGGCTGGTCAGTCCTAACAAAGAAGGAGGGGCATAGGTGTCAGAACAAACATGCTAAACAAAATAGAATGATATGGAACCATTTAGCAACATTGTAAACATATCTATTAAATAGATATATATTTTTTTTTATTTCTTATACCATCAATACCATCAGCTGTACTGATTCACATCATACGTTTGTGCACTAATGGTATAAAAAAATAAATAATAATAATAAAATATATATATATATATATATTGTTTAATACTATCAGTGCACAAACGTATGATGTGAATCAGTACAGCTGATGGTACTGATGGTATAAGAAAAAAAATATATATATATATATATATTATTATTATTATTTCAGGTACTTATATAGCGCCATCAATTTACTCAGCGCTTTACATATATATTGTACATTCACAGCAGTCCCTAACCCTCAAGGGGCGTACAATCTATATATATATATATATATATATATATATTAGATATGTTTACAATGTTGTTAAATGGTTCCATATCATTCTAATTTGTTTAGCATGTTTGGCAGTCCCCCCACCAAAAAAAAACCACACAGTTTACTATGCTGCAGTTATGAATGAACACATTAAGTGATTGGTACTGATCACACATTGTGTTCATTCAGGAAGAAAAGGAGCTGGTAAATGTGATATATTTACATATTTATTATGTAAGTTGAAGTCCTTAGGCTTAAAAAGTGTAGTCTTTAAATAGGTAGAAAACTGGTGTGAAGACTGTTTTCACAGGGTAGTGATTCATACTCTGAATGGCCTGAGGTTATTAGTGGTGTACACCAAGGTTCAGCACTGGGACTTTTACTTTTTAACCTATTTAAAATTATATAGATTTGGGGATTAAAAGTGCCATTTTAGTGTTTGCAGATGACACCAAGCTATGCAATAGAATAAGGTTCTTACAGTCAACCTCAATGCACAGCTGACCTCAATTCACTATTTATTTGGGCACCTATGTGGCAAATGAGGTTTAATGTTGATAAATGTAAAGTTATGCACTTGGGGGCTAAAAACATACATGCATAATACATAGTAGGAGGAGTACAACTGGGAGAATCAATAGTCGAGAAGGACCTTGGTGTTCGGGTAGATCACAGACTTAATGCAGCATTAAACCCATAAGCATACATTTATTATATTGCAGCTTACTAATTTTTAGATATGATAGCTGCATTTGTTTTCTTTTGTTTAAGCTTTCTTCCTTCTATTTTCACCTGGTGATCCAGCCAGTAAGTCTGTTGTTTTTCAAAGGAACAGGTTCTCTTCCAGATGTTTACAGGGATGAGACAAACCATTTAACAATGGTAGTGGTGTTTACAATGATCAACTTTTATTTATTCATGTAAAACCTTTATCCCAAAAGGGAAAAAAACTGTTTGCTATAACTAAATATACAGTGTGATTGAAGTGTTTGGCTTCAATATGTTAGTGTACAGTGCATCCAGAAAGTATTCACAGCGCTTAACTTTTGCCACATTTTGTTATGTTACAGCCTTATTCCACAATGGATTAAATTCATTTTTTCCCTCAACATTCTACAAACAATATTCCATAATGACAACGTGAAAGAACTTCATTTTGAAATATTTGCAATTTATTAAAAATGAAAAATGTAAAAACCACACGCACGTAAGTATTCACAGCCTTTGCCATGACACTCAAAATTGAGCTCTGGTGCATCCTGTTCCCACTGATCATCCTTGAGATGTTTCCACAACTTGATTGGAGTCCACCTGCGGGAAATTCAGTTGATTGGACATGATTAGGAAAGGCATAAACCTGTCTATATAAGGTCCCACAGGTAACAGTGCATGTCAGAGCACAAACCAAGCCATGAAGTCCAAGGAATTGTCCGTAGACCTCCGAGACAAGATTGTATCAAGACACAGATCTGGGGAAGGGTACAGAAAATTTTCAGCAGAATTGAAGGTCCCAATGAGCACAGTGGCCTCCATCATCCGTAAATGGAAGACGTTTGGAACCACCAGGAATCTTCCTAGAGTTGGCAAAAATGAGCAATCGAGGGAGAAGGGCCTTAGCCAGGGAGGAGGTAACCAAGCAACTGATGGTCATGCTGAAAGAGCTCCAGCATTTCTCTGTGGAGAGAGGAGAGCCTTCCAGAAGAACAACCATCTCTGCACCACCTCACCAATCAGGCCTGTATGGTAGAGTGGCCAGACAGACGTAAAAGGCAAATGGCAGCCTGCCTGGAGTTTGCCAAAAGGCACCTGAGGGACTCTCCGACTATGAAAGAAAAACTCTCTGGCCTGATGAAACAAAGATTGAACTCTTTGGCCTGAATGCCAAGCGTCATGTCTGGAGGAAACCAGGCACCGCTCACCACCTGACCAATACATCCCTACAGTGAAGCATGGTGCTGGCAGCATGGTGCTGGCATCATGCTGTGGGGATGTTTTTTAGTGGCAGGAACTGGGAGACTAGTCAGGATCGAAGGAAAGATGAATGCAGCAATGTACAGAGACATCCTTGATGAAACCCTGTTCCAGAGCGCTCTGGACCTTAGACTGGGGCAATGGTTCATCTTTCAAAAGGACAATAACCCTAAGCACACAGCCCACATAACAAAGGAGTGGCTACGGGTCCACTCTGTGAATGTTCTGAAGACTTAAACCCGTTTGAACATCTCTGGAGAGATCTGAAAATGGCTATGCACCGACTCTTCCCATCCAACCTGATGGAGCTTGAGAGGTCCGGCAAAGAAGAATGGGAGAAATTGCCCAAAACTAGGTGTGCCAAGCTTGTAGCATCATACTGAAAACGACTTGAGGCTGTAATTGGTGCTACAGGGGCCTCAACAAAGTATTGAGCCTGGGAATACTTATGTACATGGGGTTTTATTCATTTTTTATTTTTAATAAATTGCAAAGATTTCAAAACAAACTTCTTTCAGGTTGTCATTGTGGGGTATTGTTTGTAGAATGTTGAGGAAAAAAATAAATTTAATCCATTTTGGAATAAGGCTGTAACAGAACAAAATGTGGCAAAAGTTAAGCGCTGTGAATACTTTCTGGATGCATTGTATTTAAATCTACTAATACATCTTGCACTCCCCCCCCCCCCCGAATGACAATGCTGCTGTCTGTTGTACTTCCTGTGCTGATTTATCCAGAGTGGGGGAACTCTAATACAGAAGGTGAAGACAGAGGGAGAAATGCAAAAAAAAACTAATGTAGCCATCACATCTAACGATTGGTTAGCTGCAATATATTACATTTTTGGTTTTGGGTTTGATGCCATTTTAAAAGTGAACTTCAGGTAAGAACTGTATTGCATATTTACATTGGTCCAGCTTGGCATGATGAAAGTATGCATATTTCATACCTTTTAGACTGCATGCTGGGGAAGCTGACAATCAATGATGCAGTAGTCAGCTCTAGTACAGTGATAGCCTTGATCTCCTGCTCAGGATCTGAGAGTGAAGCTTGTTTAAATATTAAAGCTAAGTAAAGTTAACTTTAAAAGATTTGCAATTTCTGAACTCAGTAAATAATCTATAATGCCTGTGTATTCATGTAATTTCTTTTACCAGCTGTAAACAGTATGTAAATTCAAAGAAATAAATGGCAAACTGTGGCTGATTGAACTGATCATGGGAATTCTGAAACAATTAATTTTCTTGGTAGAGTCTGATATTGAGGTGTGCATTCCACTGATTCAATCAAAATTCAATTCAATGGTTCCTATGTAAGAAATTATGTTTGGAATGTTGATAATCAGACTTTTTTCAGGACTGACCGCTATCCAGAGACTGATGTACAGGAATATGCAGCTAATAAAACACTTCAAAGCAACTTCAAAGTAAACACGACCATACATTATAATTTCCCAGGAAGATGAAGAAGAACCTTCATCTCTGAGGAGAAATACAAAAATGACTAACATGATGTTTTTATTATGTTTAAATCTTTGATATAATATTTTCATCCCTGAGGACAAACAAATGTTACATAGTTTGAATTTTTAATCCTGTTTTGAAAGACAAAGTTTGCCTAAAAGGTTGATGGAGATGGTGGCTATCCCCATAACATTGTAAAAAAGGGATCAGCTGGAAATCCAGGCAACTAGTCTTGAAGTTAAGGTAAAAAATGGCAGCTTTGGGGTGGACTTCATCTGCGATGTGCAGCGAACATGGCACCCACTTCCGTTTTCTTAATCTACTTTCTTCAACCTATGTTTCCTTCTTTCTCCCACCTTCTCCAGTCCTTCTCACTCCATCTTCCCTTCTTCTTACAAAGTTTCCTTTCTCCCCCCTCCCCCCTTTTATTTCTTTTATCATTCCTTATGCTTTGGTGATGCATGAGTCTCCTCTACTTTTCAAGCATGTGCACTGTTCTTGCTGTCATTGGGGCTTTCTGAGTATAATACTGAGATTGTGGTACTATCACTATCCAGAGGGTACCCCTGGAACTCATCTCTGACTGTTTATTCTCTTAATTTATCTCAAAGTGATTTCAGTTTTTGTTTTTCTTTTGTCATTATATTTTGGTTTTGTATTTTCCTAACATGTACACTATATTGCCAAAAGTATTGGGCCCCCCCCTCCAAATAATTGGATTCTGGAGTTCCAATCACCTCCATGGTCACAGGTGTATACAATCATCACCTAGGCATGCAGACTGCTTCTACAAACATTTGTGAAAGAATGGGTCGCTCTCAGGAGCTCAGTGACTCCAAGTGTGGTACCGTGATAGGTTGCCACCTGTGCAATAAGTCCATCCGTGACATTTCCTGGCTACTAAATATTCCACGGTCAACTATTAGTGGGATTATAACAAAGTGGAAGCAGCTGGAAACAACAGCAACTTAGCCACCAAGTGGTAGGCCACGTAAAATGACAGAGCGGGGTCAGAGCATGTTAAATCGCACAGTGTGCAGAAGTTGCCAACTGTCTGCAGAGTCAATAGCTAAAGACCTCCAAACTTCATGTGGCCTTCAGATTAGCACAACAACAGTGCGTAGAGAGCTTCATGGAAGCTGCATCCAAGCCTTACATCACCAAGTGCAATGCAAAGAGTCAGATGCAGTGGTATAAAGCACGCCGCCACTGGACTCTAGAGCAGTGGAGACGTGTTCTCTGAAGTGACCAATCACGCTTCTCTGTCTGGCAATCCGATGGACGTGTCTGGATTTGGCAGTTGCCAGGAGAACGGTACTTGCCTGACTGCATTGTGCCAAGTGTAAAGTTTGGTGGAGGGGGGGATTATGGTGCCGGGTTGTTTTTCAGGGGTTGGGCTTGGCCCCTTGGTTCAAGTGAAGGGAACTCTTAAGGCATCAGTATAACAAGACATTTTGGACAATTTCATGCTCCCAACTTTGTGGGAAGAGTTTGGGGATGGCCCCTTCCTGTTCCAACATGACTGCGCCCCAGTGCACAAAGCAAGGTCCATAAAGACATGGATGAGCGAGTTTGGGGTGGAGGAACTTGACTGGCCTGCACAGAGTCCTGACCTCAACCTGATAGAACACCTTTGGGATGAATTAGAGCAGAGACTGTGAACCAGGCCTTCTCATCCGACATCAGTGCCTGACCTCACAAATGTGCTTCTGGAAGAATGGTCAAACCTTCCCATAGACACCCTCCTAAACCTTGTGGACCTCCTAAGCCTTCCCAGAAGAGTTGAAGCTGTTATAGCTGCAAAAGGCGGGGCTAACTCAATATTGAACCCTATGGACTAAGAATAGGATGCCATCAAAGTTCATGTGCGTATAAAGGCAGGTGTCCCAATAATTTGGCAATATAGTGTATATGTTCTGGTTTGGACCCTCCAAGAACGGTTGGCTGGTCTGTAATGGCCCATGGACTATCTTGAGGACTCTAGTATTGGTTATGATATCTTGATAACCTATTTTGTTATGTTTGTTGTATTTTTTTCTGTACCCATTTTCTAATAAAAATATTATGGAAAAAAAATGGCAGCCTACCTATTTTTACAGTACAGGTCTCTTTGAGTGCTCAGACTGGGTCATAGGCTTGTTTCATATTAGCCAAAGTGTGGCTAAGCAGCTGCTGTTTGGCATTCGGAATGCAATCCTGCCACATCCTAAATGCCTGTTATGTCTTTTTTTATAATGAGGCTAATGTGCTGCAAACACAAGCTAAGCATTTGTCCTCATTGACTTGAATGGCTACGTTTGACAGCCGGTGCCACCTTTCAAGTCAGCAATAAATTTTCTGTGACTGCAATGCAAAGCATTGTGGAATGTAACCCCCCTCCAGATGTATTTTACGCTTTCAGTGGGCATCCAGGTGGTGATAAAACTGTGGCTCAGCTGCTTGTTTTTACTGCCCCCTCAGCCACCCCTATGAAGAGGCCATTGTCCGTGTGCTGCAAATATAAAATACATATTGTATGTGTAGCAGGCTCAACTTGAGAAAGGGTGCAGTTGCTCAAGAGTGTGCTTAGTGTAACTTCTGGTTCATTAGGCCTCATTCACACCTTAGTGTTTTGTAATTCCCAACTTGAAGCTCCAAAACGACCATCATGCAAAATCCTAATTTCAGTTGTGGTTGTTCATATATGACCACTTAAATGCATTTAGCTCAATGCCTGGTGCAACAAAAGCTACATTAGCTACTTTTGAGATATAATTGGTTGTAGTGGCTCCATAGATTTGAATGGGAATGCCTGAAAACACACAAACCAAGCATTTTTACACATTTTTTTCCAAGTTTTTTTTAGCTTGTAAGAGCAGATCTGATCTCCTCACTTTAGTGCTTTCCTTTGGCTAAATAAAAGCACCTGAAACTTGAATACCCATGTAAAACACTTGAAATATGTTTATATATAAAAAAAAGCATAGAAACAATAAAAAATACAGATAAAGGAAAATATAAAACTGCAGTGAGCGCTCTCAATAATTAGCAGCTGAACATTCAAGGAAAACGCATAAAAGTCCCAAGAAATATATATATGTAAAATGCAGCGCTATTAATATATCATAAGTGGTTGTGGTGGTATTAATAAATGAATAATAAAACACAGTCCAGTAAAAGGTGCTCGTTGATTCCAGGTGCAAATGGTAGAAATGCGCACTAACCAGAAGCGTATGGGTAATACACATGTGAGTAAATATCCTGAAGATTCCCCTCTCCTTTCTGGTCTGATCACGGGAAAAACTGGAAAGAATGAAGATCAAGCGCCCTCGTGTGGTGAAGATGTGGTTCGGCAGGTCAGAGAAATCTTTGCCAAGATGTAGTTCCCCCTCTCAGGAGATGACACAGGAATCACTCAGGGCTGTAAAGGTTGAAGAAGCTTAAAAGTTAGCTTCAGGCAGAAATTTGACCTTCACCTTCATTCACAATGTTTTCATGTCTGGGGAGTAATTAGTCACACCCATCAAGTCTGATGCTAGAGTCCATGGACGTATTACCCATACGCTTCTGGTTAGTGCGCATTTCTACCATTTGCACTGGGAATCAACGAGCACCTTTTACTGGACTGTGTTTTATTATTATTATTCATTTATTAATACCACCACAACCACTTATGATATATTAATAGCGCTGCATTTTACATATAAATAAAAAATACACCTAAATCCACCTGAAAATTGTTTTGCTCAGGCATGCATGCAGCTTTCCAGTGTATGTAAGACAGAATTTTCTCCTAAATGGAGGAGGTAAACCAGAGGAACTTTGAATCAGTAATACCGGGGATTTATCAAGCTGGACCCCATGATTGTAAATCCTCTTCTAAGACAACTGTGCTTAGCCTAAATGTTAATTAACAATAGGCATCACCTCCCCAATTCTATCTTCATTTGCACAACATGCTCAAACCAGCTTCTATGGAAGAAACTCACTTTCCCAAGTTTCTCTAGCAATATTCAACAGCTTCCCTGGATGCCTCCCATACAGAGAACCATGTGAACGACTGTGAGTTCTCTTTGATAGCAAACATCAAGTCAGCTACTACACAGTCCTGATGGTACCTTGAAGTATGTAATTGCGCCACCTTAAGTAATTTGAAAGGCTCTTTAGTTACCCAATGCATAAATGGGATACCCTGGTCTGTAAGGACTTCTTTGGGAAGGCCTATCCAGCCAAACACCAGGAACAGATCTTGGCTATTGTTTTGACCAAGGTGCTTCAAAGAGGAATCACTTTCCGATAAAGGGTGGCATAGGCTATTATCACTAGAATATGTTAATGCCCCCTAGCAGACTTCAACAAAGGACGTATCAAATCCATCGAGATCCCCTCAATAGGGACCTCAATGATGTGTACTACCTGTACTACACCAGGAACAGATCTTGGCTATTGTTTTGACCAAGGTACTTCAAAGAGGAATCACTTTCAGATAAAGGGTGGCATAGGCTATTATCACTAGAATATGTTAATGCCCCCTAGCAGACTTCAACAAAAGACTGATCAAATCCATGGAGATCCTCTCAATAGGGACCTCAATGATGTGTACCACCTGCCTGGAGTTTGCATGTTCTCCCTGTGCCTGCGTGGGTTTCCTCCGGGTACTCTGGTTTCCTCCTACACTCCAAAGACATGCTGTTAGGTTAATTGGCTCCTGTCTAAATTGTCCCTAGTATGTGTATGTATGAATGTAAGTTAGGGACCTTAGATTGTACACCCCTTGAGGGTTAGGGACTGATGTGAATGTACAATATATATGTAAAGCGCTGCGTAAATTGACGGCGCTATATAAGTACCCAAAATAAATAAAATAAATGTGTAGGAGAAACAAAGGTAAAAGGAAATGTTTCATTGGTGCAGACATCTGACACACAGGGCTGGAAGAACAGTACAGGCAGTCCCCGAGTTAGAAACATCCGACTTATATACAACTTGTACTTAGGAATGGAGACAGCAAGACGGCCCCGGAAACTGCCGAGTGGCCATCTTGCTGCTCACCGCATGCCTTCACCTACTGTCCAACGCATCTATCAGCAATCCCACATCACTGCATGGTCAGCTAACCCATCTCTATGCTATCCAAAACGTAAAAATATTTTTTTGGCTGGAGTTACACCTAAAAAATGTACCTGTTCCAAAATACAAATTAAACTTAACAACAAACCTCCAGAACCTACATTGTTCATACTCCAGGGACTGTCTATACATTTCTACCTTCTTGGAAACCCCAGGCCAATAGAATCTCTGTACTATTCATTCTGATTTTCTCTGTCTCTTGGAATGTACCCCATGGCCCATTTCCAATATCAACTTCCAGTAAGTTTTGGGAACCACCAGTTACTCAATAGGTTCCTCCCCCTTTTGTGACACCCTGTATAATAAATTCCTTTTAATTATAAAGTAGATGAGGGCAGCCCTCCTGTCTGGGTTAACTAGTTCTTCATCTGTTATAACCACATCATTTTTACAACCTGGAACTTTATCAGATTGGAAACCTTCAGTTGTTCCCTAACCGCTTCTTCCAGACAATGGAGTCCCCACAGTTCTCTCTTTTTCACTCTCTCCACCCCGCACCATGGTACCTTACCTGTAGCTGGGGATGGTTTGATCTTTAGGAGTAAAGTTCATGCATTTCTGAGAGAGGTAGTTGGGTTCTATGTGGCTAAGTACCTTTCAGCCAGGTCCACAATTTTTTCAGCTGTTTCCAAACCACCATGGCTCACCCTTGTTTGAATAGAACTAGAGAAGGAGCTCCAAAACCAGTCCACGATCACGTTTCACAATTTGTGGATCTGACAAGGCCTCTGGCTGCAGCCGCTTCCTGGTCAAATAGATGAGGTTTGTGATCTGGGCAATTTTCCAAGATAAATTCAGTAGTGAACATGGTAAGCTTGGACAGCCAAGGTTACACCCACCTGTGCAAATATTTCTGCCCCAGTACAAGTATAGTCCCTTGTTTCCACAGATTCCTGGTCATAGTTGGCCTTTTGGGATTCTCCAGAAAATATTGGGACCACCAGTTCTGTCTACTGTTCTTTAGGCCAACTTTTGCTTTTACCTCTGGATCATGATCTTCAAACACCTTTGTCAATAATCAGCTTTCTTGGAAAGCTTGTGGTTGGTATGCAAGGCTCTGTTGCAAGTGCTTCTTCAGCTACTGCTGACAGATCTCTGTTGCAAAGTTTGTTGAAATTTTTCATTTGCGTGCTTTTGCGAGACATTTGCCTGCTGTTGATTGGCATTTGCTGTTTCAGCAACTCTTTCATGCTGGCCTTAACAACATCTGTTTACACAGATGCCCGCATCCTCCACCATGTGTGAGGGATTATCTTGGCATAGGGGTGTGTGTTACCCCTTGGATGAGTTGACAACACTTTAAACAGGCACGGCAGCAACAGTTCTCAGTGAAACACAAATGCAATTTACTTACACAGACTATATACACTATGTACAGAGCAGAAAACAGGAAAGACAAAAAAAAACCTTGGTGCTTTGCATCTTACTGTACAGGATCCCTAGCTAACAAACCTGGAGCAACCTACTGCTGCCAAGGGCACCATACTCTCTGCATATAAGGGTGCCACCCCACATGGAAGAAAAATATATTTGAAATATATTTTAAAAATATTCTTCCCAAATATATTGACATATATTTGAAATACTACAATTTTGGTCGTATACAATATATTTAAAAATATATTTCAATACATATATATATATATATATATATATATATATATATATATATATATATATATATATATATATATATAGACACACTGCATGTTGAAATGCATTTTTTATATATTACAAAATATATGAAAAATATTTTTAAAAATATATATTTTTGAAATAAGTTCTTCAGATTTTTTCTAACATATAAAAAAGTAATTTTAACATATATTTGTAAATGCATTCCATAACTGTAGTAGATTAAATGTATTTTTAAAGACATACAGTATATTTGAAAATGTATTTTTTTAAATATTTTTCATATAGTTTGTAATTAAAACGCATTTCAACATACAGTCTATAAATATATTTTGAAACATATTGAATATGGCCAAAATTTAGATATTTTAAATATATGTCAATATATTTGGGAAGAATATTTTTAAAATATATTTAAAATGTATTCTTCTTCCATGTGGGGCATAAGCAAGCAAATCGGAACTGTCTTCCACCATATCTCTATTTCAGGGCTCCCTAGCTCGTCATACACAGATCTAGTTCCAAAGTGGAGCTTGGCTCATTGTCTAATTAGCCAGCCCAAACAGCCTCATCTCTCCAAACTGAAAGAAAAGTATTCAGCAAACTGCCTGAATCTGGGACATACTTCCTATGGTGGATACAGTTTGAGATTTTTATTGGCCTGCTGTCACTATATATATATATATATATATATATATATATATATATATATTTATACATAAATATATATATATATATATATATATATATACACACACTATATTTTTTTATTTTGCATACTTGAAATTGAGTTCATTTTACACTAAAACATATTTATTTGAGCTCCAATTGCATATAAATAGAAAGCAAGTAGCAGTAAATCTGCAGAGGACAAGCGGCAGAGGAAGAAGTAGGATTGCTGGCGCTCAGCTATGTACTTCTGATATTTGTAGCTCACCCTGGAGGGAAAGGTGACATTAAATACGTCTGTCTTTTATTTACCAACTGCATGGTGAAACAGGACACACATATTCCGCTGAAAGGAAAGGTGAAAGGTTCGCTCACTAATATACAGCTAGTTGACAGCCTGGCTCTGAGCGATATAAAATTGCCCATGGCGACAGATACATAACAATGGTGAAAAGTACAGACCCTTCATTACAAGCTGCAGAAGGCTGCCACACCGGCCCCATTTTAAATGTGAAATATTATATTTGTCCTTATACCCAGATGATGTTTTGAGCAAGGAATGTTGGCCATGTGTAACATAATTGAACAGGAAAACCAAAATATTCAAAAATGCAAAGAGCATAGAAAACATAAAAAATGTCATACGCGGCATAGCAAATCAGATTTTAATTTGCTGTAGTGACCTCAGTGAATTGATTTCTGATTGGCTGCAGTTACTGGCTAGAAAGTAAAAAGACATCTCACAGACAGCAAAAAAAAACACAGTGGAGAATTCTTCCATTCCCTATCTAATAAATATGATATATAATGATATTTGTAATAAATAAATACACTGTGGAATGTTCTTGAAATGTAGTATGCCTTTAATTTGCCTTTCCTGCTCCCACTACCCCTCCCCCCCCCCCACACACACACCATCAACATTCTAATGACATTTTTAAATTAAACCTTGTCATCACTGGGCCTCTATGATTCTCTACGCAATGCAGGCGGGTCATTGTTAGTGTTAGTGGGAGGAATAGTGCCCCATCATTGGTATTACTGGGAGGAATAGTGCCCCATCATTGGTATCAGTGGGGGGAATAGTGCCCCATCATTGGTGTCAGTGGGAGGAATAGTGCCCCATCATTGGTATTACTGGGAGGAATAGTGCCCCATCATTGGTATCAGTGGGGGGAATAGTGCCCCATCATTGGTGTCAGTGGGAGGAATAGTGCCCCATCATTGGTATCAGTGGGAGGAATAGTGTCCCATCATTGGTATCAGTGTGGGGGGGAATAGTGCCCCATCATTGGTATCAGTGGGAGGAATAGTGTCCCATCATTGGTATCAGTGGGAGGAATAGTGTCCCATCATTGGTATCAGTGGGGGAAATAGTGCCCCATCATTGGTGTCAGTGGGAGGAATAGTGCCCCATCATTGGTGTCAGTGGGAGGAATAGTGCCCCATCATTGGTATCAGTGGGAGGAATAGTGTCCCATCATTGGTATCAGTGGGGGAAATAGTGCCCCATCATTGGTGTCAGTGGGAGGAATAGTGCCTCATCATTGGTGTCAGTGGGAGGAATAGTGCCCCATCATTGGTATCAGTGGGAGGAATAGTGTCCCATCATTGGTATCAGTGGGGGGGGGGGATAGTGCCCCATCATTGGTGTCAGTGGGAGGAATAGTGCCCCATCATTGGTATCAGTGGGAGGATTAGTGCCCATCATTGGTATCAGTGGGAGGAATAGTGCCCCATCATTGGTATTAGTGGGAGGATTAGTGCCCATAAGTGGTATTAGTAGGAGGAATAGTGCCCATCATTGGTATTAGTGGGAGGATTAGTGCCCATCATTGGTATCAGTGGGGGGGGGGGGATAGTGCCCCATCATTGGTATTAGTGGGAGGATTAGTGCCCATCATTGGTATCAGTGGGGGGGGATAGTGCCCCATCATTGGTATTAGTGGGAGGAATAGTGCCCATCATTGGTATTAGTGGGAGGAATAGTGCCCATCATTGGGATTAGTGGGAGGAATAGTGTCCCATCATTGGTATCAGTGGGAGGAATAGTGTCCCATCATTGGTATCAGTGGGAGGAATAGTGCCCCATCATTGGTATCAGTGGGAAGAATAGTGCCCCGTCATTGGTATCAGTGGGAGGAATAGTGTCCCATCATTGGTATCAGTGGGAGGAATAGTGTCCCATCATTGGTATCAGTGGGAGGAATAGTGCCCCATCATTGGTATCAGTGGGAGGAATAGTGTCCCATCATTGGTATCAGTGGGAGGAATAGTGTCCCATCATTGGTATCAGTGGGAGGAATAGTGTCCCATCATTGGTATCAGTGGGAGGAATAATTCCCCATAATTGGTGTCAGTGGTAGGAATAATGCCCCATCATTGGTATCAGTGGGAGGAATAGTGCCCCATCATTGGTATCAGTGGGAGGAATAGTGTCCCATCATTGGTATCAGTGGGAGGAATAGCGCCCCATGATTGGTATCAATGGAAGGAATAGTTTCCCACTGTTGGTGTCACTGGCAGGTAAAAAGCCTTGTATCAGTGGAAGAAAGAGTACCCCAAGGGCCGCATAAAGGCAAGCAAAGGGCCACATCTGTCTCTCAGGCCACAGTTTGGAAACCACTGTTGTAGAATCCTATAGAGACCATGCTGTGCACCCACATGATGGAAACACAGGGACATCGCTGTGAGGAATCCATGTCTGTGCAGCTTTCATCACTCTGCAGTGTATGCATAGCTTTTGCCATCCTGGACCTTTTTTGCATTATTGGTTCAAACTTCACACCTGTTTTATAAACCACACGTTACAGTTTACTCTTTGTCTGACCATTCGGCCAATTACCTACTCTGTTAAAAAAAAAGGATCTAGAGACAGAACACCTCTCTGTACCACCAGCCAGGGAGTTCCCCACTTTTATTTTTTCATACTGTTCTTCAGAATATCAGTGGAAGAATATGACTGGCTATGATAGGTAACCAGAATCATTTATTTTTTTCAAAGACCTTTATACATGTGACCAGAGCTGCTGTTAGAAACCACGGGGCCCCATACAGCCAACCTTGCAGGGCCCCCCCTTCCTAAAAAAACATATTTTACTATGCTTCAGTTATGAATGTACACAGCTAGTGGTTGGTACCAATCACTCATTGTGTTCATTCTGGAAAGGAAGGGGCTGGTAAATGTGATGTATTTACCAGACACTTTCCCCACTCTCCATCTTGAAAGATCTTATTGTGTGCTGGCAGCTGCTGAAAGCAAACAGCAGCACTGTGGCAGGGAGGGTGATTGGTATGGTGGGAGGGGGTAAGTACTGGAACTGATCCCCTGTATGGCTCTCTCTGCAGCAGCTGAAAGCCAGCAGTAGGGAGAAGAGAAGAAGCCAGCTTTCAGCTGCTGCAGAGAGAGCCATACAGGGGATCAGTTCCAGTACTTACCCCCTCCCACCATACCAATCACCCTCTCTGCCTACATCCAATTCACCCAGCTGCCTGGGCCCCCCTGCTTGCCTGGGCCCTGTACATGGTACAGTCCTGTACATGTACAGGACTGGTGGTACCCCCTTATCCACTGCCCTGCTTGGGACCCTCGGCAGCTTGATGAGTTCATAGGCATCTCGCTGGCTACAGAACCAACTCCCCCTCTTCTGAATTTCTGTGAATGAACCCTACAGAGCTCATTTTTCACTTTTATATTTGCAGGACCTAAACACAGATCCCTGCCGGTATAATCTCAGTGCACGCCCTGTAGATATTCTCCCTTGCAAGTAAGTCAGAAATATTGCCCTGTTGTAGATGTGAACCATTTCATGAAAGCTAAATTTGCCTGGATTGTTTATTTGCACTGATATTCATGTTATTCCACACAGCAAAGTTGCTGCCTATCAGAATTATATGTCTATTACTAGCACTAAGAGATTCACAGCAGTGCAGGGAAACAATTTAACCACTTCCATACCGGGCACTTTTACCCCTTCCTGCCCAGGCCATTTTTCAGGTTTCAGCACAATCACACTTTGAATGACAATTGCGCGGTCATACAACATTGTACCCAAACTAAAATTTTATCATATTTTCACACAACTAGAGCTTTCTTTTGGTGGTATTTAATCACCACTGGGATTTTTATTTTTTGCTAAATTAACAAAAAAAGACCAAAAATTTTGAAAACAAACCACATTTTTCTTTGTTTCTGTTATAAAAGTTTGCAAATAAATAATTGTTCTTCATAAATTTAGGCCAAGATGTATTCTGCTACATGTCTTTGGTGAAAATAACCCAAATTAGGATGTATTATTTAGTTTGTAGGAAAGTTATAGAGCTCACAAACTATGGTATAGATCTGAAAATTGATCAATCCTGAAGTACTGACGGCCAATCTAATTTCTTGAGGTCCAAGAATGTCAGAACAGTACAGATATCTCCCAAATTACCCCTTTTTGCAAAGTAGACAGTCCGACGTACTTCATAAGAGGCATGGCAAGTTTTTTGAAGTTGTATTTTTTATCATAATTTTTCGGAAAATGAAAAAACAAAAAATTATTTTCACAATTTTTTTTGTACACCAGTGCAGTACAGCATCATCATATAACTGGCATGACGGTGATCAGGGACACTGACTGGTGACAGTATGAAAAAAAATATATAATTTGTTTTACATTTTTTTAAATTGTTTTATTATTTTTAATTTTTTTATTAAATTTTTTTCTTTTTTTTAAGATTTTTTTTTCATATTTCACTATTGACCAAAGTAGTACAATGTTACCATAGTAACATTGTACTACTTTGGGGAAGTGATCAGTATTTTTTTTTTTTACACAATTTGCTTATAACAAAGAATTACTTTGCTATAAGCAAATTGCTTATTACTTAACCCTTCTTAGCTTATTGGCATTGAAAGCATCCCGTACCATAACAGTCCCTGTGCTGGGACCCTACTCACTGGGGTCTTGGTACCAAGGTGAAATTATTCTGTTGTGTTGCTCCAGATAGCTGGTCCATCGTTATACAACAGTAAGAAAATTGCCATTGCAAAATCTGATGCAGCTGAAGAAACCAATCAGCTTCCAGGTCTTATAGCCCAGACCTAATTAAACAAGCTGAAGTTAGAAGCTGATTGGCTACCATGCACAGCTGCATCAGAATCTGAGTGCACCAGTTTTAGTAAATCTACCCCATTGCTTCCCCAATGGGGGAAAAAGTGCAATGAAAAAGTTCAATTGCTTCCCCAATGGGGATACAAAGTGCCATGAAATGTATACTTTATACAAATTTGGTAAAGTTTTGACTAGGTTTCTACTTTAGTCCTCATGCACACTTGACGTTTTTACAGCGGCTGTTTTTGGCTTTTGAAGTTTATTTCTACAGCCATTAAACCCCCCCAGTATGTTATCCTATGTGTCCATGCACACATAGACTGTGATCAACGTTTTTTGGCTGGGATAATTTTTGGTTGATAAAAAAACCAGGACTAGTGGGTTTCTAGAGGAGTTTTTTAGCTGTAAAAATGCTCTAACACTGAAAAACGACGCTAATTGCGGCAAAACGCAATGTAAAAACAATAAAAAAAGCTGAAAAACTCACGTTTTTAATGTGACTTTACACAGCTAACGTTACCAGTGTTATCAAAACGTCCCGTGTGCATGGAGCCTAAAAAGAGCGACGGTTTGGCTAGAATGTAAAGGTGAGGAACCTTTTACTGATGGAGATATTTCAGTGTGCACCAAGTAATACAAACAAATATATCTCGGTCCTGTCATAAGTGTCCCTCTATTGCAGCCATTCTCAACCAGGGTTCCATGAAACTATAAGGTTCCTCCAGAAGTTGCTAGGGGTTCTTTGGCCTGTGGGAAAATAACCTCTTAACTACATGCCGCCCAGCCACTGTACATATATGGTGGCAGGGCGGCACTCGCAGGCAAAACCACGTTTTAAAACATGTGTTTTGTAAACAAATAGGGGGCGCGCGAGAGGCGCGCCGCCGCCCTATCTGTCCCGCCAATCACCGCCGCAGATGTCAGTCGCCGGGTCACAGCCGGTCCTTAGCGGCTATGTCCCGGCGATCGGCAGCAAACAGTGACAGACAGCACAGCTGCAGTAGCTGTGCTGTCTGTCCCTTCCCTGTCAGCTCGAGGATGAGCTGATCGAGAAAGAACAGTTTCTCTTTCTCGATCAGCCTTGTCCCGTCCAGCACACACCCCCGCCCCCTAGTAAAACACTCCCCTCACTCCTATAACCCTTCCCTGCAAAATAAAGTTAACCCCTTCCTCCCCATTGCCATTAGTACAGTGTCAGTTTTTTTTTTTTTGCACTGATCACTGTATTAGTGTTTTTGGGGATGTCAGTGACCCCAAGTCAGTACCCCCCAATGTCAGAATGTCCGCCGCAGTCCCGCAGTCCCGCCATAAGTCGCTGGTCGCTGCCATAAGTCCCTGATCGCCGCCATAAATCGCTGATCGCTGCCATTATTAGTATAAAAAAAACCTAAAAATCCCAGTATCTTTCCCGCCATTTGTAAACGCTATAACTTTCGTGTAAACCAATTAAATTACACGTATTGGGTTTTTTTTTAGCAAAGACATGTCGCAGAATGCATTTTGGCAGAAATTTATGACTAAATTTGATTTTTGCATTTTTTTTTTACTGGACATGTTTTATAGCAAAAAGTTCAAAATATTGTTTTTTTTCCTCAAAATTGTCAGACTTTTTTTTATAGCGCAAAAAATAAAAACCGCACAGGCGATCAAATACCACCGAAAGAAAGCTCAATTTGTGGGGAAAAAAAGGATGTAAATTTCATTTATGTACCATATTGCATGACCGCGCAATTATCCGTTAAACTAGCGCAGCGCTGTATAGCAGAAAAATGGCGTAAATTGCAGAGTTTATACCATAGTTTGTAGACGCTATAACTTCCACACAAAGCAATCAATATACACTTATTGGGATTTTTTTTTACCAAAAACATGGAGCAGAATACATTTTGGCCTAAATTTATAACCAACTTTGAGTTTACTATATATTTTTTATAGCTGAAAGTAAAAAATATTGTTTTTCTTTAAAATTTTTGGCCTTTTTTTGTTTATAGCGTGAAAAATAAAAAGCGCACAGGTGATCAAATTACACCAAAAGAAAGCTCTATTTGTGTAAAAAAAAGGATGTAAATTTTGTTTGGGTGCAGCATTGCATGACCGCGCAATTATCAGTTGAATTACTGCAGCGCCGGGTAGCAAAAAGAGGCCTGGTCATTAAGGGGGGTAAATCCTCTGGAGCTCAAGTGGTTAATTGATGGTGCCTGCATGTATCACAGAGCTGACATTCTAACCACCACTGTATGAAGGGCATTCTTCCCACTGGCCATCAATGTAAGAGGCATTTTCCTGCTGACACCTAGTAATTCAGGGGTACCCCGAGACCTGAAAGTTATTTCAAGGGTTCTTCTAGGGCACGGGTGTCAAACTGGCAGACCCCCAGCTGTTGCCAAACTATGAGTCCCATGAGGCATTGCAAGATTGACAATTACAAGCGTGACTTCCAAAGGCAGAGGTATGATGGGACCAGCTGGAGGGCTGCTAGTTTGACACCCCTGCTCTAGGGTAAAAAGGTTCAAAACAGATGCTCTATTGTCTCTTATTTTCTGCTATTGTACACCCCTGTATGTAATGATAACACGCCATGGGTGTGAACATTTTTTCAAGGGTTCATGTAAGGTAAAAAGGTTGAGAAAGTCTGCTCTGTTGTCTCTTATTCTCTGTTATTGTGCACCTTTGTATGTACTGCTAACAAGCCATGGGTGGTGTGTCTCTTTTTTGTTTGCAGGCACTTCATGTTTCGTTCTGTGGTTCAGAGATTTCCAACCATCTACTTTATTCCAGTAAGTGTAATCAGAGAGACCCATGTAATGGTGGTAAAGACCAAATACTCACTGGTAGAGGCGCCATTTCTGCAAAGCCACAAGCACTACCTCAGCTGTGTTTTATACCCACACTGTCTACAGCATGACAACTAAATTTACCTATCAAAATACAAACTAAATCTTATCTATCTAAACCTTACACTTATCTAGGAGGGTGCCACAATAAGGACCTCTGTTCTTGGCCATCAGATTCTGAAACTAGACAAGTTCTTGCTTTCATGTGCTTCTGAGTTGCTTTGACCTGCTTCTGACCTCCTTTGATTTGCTTTATTGAGTTGATTCGCCTCCTCGGCGGTATGATTCTTTCCGATTTTTTGTGCTGAAAGCGGTACCATTTTTTTGCATGGAAATATGTAGTTTTTTATTGTAGGCTGTAATTTTTAGGAATAACTCACTGAAATCTGTCCGAACAAGAGTCTAGTAAACATTCCGGATATGATAAAATTTGAAACACGAAATCATAAATTATAATTTAATAAATAATCATAAAAAATAATAATATAATAATAATACATTTAATTCAATAATATAATCAAACCAAAAACACTGAAATTTGAAATACAGAGGCAAATTCGCACATCGCTGAGCAAAGTCGCAAAATCGTTTTCAATGTCTGATGACGAATTTCCCCACAAATCATTATCACTCAATTCTGCAAGTGGTTCTGATTTACTATCGCTGTTCTAAAACCGCTTTTGACGTAAAGGGATGCTTTTTGGACGCCATGGACCTTTCTAAGTTTCCAGGCAGAAAGAACAGTCAAAATGCAGGCAGGGCACAGGACAAAGCAGTAGGGACAAAATATATGTGAAATGCATTGAAACAGCAATGACAGCAAAAATGAAATTTTTTAAAAATTTCAAATTTCCCGCCGGTTCCGGCGCCCGTAAGTTCCGACGTCACAGGGACCGGAACACGGAAGCCAGATGCCGGCATCGGCCGGAGGAGATGGCCGGGGACACTGCAGGGGACACATCACGGGAGCGAAGGACAAGGTAAGTGCTGCAGGGACCCCCTGAGCAACGCCGCATGGTAAGCCCGAGTGTAGCTCTTGGTATTGAAATTTTACCCCGAGCTACACTCGGGAAAACCGCTAAGGAGGTTAAAACTGCTTCCAGTTGCTTGGGGTTGCTTTCACCCGTACATTGACCTTTATGGGAAAGAAAAGCAGCTCAAGCTCAAACAAAAAGCCCTAAAACTGTGAGCTTAATACACTTTGGGGGTTATTTACTAAAACTAGAGAATGCAAAAGCTGGTGCAGCTCTGCATAGAAACCAATCAGCTTCCAGGTTTTATTGTCAAAGCTTAATTGAACAAATTGAAGATAGAAGCTGATTGGTTATCATGCACAGCCACACCAGATTCTGAGCGCACCAGTTTTATTAAATCCTCCCCTTTGTCTTTCCATGGCTGTTAATCGTTTAGAAATTAAACAATAACTGCCACATATCATAGTGCTCCTACAATATAGACTCCATGGTGAAACACTTTCGGTGCACTGTCAAGCCCATTCATGTCCTCTACTTAGAGATTATGTGAATAATGCATTGAAATTTTAGATTTGTTTGCCTTGCGAGGTTTAGGTTACGTCCTCTTGGAACCAGCGGCTTGTATCCATGGTTGCCATTTCCACAACCTGTTGTATGTAAGCTTAGTGAGGATCAGACTTTTGTGCTCTGATCATTACCTGTCCAACTCACCCACCCATTTTGGAAATGTTCAGTTATAACATGTAAAGGCAACGCTACAAAGGTGTTTTTGGATAGCAGTGCAATCATTTCCTGTGATTTATCTTGACATCGTGTAAACAGGGAATACCATGTAATACGATGTAAATCAGCTTGCTCTGTGTACTACACAGTCATAGCCTACATCAGCATTTTGCAAGCTTTTCAACACTGAGGAACCCTTGGAATACCTTTCAGATCTCAGAGAACTCCTGCTAATGACTATTATATCTAAAGCTCACGGTACATTAGTGTGAACAATAAGTTGCAATATAACAAAAGAATAAACAAAAAAGGACTGTAATATACTTAACATCCAGGGCTGCATTATAGAACAAAATTATTTTCAGTAAGAAAAAGGAATGAAACTATTATTAATAATAATGGCTATAAGACTGTGAAAACCATTGTGTTCCTTCACACTGGTGGTCAGTGGAGAGATGCTTGCTTACAATGATGGTCAATGGAAAAGTTCTGCCTTACATTGGTGCTCGGTGAAGTGCCTCTTTACATTAGTGGTCAGTGTAGTGTTCCCCTACTCTGGTGGTCAGTAGTCATAGATTTGTGATCCATGAGAGAAGAATCCCTTTATATTGGTTGTCCCATGGAGAGTCTGAGAGAGAAGGACCTGACTACATTGGTGATAAGTGGGAAGAATGCTCCTTACATTGGTGATCAACTGGAAGAATGTTCCTTCCATTGGTGGTCAATGGGAAGAATTCCCCTTACATTGATGGTCAGTGGGAAGAAAAGTCCTTACATTGGGGATCAGTGGGAAGAATACTCCTTATGTTGGTGGTCAGTAGGAAAAATGCTGCTACACTGGTGGGCAGTAGGAAGAAGGCCCCTTACACTGGTGATCAGTGGGAAGAATGCTCCTTACATTGATGGTCAACTTGAAGAATGTTCCTTACATTGGGGTTAGTGGGGAGAAATGTCAGGGCAGGGGCGAGGAACGGACAGGCAGGCCTAACAATGTAACGCACTGGCTGACGACAACCACCACCCACAGACCGAAGTCCCTCAGGGCGCGGAGTCTAAGTCCCAGGCTTCCCTTCACCAGGGCCCCTGATGGTGGGAATGGACTTGACGCAGTCAGGAACCAGGTCGCGGCCCCCGAGACACCTCAGCTATGGTAATGGCCGCCGCCAATGGCGTGTAGCTGGTGGAAGAGACAAAAGAGTAGTCAGACAAGCCGGGTCAACAACAACAGGACAAAACAGTACAGGACAGCAGACGAGAATCACAGGTCACGAGCCGGGTTCAGCAACAGAGGGTCAGATCAAAGGAGAATACAAAGAATAGTCGAGTCACAAGCCGAATCAGATACCAGGAGAGTCAAGAGAGTCAGAACAGAGTAATAGCGACACAAGACACAAATGCAAAGAGCATGTGCGGGCCACAGGCTTATATGTCATCAGCCACACCCCTCTGGGGGATGGACCACAGAGACCTGAAGGCATAAAAGGATTCCCACCATGCACAGCAGAATCCAAGATGGACACCAGCACATGGAGTAACATAACCTCAGGGAAAAGGTAGGACCTTGACAAGAATGCTCTATACATTGGTGATCAGTAGGAAGAATGTTCCTTACATTGGGGTTAGTGGGGAGAATGCTCTATACATTGGTGATCAGTAGGAAGAATGTTCCTTACATTGGGGTTAGTGGGGAGAATGCTCTATACATTGGTGATCAGTAGGAAGAATGTTCCTTACATTGGGGTTAGTGGGGAGAATGCTCTATACATTGGTGATCAGTAGGAAGAATGTTCCTTACATTGGGGTTAGTGGGGAGAATGCTCTATACATTGGTGATCAGTAGGAAGAATGTTCCTTCAAATGTAGGTCAGTGGAAAGAAAGCCCCTTACAGATAGGTGAAAAGATCATTGGTGTCATTAGTTGCTTATCTGAGAGCCAGATTGCTCAAGAACCCCTAGCAACCTCTGGAGCACTGGTTCTTAAAGTGTTTATAAACCTCAGACATGATATATGAACAAAGCATATCATTCTGTAGTATGTACTTTTCTCAATTTAGAGGAATAAGTGTTACTTATGTCTGCTGTTTTATTCCTCTGCTATCAGCATGAATCACTTCTGACAAGTATTCCTGACACCATTAGAAAAATGGTGACAGTAGAGAGATCTCCAAGAGTGTGACAACCTCAGCTCTGTGCTGTGTGGAGGAGGGGGTGTTTCTTCCCTCCAATCAGCTCTCAGCCAGCTCTCCTCACCAAGCTCTGCAGAGTGTAACTTCAACTTAGGGGTCCAGGGCCCCAACTTAAGAGCCCCTGCTCAGGAGCAACCTTGGGGTCCCACAGAACCTTGGTGGAGAAAGGCTGGCCTGCATAATTCACAGTGTTTATTGAGAACAGTCACTCATCAGATCAGTCCCTAGTCTGATGTCCCTGCTACAGTCATACACATATGCCAGGGACAATTTTAGAGAAGAACTGATTAAGCTGTGGTTCATACTTGTGCGAGCCATGCGGCCCGCGTTTGCACGGGCAAGGCAGCCTATTAATTTGAATGGGATATCATGCCTGAGTTTTCTGCCAAAAAACACGCTTGCATGAGCTTTTTGACCAAGCAATTTCCTTGCAGTTCCTGCACCCGCAACCGCCCACAGCCAAATCACGCTGCTCTGACGAGATGCACGGGAGAGCACCCCCACACATCTCGACCCGCAATGCGTTTATGGGTGCAGGAACTGTAAGGAAATTACATAGTCAAAAAGCTCAGGCTGCACAACGGAAAACGTTATAGTATGTTTAGAAGACAATGGATCATGTGGAGGAAAGTCATAAAAGGAAAGCGTGAAAACAAACCATGCAAAGAGCACTCCTTTCAGGAGCTCTGGAAGCCCACAGTACTAGTCTCTAAGACACAATACTGCTCCTTACCCCTTCCTGTATTTAAAACCAAATATATATAATTTAACTTTCCACCAAGTTAAATTTCGGCTGTTAATTACAAAATGGAAGCATCTTATTAGCTGCTAAGGCCAACAGCTATTTTTGCATTTTTGAAAATCAGTATTTTTGGAACTATGAGCACCTTATGGTGTATTCTTCAAGACCAGTGACATTAGTGTTCTGATCATTTCCAACCAATCAGAAGTTGTCTTATACTGATCTGAAATAATAATGTTAATAATGTTATGAGCTACTGCATTATGTATGCCTTCCTCACCCTCTGCACTGCCTCACTGAGCAAACCCTATAGTTCAAAAGTGTATCTAGAAACACTTCAGAGAGTTTACCCTGATCTGCAGGCCTGGGTGGTGCACTGAGAACATCAATTATAGGTGCAACACCTGAAGGAGGGAGCGGCCCTCAATGCTTCTCACTGGTGTCACTGGGAATCTGGGAATCTCACAGGTTTCTAGACCAGAAATAGTGGATAAGCTGTCAACAGCAAGCCGAAATGTCAGGTTGGTTAAATCAGTCTCAAAATTAAAATGTACTATATGTATAACCAGGACTTTTTTCAGCTGGAACTTGATGAAACTCTGTTCCACCACCTCTGGATCAGGCACTCTGCTCCCTGCTCACCACTATTACTTGAGTTCTCCCAACTGTCCCTGATTTTGAGGGACTGTCCCTGACTTCGAACAAAGTCCCTGTCCCTCTTTACTCCTCATTTGTCTCTCAGTTTTGCTTGATCTATATAGTTGTATATAAAATGCATTATTTATCTTTCAAAAAGTATTTAAATCTTGCTAAACCTTTCATCCAGTTTCTAAATTGTTGCATTTGTAAATTTTTAAAGCCAGTATAAAGAAATAGTAATGATAAAAAAAAGCACTTGTGGGTTTAGCTAATATTTTTTTCTGTATAATTCTTCTTTAAGGGGGCATGGCATAGGGTGTGCCTTATGCCTGCATACTTTTGCTAATAGGTGTCCCTCACTCCCATCTGAAAAAGTTGGGAGGTATACTACTTGTAAACTCAGAAGTCCAGTTTCTGTGTTTACAAGTGACAGCTTGTCTCCCAATGGCTCCCACAGATCTGATCTCCTGGGTGGTTCCCACTGAGCACAGGATGGGGACAAGGGAGATGCAGGTGTCTGGGGTGCATTGCAGATGCCGACACCCCCACTGGATGATCTCCCTGCAAGTGATGGAGCCAATAATGGTGTGCAGGGAGGTACTAGAACCAAAAAGATGGGTAGTGTTTTGCTACTCCAAAAATAATATTACATAGCCAAAAATATATATATAGTGCTGAAAAGTGCCAAATCATTCCTCATCAAAACATAAAGTCAAGACAAAACAGTCCCATAAAGTCTCTTCCACCTAAAGCTTATGTTCATATAGCCATTGTCCTGCTGATGTGTAAGTGAACGCACTTTCCCGGTGCTGTAAACCTTAAAATAGAAGTGCACCACCACCACATTGGTGATATTATAGGTAGACCCTTATCTCTGTGAGCTGACCCATAAGTTATGGGTCAACAGTCCCATAAAGTCTCTTCCACTTAAAGCTAATGTTCATATAGCCATTTTCCTGCTGATGTGTAAGTGATCACACTTTCCCGGTGCTGTAAACCTTAAAATAGAAGTGCACCACCACCACATTGGTGATATTATAGGTAGACCCTTATCTCCGTGAGCTGACCCATAAATTATGGGTCAACAGTCCCATAAAGTCTCTTCCACGTAAAGCTAATGTTCATATAGCCATTTTCCTGCTGATCTGTAAGTAAACGCACTTTCCCGGTGCTGTAAACCTTAAAATAGAAGTGCACCACCACCACATTGGTGAAATTATAGGTAGACCCTTATCTCCGTGAGCTGACCCATAAATTATGGGTCAACAGTCCCATAAAGTCTCTTCCACGTAAAGCTAATGTTCATATAGCCATTTTCCTGCTGATGTGTAAGTGATTGCACTTTCCGGGGGCTGTAAACCTTAGAAGTGCACCACCACCACACTGGTGATATTATAGATGGACCCTCTCCTCCATGAGTTGACCCATAAATTATAATAGGTCAAATTGCACGTTTTCTCTCTAGATGGTGAGTCCTCTCACAGGTCTCGATCCTCCTCTTGCATCAGTAACTCATAAGAGGTATCTGTCTCTCACTTTACCACCATAACATAATTCACACCATATAAAGCCACCATAGTGTACTGTAGTATGTTAAAATGATAGACTCCATTTTATTAAAATAACACTCACATTTACAAGAAGTAGTTTCACATTGGTAAAATGTAGCCCTGTTCCGGCACACCTACTGCACTTCTGACAGTCCGGCTCTGATGTCACCTGGCTCCTCCCCACACATATCATAACGAATTACGTGACTTCATCAGTCCCCTGATATAAAAGACACAAATTAACACAATTCTGTATTCATTTAAAAATCATTCGATTTACTTTTTAAATAAACTAGACTAACTACCTACATTTGAAAGGAGAGGAGAGAAGTTTGAGTAGAAGGATGACCTCTCCAGTTTCCTGTTTCTCCTTCAATATCCAAGCAGCAAGCTGGGGGTATACAGCATGACTGACACTACAGTATTCTTTACAAAAACCAGAGAAAATGGTTTAATTTACTTGGCTGTGTGGCAGGGCTGTAAATCTCAGAACTGGATAAAGCAAAATACAAATCTTTTGATCGGAAATAAAACTTCCTCATATGTACTTCACCTGTGTTTTTTCTATGTTTGCCTGAAGTTTTGCTGTAAGCACAAATACAGTGTTTGTTAATAGGATCAGCAGATGTGAAATGATAATTGGGTTGCCTACAGAGTACCAGCATCTGCAGATATCCAAGGGGTGACCAAGGTTAACAACTCATTCCCCTTGTTACTAACACACGTTATTCAAACTATACAGGTCATATAGCTGATCAGTTTTAGCCAGCTCATTACATTTATTTAATGAGGGCAATTTGCATTTTTTGCAAGAGGAGAAAGGTTAGAACCTTTTTCAGGTTTTCATTACTGTATAGATGAGGGGTGGGCAAACTTTTTGACTTGAGGGCCGCAATGGGTTCATATATTGGACCCGGGGGCCGGACCAAGAGTAGATGAATGATGTTTATGTGTCATCCATAGTAAGTATAGTAATATTCCCCAATAGTAAGCATAGTAATTAATCCCCCATATAGTAATTCATCCCCCATAGTAATTCATCCCCCATAGTAATTCATCCCCCATATAGTAATTCATCCCCCATATAGTAATTCATCCCCCATAGTAATTCATCCCCCATAGTAATTCATCCCCCATAGTAATTCATCCCCCATAGTAATTCATCCCCCCTATAGTAATTCATCCCCCCTATAGTAATTCATCCCCCCTATAGTAATTCATCCCCCATATTAATTCATCCCCCATATTAAGTCCCCAAGTCCCCCCTGTGTCAATTCACTTACCTTTGCTCCGCGCGTTCCTCTCGCCGTGTTCCCGCGCCGTTCCGGTGTAGCATGAAAATCTGTCTCCTATGAGGATCTGTCCCCCTCGACGTATCTGCGCATGTGCCAGTTTCAGGCATTAACAGCCGATCGGCGATCTCCGGCACATGCGCAGATACGTCGAAGGGGGCAGATCCTCATAGGAGACAGATTTTCATGCTACACCGGTCTTCAGGGCGGACTGTGAGAGGAGCCTAGCGGGAGCCTAGCTCCGCGGGCCGGATTAAAAGGTCCGCCGGGCCGTAGTTTGCCCATTGCTGGTATAGATCATATTTGAGAAAATTTCCCTTTTATCTCCAACTGGATACCATGGGAAGTCAGGAGAATACCTTCCATTAGGATTCAGACAACAGTTACAATCTGACAAAGGTTTCTCTGAGGATCCTTTTCTCTCTACAAAAAAGGGTTACCTGTGCTGTGTGTGTTTCTCCCCACTTTCTGATGATGTGACCCCTAGCACTGGGGCAAGATGTGAAGGAGATTGCTTCCCAGCAGAAACAAATACAACAATGAAGCCTCAATGAGCTTCTAACCCATCCCAATTCTACAGTATGTAAGATTCCAAAAAAAGTATTTATCTGAACAAAGACATACAGCTCAAAGTTTGCGTTCACTAACATGTTTCAACCCTAAAAAATGGTCTTCTATCAAGCCTCTTTTAGGGCTAAAACATGGTGGCAGACAAAGACTATTAAAAAATAAATATTGGTGCAGTGCTGAACATTTAAACAAAAGACCTGCTGTGTGTTTTATAAACGCATATACAGCAAAAATGCATTATTTATATATGTGGAGTGATCAGATTTAAATCCCTCAGCACCTCTTCCAGTCAGTATACCGGTACCTTAAAGAGGCTAAATATCTGGAAAGACTAACGCACCCCAGGACCCTGAGGAGAACCACCCACCCCTAGGCTGTATCGTCATCCATACCCGAGGGACCTCTTCACACCAGGAATACTATATAACAACGCGCTTTTTATTAGCGCATCTGGTAAGTGCGCACTCTGTACATCAATTACATCATCCAGAGGAGAATATATATACGCATTTGGATTCTATATAAACTTTTGGAAGGTTGTACCTGATCCTCATACATTTTGGACATTTGGATACTTCCACGCATGTCATGATCATGCGTTTTCTATATTCTTATTTCTAGTGCATCTTCAGCGTTACATCTTGTCTGATCACTCCACATATATAAATAACGCATTTTTGCTGTATATGTGTTTATAAAACACACAGCAGGTCTTTTGTTTAAATGTTCAGCGCTGCACCAATATTTATTTTTTGTTGTTTAGAGGCATTGTGGTTTACCTTTTAGTGTGTTCAGCTGCTTACTCTATTACTCAGATTTAGCGCTCGCTTTATTTTATCATTTTCTAGACATAGACTATTAGCTTTATGCTTTTGTATGGATCAATACATTTTTTGGAACCTTTGAACTTTGTTTGGGATCACCCATATGTACTCTGTGGTTTGGATCTCAGAAATCTTTCCCAGCACCAGTGGTCTCCCTCAGAACAGACGACAATGGAGGTGGAACAGGTATACGTTTTGTATATGGATGCCTTTAAAATGATGAATTTCCAGGATTATACTGAACATTTTTGACATTTATTTATTTCAGGTACTTTATATAGCACTGTCAATTTACACAGCGCTTTACACATATATATTGTACATTCACATCAGTCCCTAACCCTCAAGGGGCGTACAATCTAAAGTCCCTAACTCACATTCATACATACACATACTAGGGACAATTTAGACAGGAGCCAATTAACCTAACAGCATGTCTTTGGAGTGTGGGAGGAAACCGGAGTACCCAGAGGAAACCACACAGGCACAGGGAGAACATGCAAACTCCAGGCAGGTGGTGCCGTGACTGGGATTTGAACCAATGACTCTAGTACTGCCAGGCGGAACATGTGATCCCTACTGGCAATGAATAGCTTTGCAGGATACTAGGTTGTTTATATGGTCAATCACTGGATGAAAGAAAAAGATCAATCATCAATTGTTAATTTCCTAACATTTGGTCAAAACTATTATTCCATCATCCCACAACAGAAGAAATAAGATTTGGCTTTTGGTCATTGGTGGTTTAGGAACAGGTAGAACACAAAAGTTATTAAAAATTATTATTTGTAAAGTCATGGGCTTTATATTGAAAAAAAAAACATTGAGGAAAATGTACATTCGCTGCTGATCGAATGTTACCTTTCCAACATGCCCGTTTTACCATGAACAGAGCAAAAAGCTGTGCACATGGATTCAAAGTCAACAGGTTCCTGCTGAACTACCGATTTTCAGACCGTGTATACCAGACCTAAATCTTTCTTCTCCATCTTGCTTCATGGCCTCCTTCTGTAGCTGGTGGAAGCTTCTAGCAGAGTCATCATACACCTTCTAATGGAGCATCTGCCTCAGGGGCACATTTCTTAGCCCAAGTAGAAACTGATCACATAGAAACTGATCAGTCTCCTCCACTGCCTGCAAGTTGTTTGTGACCTTCTTCTTCTTCAGCACCTGCAGGATGTTGGCACACTAAGTAAGGATTTCCCCTTCCCTCTGGAAATGGGCAAAAAAACATTTGCGTACCACAGCAGCTGATGAAGTGGCTCCATGTCCCTCCAATATATTTTTAAAGCGATTGTAAATGTTCCATTTTTAAAAAAAATAACAAACATTGTATACTCACCTGCTCTGTGGAGTAGTTTTGCACAGAACAGCCCAATCCTCCTCTTCTTGGGTCCCCCACTGGCACTCCTGGCTCCTCCCCACATCGAGTGCCCCCTAGCAAGCCGCATCTAGGAGCCAATCCAGTTGGGTCATCAAGTCCCAGCAATCCAGGGGTTTTAAATCCCAAAGTCCCAGCATACTCGGGTTCTCTACATTAATAGTAATATGCGCATCAGTAACAGTAACAGGGCTGTGCACCACAACAAATGTCCCTTCATAATCCACTGTATTTGGTATCCTTACTTGTGGCCCTTTGATCTGTTCAATATAAAAAAAATGCTCTGTTGCTCCTATAGCACCCTCCTAGTTAAGGACTAGTAGGTATAGGCAAATTTAGTTTTGGCTCCTCTGTAGCCAATGGAACAGAGTGCTTGCTTTGGTCTATTCTGGGTTTCACAGGCTGCAGATTTGATTGCTCCTCCCTGCATTCCAGAACTCTCTGGGCTGTTCTGGAACATAGGTGTGGAGTAAGCAAATGGGCAGCATGAATACTTATGCTGACTCACCCAATCGCTGATCAAGAGAGATACCAGTAGGGGGCTGAGCTGTGCATAAATAGTCTGGGGCCTAAAACCGTAGGGTCCTTCTTCCTGGTGAAGAAAGTCCCAGCCTGGAGGGGTTGTCTGCCCTCCTGGGCCATACGGTTGGAGCCAACAAGTGGTTCAACGCAGTCCCAGTTCCAGAGAGCTGGGGGGGGGTAGACTCCTAAAGCTAGAAGAAAAGTTCTGGGGTATCCCAAGGCTCACCCTTCACCCTATCCAAGTTCTTCTAGCAAAAAATTCTAAAAGACACTTTTTGTCTGGCTATTGTGTGGAAAAGCTGATGATCCACTGTGTGCCTGGCTGCTGTGCACCCAATAGGGAACAGAACCTGGGACAAACAGTAGGACCAGTTTGGGGTCTGCGCTACACTCCTTTTGCAGCCTGGTCACTCAATCCTGCATCAGCTTTTCCCTCCAATCAAAGCAGCAGCATACTTCAGCACACATGTGAGCCCCCCCCTTAGATCACGCTTTTTATATTTTGGCTTGGAACTTTCTCTTCCAGCTCTCTTGATGAATAATAAGACTTTCAGAGGATTCCTTACTGGGGACTTCCCTGCTGAGACCATCAGTGTTCTCTCCTGCAAACATGTGACCTTTCCTCCATGTCCAGCATCTTCTCTCCTAGAAACTCCTCTGCTGTAAAGTTCCCTGTAGAATCCTCCATCATCTTCTGAAGGAACAGAGAAGATCTTGCCCGGTTACATTATCACAATTTTTCAGATTAATATTTCAGGCCTCGATAACTCAGTAAGCCTTATGCTTGATATTTCTTTTCACTTTTCCAGAGTGGTTATAAATGTGATATGATATAAAGTGCCTATAGTACTACGTCTTCACTGTGACCCATCATCCAGTATAATGAGTTTCTGCTGCTAATGTGTTTCATGTACAATCTCCTGAAACTTGTAACTTGCAACAATTGATGTTCTTTATTCAAGTAGAGACACAAATCTCTCCTAGAATATTGCTTTTCTTCCAGAAGAACATTTCTTTCAACCTTTGAGAAACAAAGATCTCTCTATTCCCTTGTGTAATATATTTGAAATTGATTTCAAGTGTTTCTGGTCTTATTAGTTTGGAGGGGAAGGATTTTGCTCTCGTACTTGAGATCATCAGCATTGCTGTGGAATTTGTATGAATTTAAAAAGATCTAATCTTTTTAAAGCTCCAGAGTGCTGAAATAGTTTTGAAATTCAGTAGAAAAAAACCCAGCTAGCCACTTTAAACCAAGAAGGGAAGGCAGGGAGGTGGCGACACAGAATACTTAATGTAATTTAGATCAATTGATGTTAAAGGACCATTGGATACTAGACCATTGGATACTAAATCACTCCTTAGCTTTTTAGGTCTACTGGTGAGTGGGATGTTGCAGCTAGAGTTCCTGGCTCTTCCCTTTGAATTAATTTCACTGCTCCTGTTGTACTCTTCACAATGTATAATAAAAAAAATGCAAAAGAGAGAATGGCTGGGCAGGTGGACAAGCCTGAGGATCTTCTGGAGTGGACTGCTCTGTACATCTTCAACCTCAAATCTGACTAGCCTTTGGTAATGGCAGAGTTAACTCTATCCCTTCCGGCAGCATCTAAACTAACTAGTAGTAGGCAACCTGCCTACATCTGGCCCCCAATTAAAATCTCTTTTTCTCAGTGGGACCTGTCCCTAGGCCTCAAGTACTTTTTAGAGCCTCCACTAATTCCAGTGGAGGAATGTGCCACTACAGACTTGACACTAAAGATCACCTTTTTGGAGGAAATCACCTTTGCCTGAAGGGGCTTCAGAGTTTAATTTTCTAGGAGGTGAACTACCCGCAGTTGACTTTGCTCAGACATATATATGTTACATTGAGACCAGTCCTGTGTTTTATTTCTAAAGCTGCCTCAAATTCCACGTAGATCAAGACTGGGTCTTACCAGCCTTTGTTGATGATTCAGACCTAAAATATGTGAATGAGTCTGGTGTTTCTAGAGCTTTATGCTACTTACTCAAAATCATCCTATGTTTTGGGCACTCAGATGAAACTGATCATAATCCCGACAGGAGCAAACAGGGGCTAGGAGGCCTCATCACAGACAATCTCCGTGTGAATTGTTAAGATCATCCAAGGGATTACAAGGCATATGAGTTGGATCCACCCAAAAGAATTACTGCACACTCCATGAGAGGCATCTCACCTTCCTGGGTGGCATATGGAATAGTTCAGACAGAAACTATATGCAGGAAAACTACATGATTCTCTTGTACCCAGGGGCGGACTGACAACTCATGGGGCCCCCGGGCAATAGGGGATCATGGGGCCCCTGTGTCCTTGCCCAAACTCTAAAAAGCCTATGAAAAAGGTACCAGGGGCATCTCATGGGGCCCCCTACTGACCCCAGGCCCTCGGGCAGTGCCCGAGTTTCCAAATGGTCAGTCAGCCCCTGTTCACCACTGTTCCAAGTATTCTCCATTTGTGGATAATGGCTCTCAACATGGTTCGCTGGAGTCCCAAAGCCATAGAAATGGCTTTGTAACCTTTTCCACACCGATACATGTCGATTACTTTGATTACTTTGTTTCTCCTCTGTTCTAGCATTTCTTTAGATCATGGCATGATGTGCTGTTTTTTTTAATCTTTTAGCGTGCTTCACTTTTTAAGTGATTTCTTGATTCAACAGGTCTGGCAGTAATCAGGCCTGGATGTGGCAAGTGAAATTTAAAGTGTTACTAAACTAGTAATAGTAAAACAGTCTGTATATGCAGTAAAGCATGCTTGTTATATTCACTGTGGACTTACAGTCCAAGACGTTTCTAGAAGGAGCATTTGTTTCTTACTACAGGATAGATCTGGATTGAATAACACAAGTGGAGGTTGGTAGGAGAGCCTTATCGCTTCCCTATTCAGTTAGTACATTTATCTTCATTAGCATTACCCTGCCATTTCTGCTAGTTATTTACCATATGTACAGTATGCTGCCACATAGGCACCAGGAAAATGAAAAATGTAATTGCATACTTATTGTAATTCTCCTTTCATGGTGCCTAACCATGTAATTTTAATCTTTTGAAGGAATGGCTGATGTTTTAATCTATTGAAGAAATGGCTGATGTTGGGCTCAAACACTTATATAGATAATATTGGTTCTGTTGGTCATTAAAGGCGGAGCTAATACCATATGTATGCTGCAATGGGTAGGCACCAGGAAAGGAAAATTACCGTGAGTACTGAACTCAGTTTCCCAGTATGTAGGGTGGTGTGGGGAGGAGCTAGCAGAAGGAGTAATTAGAACCCCCTAGAAGAAGATAGGGCTACTTGCAAGGAGGGGGGGGGGCTGCACTAGAAAATGATCTAATCCATTTTTCTAGCAAGTTCAAAGGTACATTGCAAGTGAGTTAAAATTATTCATGGAATGGAAAAACACCACAAGTAAGCATTAAAATCACTTGATTTTTCTGTGTTAAAAAAAAACACATTTTCTTTAAGTTGGCAACAGGGTCTGTTTAAGCAAAATTTCACTCACAAATAAATCTGTAAATGTCTAAAAATCAATTGTCCCCAAATCAAAATACTCAAATCTAGTAGTAAGCAAGATAAACACTGAAAAAAAAATTGCAAATGCATAAAACCTTCCCTTTAAATAATGGAGTAAAAGACCTAATGATGTGGTTAAAGCCCCTAACAAGAGAAAATGCTTTCTGATTATATACCTTTTAATGCGAGTCTTTACTTACAGAAGATCCCAAAGCCCTATAATGGTTTGTTGTCAGCGCCTAAACAGTAGTTACAGTCATGTGCTTGCTGCCTAACATTGTGCTGAACGCACAGAGAAATATTTTAGGCAATCACAGCTCACATAGCTAACATGGCACAGAAAGGAAAAAAGTAAGACGAGTCACATAACCTATTATGTAGCTAAGCCCTGACTTAGTGGGATACACTGTTCGGTATTATTTAAATTAAACCATCACATGCTGCAGGGGATAGCACAGCCGGATGCTTGCCAAACCAACAGGATTAATTGTTTTGTTTAACATCAACGGGTTATATTGTTTCTTACAGAGATGCCCAAAATCCCCTGAAAAATTTAAAGGGACATTCCAGTGGTGGCATTTCTATTGTTAGTGTCATGCTTTACATGTGTTATTATTTAAAGTGTAATGTCACCTTTTGCTCCTAAACATACACTGTATTCCCAAAAGTATTGGGACACCTTCCTTTACAGCACATGACTTTAATGGCATCCCAGTCTTAGTCCGTAGGGTTCAATATTGAGTTGGCCCCGCCCTTTGCAGCTATAACAGCTTCAACTCTTCTGGGAAGGCCGTTCCAAAAGGTTTAGGAGGGTGTCTATGGGAAGGTTTGACCATTCTTCCAGAAGCACATTTGTGAGGTCAGGCACTGATGTCGGATGAGAAGGCCTGGCTCACAGTCTCCGCTCGAATACATCCCAAAGGTGTTCTATGGGATTGAGGTCAGGACTCTGTGCAGGCCAGTCAAGTTCCTGCACCCCAAACTCGCTCCTCTATGTCTTTATGGACCTTGCTTTGTGCACTGGTGTGCAGTCATGTTGGAACAGGAAGGGGCCATCCCCAAACTCTTCCCACAAAGTTAGGAGCATGGTTAATTCCTGTTAAATCATAGCTTTCCAAAGTTTAAAATTACTTATATATTTAGGTGCTTACAATGTATTTGTAACGTAGGTAAAGTTTATGTATAGCCAAAACGTTTTTTGAATGGATAGAGTAGGGAATAGTTAAAAACATTGTCAGGTTAATTTTTCACCTGTGTCCCCTTGGGGAGATTTCCTTACACTTCCTGACCTGGAGACACAACAGAAAGTCAGCGGAATGCTCTCTAAAGTGGAATTTCCCATTAGAGAGGTTTGTCACCACAACAGTTATTCTCATTGGTAGATTTTTTCTGGTGACAACTATAAAACCTCATTTTCTGTTTCTGAGCCTCTAAGTGAGGTAGCAGATTGACCCCCTCCCCCCATGCCTTTGATTGACTGGCATTGCCTGTGCCATCAGATGCCAACTGTCTACAAGTACATTCTCCTTTGAGAATTGTCTGTCAGGTGCACAGCTTTGATTATTTGCGTTATTCCCCTGGTTTACTGTACGAATGTGAAGGTTGTAGCTAAGCCTTGTAGAAATCCAACAGGCCCCAAACCATGCCTTTGTATACATTTTAATGTATATCCAAAACCACAACTTTCAAATAAATCTGCCCAAGTTTGGTTCACCGAGGATTACGTAATTTCTGTTTGAAACCCTGTAAATACAATCTTAGCAGCAAATGCCATTGAAGTCAAGGAGGGAGAGAATCCTCATAGTAAATTCTGGGCATTTTTAGGGCTAATAGGCAAATGAATGTGAAAAAAACATAAAAACCCGACAATATTGAAAAAAAAACCCAATATCTTTGACATTTTGATACTAAACATGTCCAGTAAAAAATGTAAAAAATCTAATTTTGTCATAAATTTAGGCCAAAATGTATTCTGCTACATATCTTTGCTAAAAAAATTCCCAATACATGTAAATTAATTGGTTTATGTGAAAGTTATAGCGTTTACAAATGGCGGAATATATACTAGAATTATTTATTTATTTTGCTAGTAATGGTAGTGATCAGCAACTTATAACAGGACTGTGGGACTGTAGCGGGCATTCTGACACTGGGGGGAAACTGACTTGGTGTCACTGACATCCCCAGTGGCACCGATACAGTGATCAGTGCTAATATAAAGCATTGACACTGTACTAATGACACTGCGAAGGAAGGGGTTAACATCTGGGGCGATCAAAGGGTTAACTTTGTTCTGTGTAGTTTTACTATGAGGCTGTGTGCTGTGTGCAGAGCCATACAAAGCAGTGTGCAGGAGGTGACAGGGGAAAGACAGCCGAGTGTGAGCGCCCCCTACCTGGAAATGCAAAATCACACATATATATATATATAAGGGCCCGGGGTCAGTAGGGGGCCCCATGAGATGCCCCTGGTACCTTTTTCATAGGCTTTTTTGAGTTTGGGCAAGGACACAGGGGCCCCATGATCCCCTATTGCCCGGGGGCCCCATGAGTTGTCAGTCCACCCCTGGTTCTTCCCAAAGCTAAACCCTGCTGTGAAGCTGTTCCAAGCAGAATTGACATGTCTTGGGGGGGTCACATATCTCTGTTAGGGGTACAATGGACTGGACAAATAACGTACATGTACAATGCACCAGGAAGACGAGATGTGATGATAAGTTAGAAATGATCCGGAGATGTATACATGTGTCAGTATCTCATCATAGCAGAAGCCTCTGTTATATGTGGGTGAAGGATGCGTACATTTCATGATCTGCTCCTCATATAATAACACGTTTGAACCTGCTGACATGCTGCATGCCGTATCACACTGCTCCGCTCTCAGATGTTTAGTGTTTGGTGGAATTTTTGCCTCTTGAATTGTTGCTGGGCAACAGGAAGAGAACTTGTGTGTAGTGTCTAGCACGGTGAATATGGAAGACCTGTGCCAGTTACATGCTGTACACTGCCTATGTGCACACGTCAAAGCCACTTGTATAAACATGTAATGTGAGGGGGGACTGGGGGGGGGGTGGTAATAGGGCAGATAGAAGGGTGACACTGCCACAGGAGCAGGTGGTGGAGAAGAAAGACACTGTCACTTTGTTCTATTAACCTTTATTATCTACACCAGCCATTCTCAACCAGGGTTCAGTGGAACTCTTGGGTTCCTCCAAAGGTTGCTCCAGGTTCCTTGAACTATGACTGCTTGACCTCCCATTTGATGGTGCTTGCATAGTTCCTGGGTCAATACCACTTAGCAGGGCCATCTGCCTGAACCCATTTTAGTTGTTTGTAAGGGTGACATTCTGACCACTGCTGTATGGGGACATACTTCCCACTGGCCACCACTGTATGGGGACATACTTCCCACTGGCCACCACTGTATAGGGACATTCTTCTCACTGGCCACCACTGTATGGGGACATACTTCCCACTGGCCACCACTGTATGGGACATACTTCCCACTGGCCACCACTGTATAGGGACATTCTTCTCACTGGCCACCACTGTATGGGGACATTTTTCCCACTGATCACTGCTGTGTAGGGACATTCTTCCCACTGACCACTGCTGTATGGGGACATTGTTCCCACTGGCCACTGCTATATAGGGACATTGTTCCCACTGAAAACTGCTGTATGGGGACATTGTTCCCACTGGCCACTACTGTATGGGGACATTCTTCCCACTGGCCACCACTGTATGGGGACATTCTTCCCACTGGCCACCACTGTATGGGGACATTCTTTCCACTGGCCACCACTGTATGGGGACATACTTCCCACTGGCCACCACTGTATGGGGACATTCTTCCTACTGGCCAATACTGTATGGAGACATACTTCCCACTGGCCATCACTGTATGGGGACATTCTTTCCACTGACCACCACTGTAAGTGGCATTTTTTACACTGACCTCCAATAAATTGATTTTTGTAAGGGTTCTTTGAGACCTGAAAATTATTTCAGGGTCCCGCTGCAGTAGAAAGGTTGAGAAAGGCTGATCTACATGGTTACAGTTCTGTTGCCCCATAGATACCCTTTTCAAATTAATTTGCACTGAATAATGACAAACAATTCTGTTCATCCAGAATCCCTATCTCTGTCACTGTAGATGATGGAGATGATATAAGGGCTCTGTTATGTTGCTTGTTTAGGTCTCCATATTGAACATACATTTTGCTGGTGATACTCTAACATTAAAGCAGATATGTTTCTCCTTTTTTTCTACACCTGTTTACTCACACAGCCCTAAACATATAAGTAAGTTAATAAGCCTCCATACAAACAATCTCAAGTGATGTGACTGTGTAGATAATATTGCATCAGTCTTTTCCAACCAGGGATCCATGGGGGTTCCTTCAGAGGTTAAGTTCGGAGTTTGCTAGGGGTTCCTTGAAAAGAGAGCAGTGGCAGATTGATTTTCTGCCCAACTGATCGCCAATGTAAAAGGTCACTTTTTCACTGTCCACCAATGTAAGGGGTCACTTCTACACTGACCACCAATGTAAGGGGTCACTTCTACACTGACCACCAATGTAAGGGGTCACTTCTACACTGACCACCAATATAGGGGTCACTTCTACACTGTCCACCAATGTAAGGGGTCACTTCTACACTGTCCACCAATGTAAGGGGTCACTTCTACACTGACCACCAATGTAAGGGGTCACTTCTACACTGACCACCAATATAAGGGGTCACTTCTACCCTGACCATCAATGTAAAGGGTCACTTCTACATTGGCCACCATTGTAGGGGGTAACTTCTACACTGTCCACCAATGTAAGGGGTCACTTCTACACTGTCCACCAATGTAAGGGGTCACTTCTACACTGTCCACCAATGTAAGGGGTCACTTCTACACTGTCCACCAATGTAAGGGGTCACTTCTACACAGTCCACCAATGTAAGGGGTCACTTCTACACTGACCACCAATGTAAGGGGTCACTTCTACACTGACCACCAATGTAAGGGGTCACTTCTACCCTGACCATCAATGTAAAGGGTCACTTCTACATTGGCCACCATTGTAGGGGGTAACTTCTACACTGTCCACCAATGTAAGGGGTCACTTCTACACTGTCCACCAATGTAAGGGGTCATTTCTACACTGTCCACCAATGTAAGGGGTCACTTCTACACTGTCCACCAATGTAAGGGGTCACTTCTACACTGTCCACCAATGTAAGGGGTCACTTCTACACTGACCACCAATGTAAGGGGTCACTTCTACACTGACCACCAATATAAGGGGTCACTTCTACCCTGACTACCAATGTAAGGGGACATTTCTACACTGACCTACAATTTAAAAAGTCACTATGGTTTTCACAGTCTGTTTTTCTTGTCTGACCATTATTATTATTAATTTATTTCTTTCATTTAAAATAATGGGGTCACTTCTATATTGACCACCAATGTAAGGGGTCCTGTCTACAATGACCACCAATGTCAGAGGCACGTCTATATGGACCAGCATTGTAAGGGCTCACTTCTACATTGACCTCCAACATAAGGGTCATTTTTACACTGACCTACAATATAAGAAGTCACTACAATTTTCAGAGTCTGTTTTTCTTTTCTGGCAATTATTATTATTCATCTGTTTCTTTTATTCAAAGTATTACTAAGCCCACAACAGTAATTCAGTCTGTATATTCAGTAAAGTATGCTTGTTATATTCACCGTGGAAGCTAAGGGGTTAATCCTCCGCATTGTGTAAAAAGGCTGTTTAATCCTGTCATCTCTTATCCTCCCCTTCCTCTACTGTCCCCAATCCATCTGCTGATATAACAGAGCCTTGGGAGCAAGCTGCACATTCTTAGTTTGGTGTGCATTGCTAGAGAGGTTTTTTTTTTGTCTTGGGAGATGCATGTGATCAGCACAGGGCCAATCAGACAGACAGAGAGTCAGGGGTTATGCAGCTTCACAGGACAATCAGAAGAGAATGAAAACTCCTACAAGCTTTAACCACTGCTCAGCTGGACACAGATAGAAGTCACAAGACTGCTCTAACTGCTAATGAGAAAAGGTATTTAGCAGTTTATATTTACTAAAATAATCATATTTCCATGTTCTGTATATTGTAGGAGAACAGATAAAGTGAATTCAGGGTCCTGGATTTAGTAACACTTTAATGCAATGGGGTAACTTCTGCACTGACCACCAATGTAAGGCCCAAGTCTATATACACTCACCGGCCTCTTTATTAGGTACAATTGCTCAATTGCTTGGTAACACAAATTGCTCATCAGCCAATCATATGGAAGCAATTCAAAGTAATTAGGCATCTAGACGTGGTGAAGCCAACTTGCTGAAGTTGAAGAAGCCAACTTGCTGAAGTTGAAGAAGAAAGGAGATTTAAGTGACTTTGAACGTGGCATTGTTGTTGGTGCCAGACGGGCTGGTCTGAGTATTTCCAAAACTGGTGATCTACTGGGATTTTCACGAACAACCATCTCTAGGGTTTACAGAGAATAGTCCGAAAAAGAGAAAATATCCAGGGAGCAGCGGTTGTGTGGATGAAAATGTCTTGTTGATGTCAGAAGTCAGAGGAGAATGGGCAGACTGGTTCTAGATGACAGAAAGGCAACAGTAACTCATGTCAATATGGACCAAAATCTGTGAGGAATGTTTGCAACACCTTGTTGGATCTATGCCATGAAGAATTAAGGCAGCTCTGAATGCAAAAGGGGGTCCAACCCAGTACTAGTAAGATGTACCTAATAAAGTGGTAAAATGTAAAGGGTCAAATCTATATAGAACACCATTGTAAGGGCTCACTTCTACATTGACCACCAATGTAAAAGGCCACTTCTATATAGACCAGCAATGTAATGGGTCCCTTTTACACTGACCTATAATGTAAGGTGTCACTGCAGCTTTCAAAGTCGGTTTTTCTTTTCTGGCCATTATTATTATGCATCTATTTATTTTACTTAATGTAATGGGGTCACTTCTACATAGACCACCAATGTAATGGGTCACGTTTACACTCACCACCAATATAAGGGTTCACTTCTATTCTGACCAGCAACATAAGGGGGCAATACAATTTTCAGTCTATGTTTCTTTCTTGCACATTATTATTATTATTCATCTCATTTTATAATTGTTCCGTAATTAGCTATTTTATTTAAAAGTCCCCATAACCTATAGATCACGCTAATGTACCATGAGCTGTAGATCTAATAACTTTAGTGGGGTTCCAACACAGGTTCCTCTGTGTTAAGAAGGTTGGAAAAGGCTGAGATAGACTGTAAGGTGCTAGGAAAAGTGCTGTGTAATTTGTTAATACTGTATAAACTAATAAAATGAATGCTTTTTATTGTTATGGAACAGTTTGTTTAGTACAGGAATATAATAGGTGACACCCTATTACATTTTATTGCACTAATTCCTCATTTTATGGTCCCCAATGCGGCCTGAGTGCCTGTGCTGAGGATAAAATATAATAAAGTCACCATGATACCCTTTGTTTAGTTCATGCTTCAAGTGTGCCCTTTATTCCTGAGTGACAGATCAGACCTTATACAAGGAAGTAAACAGCAGGTCTTTTCTTACTGCTCTAAAGAAGCCAGGGAAGCAAAACGGACCAAAATAATATTCAGATTTATGTGATAATTAAAGCAGCACAATTTTGTGTGGTAGGTCAACTGTTGTAATATGTGTATATTACAATTTACAGATTTACTCACAATGGATCATAGCATGCCTTACAAAATACTCAGAACAAACTGAAGGTTAATTTATGTATTATAACCAATCCTTACAAATATCTATGCCAGAGGAACCATACATATCTTAATGTATACTGTATGTTACCCTAAATATTTTTTTCTATGTGTGTATTCACATATATGTGTTTTATAAATCATCATTATCTATCATTTTCATGTACGTCTTCCATCTGAACTATCTGGTTGATCTTGCCATTCACCTTTCTTCTAAACTGACCACACAACGTAAGGAAGCTGATCTGTGTTAGCGTGGTCAGTTTTCATCCTTTGACTGTCACTGAGAGCCCCGAGTCCTGTTCTAATGATCGGGACCTGGGATACCCGATTCCGGGTCACATGATCGCTGAGATAGCCTCTGATTGGCTATCACAGTGATCAGTCACTGTGCAGCCCGGCCCCCTTGTTTTTTCTCTCTCTATGAATGGAGGAGAGAGATACATTGTATCTCTCTAACTCCTGGCATAGAGAGAAAAAAAAACGTGTTAAAAAAAAAAAAAAAAAAAGATAAATAAATAAATATTAGAAAATAAAATAAAAAATAAAGAAAAAATACCTAGATCAAGGTTTGATCTAGTTCAATGCCAGGGTTAGTGTTTGGGTCAGGGTCAGGGTCAAAGGTCGAGATCAAAAGGTCAGAGTCAAAGGTCAGGATTTAAAAAAAATTGGTATCAGTGTCAGTTAGTGTCAATGTCAGTGTTTTAGGTGAAAAAAAAAAGACAAAAACAAAATGCACACTATTGTTTCTGGGCTGTACTACGGGTACAAACAACAAATAACATACACATATATGGTATTGCTGCGATCGTCAATAGCTGTAAAATTTATTTTTGGTTGTTCTTTGATGGTAGGTTATGGTAGTAACAAGAAACACACAGCTAAATAAAAAAAATTATGATTTTTTTTTTTTTACTATTTTGGGCCAGTTTTCCTTTGATAATAAAAAAAATTAGGAGATATCCATTACCATTTACCACCAAATGAAAGCCCAATTTGTTCTGAAAAAAACGTGGTATAATTCACCTGGATGTACAAAGTAGTTGTGATGATATGGATGGTTTTACTAACACATGTCAACGTTTCAAAATTGTGCTTAGGCATTTAGATTTGTTTTACCCTTAGGTGTGAAGGGGTTAATTGGATCCTCTTTAAATGTGTATGTACCAATGTAAGTTAGGGACTGTAGATTGTACGCCCCTTGAGGGTTAGGGACTGATGAGAATGTTCAATATATATGTAAAGTGCTGCGTAAATTGACAAAGCTATATAAGTACCTGAAATAAATAAATGTTCAAAACTCATTATAGCTTTAAATATGATACGGTGTGTTGATGTTACCGGTTTGTATTACACACACAGGTCTCTCAAATTGTACTTCTTATTACACAGCATGACATTTGCTCTTGTGTAAGTAATAATATATATGTGACTGGCATTTATTATGTATAACTGTTTTCATCTATACTGGAATACACCTTCTGTCATTAATTATGGATGGAGAGCATCATACGACTATACACTTTGGGCACTGGCAATAGATATTGTTATATATGAATGTTTACAAAATTAGGTTTTTAATTTATTCTTTTAATTGTTACAGAATAATGATCCTACTGTATAGGAAGGAGGGCTCCAAAAGGGAAATATCAAAACTGCTATTTGGTAATATAAGAGGAGTGTACAAAAAGTAATGTGGACGTGGACATAACTTTTTTTTATTAATTTAAATAAGACGTTCAAGTTTCACATGTTGGTAGAGTAACTCTTCCTCTATATAGTAATCTTTTTCTTCTTTTTCATTACAGATAAATAATGGATTCCAAGCTGAAGCAATGTGCTATCATTGAGTTCTTGATGAAGGAGGGGTGCAGGTTGTCTGACATCCACAGAAGGCTACATATAGAATGTTTCAGGAGATGACATCATTGACAAGACCAATGTGCACATATGGATGAAAAATTTTAAATGGTGTCATCTCTGTAAACATCATGTGACCTTCTGTGGATGTCAGAAAGCCTGCACCCCTCCTTCATCAAGAACTCAGTGACGGCACATTGCTTCTGCTTGGAATCCGTTATTTACCTGCAATGAAAAAAGAAGTATAAGAGGAACAAATTCCAAACTCCAAACTTTTTTTTCTTCAGACTTAGGGGGGGCTGAAACGTGGGAAGCAGGAGTGGAACTTTTCCTGACATCAGTGGGAGTAAACATCACATTTGGTATTAGGTGGAGGAATAGTGCCCTCTTTGTATCACTGGAAGAAATAGTGCTCCACTGGTGGTGTCAATGGGAAAAATGGTGCCCTATTGTTCGTGTCAATGGAAGATATGGTGCCCTATTGTTGGTGTCAGTTGGAAGAAGAGTGTCTTGTACAGGGCCGGACTGACCATTTGGAAACTCGGGCACTGCCCGAGGGCCCGGGGTTAGTAGGGAGCCCCATGAGATGCCCCTGGTACCTTTTTCATAGGCTTTTTTGAGTTTGGGCAAGGACACAGGGGCCCCATGATCCCCTATTGCCAGGGGGCCCCATGAGTTGTCAGTCCGCCCCTGGTCTTGTATCAGTGAGAGGAATAGTGCCCCAAGGGCTGGATAAAGGCAAACAAAGACCCGTATCTGGCTGTCAGGCCACAGTTTGGAGACCACTGCTATAGAGGAAGAGTTACTCCAACATATGTGAAATTTGAATGACCTATGTAAGTTAATAAGAAAAGTTATACCCACTTTTGTAATACTTTTGGTACAGTCCTAGTATATTTGAGCAAAGACATATACAGTAAATTGCACACTATGGACCTTCCAGCTCCTCTAACGGACCACTCGAAAAGATCAAAGTCATACATTGACTATCAGTACTAATATATTGTTTTTACCTGAGGGATCACACCATGCCCAGTATGGCCTGTCTTCTACTAAACTCTCCAATCAAAGAGACTAGACCCTCTGTGAATTAATATGCAGAACAAAAAAAACACATGAGAAGGGTTGGTCTCAGGGCTGATAACCTGTATAATGAATCAGGTGGAACTGCTATTATTTAAAGATAACCTGTCATTATTAAAATATTTAGGCATACCCATGTCAATCAATGAAGTGACTTGGGCACAATCAGCCTGCCCATAGATGGTTCGAATCTTGAACAGTCCCTGCTGAAGCAGCCGAGATTCAGACCATCTATGGACTAGCTAACCTCTGCTGCAAATGCTTTTTGCCTGGCTGACATGTTGATGAGTCGCTGACCCCAGGACAAGAAATGGAATGCCATCACATTAAGCTGTTTCACAAGATATTTACAGATATTTACACCAAAGGGCACATCTTTAAAAACTAGAAAAGAAAAGAGAGAACTTTCTCATAGATAACAAACAGTTTACTAGTTTAATTCCCCAAAGGGGAAATACAGATTGGTCACAAAGGCAAGTTGCCCACTTTTAGGGCAAACTTAATTTAGATATTATAAATACTGTAGGCTTCTAAATGAAGTAATCAACTCTAGATCCAAGAAAGAAAATACAATGCCTTATTCCAGCTATTAAGACGTTTTTAATAAAGTACAGTTATTTTGCCAACACAAAATGACCTACATGGTGCCCTGTGATATTTTAGGACAGTCATGTGTAGTAGCATTGAGAGAAGCATCTGTAGAATGTGACCCCCAGCTCTGGAACTCAGCTCCATTCTCAGCTCTGCACAACTTAGAAAAGCTCAGCTCTAGGTCTGCCGCAGATCCTGAGCTTTAATGAAAAAATAATAAAAACATGGAGAACTAGAGCAGGAGCCTCGCCAACCATATGGAAGACAAGGGACACCAAAAATAAGGGAGAAAAGCTGCTGCCAAGTGATTGTATGGGAGAAAAAATAATGATGGGTATCTCAACATTGAGTGATGGGTATCTAGACAATGTCCTAGACATATCACCATAAGGATACTGTCAAATAAAATCAGTGTATGGCTTCTGTCAACTGTAATAGTCATCTGGTTTTTACAGACATTTTTGACCATACTCATGTGGTTGTGAAATAAAAAAGAGAGAGTTTTTCATGGCTTTAATCTGTAATGCCAGCACATGGGTGAAACTTGTAGGGAGCATGCTAATTACCAAATTGTCATATAGAATTTATAGTTTTTACAGTATATCTACACTATTTTGACAAAAGTGTGGACACCCCTTCTAATTATTGAGTTCAAGTGCACCAGGCCAGCTCCATAAGGACATCGTTTGATGATTCTGGCGTGGAGAACCTTGAGTGGCTTGCACAGAGCCCTGACCTTAATCCTTCTGAACAACTCTGAATGGATTGGAACACCAAATGCAAGCCAGTTCTTCTCATCCAACAATAGTACCTGACCCAGGGGCGGACTGACCATTGGGGAACTCGGGCACTGCCCGAGGGCCCGTGGTCAGTAGGGGGCCCCATGAGATGTCCTTGGTACCTTTCATAGGCTTTTTTGGGTGTGGTTTGAGTGTGGGCGAGGACACAGGGGCCCCATAATCCCCTGTTGCCCGGGGGCCCCATGAGTTGTCAGTCCGCCCCTGACCTCACACATTTTTTGCTGAACGAGCATAAATTTCCACAAACACACTCCAAAATCTTGTGGAAAGCCTTCCCAGGAGAGTGGATGCCTTTATAGCTGCTGGGAAGGAGCCATCTCCATATTAATACCTATGGTTTTGGAATAGGATTTTTCAAAAAACTCACATGGGTTTAATGGTCTCGTGTCCACGCAGTGTTATCCATATAGTGTAGATAACATATCAGTGTAGCTCCCTTTGAGATAGGTGCTAGGAATAGATAGATTTAGTTTTGCTCACTGTAGTCTGTGAGGCTGTATGTTTGTTGTTAGGTAAATTTAGCTTGTCTCACTGTAATCAGTCTGGCTTCAATCCTGGGTTAGGCAAATTTAGTTCTAGTATGAATATTTATACTGCCCTAGCCAATCTTGTGGGACCCTGCACAGGTGACCGCTGGATAAGGGTATAAATAGTTTGAGCTCTGGAGCAATCTTGTGTTGTCCTCAATGGAGAGAGTCCAGCCTGGAGGGCTTGCTGACCTTTCAAGCAACCCTGCCATGTGCTTACTGTTTGTGAGGCCCCAGCTGGGCTAGCTGAGAGACCAGGAAGTTGACTGAGGGACTTTCTCTCGTTGGATCTTGTCTGGGACTACTAGCAGACACTGGAATCCAATCGTCTGAGGGCGTCTAAGTACAGACTGTATGAGAGACCCTAGAGCCTGAGTCTGTGGTCTGCTTCCACCCACCCTTCTGGTTCTTGAGAGTCAGCTGAGAGTGCAGGAAAAAAGGGGTACCGGCTGGTATCCTGAAGAGCTTTGTCCATCCTATTTGTGCTATAGGGACTATGCTCAAGTCACTTAAAGAAGTTTGTGGCTTTCATTTGCTTCAACTAAGCCAAATGAATTATTGGTCCTTGCAAGGACTGTACTTAAAGTGCTGAAAAAGAAGAAAGTTAGTGTCCTCATCTTGTACATAGTCCTTTTTTGGAGCAGGCCACTCATCCCCAATCCCTATTCAAGTTACCCCAAAAATAAAAACACCAAAAAAAAACACCCCTGGACTGTTTACGGAGCCAGAAAGTGACTGTGTTTGTGTGCCTGGCTGTGGGGCCGAATATGGGAAAATACCCACGGGATCTTTCTATTGCTGGGCCCCAGTGGAGGTACAACTTGATGGATTTCTATTGAAAGGTTACTCCACTTCTAAGAAAAGCCCTTTACTCTTTGTAAGTGAGGTGTTTCCTGTAAAGCAGGGGTGTCACTCAATTTAATTGTGGGCCTCATCAGCATTATGGTTGGCCTCAAAGGGCTGGTTTTATCTGTAAGTCTCGATGTCCAGAGCACCCCACCCCCCCATACATCAGTTGTCAAGTGCTCCCCCATTATCAGAATTCAACAGTCCCCCACCATTCCCTACATCACAGTGCACTCCCTTACCTTGTGCTGCTGCTGGGAAGAAGCTGGCGATGGAGCTGGGAACCATTCTGTGCAGAGTCTGGAGGAGAACCAGCAGAGGAGGGCTGGAGTCAGCTGCCAGAGTCTGCTGAATGCTAAGAGCAGGGGAGGCAAAAACGAGGCGAGTACTGCAGCTACACAGAGGGGCAAAGGATCTGTAAGAGGAGTTCTGTCCTCCTCTCTGTTGCCAAATGCTGAGATGGGGGGGGGGGCAGAGACGCGCCTCTCTGTGGCTGCATGAAGAAGTGCAGGATGTGGCGGAGGAGTTCTGTCTTGCCTGCTGCTGACTACTGAGACAAGGTGGGGGGTGGAGATGAGTGGGGTCCCGCAGCTGCAGGAGAGGTGTGAGGGACACATGCCCACGGGCCTTGTGGTTGACACGTGCTGCAAAAGAAGCCATTACAAAGCATTAGCAATCTAGCATCAGGCTTCGGGTAGCAACAAATTCTTTAGAAAATCTGACACAACATGGAAATAACTCATACTGTTTCCACTGCAATACTTACATCCTATTGGCTGAGCATGGCAAGACGGGGGATTAATTCACCAATAACTCGTTGTGCTGTTATTTCAGTAACAAAAACACAGATCAGAAAGATATCATTAAAGGATTACAAGTTCAACAAGTCAGCTCAGCTATCTGAATATCTAATGTAAATAATGTAAGATATTTCCTACTTCAATTAAATGGGACTGGTAATTGCTACTTATTCATGTGAATGACAATGCTAGAGGACAAATGGCTAATCACTAATCCTGTTTATACAACAGAAAGAAGGCCCTGGACCAGGAGACTATAATCTGAAAGGTGTTCCTTCTCCGAGTATTTCCTCAAGTTTCAAATCAAGTGTGCCCAGGTTCCGCTCATCTGTTAATGTAAGTCCACAGAAGCAATATTTGATCTGGAGGTGGTTATATTTAGTTGTGTGATTTGGTTTGCGCTATTATTTGTGATTTGTATATTTTTCACATTTTTATTATTATTTTGAGTTTTTTAATAATAGCAGCATCCAGTGAGTGTATTTCCTCTCTTTATTACCGTATTTGCCGGCGTATAAGACGGCCCCCTACTTTTCCTGCTAAAATGTAGTGTTTGGGCTATACTCGCCGTATAAGACTACCCCTCTTCCAATGCACACCAGTGGGAGGAATAGTGCCCCATCATTGGTGTCAGTGGGAGGAATAGTGCCCCATCATTGGTATCAGTGTGAGGAATAGTGTCCCATCATTGGTATTAGTGGGAGGAATAGTGCCCCATCATTGGTGTCAGTGGGTGGAATAGTGCCCCATCATTGGTATTAGTGGGAGAAATAGTGCCCCATCATCGGTGTCAGTGGGAGGAATAGTGCCCCATCATTGGCATTAGTGGCAGGAATAGTGCCCCATCATTAGTATCAGTGGGAGGAATAGTGCCCTATCATTAGTATTAGTGGGGGGAATAGTGCCCCATCATTGGTATCAGTGGGAGGAATAGTGCCCTATCATTGGTATCAGTGGGAGGAACAGTGCCCCATCATTGGTATCAGTGGGAGGAATAGTGCCCCATCATTGGTATCAGTGGCAGGAATAGTGCCCCATCATTGGTATCAGTGGCAGGAATAGTACCCCATCATTGGTGTCAGTGGGAGGAATGGTGTCCCATCATTGGTGTCAGTGGGGGGTGGAATAGTGCCCCATCATTGGTGTCAGTGGGGGGTGGAATAGTGCCCCATCATTTGTGTCAGTGGGAGGAATAGTGCCCCATCATTGGTATCAGTGGGAGGAATAGTGCCCCATCATTGGTATCAGTGGCAGGAATAGTGCCCCATCATTGGTATCAGTGGCAGGAATAGTACCCCATCATTGGTGTCAGTGGGAGGAATGGTGTCCCATCATTGGTGTCAGTGGGGGGTGGAATAGTGCCCCATCATTGGTGTCAGTGGGGGGTGGAATAGTGCCCCATCATTTGTGTCAGTGGGGGGGGGAATAATGCCCCATCGTTGGTGTCACTGGGGGGAGGAATAGTGCCCCATCATTGGTGTCAGTGGGAGGAATAGTGCTCCATCATTGGTATCAGTGACACCAATGATGGGGCACTATTCCTCCCACTGACACCAATTACACTTGCTGACCCTGTTCTAGTATGGTGCTGCTGCAGCCAGCATATGTGGTTGCAGAAGCACCTCTACCCTGAACACTTACCTGCTGCTCCTGCACTCGATTTTCGCGGGGCCGCTCGGCTCCATCCCCTCGCCGGTGATTGGCCGCCTGTGTGCCTTTCCTGAGCTATAGTTCTGGCTGCCAATCACCGGTGAGGAGGCGGAGCCGAGCAGCCGCGCAAACATCCAGTGGCCGAACTGAAGGAGCAGCCGCGCTTCCTGGACCGGATCGTCGTGGGACCGGAGCCAGGTAAGAAACAGCCCCTGCCCACCCCTGTACTTAGTGTCCCTTCCGTTGGAAGGGGGGGGGGGGCAGCGGTGGCACCGCCCCCCTAAAAAGTGTCAGTATGCCGTATACCGGCGTATAAGACGACCCCCGACTTTTGAGCAGATTTTCAAGGGGTAAAAAGTCGTCTTATACGCCGGAAAATACGGTATATTGACGCAATGATGTTGGTATAATAGAAGTGTTGTAGTTATTGGAACATTTCTTTGGTAACTAACTTTTTAGTGAATATTTGATCTTTGATCTTTTCCACTTTTATGGAGTTTTACACAATTAAGCAAAGCACTTCAGTACAAGGGTTATATTTTCTTTTAATGTGATCATAACGGGCTTTGACAAAAGGACTTAGGCCCCTTTCACACGGGGTGAACCCGTCTGCTGAGCAAGTGGATGACAGGTCCGTGTCCGCTCCGCCTATGCAGAGCGGACACGGACACCGCCCGCTGTCCTCTATCGGCGGTCAGATGTAAACAGACCATCTGTCCTCTTCCATCTGACTGCCATCCGACCTGATCCAACGGACACTAGGGGATACCCATCCATCTCTTTTTTGGCTGATTAGATTGGATCAGGGGCGGACTGATAACTCATGGGGCCCCCGGGGCAATAGGGGATCATGAGGCCCCTCTGTCTTTGCCCAAACTCATAAAAGCATATGAAAAAGATACCAGGGGCATCACATGGGGCCCCCTACTGACCCTGGGCCCTCGGGCAGCGCCCGAGTTTCCAAATGGTCAGTCCACCCCTGGATCGGATTGAATGTCAGGGGATGTAAACGGACACATGTCCGTTTACACCCGCCGCTCAATAAAGGTGAATAGAGGTTCTGATCGGGTCTGCTGGAAAAATGGGCAGGCAGACCTGATCGGAAACCCGGTTGTAAACCCTCACATATACCCAGTGAAGTGACTGGCCCCAGATGATACACAAATATGAACCAAACCCTCCTACATAAGTTGGACCTTCAGTCTTCTCTAAGTCTGTTCAACGTGCTAAATTTAAAAAGCTTGTGTTAGAGTTCAGAAAAAAGAGGGGGGAGAGCTGTAATTACACTCTGTGGAGCTCAGTGATGAGAACTCTGAGAGTTGATTGGAGGCAAGGGTGGACTGACCATTTGGAAACTCGGGCACTGCTCGAGGGCCTGGGGTCAGTAGGGACCCCATGAGATGCCCCTGGTATCTTTTTCATAGGCTTTTTTGAGTTTGGGCAAGGACACAGGGGCCCCATGATCCCCTATTGCCCGGGGGCCCCATGAGTTGTCAGTCCGCCCCTGATTGGAGGCAAGAGACAAACGCCCCCCCCTCCCCTCCACACGGCACACAGGAACAGAGCTGAAGCTGTCTGTCTGCTGGAGGTCCATCCCCTGTCACCATTTTTCTCTTGGTGTCAGGAAAACTTATCAGAAGTGACTTATGCTGATAGCAGAGGAATGAAACAGCAGACAAAAATGACACGTAGTGCTCTGAATTGAAACAAGTACACACTATAGAGGGAAATGCTCTGTTCATATTTCATGCCTGAGGTTAATTCTGGAACTTGGAACTTACCACTGTTATCCACAGGTTTATATTGCTATTGCTTTCACAGTTCCAAAAGTCCGTATATTCCAAGCAGGGGCGGACTGACAACTCATGGGGCCCCCGGGCAATAGGAGATCATGGGGCCCCTGTGTCCTTGCCCAAACTCAAAAAAGCCTATGAAAAAGTTACCAGGGGCATCTCATGGGACCCCATACTGACCCCGGGCCCTCGGGCAGTGCCCAAGTTTCCAAATGGTCAGTCCGCCCCTGATTCCAAGTGAACATTAGTGCAGAATATGTAAAATATATTGCTATAGTATGACACCAAAGTGCAGGTATTGAAAAAGTAGAGAAAATAAAATGTTTACAATTAAACAAACCCCAAACTAAATGCACGTTTGCCTGGCACAGAGAAGACCAGAGATCCTAGTGAGGACATATCATTTATTTGGTTGTCTACAGACACAGGAAATACATAATTTACAGCTGATCTAATGGCTTAGCACCAGATAATAAGGCAGCTGCCTTGCCTTCTCTGGTTCCACTAAACGAGACGGAGCACAAAGGCAAGATCATGTAATCCAGAGCCTTGAAATGTTGGCAGGGAACCAATTGTACCTCGGAAGGCCCATCCGACTGGCAGGCATGTCACGGTTTATGTGACTTTTACTGCGCACTCGTTTTAGTTCTACAAACTTCTGCGGTTTTCGGGATTAGGGCGGGATAAAAACATTGCCAGACGAAATACATTTCCCATCAGATTAGGAGATAGCACAGTGTTTAGATCATGTATTAGCAGTTTGCTGCTTTGGATTGTATTTTGTTCACAACTAATAATACAGGCTTGAATAAAGGTTTAGAAAACATAATCATGATATTTATACTGAAGAAATAAAAGAGCAATTCTAGACAACCAGTAAAAAGTGGTTGTAAACCCTTTCATGTACCCAGGGCCCCGTACAATCAACCTGCCAGGGCCCACTTCCTGCCCCCCCAATAAAAAACAGTTTACTATGCTTCAGTTATGCATGAACACAGTGAGTGATTGGCACCAGGGGCGGACTGACAACTCATGGGGCCCCCGGGGCAATAGGGGATCATGGGGCCCCTGTGTCCTTGCCCAAACTCAAAAAAGCCTATGAAAAAGGTACCAGGGGCATCTCATGGGGCCCCCTACTGACCCCGGGCCCTCGGGCAGTGCCCGAGTTTCCAAATAGTCAGTCCACCCCTGATTGGCCCCTCATTGTGTCAGGAAAGGAAGGGGCTGGTAAATGTGACATTTTTACAGGACCCTGCTCCCGGTCTCCATCCTGAAGGATCCTATTGTGTGCTTGCAGCTGCTGCTAGGAAGCAGAGGAGGGAGGCAGTGGCACTGCGGGGTGGGGGCCTGGGCAGCAGGGGGAAATGTATGGTAAACAGGGATGGTCATGGGAGCAGCGGGGGGCAATTACTGGAACCGGTCCTCCGTATGGCTCACTCTGCAACAGCTGAAGGCCAGCAGGAGGTAAAGGAGAAGAAGCCAACCTTTAGCTGCTGCAGAGAGAGCCATACAGGAGATCGGTTCCAGTAATTGTCAACCCCCCCCCCCCACAATGAGCTGATCATCCTCCCTGTCCACATACAATTAACCTAACTGCCTGGGCCCACCTGCTGGCCTGGGCCCTGTACAAGAGGACTGGTGGTACCCCCTTATCCACGGCCCTGCATATACCCAGTGACATGATTGGCCTCAGGTGATACACAGAGATTAACCAAATCCTTCTACATACGTTGTACCTATTAATCTGCTGTCTACTCTTCTCTACATCCATTCAAAGTGCTGAATTTTTAAGGAGTTCAGAAACAAGGGGGCGGAGAGCTGAAATTACACACTGCAGAGCTCAGTGAGGATAACTGATTGGAGGAAAGAGACATACCCTCTTCACACAGCACAGGAACAGAGCTGAGGCTGTCAATCTGCTGGAGATCCCTCTCCTGACACCATTTTTCTCTTGGTGTCAGGAAAACTTGACGACAGTGATTTATGCTGTTAGCAGAGAAATGAAGCAGCAGATGGAAATGATACTTAGTGCTCTTAATTGAGATAAGTACACACTATAGAAGGATATGCTTTGTTCATACTTCATGTGTAACACCCTGCTAATAGGATGCAGAATGGTAAATTGAACACAAGATGGCAGTGTCCTGCAGAGCAGTGGCATTCACGCTCTGTATAGCAGCCCCATGGAACTTGTATGCTGAATCGCAGGACTTTGTTAAGGAGCAGAGCAGAAAACAACCACATTTCCCAGAGGGGCTGGTGTGAGGGTAAGAGATGAGACAGGAAGTGAGAGGGGAGAGATCTTGAGAGAGGAGTGCACTGATTGTGGGAGGACCGAACCAGGCCATGGAAAGGGAGAAAGAGGAGAGAAGGAAAGTCTACTGAGCGCTGACCTTGCCGCATCATGGAGAAAGTTAATGTGCTAGCAAGTGACCTGACCGAGTGCTGCAGGCGGGACCAGAGAGTGGGGGGCGGCCTTGTCGTAAATGGGAGAGACAGACCCCCAGAGTTCACCAGACGCCATCCCCCGGTTGAGAGAGTCCCAAGCATTAACAAGGACAGGGAACACTGACACCTGCTCCACCTTTGCTACTTTCCTGCACATAGTTGCGGACATTGCACATAGTTATTAGACGTTGCGGCCTAGTTCCTTTAGCCGCCATTGTATGACTACACATAGCACAGCCTTGCTGATCACAGGACAGTTGGTCCACAGGCCGAAGTACCCCTGTGTCACCATCATCATCAATTCACTTTCCTAAGGAGGCCTTTTCCCTATTGTGCCAAAAGTCACAGCCCTAGAACTATGCATGCCTTAATTAAAGTGATTGTAAACCCTCCCCTTGTAAATCAACCCATTCAGTTTAAAATAGAAACGAAAGGTAAAACATTTGTGTATACGTATAAAAAACATTATAAATACCTTTTTTCCCCTTTTTTATAAGTGATCACATGCCCTCTGTTCTCAGCTACATAAGAGCTGAGGGAGGAGGAATAGCAGTACACTGAACTTCCCAGTGAATGGCTGTGTAGGGAGGGCGGGGGGCGGGGTGTCAGGACAAGTCTGATCATTGGAGGAGAGCAGGCTGAGTTCCCAGCACAGATAGAAGACTTGCCACACTGTGCTCTCATGCCTAATGTGGTCAGGTTTTAATAGGAAAGCAGAGGAACTGGCAGGAACACCAGGGAATTCACACAAAGGAAGTATTGCAAAGAACAGAATACTTTTTCATACAAGTACATGGTACAGCGGGCACATATCAGGAATATGAAATGTTGTGTTTACATATTATCTATTGCTAGGATCATGACTGGCCCAATAGAAATACACAAAGCATTTTATTCCTATATTAAAGGGGATATAAATAGAAAAACATGTCAGGCCATAAAATAATACACACAAGAAGAAAAATAAAGAAGTTAAAAATAAATTCTAATCTATATAAAAAATGTTGGATACGTTTTTGAATATATGTTTGAACATATTGTATAATGTGTATATAAATACAAAATGCAGTTTTTAACCCCTTGGCGCCTGCACCTTCCGGCCCTTTAAGGGTTTCAGAAGCGGGGTTTAGGGTCATGTGACCGCTGTAACACACCGTCACAGCAATCACATGATTGGAAAAGGTCCCGATCAGGGGTGGACTGACAACTCATGGGGCCCCCGGGCAATAGGGGATCATGGGGCCCCTGTGTCCTTGCCCAAACTCAAAAAAGCCTATGAAAAAGGTACCAGGGGCATCTTATGGGGCCCCCTACTGACCCTGGGCCCTTGGGCAGTGCCCGAGTTTCCAAATGGTCAGTCCGCCCCTGGTCCTGATCAAAAGAGGAGATCGGGACCTTTCCATGAGTATCAGACATGTGTGCTGAGAGCACACAGTGCGCGCGCTCTCAGCACATATGTTTTCTTTTAATAGAACGCAAATGTGTGGCCGCTCGGCGTCTAGGCCCAGACGCCCGGGAGGCCACATATTTGCGTTTGGCCGGCTCCAAGAGGGTAAACAATGATTTCATTTATTAAGGGAAAAAAGCTGTCCAAACCTTCCTGACCCTATGCAAAAAAGTAATTGCCCCCTAAACCTAATAACTGGTTGTGCCACCCTTAGCGGGAACAACAGCAATGAAGCATTTGCGATAACTGACAGTGAGTCTTTCACATCACTGCGGAGGAATTTTGGCCCGCTCTTCTTTGCAGGATTGTTTTCATTGAGCCACATTGGAGGGTTTTTGAGCATGAACCGCCTATTTGAGGTCATGCCACTGCATCTCAATCGTATTTAAGCCTGGACTTTGACTAGGTCACTCCAAAACCTTAATTTTGTTTTTTGGGAGCCACCCAGAGGTAGACTTGTTGGTGTGTTTCAGATCATTGTCCTGCTGCATAACCCAAGTGCACTTCAACTTGAGGTCACGAACTGATGGCCGGACATTCTCCTTCAAGATGTTCTGATAGAGCACAGAATTCATGGTTCCATCAATTACGGCAAGTCGTCCAGGTCCTGAAGCTGCAAAGCAGCCCCAGACCCTCACACTACCACCACCATGTTTGACTGTTGGTATGATGTTCTTTTTATGAAATGCTGTCTTAATTTTATGCCAGATGTAACAAGAAGCACACTAGGTCTGAATCTAGCCAGTCTGATCTGGGGTGCAGTGGAAAAAAGAAAGGGGCTTGCTTTCCAAACTAAAAAAATAAAACATAATGAACTGCTAACATAATTTAACACCTCTGCATCCCTGGCCACAAATCACTTCTGCACGCCCTGCCATAGCTCACCTCTGCATCCCTGGCCACAACTCACCACTGAATCCCTGGCCACAACTCACCTCTGCATCCCTGGCCACAACTCACCTCTGCATCCCTGGCCACAACTCACCTCTGCGTGTCCTGCCACCTTTGCATCCCAGTCCATCCAAAGTTCCTACTTGGCAACCTGCCCTCACCCATCCACAGTTCTCAACTCTGCACCAAGCCCCCCCCCTCCCCCTTCATTCAAAGCTTTCACTTCTGTACCTAGTCCCCATCTATCTATACAGTAGCTCTAATCTCTGCAACCAACAGTTTCCCTTTCCTCCTATACACACTTCTTCCTCCTGTGTCCGGCCACTCATCCACAATGCTCACCTTTGGTCATTGCACACTCTAGTTCACTGACCATCCTCCTCCTTACAGGAGCCAACACGGATCTAGTAGGCAGTGGTCAGTGTGGGATTTTTTTTTTAAACAAGCAGCCAGGGGCGGACTGACCATTTGGAAACTCGGGCACTGCCCGAGGGCTCGGGGTCAGTAGGGGGACCATAAGAAGCCCATGGTACCTTTTTCATAGGCTTTTTTGAGTTTGGGCAAGGACACAAGGGGCCCATGATCCCTATTGCCCGGGGGGTCAGTAGGGGGCCCCATGAGATGCCCCTGGTACCTTTTTCATAGGCTTTTTTGAGTCTGGGCAAGGACACAGGGGCCCCATGATCCCCTATTGCCCGGGGGCCCCATAAGTTGTCAGTCCGCCCCTGCAAGCAACACATTCCCAGCTCTGCTCCTCTAGTTCAGTGGCAGTCTGGAAGGAAGCATTTCAGGGCAACGTTGGCACCTTGAGCTGTGATGGGACCTGGGATGTGGGGCAATTGTCTTAGTAATGTTACTTAGCAGGGGAGGTTTGCAGTAAGGTGATCTGCAGCATGTAGAGGAGTAGGAGCACTTAGCTCCGCACGACATCCAAAGTAGTATGGGGGACGCCACTGAAATCTGGGGAGGCGTAGCTCATACCAGCACCCCCTAGATCCGGCCATGATGCACACCTTCCAAAAAGTTTAAATTTTGTCTCATTAGTCCACGGAATATTTGCCCAAAAGTCTTGGGGATAATCAAAATGTTCTTTGGCAAATGTGAGATGAGCCTTTGTGTTCTTTTTTGGTCAGCAGTGACTTTCGCCTTGGAACTCTCCCATGGATGCCATTTTTGCCCAGTCTCTTTCTTATTGTTGAATCATCATGGACACTGACCTTAACTGAGGCAAGCGAGGACTGCCATTCTTTGGATGTTGTTCTGGGTTCTTTTTTCCTCCTGGATGAGTCATCATTGTGCTCTTGGAGTAATTTTGGTAGGCCAGCCATGCCTGGGAAGGTTCACCACTGTTCCAAGCAGGGGCGGACTGACCATCTGGGAACTCGGGCACTGCCCGAGGGCCGGGGTCAGTAGGGGGCCCCATGAGATGGCCCTGGTACCTTTCATAGGCTGTTTTGGGTGTGGTTTAAGTATGGGCAAAAATACAGGGGCCCCACGATCCCCTATTGCCCGGGGGCCCCATGAGTTGTCAGTCCGCCCCTGGTTCCAAGTATTCTCCATTTGTGGATAATGGCTCTCAACATGGTTCGCTGGAGTCCCAAAGCCATAGAAATGGCTTTGTAACCTTTTCCACACTGATACATGTCGATTACTTTGATTACTTTGTTTCTCCTCTGTTCTTGAATTTCTTTAGATCATGGCATGATGTGCTGTTTTTTTTAATCTTTTATCGTGCTTCACTTTTTAAGTGATTTCTTGATTCAACAGGTCTGGCAGTAATCAGGCCTGGATGTGGCAAGTGAAATTTAAGGTGTTACTAAACTAGTAATAGTAAAACAGTCTGTATATTCAGTAAAGCATGCTTGTTATATTCACTGTGGACTTACAGTCCAAGACGTTTCTAGAAGGAGCAAATGCTGACAGTTTTAAGCAAGCCTGTACTCATTATCAATGTTTTAAGCTGCAACTCTCAGCAAATATCAGGCACCTTCCAGAAGTATTAACAAAAACTCAATACGAGGGTAATAAAGAGCTAGTAACCCAGTATACCTTCACCTAAAATTCGGTGCTATCTTTGTACCCATCACAAAAACGAATCCCCATAGAGGGGATATAGTGGTTACTTATGAAGACAAAATGTAAGGACTGATATAAAAAATTGTTACAGTTTATTGGTATAATTCTTAATCAAAAAATCAATTGTCAGTTACTGTAACAAAGGTAAACACACTAGACTTTGTTCCTTTAAGAAGAGTAACCAGGACGGAGCTAAGGTGATGATTATGGACTTTTAAGGGATCACCTATGCCCAGACGAAGCTACTCTACCTTCTAGCGAAACGCATTGACGTCATACATCACTTCATAGGACGCCGTGCTCACTACGAGGGCACTCCATGCAGCTTCCTAACAAACCGAAGGACAGCGAGACATGCAGCAAATCATATGACATGGTTGGTAGAACAATCGTATATATGCTGGAGATGTAAGGAATTGTATTCACAAATGGTGGATGGGTAAGCCGAACTAACACTTCGCGATGGAAGCTTTATACATATAACGTTTCCCAAAAGAACAAACGAAACCAGCACTCAAATCTTCATGCAGACTAAAGGGTATTCGTAATGCCAAACGGTGAGGTGCAGCCCTTCAAAGATCGGGAAATCTGGGTACTGGTGAACAAAAGCATTTCAGGAGACAAACTCTTCAGAAGGGAGTTCATCTCCCGAAACGCGTCAGCCTATCCCTATTTAGGGCACAGTATTTCATTGGACTGGTATTGCGGACTACCTGTTCTGTTTTTATTCTCTTTTGGTTTGTGAGTATACTGTATATCTATATGTTTTTTCAATAAATACGTGGTGTACCACCAGGGGCGGACTGACAACTCATGGGGCCCCCGGTCAATAGGGGATCATGGGGTCCCTGTGTCCTTGCCCAAACTCAAAAAAGCCTATAAAAAAGGTACCAGGGGCATCTCATGGGGCCCTCTACTGACCCTGGGCCCTCGGGCAGTGCCTGTCAGGGCTCCGGGTATGACCAGAAATGTGTGGACTGACACAGGGAAACGCAGGCTTCAGATATAGTATAAACAATATAATTTATTTAAGACTAAACAATACATAAACGCAGTGCAAGACTAAACATAAACACAGTGCAAACAAACCAAACCAAAACCCCCAACAGATAACAAAAGAACAATACTAAGCGTAGTCGGGCAGGCTGGGTCGGTAGCAAACGGGCAGGCAAGGTACAAAGGAGCAGGCAGAGCATAGTCAGACGGGCCGGGTCAGGAACAATCAGGCAGACAAGGTACAAAGGAGCAGACTGGAGAGTGGTCAGGAATAGCAGAGGTCAGGACAGGCGGAGTTCAATCAGAGTCAGGGATGAAGCAGGATCAGACAGGAAGCAGACAGGATGCAGGTACAGGGGCTCTTGGGAAACATACACCAAGGCCCTGATTGCAAGTCTGGCCATTCCTTATATGCACCTTCTGCAATCAGCCTCAGGTGTTTTGGCTGACTGCAGGAGTGAGCCTCTGGCTGCTGAGAGCACCCGCTGGCCAGTCCTGGCACTGCAACCCACAAGGCAGGTGACTCCCACCACTATTGGCGAGTCCATTCCTGACAGTGCCCAAGTTTCCACATGGTCAGTCCGCCCCTGTGTACCACGATAATGCACGATGAGAATGCGCCCTTTTTTGCTTTTGTTCACATATACCATTTCCCATTCCACTTCGCTTCTGGAACCAGCCCGGTCTGTATACATTTTGCTCTCTGCTCTGACCACTATTGCTATACATGAACTGCTTTGCTTTCCTAGTTATTATGCTGCATGTCCTTAATTGAGTGTTAGCCGGAGACGAATGAATGTACACATTGGTATGGCGGATGAGTAAGCCGATTTTGCACTCGATCATTGAACTTCTACATTTAAGTCGTTCTTTATTCCATTAAGCCACATTACAGCCTTGACTGTCATCCTCTTGCTCTCTGCTCTGACCGCTACACTATAACTGCTTTGCTCTTCAGGCTATTGCACTGTATGTCCTTAATTTATCTCGACTGTGTCTTCAACTGCTGCTTCATTAGTAAGGACTGGACGCCACTCATCCCAATCAGGCCTTATATTCCACTTACCGTGGACTGTATATTTATTATATCTTGTATCGACAAGGAGGCTACCATCTATGAATGGATAGGACTGCAATATGACTACATCATCTGTGCTTTATTGATCCTTTCCTCCTGAACCCATTACAACTATCAGGGTCCTTACTATTAATCAGGAACATTTATTGGAGTTTAGGTTACTACACCCCCCCCCAATATCCATACAATTGGTAATACTTATTGTTCTTATTCACAGTCACATCTGTCAGGTGTTCCGGTATATCCCATTGTATGGTTATAATAGGTGTCCGGACGTCATCAATTTGTATATTTGTTTATGTTTTGTCTTCTCTGTTTGCCTGCACTATATGTATGTCTACATGTGTTTTAAGCTAGCCTATGCTTGTTATTCACACTGGTAATTTTAAATAGGTTTTTCACAAGTGATTTGTAAGACCTTCCAGAGGTAGCCGTAGCTACGTTAGCTAATCAGGCTTTGTTGCATGCACATTTGCTACATTAAAGTGTTACTAAACCCACAGCAGTAAAACCAGTCTGTATATGCAGTAAAGCATGCTTGTTATACTCACTGTGGAACCTAAGGGGCTAATCCTCTGCATTGTGTAAAAATGTTGTTTGATCCTGACTTTTCTTATCCTCCCCTTCTTCCAGTGCCCCCCTCTTATCTCCTGATAAGACATATCGTGTGGAGACAATCTGCACATGCTCAGTTGTGTGTGTTGCTAGAGAAGTTTGTTTTTTTCTTGGGAGAGTGCATGTGATCAACACCGTGCCAATTAGCACTGTCCAGACAGAGGTCAGGGGTTCTGCATCCTCCTAGAGCAGAAGGAAAACTCCTCCTGCAAGCTTTAACCAGTGCCTCGCTGGACACTGCTTGAAGTCACAAGACTGCTATATACTGCTAATGAGAAAAGGTATTTAGCAATTTATATTTGCTAAAATAATTGCATTTCCATGTTCTCTGTACTGTGGGAGACCAGATATAGTGAATGCAGGGACCGGGGAAACCAGATATAGTGAATGCAGGGTCCGGGGAAACCAGATATAGTGAATGCAGGGTCTGGGCAGACCAGATATAGTGAATGCAGGGTCTGGGGGAGGCTGGTTATAGTGAATGCAGGGTCCGGGGAGACCAGATATAGTGAATGCAGGGTCCGGGGAGACCAGATATAGTGAATGCAGGGTCCGGGGAGACCAGATATAGTGAATGCAGGGTCTGGGGGAGACCGGTTATAGTGAATGCAGGGTCAGGGGAGACCAGATATAGCGAATGCAGGGTCTGGGAGAGACCAGTTATAGTAAATGCACGGTCCGGGGAGACCAGATATATTGAATGCAGGGTCCAGGGAGACCAGATATAGCGAATGCAGGGTCCAAGGAGACCAGATATAGTGAATGCAGGGTCCGGGGAGACCAGATATAGTGACTGCAGGGTCCTGGGAGACCAGATATAGTGAATGCAGGGTCCGGGGAGACCAGATATAGTGAATGCAGGGTCCTGGGAGACCAGATATAGTGAATGCAGGGTCCGGGGAGACCAGATATAGTGAATGCAGGGTCCTGGGAGACCAGATATAGCGAATGCAGGGTCCTGGGAGACCAGATATAGCGAATGCAGCGTCCGGGGAGACCAGTTATACTGAATGCAGGGTCATGGGTATAGTATCACTTTACCTCGGCTTTCCAACAAATGTGGTTATTCACAGGTCATGATTTAGTAAGGGAGGGCAATTACTTTTTCACATAGCGCCAGACAGGTTTGCACAGCTTTTTCCCTAAATAACATGAAATCATGAGGCCTGCCATTCTTTAGATGTTGTTCTGGGTTCTTTTTTGACCTCCTGGATGAGTCTTCCTTGTGCTCTTGGAGTAATTTTGGTAAGCCGGCCACTGCTGGGAAAGTTCACCACTGTTCCAAGTTTTCTCCATTTGTGGATAATGGCTCTCAACATGATTTTCTGGCGCCCCTATGCCTTAGAAATGGCTTTGTAACCCTTTCCACACTGATACATGTGAATTACTTTATTTCTCCTCTCTTCTTGAATTTCTTTAGATCGTGGCATGATGTGTTGTTTTTTAAATCTTTTAGCGTGCTTCACTTTGTCAGACAGCTTCTATTTAAATGATTTCTTGATTCAACAGGTCTGGCAGTAATCAGGCCTGGACGGGGCAAGTGAAAGTTAACTCACTTTCCAAAAAATGTGGTTAGTCACAGTTCATTCATGATTTAGTAAGGAGGGGGGGGGGTGCAATTACTTTTCACATAGGGCCAGGCAGGTTTGGACAGCTTTTTCCCTTAATAAATGAAATCATAATTTAGAAACTGCCTTTTGTATGTGCTCAGGTTATCTTTGTGTACTATTAAAATTTGTTTGATTATCTGAATCATTTAAGTGTGACAGTATATATATATATTACAAAATAATAAAGGGTTAGCATTTCTGCCTGGCAGTACTAGGGTCGTTCACAAATAATAATTTTATTATTTATGTTTGATGTGGGCTCAATATTTAGCAAAATATAATTTTTGTTTTTAATATATATATTGTTTTGTACAGAATTATGTATCTGAAGTAGGAGCGCGGCATTCAGTTTATTGAGTTTTATTTTGGATAATTTGGCACATAAATAGAGGATGTGTGGGATGTCAGCGATCCAGTATATCTATATATAAATCGATGGCTCACAAGTAAAAAACGTTGTTTATTAAGTACTAGGGTCGTTGGTTCGAATCCCAGGCACGGCACCACCTGCCTGGGGTTTGCATGTTCTCCCTGTGCCTGCGTGGATTTCCTCCGGGTACTCCGGTTTCCTCCCACACTGCAAAGACATGCTGGTAGGTTAATTGGCTCCTGTCTAAATTGGCCCTAGTATGTGTATGTATGAATGTAAGTTAGGGATCTTAGATTGTAAGCCCCTTGAGGGTTAGGGACTGATGTGAATGTACTATGTAAAGCACTGTGTAAATGGACAGAGCTACATAAGTACCTGAAATAATAATAATATTACAGGAGGATTCAGAGGGCCCTGCTGGTTAGAGCTTACAATATATATATATATATATATATATATATATATAATTTTTCTTTACCTTTTATGTTTTTTTTCCTATGTGTATTATTTTATGGTCCAACAAGCTTTTCTATCTATATCCCTTTTTACTATAGTTTGTACTATAAGCAATGTTCACAAAAATAGAATTTTTTTTTTCCTTGGGTGATGGAGTTCTGAGGTCATGATCGTTTAGGGGAATTACATGTTCCCCATATAATTATTTTATTCATATGTATGTACAAACAGGAGAAACAACACACTGTCGGCCATGTACCTCCATCATCTACTACAAACAATAGAAACCATGTTCACCATGAAATTATTACCCACAGATATAAACATTACCTCCATATTAAACATTCAAACATTTGTGAGTTAATTATTGTTTAGAGAGTTAATTACTAGCTAATTAAAATGCAGCCTGTCTACAGCTCATGTTTATTGTTTTGCTGCAGGCCAGTTTGGTGTGTTCCTGCAAATGGTTATGTGTGTTTTTATATTGAAATAGAACAGAAAAGAGAAAATGGTTCAGACGTCGACATCCATTTACCAAGCCTTATAGGTTGTTATAAGCCTGTTTTCCTTCCACGTAATGACAATATTCTCATCAAAATATACAATTCACACACATAAATATCAATACCTTATTTATTCACAAGCAAGAGGTATTTAATGCATAGCTCCAGCAAAAAAGAACATGACAAACATGCATAGCATATTAAAAGGTAAGAAGAAACAGCTGCAATACTCACCTTCAATCCACAGTACTTTTATTTTCTGCTGCTAGATGTCCTCAGTCTAATGACCAGCATTATTCAACTCACTTCCTCTGAGCCCAGGTTGTCCTGGTCAGCCTGTGATTGGACAGTGAAATTAGAAGCAGCACAGGGATGAGTTCATGTCTGTCACTCTGCTCTCTCCTCCTATCAGCTTGCATCTTGTGAGCACATGAACTGATTGGCTTCATGTGCTGCTTCTTCCACTCACACTCCAGCCCTGTTGTACAAGGACTACCAGAGGCTGATACCAGATCACATTCATGTACTTGCACTGCTTGTATTTAAAAATATATTTAAAGAGGTAATAATGATTACAGCCAGACAGTAAGGAGGCATTATGTTTTAACTCTGAAAATGCCAACCCACAAAGCCCCAACCACATGCATTGCGGTTGCAGGGCAATTGCAGCACAGCCCCAGTCACTTGAATGGATTGCATTTGGTGGTGATACTGCCTGATGAATGCGGCATGTCATTTAAATTTTGCAGCGGTCACAAAACAAAGCTTCATGGCCACAGCATATGTACAGCTTCATGCCCTTGTTTAGGCAAGCAGGCGGGGGGGGTTACTTTTACCATCTGCTTGTACCACCTCCCTACCGCCTGTGTGGATGAGCCCTTACATGCATTAGCTTGCTGTGATGGTATTCATTTTCAATAGCAACCAATGCAACTCAATAGCATTTAATGCATTATAGCAACAAATCTCAATGGCAACCCAACACACTAAACAAGGCAACTACTGTGTGTTGTAGTGCACTGCATCAGAGAAAGTGGTGCATGCCCAATTTTTAGCCCTTTAGACAATGCACTTTAAAGCCGAGTTCCACCCAAAAGAGGAAGTTCCGCTTTAAAGACTGGTCCCCCGCTCCCCATTAAGGATTGGCACCTTTGGGGAGCGGAGGGGGGGGAATCCGAAATTGACAGGTACCCGCCCCCACTTCTGCTGTGATCACCTGGGTGATCGGAAGCGGAAGCACCCCCCCCCCGTAGTCTTCTGGGACCATTTAGAAAGCGCAGCGTTACTCCTACTCGCTCATGCGCAGTGGGCACCTGGCTGTGAAGCCACAAGCTAGGCTAAGCTACCCACACTGAAGATGTCGGCGCCGGGGACACAGGATGGCCAGTGAAACAGGCTGCGGGGAGGACACTGCGCGGTTGAGGGACAGGTTAGTGGTTGTGTTTTACAAGTCAGCAGCTACACGTTTTGTAGCTGCTGACTTTTATTTTTTTACAGTGTGACTGGAACTCTGCTTTATTGCACGCCATAACTCATGTTACTGCAATGTCAAAAAGTCTGTTGGGACAATTCACAAAGCGGTATGTTGCCGCATCCAAGTATGCGGTAAGATACAAAAATATTGTTGGTATTCACTAAAAATTGCTACTAAAAGACTGCATGAGTTATTTTATGAAGTTATGCAGCATTTTAGTAGTGAAAACATGCGGTAATGTAATGAGTTATCAGCGGGTTCTCAGCTGACAGCTGAATGTAAACAAAAAAGAATTGCCGGCAATTAAAAATTAAGAAAAAAAATGGGTCTAGTGTGGGTTTTGAGGGGAACCTCCATACCAATATTTAAAAAAAATGGCGTTGGGTCTCCCCCAAAATCCATACCAGCCCCGCAGGTCAGGTATGGATTTTGTACCCCGCAGGTCAGGAAAGTCAGGTCAGCAAGCACCCCCCCCCCCCCGAACCTTACCAGGCCACATGCCCTCAACATGAGGGGGGTGCTTTGGAGCGGGGGGCTCCACCACCCCCAAAGCACCTTGTTCCTGTCCATTTGACAGTTCTTACATAACTAAGGGGCGGGGCCACCTTGAGACGTCATCAACCCAGCATGCCCCCGATCGATGACAAAAACTGCCTCCTGTGTCTTTTTACACTACACTTTTTTAGGGTGAATGAGTATCCCATACTTATTCACACAAGGGGAGGCTGGGATCTGGGGGCCCTCTTGTTAGAGGGGGCTTCCAGATTCCAATAAGCCCTCAGCCCGCAGACCCCCACAACCATCGGCCAGGGTTGTCGGGAAGGGGCCCCTGTCCCCATGAACATGGGGACAAGGTGCTTTAGGGGAGACAGAGCCCCTCCTGCCCCAAAGCAACCCCCCATGTTGAGGGCATGTGGACTGGTATGGTTCGGAGATGGGGAGCTTGCTCGTTCCCCCCCTTTTCCTGGCCTGCCTGTCTGCATGCTCGGATAAGGGCTTGGTATGGATTTTGGGGGGCTGTACACCATTTTTTTAAATTTTGGTGTGGGAGTTCCACTCAAAATCCATACCAGACCCAAAGGGCCCGTTATGGTTTGGAAGGGGACCCCACGCTTTTTTTTCTTTCCTATTTTTTAATTGCCGCAATTCTTTTTTTTATAGTCAGCTGTCAGTGGGGAACCACTCATCGGTTGTTAAGGACTCAATGGCTGCCAGCTCCTTAACAACCATGACAGTTACTGGATGTTAAGGATGCCAGCGGCCGTCCACTCCTTAAAAACCAGTGCATATCGCATGCCTAGAACATTTCTTAATTACTGCATGCATTTAATAATTTATTTCCTTCTGTGAATTGAGTTTAACATCTGTTTATGCAGTATTTACTGGGCGTTCTTGCTATTTGCGGTAAATACCGCATACTAGCAATAGTGAATTTAATATGAATATGAAACATCGAATATGAATATGAAACATTTTCAGTATAACATGTGATGTGTGGTCACGTGACTGACATAATGCATGCGATAACCAATAGTGAATTGTCCCCTGTAAGATCCCCTTTGCCCAATTGCCTTCCATAAGAAAGCATTAATTCAGCATTTTAAAGGTTTTTGTACTCAACACTGCCTGTCATGGGTAACCAGTTCAATTTTCAACCCCAGAAACCACTAAACAGCTCATCCACTCCCTCATCATATCACGATTCGATTACTGCAACTCCCTCCTCACTGGCCTGCCTCTCCGCTGGCTATCCCCGCTTCAGTCGATCCTGAATACGGCTGCCAGACTCATTCACCTTTCCAACCACTCTGTTTCTGCCACCCCCCTCTGCCAATCCCTCCACTGGGTTCCGATTGCACAACGGATCAAATTCAAAATCCTAACACTGACGTACAAAGCTGTCCACCATACTGCCCCGAACTACATCACCGACCTAATATCCAAGTACCACCCAGCACGCACACTCCGCTCCTCACAAGACCTCCTTCTCTTTAGTTCCCTGGTCTCCTCCTCCCATGTCCGCCTCCAGGACTTCACCAGGGTGTCACCCATCCTCTGGAACTCCCTGCCCCAAGCCATCAGATTATCACCTACTCTCCTCTCCTTTAGGCGCACCCTGAAAACCCACCTCTTCAGGGAAGCCTACCCCACCCCCTGCTAACTTGCCAACCTCCTCCACTCTTCCTACCACCCCATCCCCCACAGCTATCTCCTCCTGTGCCACCATCCCCTCCCTCCTAGATTGTAAGCTCAAAAGAGCAGGGCCCTCAATCCCCTCATGTTTTGCATTGTATTGGTATTGTTCTGTCACATGTTCTGTCCCCCTCTGTAATGTACAGCGCTGAGCGAACCATTGGCACTTTATAAATACTGTATAATAATAATAATAATTTTATGTTTTAGAGACAGCTGTTCATAGAAAGGACCAATGTCTAGGTGGGAAAAACCATATGCATTATATTGCCAAAATAATTGGGACACCCCTCCAAATCATTGGATTCAGGTGTTCCAATCACCTATATGGCCACAGGTGTATAAAATTAAGCACCTAGGCATGCAGACTGCTTCTATAAACATTTGTGAAAGAATGGGTCGCTCTCAGGAGCTCAGTGACTCCAAGCGTGGTCCCGTGATAGGTGGCCACCTGTGCAATAAGTCCATCCGTGACATTTCCTGGCTACTAAATATTCCACGGTCAACTGTTAGTGGTATTATAACAAAGTGGAAGCAACTGGGAACAACAGCAACTCAGCCACCAAGTGGTAGGCCACGTAGAATGACAGAGCGGAATCTGCGCATGCTGAAGCGCACAGTGCGCAGAAGTCGCCAACTGTCTGCAGAGTCAATAGCTAAAGACCTCCAAACTTCATGTGGCCTTCAGATTAGCAGATCAACAGTGCGTAGAGAGCTTCATGGAATGGGTTTCCATGGCCGAGCAGCTGCAGCCAAGCCTTACATCACCAAGTGCAATGCAAAGCTTCGGATGCCGTGGTGTAAAGCACGCTGCCACTGGACTCTAGAGCAGTGGAGACGTGTTCTCTGGAGTGATGAATTACACTTCTCTCTCACGCAATCCAATGGACGTGTCTGTGTTTGGCGGTTGCCATTAGAACGGTACTTGCCTGACTGCATTGTGCCAAGTGTAAAGTTTGGTGGAGGGGGGATTATGGTGTGGGGTTGTTTTTCAGGGGTTGGGCTTGGCCCCCTAGTTCCAGTGAAGGGAACTCTTAAGGCGTCAGCATACCAAGACATTTTGGACAATTTCATGCTCCCAAGTTTGTGGGAACAGTTTGGGGATGGCCCCTTCCTGTTCCAATACGGCTGCACACCAGTGCACAAAACAAGGTCCAGAAAGACATGGAGGAGCGAGTTTGGAGTGGAGGAACTTGACTGGCCTGCACAAGTCCTGACTCACCTTTGGGGTGAATTAGAGCAGAGACTGTGAGCCAGGCCTTCTCATCCGACATCAGTGCCTGACCTCACAAATGTGCTTCTGGAAGAATGGTCAAACCTTCCCATAGACACCCTCCTAAACCTTGTGGACGGCCTTCCCAGAAGAGTTGAAGCTGTTATAGCTGCAAAGGGCGGGGCCAACTCAATATTGAACCCTACGGACTAAGACTGGGATGCCATTAAAGTCATGTGCTGTAAAGGAAGGTGTCCCAATATTTTTGGGAATACAGTGTATGTTTAGGAACAAAGGTGACATTATACTTTAAATAATAACACATATAAAGCATGACACTAACAATAGAAATGCCACCACTGGAATGTTCCTTTAAATTTTTCAGGGGATTTTGGGCATCTCTGTAAGAAACAATATAACCCGTTGATGTTAAACAAAACAATTAATCCTGTTGGTTTGGAAAGCATCCGGCTGTGCTATCCCCTGCAGCATGTGATGGTTTAATTTAAATAATACCCAACAGTGTATCCCTGTAAAGGCAGGCGTCCCAATACTTTTGGCAATATAGTGTACATAATTAACATTCATGGATTAAATGCCGCAAATAGAGTTCATTCTGTCATGACACACTTAGGCTACGTTCACACTAGCCTTGTGTGCAGGCGGCAGAGAGGCGTTTGGGAAGCATTTTTACCGCTTCCCAAACGCCTCTGCCAATTCTGCACATTACAGCACATGGTGCTGTTCTAACAGGAGCGTTTGCGTCGCGTCGCGTTGCGTCGCGGCAAAACGGACGCCTCTGGTCGAGTCAGGAGACTTTGAAGCCTCCTATTCTCGTCTATGGTGCCGCTCCGCAAACGCCTGGCCGGCATTTGCGGTGCGGTTGCGACGCGGTTGCGGGGTGTTTGAGGAGCGGTAACACCACTCAAATGCATTATAGGCGTTTGTGGGGCGTTATTAACGCTCGGCAAACGCCTAGCAACCGCCGCTAAACCGCGCATGCGGCGTTTGCCGAGCGTTTGCCGAGCGTTAAAAACGCTCCGCAAACACCGGACCAACGCTTGCCAAACGCTATAGGGGCGTTTGGCAAGCGTTGGCAAAACAGCCTAGTGTGAACGAGCCCTAAGGTGCGAAGTGTGGACTGAGACATTTCGCATAGACCCCTCCCCATCCCCCTTCCCTTTAGAATCCAAATTTGCAGATCAGGGGCGGACTGACAACTCATGGGGCCCCCGGGCAATAGGGGATCATGGGGCCCCTGTGTCCTTGCCCAAACTCAAAAATCTTATGAAAAAGGTACCAGGGGCATCTCATGGGGCCTCCTACTGACCCCGGGCCCTCAGGCAGTGCCCAAGTTTCAAAATGGTCAGTCTGCCCCTGTTGCAGATAATCTGGCAGCAATCATAACCGTGTGTCACACACATGACAACTGACAGGATTGGCCATGTAGGGAATGAGCTCCTAACGGTATTTCAGTTGATGTCCTTTTACCTATACTGTCACTGGCCCATTCCTCATGCTATATATTTGATTCTTTTCCCAGTGCTTTGATGATAGAAAATGTGTTTTAATGAGAAAAGTATAATAGGTAGAGTACTTGCTATTGTTTCTTTCCACACTCCATTTTTCTTCTGAAAAATAAAATCAATTTTACTATGCTTCAGTAATTTGCTATAGAAATTGACCTTTTGCAGAAATCGGAGAGCAAGTCACAGTTCTGAGGTTTTTGGTCATCAGGGACATCTTTTTCCTCACATTTTTTTATAAAAATGTAAGCATTTCAGGTGGTTATGGGTAGTATTTAAGAAAACAGTCGTTATGCAAGAAGGTCCTTCACTGAATTCAGCTGGTTTTCAGTCTAAAATGCTTCCACAGGAAAACCTCCATTAAACAAGTGGCACAAAGTCTAGACAGCAAAAGAAGGATACAACCAAGATTATTTAAAGCAGGGGTGTCCAAACTGCGCCCTCCCCCCCTTCCCGGGTCGGCTTTGTCTGCGACCCAACACAAAATCGTAAACTAACTTAAACATGTTGATTTTTTGGAAAATTGTTTGTAAAAATGGATTTAAACTTAGCAAACACACTCTGCCAAAGAAAAATTTTACAGTATCTCCCCAAAGAAAAATATTTTACTCTTCACAATCATGCCTCATTCATGTCATCACTTTTCAGCAGCACCTATATTTGTGAGCATCTATTCTCAAGGATGAAGCACACAAATGGCAAAATTAGAACCAAAATATCTTATGAGCACCTTGAGAATTGCTACTACATCCATCAAACCAGATATTGATGCGTTAGATTATATTTGTCAAAGACAAGGCCTGTGGACCGAATCCAGCCCTCCTGGCCATTTCATGCGGCTCTTGCACCTCTCCTGTAGCTGCAGCACCCCCCTTGTCTCTGCAGCAGAAAGGAAGACAGAACTCCTCTGCCAGATCCTAAGGGAGGGTTGGGGCTCTTGGCATCTGATGTAAGGGAGGTTGGGATGCTCTGGACATTTAGCCTTACAGATACAATTGGCCCTTTAAGGGCAACCATAATGCTGATGTGGCCCTTGATGAAATTGAGCTTAACACCCCTGCGTTAGATTATAAAAAACAGTGTCAAATATTGCACTAGTTTTATGTTGCCTTTTTTTTAAAACATAATAAAACATATTTTTAAAAAAAATAAAGTTTTATTACTCAGATAGGCATGTTATCTATATCGGTGATCATTAACTAGGGATCTGTCTGACTTTTTCTGCTCATCAGCTATCCTTATTCTTTGTGTATTTTATGTGTGCCCAAGACAAGTCCTCTTCTTCCAATGTGGCCCACGAAAGTCAAAAAGTTGGACACTCCTGGCCCATGACAATTCCTCTTCTTCCAATGTGGCCCAGGAAAGTCAAAAAGTTGGACACTCCTGGCCCATGACAATTCCTCTTCTTCCAATGTGGCCCAGGAAAGTCAAAATGTTGGACACTCCTGATTTAAAGTGAGCTGGTCATGCCATGTCAAGTATACACACCAACATTTGTGGTACAGTGCAAATGCAAGGTGATGTATCTTCAGATCATTTTATTTGTCTAAGTGGACCTTGGAAACAAGGAACCCAGGTCCAGGCTGACTGCTTTCCAAATAGAAACCCACCACTTTCCAGCACTAAGCCTCACCACCTGTCACTTACCTGTCAAACGCCAATCTCTAAACGCTACTAGGGTCTGGCATTTGAAAGCTCAATGGTAGAGTCTTAGTGCAGAAAGAACTCAAGAACAAAACATGTCAAGCTGGCGCTAGAAACTTTTAGACTTGCAAGCGTGGTCAGATGAAGGGAAAACTTCAAACAAGCTCAATAACTCTGGTGAGGTGGCTCCCACACAGCAAGGCTTCACTCAATGGGCACCCAACAGTGTCTCAAACCACAGAAATACAGAAAGGAGTGCCACAGCAAAACCAGATAAAAGACTGTATACTGGATAATTGTACACAGAAAAAGTCATAAAAACATCCAATGCTTTTCAGTGGGAAACACAACTCCCTCTTGATTAGGGCACAACTCATTAGGGCTTAGCTTTCCACGTGGAGTAACAACATGACAGCAGCTGCTGCTCAGCAACTGCTGTCAAGTTGCTACTCCATGTGGAGCGTTTAATACTAGTTATAGTATAGATCTGTAAAGTCATTGTTTTCTGAGTCTATCTAAGCTTTATTCTGTATTGAGACTCATTATAGGGCTTAGTTCCTCCCTCTGATACCAATGACGTGTCACTATTCCTTAAACTGATATCAATGATAAGTCATTTTTTTCTTGCACTAAAATCAATGATGGGGCACTATTCCTCCTACTAATACTAATGATGGTACACTGTTCCTCCCACTGATACCAATGATGGTACACTATTCCTACCACTGATACCAATGATGGGGCACTATTCCTACCACTAATACCAATGATGGGGTACTATTCCTCCCACTAATACTAATGATGGTACACTGTTCCTCCCACTGATACCAATGATGGGGCACTATTCCTCCTACTAATACTAATGATGGTACACTGTTCCTCCCACTGATACCAATGATGGTACACTATTCCTACCACTGATACCAATGATGGGGCACTATTCCTACCACTAATACCATTGATGGGGCACTATTCCTACCACTAATACCAATGATGGTACACTGTTCCTCCCACTGATACCAATGATGGGGCACTATTCCTACCACTAATACCAATGATGGGGCACTATTCCTCCCACTGATACCAATGATGGTACACTATTCCTTCCACTGACACCAATGATGGTACACTATTCCTTCCACTGATGGGGCACTATTCCTCCTCCTACTGACCACAACTAACCACCAAGCCTGAGGTATTATTTATTCCCATTGACATTGGGGCATTTTTTCCTCCTACTGACCACAGTCTGGCCTCCCTAAATTCTGAAGGACAGTAAACTGATCTTATGTTTAGAAAATGTAGAGACCCCTAGTGTAGGTCTTGTTAGGTAGATTCTTCCCCACTTGCTAACTTGATGACAAGAGGTGACAAAGACTACAAATGGACAATAAAAAGAAGAAGAAAAATTACAAAAATAACTTTTTGGGACTATGGTCCATGAGAAGCTCACTTCCATACTTCAAGATTCTCATGCTAAATTTTTGTAAGGTTTGGGATCCCTTGATAACCTCCAAGGCCCACCTGAATATAGACCAAACCCTGCTCTCAGTTTGATATCACTTACCACTATCCTCTGGCTGCTGGTCTATGCAGGCCTACTCCCTATCCTCCCTGCCCTCCCTCCCCATTTTCTGTCTCCCAGGCAAACCCCCCCCCACTTTCTCCTCCTTCATTTCTGGTTCTCCATGTTTTCTTTCTCTGTCATTTCCACTTCCCTCCGTTTCTCTCCTTTGTTCTAGTGCCTCTTTTATGAACTGATTGGCACTCTTCCCTTCTCAAACTTGGTAGAGGTACCCTCATTGGAATCATCAGTACCCCGGTTTCCTGCACTGGAAATGGCGTCTTACGTTTCACTACTGCTGTTTACTCTTTGTTCATGCCTCATATCGATGTGCTCTGGCATGTTTCTACAATCATCCTGCCTGTTTACTGGTTGTTTTATGTGCTATTTAGATGCTTTTATATGCATTGTTCTGAAATAAACTTTAAAAAAAACAAATAAAATCTTTTGTGAAACCAAAAAATCTTTTAGTTAAAGTTCTGCATTAGTAAGCTAATGAAGGTCTTCAGCTCTGTGACCAGATCTCAGCTTTCTTCAGTAACAAAAATAGGAAACTTTTGGGGAAAAGGAACTCCCAAGGACTAATGTCCATAGCCCTCTCTAAGGGTCTCGAGCTCTTTAGAGGCCTACAGTCACTGAAAATGAAAGAATTCACAGGAATATTGCACCTCCATTTGCTCTGACAAAACGGCGCCTCACAGCCCCACTGAGAAACACTTTACCTATTTATTCAGAGATGGTGTGTATAGCACCCAGGCCAACATGTTAATCCCTCAGCTGTCTGAACATTTAGCAACAGCTCCGTGTAGAAGCAGTGCAACAGGTACACAATGTCCCAGGCCTGGTTTCTGTACAGGCACTGATGAATGAGTCAATATGACTATTATGCTTTATGTTGATATGAAAACATGACCTACTTAAGAAGAATAGTGGCCTAAACATGGATGTCAAGTATTGAAACTATAATGGTTTGAGGCTTCATTGCTTTATTGTAGTTGGATTTTATTGTAGTATAGGTTTTTATTGTAGCTGTTTTGTCTTTTAGTTTTTAGTTTTTTATTAAAAATAATGAACAGCACTCCAGGGACGGACTGAGCATTTGGAACAGCACTCCAGGGACGGACTGACCATTTGGAACAGCACTCCAGGGACGGACTGACCATTTGGAACAGCACTCCAGGGACGGACTGACCATTTGGAAACTGCCCGAGGGCCCGGGGTCAGTAGGGGGCCCCATGAGATGCCCCTGGTACATTTTTCATAGGCTTTTTTGAGTTTGGGCAAGGACACAGGGGTCCCATGAACCCCTATTGCCCGGGGGCCCCATGATCTGTCAGTCCGCCCCTGGTTGACTCTGTGTTCTTTACATTATATAAATTATTAAGTGTTCTTGCATGGCAGACCACTTACTGTTATCTCACATATATATTCTTATTATTATAGCCAAATTTACCACCCTAACTCCTCCCACAGTTTTTACACTACATAGACAGTAATATACCGAAACGTGCGGATTGTTCCCGATTGGTGTGCTATTACTTTGTGGAACGTTTCCCCAAATGGTTCACGAAATATCGGCGTTTTTGTGATAAAATTGGTCCCATAGGAATGAATGGCGGAATGTTCAAAACTAGAGTGGGAGCTGACAAAAGCTAGAGTGTGAGCTGAAAAATCAGGACATGATTTCTAAACTGCCATCACTCCCTCATTTTCAAGCCCACCTACACAAATCTTATATCAAAACGTTCAGCTATCCCTGCTGCCACTAAAAATGTCCACCGCTAAGCCATAGTCCTGATAGTTTTCACAATATGACAATTTGTTTGCAACTCACGCCCCCCATTGACATTCATTGAAACTCCACTCTAGCCACCTCAAATTTGAAGGGCAATTTCTAAACTGCGACTGTGCCTTCATTTTTAATATTTCAGAGACATACTATGCATCAAAATGTAGGTCTGGGTCTTGTGATTCTCACAATATAAAGCTCTTCACTGTAGGATTTAAAGTTTTTAAAACTACAACCATTTGAAGATGCCAGTGAAGTGAGCAATTTGGAGCAGTTTGTTTTTAACCGCTCTTCTCTGCCCTATTTGAAATCTAATTTTGAATTTGTGTCAGTTTGGCCGGCTTCTGGTTAAAGGTTTGGAAATAAGTTTTCTACAGTAGAGAGTATTTGAGGTGTTTCAATGCCCACTCCAGTTGTAGACTACTGGTGGAGGCAAGAACACTTCACACAATTTCCCCGGAAATTGTAGCTTTTCTGGTTATCATTATTATTATTACATTGTAAAAAGAAATTCAAGTCAAGTGTCAGCTCTCGATCACCTGGTACCATGGGATATGTAGTCCTTAGAGACTGAGGAGAAGCTGCAAGCATGCAGGGAATCCAGGAATTTGGGGAAAGAGATGGCCAGCAGACAGGCAGAACTCACACCATGAAAGGGGATGTTCCAAGTAAACTTATATTGGATTGTCAAAAATATCTATTGTTTGTATTAGTATTAAACAGATAATAAAACAAATTGTAGTGAGCGCTCTTAAATACATACAGCAGCTTGAATACTCCAGGTAACCATAATACCTTCAAAATATATGTATATAAATGTAAATAATAACAGTGCAGCGCTCAAAATGAATTAAAGGCAGTATAAAGTCTATGCAATATCCACGGTGTTGTCTGGATTTGATGAAAAACATCCAGAATATTTACTGCTTCAAATAATTGCAATGCGCACTCACCAGAAACGCATGGATTATGCGCATGTAGGAATAATCATCCCAGATGTCAGATCCATCGAAGACCAAGTGGTGGGCATCCCTCTCACAGTGGGTCATCAAAGACTCCAAATCAGGTCCAGAGGTCCCCTTAAGGTTAGTCAGGTAATCCACACTGGTAGTAATGATCCCTCCTCTGGATGGTATAGGTACCTTCTCTGTGGGGGTAATAGCTCCACAAAGGAGCCCCAAGAAACAGGTGCCAGAGATAGTGTAGTATGTTCTTTGATAAATGTTATTGGTCAACAGCACAACAGGGCAGTATGCACATCACAACATAGATTAAGAAGTGAAAGACAGCAGTACTGACCCCAATAAAGATGGCCGCCGGGCCTCCTCGTGGCTCCGGCGGTGAAAATGACGTCACGCTCTGCACAGCTCCTCCTAAAGGAGCGCTGCACTGTTATTATTTACATTTGTATTAGTATTACAAATCTGATGTTACAAAATGAAGTGTATGCTGTGACCATAGAACTCCTTCAACAATGGTCCTTTATATAGATGCAAGAAAAAGCAAATGCTTGCTGAAAAAGTTTGTAATATTAATGATACAATTATGTTCAGCAACCTGCCATATAATATGCTATGTAGCAGCAAGGCTTGCCTGATTTGTCAGTAATTAGATGGGAGATGGGGTAAAAGGCTATTTTTGCATCACCTCTAATCATTTCCACCATGGCCCACAGAGGAGTTGGCTTTCTCAAAGGGAATTTTCTTTCCACAGTCCTGCTCCGCCGCCTCAAGCACTAGTTGTTATTATATAGTAGTACATTAAGAGAGAAAGAGAGACGGAGCCAAATATAGTTGTCGTTCTTTGGTGACTCACTCTCCTGTGTATCATTAGTTACTTAAAGTAAAGCTTGGATTCCATTTATTCATGTCGCAGCTGTAAGCATCAGCTTTGTGAAGTCTTGGCATCAACTAGTGGTGGCACGCCACATTAAAGCGGAACTGTATCTGAACACCACAAACCAAAAACGCCATTTCATTCATTTTTAACATTCAACTAAAAAAAAAAAATATCACCCATGCCATCACCATCCATGTCTCCATGCTTTGTTTTGTTGAGAACTCACTTTGAAAAACACACCCCTAGCATTTCCAGCTGCAGCCATCTTGAATAAGGGTAGATTATTCATGTAGTATTTACTTCCCGGAATCCATCTGCGCTTAGATTAGGCATGCAGGCAGGAGGGTGTGCTTAGCTGAAAAAGTCCCTCCTCCCTTCCTCCTTTGAAGACTCCTGGGAAGTATGAAATCATTTTGGCCTAGGCCAGAAACCTGGAAGCGACTAAAAGAATGTTAAAAAAAGGTTTTAAACAAGTAAATATATTATACCATCCTGTCTATTTACTAATGCTCATTGGCCGACCTCATCGCAGGCCAACCCCTCTTCAGTCTATCAAGAATGCTGCTGCCAGACTCATCCACCTTACTAACCGTTCCATATCTGCCACCCCTCTCTGCCAATCCCTCCACTGGCTTCCCATTGCCCAACGGATAAAATTCAAACCATTAAAAATAACAGTTAAAGCCATTTAGAACTCTGCCCCAAATTACATCACCGATCTTGTCTCCAACTATCACTCAAACCGTCATCTCCGCTCCTCACACAACCTCCTGCTCTCTAGCTCCCTCGTCTCCTCCTCCAATGCTCATCTCCAGGACTTCTCCAGAGCTTCCCCCATCCTCTGGATCTCTCTACCCCAATTTATCAGACTATCGCCTACTCTGCTCACTTTTAGGGGATCTCTGAAAACCTGTCTCTTCAGGGAAGCCTATCCTGCCCTCAGATAATAATGGAATCTTCTACTCCTCCTACCAGTCCATCCCCCAAAGTTATTACCTTTTGTACCACTAGCCCCTCCCTCTTAGATTGTAAGCTCCAAGGAGCAGGGCCCTCCTAACCCTCTTGTATTGAACTGTATTGTTGCTGTATTGTCTCCCGTTATATTGTAAAGCGCTGAGCAAACTGTTGGCGCTATATAAATCCTGGATAATATAATAAATCCTGTATAATAAAGTGTAAGGATTAAATAGTTCATTATAATTGGGAGTCTAGTTCCACTTAAGTGTCAGTCTAAGAGGACTGCGCAGAAGAGTTCACATTTTTTGTGGGACATAGTTATGTTGTTATAGGTTGCTTTAGGTGGTATTGATAGCAAGTCTGGTGTTAGCAAGACATCTGTATAGCCAAGGAACCAATGTTTAAAGCCCAACTCTGGGAAATTTGAAAATTCTCCCCCACAAGGGGGGGGGGGGCTGTAGACCCTGCCTTGATCTTGACCTTAGCCCTCTGGAGCATGAGGGAGAAGACACTGTGAGGATCAGTCTAGCAGCATAGTGGCATGGAGGATCGGGTAAATAAGTCTTACTTTTTATGTACCCTAGACCTAAACAGGGTACGCCTACTTCAAAGAATACTGTTTAAGCTTCCCCGGAGTTGAGCTTTAAAGTGTATCTTGTTCCAATAACAAAAAGTTAATATATTGCAGCTTACCTTTTTAAGGCATTTTTCTTTTGTCTTCAAAATGTATTTATTTCAGGTACTTATATAGCGCCATCAATTTACGCAGCACTTTACATATATATTGTACATTCACATCAGCCCTAACCCTCAAGGGGTGTACAATCTAAGGTCCCTAACTCACATTCATACATACACATACTAGGGCCAATTTAGACAGGATCCAATTAACCTACCAGCAGGTCTTTGGAGTGTGGGAGGAAACCGAGGTACCCGGAGAAAACCCAGGCAGGCACAGGGAGAACATGCAAACTCCAAACAGGTGGTGCCGTGGTTGGGATTTGAACCAACGACACTAGTACTGCCAGGCGGAAGTGCTAACCATTTAGCCACTGTGCTTCAAAAGGAAATTCTCCTGTAACACACTTCCTGTCCTAGGGTGACATATTGTACTATATTTATAGATGATCAGCATTGTCAACCTATGACAGGAAGTGTGTTAAGGCTAAAAAGAATACTGCTCTCCTCATCTCTATAACACTAGGGGAGGTCTTTAGTCTACAGCAGTCCCTGGGGCCGAATGCAGTCCTTTGCTTGCCTTTATCGAACCCTTGGGGCACTATTCCTCCAACTGACACCAATTATTGGGCACTGTTCCTCCCACTGACACCATTGGTAGGGCACTTTTCCTCCCTCTAATACCATCAATAAGAAACTATCCATGTCACTAACACCAACCGTGGGTTACTATTCCTCCCAATAAATCCAATGATGGGACATTTTCTATTCATACTGGCCACAGTCTAGCCCCCCTAAATCTTGAAGGCCAATAACCTGGTCCTCAGTTTAGAAAGTTTGGAGCCAAGACCCCTAGTCTACAGAAATAGGAAATATCTGGAAACAATGTAACTAATAACAGCACAAGCAGTACAGGAAGTTATCAGGCCAGGTGGAGCAAAGGATCAGGTGAGTGAAAATAGCCTCTTCATCATGACGAGCAATTATCCCTGGCAACACAGAAAGTCACTTCAGGGGTGGATTTTTTATTTTTGGTGGTAGCCTTTGACTTTGAAGAGCAGGAAGAAAATCTAAAATATTTCTGATGTAAAATCCACTAACTTACCTTTACAGACCCTCTATATGACCTACGCCACATCAAAGCTCTCAGCCCTTGATCATCTCATTTGAATTATGCAGTGGAATAATGTTCTTAGTGGATGTCTCCAACTTACAAGCCGACCTCAATGCACTGTGTAACTGGGCAACTATGTGGCAACTGAGGTTTATTGTTGATATGTAAGGTTCTGCACTTGGGGACTAAGAATGTGCATGCATCATACATACTAGGGGGGGTACAACTGGGGGAATCAATGGTGGAGAAGGATCTGGGAGTTACGGTAGATCACAAGCTTAATAATGGCATGCAATGCCAAGCGGGTTCTAAAGCGAGCAAAATCCTCTCTTGTATTAAAAGAGGTATAGACTCCAGAGGGAGAGATATCATTCTACCCTGGTACAAATCATTAGTAAGACCTCATCTGGAATATGCAGTTCAGTTTTGGGCACTAATTCACAAAAAGCACATTAGGGAACTGGAGAAAGTACAGAGAAGGGCAACCAAACTGATAAGAGGCATGGAGGAGCTCAGCTATGAGGAAAGATTAGAGGAACTGAATTTCTTCTCTCTTAAGAAGAGGAGATTAAGGGGGGATATGATCTCCATGTATAATACATCAGTGGTACGTATAGTGAACTTGTTGTAGAGTTATTCACCTTAAGGTCATCACAGAGGACAAGGGGGCCAACTCAAATTACAGAAAGGTTTCTTCACTCCCTCAAGAGTTGGTTCTGGCCAGCTCAGTGGATTGCTTTAAAAAAGTCCTGGATTCTTTCCTAAATGCACACAATATAACTGGATACTAACATTTATAGATGAAGTTAATCCAGAAAATATCTAATTGCCTCTTGGGGGATCTGGAAGAAATGTTTTCCCCTAGGGAGCAAATTGGATCATGATTAGCTGTTTTTTTGCCTTCCTCTGGATCAACTCTGGGTGTAGTATTATAACATTTATTTATTTATTTGTATGGTTGAACTAGATGGACTTTTGTCTTTTTTCAGCCAAGCTAACTATGTAACTATGAATCAATCAAAGAAGCCGGCAACTTGATGAACTGCAGTTCATTTTCTTTATTCAGTTTATTCAGCAGAGGGGTAAAAATCCAGGAACAGAGGCGTTGACAAGTTTCAGCCTCCAAGAGCGTCAACGTCTCTGTTCCTGGATTTTTACCTCTGTATTGAATATACTGAATGAAGAAAATGAACTGCAGTTCATCGAGTTGCTGACTTTTCTTGTGTGATGTCAGTTTGCAGAGGCAAAGAGTGGGGCACCAGTATATAAATTTGCCTCATGTGATCAGATCTTCAGGGTTGCATCACTGCCCTGTATTACTGTTCTGATAATCTCATTGCCTTTTTCATTACTTTTACCTGTTATTTAAAGTCCAACTCCATGAGATTTTCCACCACTCCCCCTCCCCCCTCATCTAACCTCTGGTATGAATAAAACTATCCAAAAGCCAATTTTACTTACCTGAAGCCAAGATCACATAACGATCCTTCTTTCTCCTTCTGTTTATTAATGGGGTCTTTCTTTGGGTGTCCACATTATTGTATAATGTGGACACCTTCAATTGGTAGAGGCAACACTTCTAGTTCCCAGGTCCTCTTTCATAGGCTGCAGAGGCAGAATAACTCACAGGGGTTGTGATTGGACCAGTGCCGAAGAATATAATGAACAAGGAAAAGCCCATTTCACTTACCTGAAGCCACTGTGTCTTTTTCTGTTTATTCATTGGGTCCTTCTTTAGGTGTTCACATCATTGCATAATGTGGACATCTCCAACTGATAGAGGAAACCCTTTCAGTGGCCAGGTCCTCTTTCATAGAAGCAGAAGCAGAAGAACTCAGACGGGTTGTGATGGGACCTACGCCAAAGAAGACAGTAAGCAGGGAAAAGCCCATTTTACTTACCTGAAGCCACTGTCACATGACAATCACTGTCTTCTCATGTTTATTCCCAGGGTCTTTCTATGGAAGAAATGCCTTGTCCTCAGTGCAAAAAAGTAGCTTGGTTCATAGAGAAAATGATGTCTTTGAACCATTGCACTGCAGAATGAAGTGGAAGGGGTATAAGGTAACTGATGTACAGGGCAATACTTTCATTTTATTTTTTTTCCTGGAGTTGGGCTTTAAAGAGTCCTTTCCCAAGAGCTAAATGACCAAATTTAGGTGAGTCTAATAAGAAAGGCATGTTGGAGGGTCTGTTCTCTACATAAACAAGGTTTTCACTTGAATTCTAGGAGGGACTGTGTCTTCTTCTCACATGATTCTGTGCTGTGCTACGCACTTTCCTGCTCTTTTGTGGTTGGACTAAAGGAGCAGACAGCAGGAAAGATAAGGAGATAACGGCCTGAATTTTTACAAAGTCAGTTATAGAAGGCAAAAAACCCATCAGGTCTTAGAATTAATTAATGAATATCTCCCTCTTCCCCAAACGTCTAAGGGAATTATTAAATGGTAATATTACATTGGCGCACAAGTCTTATAAAATATAATTTATAATTTAATATAGACTCTTCTGACAATCTGGAAGATCATCTAAATTAGTACACGAGGAGATGACCCATGCAGCATTGCCTGGAGCAAAGCATTAAAAGCCTGGTGGAAACAATGTGTTCTATCAGGGGAACTAATAAAACCTGTCTGTAGCCACTTCATTTACCCTCACAAGGGCCACGTGGTGTCTAGAATTCTGCTCCTTGTCAAACATTTGAGTTGCCATTTGCATCACTTATCTCACATTTCTTTTTTTTTTTTTTTTCTTCTTTTTTAGAAAAATCCTGGACCTGGAACATATGATCCAACCAGACAACTACCGAAACAACCACCCACGCTTGCCAAAATGGGTCGCATGCACGGCCTCTTCTTCCGTAATTCATGTGACTTTTGAATTGTGAATCACAGGAGATAATTAGGGTTCTGCTTCTGTCTGTAAAATGGATTCTCTTTCTGAAAGACGACGGCACTATGAATATACCAGTCAGCATCATGAGTGCAGTTATTATCTAACGACTAATGCATGCTTATTCAGTAAGGCACAGAGCAAAGGCAGTGACCCAGAGAGACAGTCAACCTATTGCAAGTAGAGATGAGTAAATCCATTTGTGTGATGTCAACAAATTCTAATCTGTGTTCTAATCTTGGGTTTGCTGAGAAGCAGTAATTCACTTTTGTGGTTAACCAGTAAAGTGATCTACAGGACCTATTACCAGTTTAAATTATATACATACAGTGCCGCGCTTCCTACTACACATATTAATAAAACCAAAAATGTGTGAACACATATCAATGTGAAATAGTGACTACAAATCATTGAACAAAAAAGTCTCTAAATAGTAATTTCTTCAACTAAAATACATTTTGTATTTCATCTTCTTCATGCAATTAAATCCTCTGCCAAAATTAACATCAGATGTGCCCTCACCTGCAGTTTTTGACCTCACAAAAAGTTTGGTCAAAAAACTCATGTGTCCTGTGAAATGGACATGTACAGGCCGGAGTATCCTGGCAATGGAATTTTCCTTCACAGATCACCAATCTCCTTAATCTCTCCCCCTCCACTCAGCATACATGATGAAATAAAATATAAAACACAATAGTGCTTTAGCCTTTAAAAACTCTATTTTATTAAAACATTATATTTTAATACATTTTAGTCACTATTTCACATTGATATCTGTTGACACATGTTTTTGTTTTATTAATTTGTGTAGTAGGAAGCGTAGCACTGTATGTATATAATTAGTGTTTGTGCACATGTTATGAGTATGCGGTAGTGCGAGTCGCTTTCAGGATTGTAGCTCATAGTTTTTGATTTACACTGCTCGTGAGAGATTGTTCATTACAGTTGTGACCTATTACCAGCTTACTTCTGGCGCTAGAAGGGTGTTCATTGATACTTCCCATCAGACGCGGACTGACAACTCACGGGGCCCTCGGGCAATAGGGGATCATGGGGCCCCTGTGTCCTTGCCCAAACTCAAAAAAGCCTATGAAAAAGGTACCAGGGGCATCTCATGGGGCCCCCTACTGACCCCGGGCCCTCGGGCAGTGCCCGAGTTTCCAAATGGTCAGTCCGCCCCTGCTTCCCATAGGTACTTCAGTATGTATACTGGAGATGTAAACCCAATCACTGCAATCTTATCTTTTTTTTCTTTTTTTTTAAATCAAAAGGTTTTTGTTGAACAGATTGTAACATTCCAGTGTACTTACATTCAAAGAAGTGTAAAAGATCTAAAAATGGAGCAAACCACACATTTTTCTAAACAGATACAATCTCAGTGGGGTCACATACAATAATGGACACATAGGTTACCATACCCACTACCCACAACACCCATTCTGAGAGTTACCAAGGGCACTGCAGTAGTCACATAAACTCAAGTTCCTTCGGGCACAAGCTGGGACTATCAAGCTATGGCACCCAGAAGCATACTCTATGTTGATAAATATATCGTTCATATAGGAGAGCGGTACCCATGTGAGTTACCCAAGCCTTAAAGGAGGGTGGGTCAGGGGACCTTCACATTTGCAGGATCAGCTTATGGGCCAGGAAAAGAGCTTATGTTATAACAACTTTCATCATCTCCTCTGGGATCACCTCCCTGAGAATGCCAAGTAGGTAGCAAACAGGGTCTAGAGGTACGGTGGTCTGAAACACCCTCTTAACGGTATCCAGCAACCCGGTCCAATACAGGTGCAACTTTGGGCAACACCAGATGAGATGAATAAGGTCACCATGATCTCATCTACATCTGTTACATAATGGATCAGCTATCGTACCCATTTTATGGCTTCTAAAAGGAGCGTAATGGGCTCTCAATAAAATATATAACTGAGATACTTTCTGAGAGACATTAAGTGAACTAAACAATCTTATCTTTAACAATGCTAATGTAAATTCAAAAGTTATTTTGAATTGTTTTAAATCTACAGCTTTCATTAAAATAATATTTGAAGATCCTATGAAGCTCCTGGTTAGGCACTTCTTGTTATAGGATGACAACTCTCTGTTCCTGTCTCAAAATTGTGCTCTTGCATTGAAACCCTGTCACGTGTAATTCTGTCAGCTGTTCAGGGACGAAGGTCTGGAAAGCAGGTCTTCTTCATTCTGGACCTTCGTCCCTAAAATACACGGGTCACTAAATGTCGATATCACCCATAGACTTTGACAGGCTGCCTGCAGTGGAGATGGCTGCTTCAATTACCCCCAGGCAAACTAAAATTTCGGAAGGGACCCACTGCTTCTAGATGGCACCATGTGCAAGTGGCCTTAGGGTCTACATGTACTTTAAGAATCTTGGGGGTTTTAGGGGCTAGAATTCCGCACCCTCACCCTTTGATTTGAGTCCAATATTTGCCTGACGGATTTGCATTGCTTTATTGAATAAGCATGATCGAGTCCCCTGGATTACAGTATGTGCAGAGACCAATATACCACTCACCTTCCAACCCCATTGAAACTTTCCCAACTTGTCTTATTGCTTCATTTTTAAATTGAACTCAACAAATTAATTGAAAGTAACTGAACAGGTTGATTGTTTGTAGATGCAGTCATAATTTTAAAGTGAAGAGATTACTTTTAGAGAACCGCCTTGTATCTATACACACAGGTACTAAAAAGAAACCCAATGGGTCAATACACATGTGCTCAGCAAACTGCTAGCTTCATTATGTATTGAATGCCTTAGAAAAGAACATTGGGGTTGATTTACTAAAGGCAAATAGTATGTGCACTCCAAGTGCAATTTCTCTAGTTCTGATGGAAAGTTCTTACATAGTTACATATAGTTACATAGTCTGGCTGAAAAAAGACAAACGTCCATCCAGTTCAACCATTAAAAAAAAAAAAAAAAGTTATAATCCTGCACCCACAGTTGATCCAGAGGAAGGCAAAAAACCCAGCAAAGCATGATCCAATTTGCTCCTGCAGGGGAAATAATTCCTTCCCGATCCTCCGAGAGGCAATCAGATATTCCCTGGATCAACTTTACTTATAAATGTTAGTATCCAGTTCAGGGGCGGACTGACCATTTGGAAACTTGGGCACTGCCCGAGGGCCCAGGGTCAGTAGGGGGCCCCATGAGATGCCCCTGGTACCTTTTTCATAGGCTTTTTTGAGTTTGGGCAAGGACACAGGGGCCCCATGATCCCCTATTGCCCGGGGGCCCCATAAGTTGTCAGTCCGCCCCTGATCCAGTTATATTCTGTGTATCCAAGAAAGAATTCAGGCCTTTTCTAAAGCAATCCACTGAGCTAGCCAGAACCAACTCTTGAGGGAGTCTATTTCACATTTTCACAGCTCTTACTGTGAAGAAACCTTTCCGTGTTTGGAGATTAAATTTCTTTTCCTCCAGACGTAAAGAGTGCCCCCTTGTGATGACCTCAGGGTGAATAACTCTACACTATATGAACCACTGATTTCCTCATAGCTGATCTCCTTCATGCCTCTTATCAGTTTGGTTGCCCTTCTCTGTACTTTCTCCAGTTCCCCAATGTTCTTTTTGTGAATTGGTGCCCAAAACTGAACTGCATATTCCAGATGAGGTCTTATTAATGATTTGTAACAGGGGAAATGATATCTCTTGCTTTAGAAACTGCAGCTTGGCATTGCATGCCATTATTAAGCTTGTGATCTACCAGAACTCCCAGATCCTTCACCATTGATCCCCCCAGTTGTACCCCCCCCCCAGTATGTATGATGCATGCATATTCTTAGCCCCCACGTGCATAACTTTACATATCAACATTAAACCTCATTTGCCACATAGTTGCACAATTACACAGTGCATTGAGGTCGGCTTGTAAATTGGAGACTTCCTGTAAGGACGTTATTCCACTGCATAATTCCAATGAGATGATCAAGGGCTGAGAGCTTTTTTGTGGCGTAGGTCAACCTTTCATTTATCAACATTGAACCTCATTTGCCACATAGTTGCCTAATTACACAGAGCATTGAGGTCGGCTTGTAAGATGGAGACATCCTGTAAGGACGTTATTCCACTCCACAGCTTGATGTCATCTGCAAAGACCGAAATGGTATTTTTAATCCCAGACCCTATATCGTTTATAAACATATTAAAAAGTTAGGGTCCCAACACTGAACCTTGGGGTACACCACTGATGACCCCAGACCATTCAGAGTATGAATCATTAACCACTACTTTCGGAATACGACCTTTTAGCCAGTTTTCTATCCATTTACATACAGATTTTTCCAAGCCTGTAGACTTCACCTTACACATTAGCAGTGTGCAGGGAACTGTTGCAAACTCTCTGAACTATAGGGACGCTCTGCTGATTTCTATCATCTAATACTGTGCAAGAAAAACTGCTGTTTTTTATTTTGCTTGCATGTGATTGGGTATTCTTTGCAAAGTGAAGCTTTACCTCATTTACTAAGCTCTGGAGCAACTATACGTCCAGAGCACAGTATATTTGCCTTTAGTAACTCAAATCTATTGCATATTGATCCTGCAGCATCAGTTCTCCTCTGGCCAATAGGAAGGAAGTTCTGTGCATCTGTAAAACCCTAGAAAAATAGGCAAATTTTATTATTTTACATTTTACAAAATGACATGTCTGAACAACAGTGTTTCACATCTTAACAATGCATTTTCTAATATACTGTTTGTTATTTTCCATTGCAAGAAATACTATTTTGAGTTTTACATATATTTTGCCTCAAACAAACATTCTATCAATACATTTCAATATAAAGGTGCAATGTTCAAAACAAAAGTGAGCAAGCTATAGGAATCAAAGTAACTACGCACAAAAATGAGGGAATAGTTTTACCATTGACCGCCTAATCGCTTGTTAAGTGTTGCCATCTTAACCATAAATCTCTAGCAAAAAGAACAGAATAAGTCCCAACCAAGGAGTAAATCCCTCTGTGTGAGTCAAGCAGTTACTCAAATGGCAAACAAGGCTTATATCAAAAAGTATATTGAATTACAAAAAATGTTTCATTGTTATTGAAAGATAATAAATTACAGTTCCACATAACTTTTAACACACAGTGCTCAATACATCGCATAACAATTACTTAAGGCTACGCTTGTACGTAAGCGAAACGCGTTGGCATCACAGAGCGTCACGTGACGTGACATCACCATGGGACTTTTTTTGTTCTTTTTGCTAGGCTTGTGAATCAGCAGTGACAATGCTGATAGGCAAAGCCACTGCAACATCTTCTAATCCTACTGTAGTATAAACAGGCACAGCCTACATGAGAGTGGCAACTATGCTCTGAATTCAGGAGCAGTGAAGTATTGTTGTCACATCATCCCAGGAAGCTGCATTAGTAGGACTTAATGTAGTTCTAAAGGCTTAAAGTGGAACTCTATCCAAAAGGGGAGATTCTGATTGTTGGTATCCTCCCCCCTCCACCAGGGGCGGACTGACAACTCATGGGGCCCCCGGGCAATAGGGGATCATGGGGCCCCTGTGTCCTCGCCCACACTCAAATCACACCCAAAAAAGCCTATGAAAGGTACCAGGGACATCTCATGGGGCCCCCTACTGACCCCGGGCCCTCGGGCAGTGCCGAGTTCCCCAATGGTCAGTCCGCCCCTGGGCCCACACTCAAATCACACCCAAGAAAGCCTATGAAAGGTTCCAGGGACATCTCATGGGGCCCCCTACTGACCCGGGCCCTCGGGCAGTGCCCGAGTTCCCCAAAAGTCAGTCCGCCCTTGCCCTCCACTGACACATTTGGCCCACTTTCGGAGGATGCGGGAGCAGGTACCTGGTTTTGAAAGGTACCCACTCCCACTTTGGCTGAGTTTGCCGCAGCGATCTTCGGCCCCTCTTCCTTCCCCCCCGCAATCTTTTGGAACACATCACATGTCCCAGACCAATCACACAGCACAGCACCACTATGCATGACAGTAGGAAACCAGTCCGAAGGCTTCACTGCTGGTTTCCCTTAGTTAACATGTAGGAGCCTATACCGGAAGCCGATTAAGGAAATCGGTTCTGTAGAGGACATCACTGGATCATGGGATAGGTAAGTGTCCTTATATTAAAAGTCAGCAGTTACAGGATTTGTAGCTGCTGATTTTTAATTGTTTTTTTGGAGACTGAAACTCCACTTTAAGGTTTTTTTTTACCTTAATGCATTATCTGCACTAAGGTAAAAAACCTTCTGTATGCAGCTCCTCCTCCAGCCCCCCTTATACTTACCTAACACCAATCTCAATCCAGCGATGTACATGAGAGCAGAGGATCCTCACCAGAAAGAGAGGTAGCAGCAGGAGCAATTGGCTCCTGCTGCTGTCAATCACAGTCAGGAAGCAAAGAACTGGGCCAAGCTGCGCTCTGTGTGTCAATGGACACACAGAGTGTGGCTCAGGATTGAACCTGTATGAGTGCCCCACAGCAAGCAGCTTGTTGTGGGGGCACTCAGCGGGGGGGAGGAGCATCGGCGGGGGGACCTGAGCTGAGGAAGACTGGGGCTACTCTGTGCAAAACCATTGCACAGAGCAGGTACGTACAACATGTTTTGCTATTTAAAAAAAATATATGTTTACAATAACTTTAATTGGCAGGATCAACAGGTTTGGTGTAATCAAACTATTTGATGTTTGATTAACCAAAATAACTCAGATCCTTTTTTAAACGATTTCTTAAAAGATGACAAGTGTCTCTGCCGATCGGACTAGCTTTTTTATATATGTCTTTTTTCTTACTTGAGCCCTGGTCAGTCATCTGAATTGCCCCATTGTGGATCCACCAGTGGAAAAACCCAACTTGGCACATCTGGTAGTATTGCTTATGGACTTTACCGCCCATTTGTGCACACCTCTCAGATGACTTATATCTGGTAATAACTTTTTCGAAGCTCCAACCAGCCAAGAGTTCCACTCTGGGTTTAGCTGTGACCATAATGACATTTCTTCCTTGGCACCCCCTCTGCTGAGCTATAACTATTCTCTATGGAATACAGCTATCTTTATTTTTGTTTCTATGTATGTCACTTTTTTCTTAATACCGTCTATTTTCTTCATTGCTTCACTTTTTTCATTATCAGTTTGCTGCTTCCTGAGCCAAAAGACCCATAGGGTGGATATATTTTATTACATTTCCCACAGTAGTCATATTTCTATGTGTAACCCTGTTTTTACTGTTTATTGCTCTATAGGATGCATAGGATGGCATCCTTTAAAGGTCCATATAACTTGTTATGTCTTCACATGGCGGCTTGACTCAGAAGTACACACGGAAGGCTACACGTTAAATGAGAAACATTCAAGCCATCGATATTACCTCATTAGCAGAAGCGATTCTTAGCGTTATGTGAGGAGTAATGAAAACCTTTCAAGTTTGTTGTTTTTTTTTCCATGTGGAACAAGAGATTATTGTTTATTAATTCATGAGCATGAAGAATTCATACAAGATAAAACTGCCATGTGTCTCTTTATTCAAGTTTCGCCAGTTGAGTCAACACAGCTGCAAACTTTTTTAGACCTAGAGCTGCTTCTTCACAACACAATATATATACAGTACATACACTGCTCAAAAAAATTAAAGGAACACTTTGAAAACACATGATATCTCAATGAAGAAAAATATGCTGGATATCTATACTGACATGGATGGGTAATGTGTTGGGAACATAAGGATGACCCATAGTTTGATGGAAATGAAAATGATTGACCTATAGAGGACTAAATTCAAAGACACCCCGAAAATCAAAGTGAAAAAATGATGCAGCAGGCTAGTCAATTTTGTTGAAATTTCATTGCAGCAACTCAAAATGGTCCTCAGTAGTTTGTATGGCCCCCGTGTGCTTGTATGCATGCCTAACATGACTGAGACGATGGATGGTGTCCTGGGGTATTTCCTCCCAGATCTAGACCAGGGCATCACTGAACAGTCTGTGGTGCAACCTGGTGGCGTTGGATGGACCAAAACATGATATCCCAGAGATGTTCTATTGGATTTAGGTCAGGTGAGCATGGGCGCCATTCAATGGTATCAATTCCTTCATCCTCCAGGAACTGCCTGCATACTCTTGCTGGTTAAGGCCGGGTATTGTCATGCACCAGGAGGAACGCAGGACCCACTGCACCAGCGTTGGGTCTGACAATTGGTCCATGGATTTCATCCCCATACCTAATGGCAGTCAGGGTGCCATTGTCTAGCCTGTAGAGGTCTGTGCGTCCCTCCATGGATATGCCTCTCCAGACCATCACTGACCACCACCAAAACTGTCATGCTGAACCATATTACAGGCAGCATAATGTTCTCCACGGCTTCTCCAGACCCTTTCACGTCTGTCATAAAATGATAAAAATTTCATATGGATACAATGTTGTATAACCGCGCAATTGTCATTCAATTGTGCAACAACACTGAAAGATGAAAATTGGCCTGGGCAGGAAGGGGGTAAAAGTGCCTGGCATGCAAGTGGTTTAAATATACTATTGGAAGCATCTTGTTATACCTCTTTCTTTTATCAGAAATTCAGGACTGTCCGATGTACTGTGCACACTTCCTGTGTTATCTCAAGCAGAGTTATGAGCCCTCCCAATTGTTATCGGGAGACTACAGAATGATTAGTCACAATGTTGTGGAAAATAATATAGGGGGCAGGTTTGAGAAGTTTAGCAAAAGAAAACTGGCAGAGCTGACACCACTCTTGTGTACACTGCCTGTAATATCTCAAGGAGAGGAATTAGCACTTGGACTGTAGAATTATAAGTGTCTATGTTGTAGAATTGAAGAGTGAGCAGGTTTGAGTAGTTTTTCAATAGAAAACTGGAAAAAGCTGACACCATTCCACTGAGAAAAAAGCTTTGTGTTGCCAGTCCACATTATAACATAGGAACTGAATGTATTTCTAGCAGATCAGCAAGCATTTATCTGTACTTGCGGGGTCTTATGTCAAGGTCCTACCTTTTCCCAGAGGTTATGTTACTCCATGTGCTGGCATCCATCTTGGATTTCTGCTGAGCATGGTGGGAATCTTTTATGCCTTCAGGTCTCTGAGGTCCATCCCCCAGAGGGGTGTGGCTGAGTACATGTAAGCCTGTGATCCGCACATGCTCTTTGCACTTGTGCCTTTGTCTTGCTACAGCTCTTTGTATGCTCTCGTGACTCTTCTGGTATCTGACTCGGCTTGTGACTAAGACCATTCTCTGTGTTTTCCTTTGATCTGACCTTCCGTTGCTGAACCCGGCCTGTGACCTGTGATTCTCTGTCTACTGTTCTGTACCGTTTTGTCCCATTGTTGTCGACCCGGCCTGCCTGACTACGCTATTGTCATTCTTACCAGCTACACGCCATTGGCGGCGGCCATTACTGCAGCCGGGGTGTCTCGGGGGCTGCGACCTGGTTCCTGGCTGTGTCAAGTCCATCCCACCATCAGGGGCCCTGGTGAAGGGCACCCTGGGACTTAGACTCCGCGCCCTGAGGGACTTCGGTCTGTTGGTGGTGGTTGTCGTCAGCCAGTGCGTTACCCTGCCACTAGGCCTACCTGTCCGTTCCACAGCCCTGCCCTGACATCTTACCTGGGTAAATGTGCATGTATTGCAGAGATGTACTGCACATAGTTATTTGTTTTTATTATTTTGCCCTAATATATACTTTATTTAGCTGACCATAACTGATTTTCTTAGTTTTTCATAGCATGAAAATTGAACAAAGATTCAAGCAGTATAGTAGAAAATACAATAGTAGTGCTTAGTATTTCAGGATTGCAACAATGTATGTGAAGGAACACTGAGTTTAATAACATAATATAGACAGGGGTGTATTTATCACAAGGCAAACAAGGCATTTGCCTAGGGCGGCATCTTTCAGGGGGGCAGCAGCATTTTTCAGGGGGGCATTGCTGCCCCCCTAAAGAAGGGATGGAAGGAGGGACACAAGCAGCATGGGGACCAGGTGGAATCTGATAGAGTCCACAGGCTGCTTGATGGTGTATGCAGAGCCTGACTCTTGTTCCCGGGGGATGTCCGGAGCTCTGAAAGTGAGTGCCTTCTCTCTCACCAGGGTGGGGGGGGGGTTTTGCCAGTGTATGTGGGGACGGTGGTGGTGGAAGGCTCTCTTGGGTGGGGGCTGGGGTGTTATTGGTCAATGTCAGGCACTCTTCGTGGGGGAGGGCGGTGTTGGTCGGTGTCAGGGTCTCTTCATGCGGGGTGCCGATTTTTGTGTTGCCTAGGGCAGCACAAAACCTAAATACACCACTGAGTATAGACTTTGTACCAACTCTACAGCAGAAATACAACTCTACATATATAAGTGGTTATGGTGCTGGTTGTAAAAGATACATGTATTCAGAATGCAATACTACATTCTATATAAAGAAATGCCCAGATAAATGAATCTCTGTAAACCTATTGCGATCATTGAGAGAAAAAGAAAAATGAGATTATGCAGTTTTTTCTGCCCTACTTGCATGTCTAATAAGTACCTGGGTCACACTTACTTAGTAATGTGTGTTCTTTTAGGGGCTAGGCTAGGCCTTAGGGATTCAGCATAGACTGATGTTTTATATATATATATATATATATATATATATATATATACATATATATATATATATATATATATATAGAGAGAGAGAGAGAGAATGAATGCCTGCCTATACATGACATGTACATGTACTTTAATGGCATCCCAGTCTTAGTCCGTAGGGTTCAATATTGAGTTGGCCCCACCCTTTGCAGCTATAACAGCTTCAACTCTTCTGGGAAGGCCGTCCACAAGGTTTAGGAGGGTGTCTATGGGAAGGTTTGACCATTCTTTCAGAAGCACATTTGTCAGGTCAGGCACTGATGTCGGACAAGAGGGCCTTGCTTGCAGTCTCTGCTCTAATTCATCCCAAAGGTGTTCTATGGGGTTGAGGTCAGGACTCGCTCGGCCATGTCTTTATGGACCTTGCTTTGTGCACTGGTGCGCAGTCATGTTGGAACAGGAAGGGGCCACCCCCAAACTGTTCCCACAAAGTTGGGAGCATGAAATTGTCCAAAATGTCTTGTTATACTGATGCCTTAAGAGTTCCCTTCACTGGAACTAAGGGGCCAAATCCAACCCCTGAAAAACAACCCCACCATAATCCCCCCTCCACCAAACTTTACACTTGGCACAATGCAGTCAGACAAGTACCGTTCTCCTGGCAATTGCCAAATGCAGACACGTCCATCTGATTGCCAGATAGAGAAGTGTGATTCGCCACTCCAGAGAACACGTCTCCACTGTTCTAGAGTCCAGTTGCGGCGTGCTTTACACCACTGCATCTGACACTTTGCATTGCACTTGGTGGTGTAAAGCTTGGATGCAGCTGCTCGGTCATGGAAACCCATTCCATGAAGCTCTCCATGCACTGTTGTGCTAATCTGAAGGCCACATGAAGTTTGGAGGTCTTTAGCTATTTACTCTGCAGACAGTTGGTGACTTTTGCACTTTTGTTTGCTTCAGCACGCGCTGATCCCATTCTGTCAATTTACATGGCCTACCACTTCATGGCTGAGTTGCTGTTGTTCCCAGTTGCTTCCACTTTGTTATAATCCCACTAACAGTTGACTGTGGAATATTTAGTAGCCAGGAAATATTACAGATGGACTTATTGCACAGGTGACAACCTATCACGGGACCACGCTTGGAGTCACTGAGCTCCTGAGAGCGACCCATTCTTTCACAAATGTATGTAGAAGCAGTCTGCATGCCTAGGTGATGATTTTATACACCTGTGACCATGGAGGTGATTGGAACACCAGAATCCAATGATTTGGAGAGCTGTCCCAATACGTTTGGCAATATAGCGTATGTGCGTGTGTGTATATATATATATATATATATATATATATATAAATTTTTTAAATTGTATTTATTTATTTACTACAATAATCATTTACTTTGAGAAGCACCCATGACATTGATGCCAGTGAGTATTATGTGATTTGCAAACAGAGGGTAAGGAAGTAGCTGCTTGCCTTCAGACTCTTCCTATCTAATTGTATATTCTGTGCACAGCTCTACAAAGTAGGAAGGGAGAGAGATGGGAGGAGGAATGAGTCTAACCTCTGGCTGACTAGGGGCCAAGTAATGGATGCATGCTCATAGGATACATGCTGACAGGAGGAGTAAGAAGAAAAAATGACTGCTGCTGCTCCTTTCATGTCAAATTACAGGCTGGGGGCAAGGAGGCAACTAAGCTGTAGAGCTTAAAGTAAAAATTCACTTAAAATAACCCTAGTGTCTCAGTAGGCCATCTACTTCCTAGCCTTCCTTTGCTGTTTACCACCTCATGCCTAAAATTGTCTGCAGCACTGGCCTCACCTCTTCCCTTGGACTTAAATGAGGCTTATTCCAAGAGTCCCAAGTCCTAGAGTGCTGTGCCATGTAAGTCTAAAGGAACTCAATGCATAGACTTAGCCAGCAGCTAAAAAGATTTTGGACCAGGGGAGGTCAACAACAAATTTGTCTGCAGCTGTAGTGATGATAAAGGTAAGCGTCTGGGCAGGGGTCTCCAGGTCTGTTTAGGTCAGGGGACTAGGGAGGTTGAGCTGTGGGGTTTTGTATAAGCAAAGTTGTTCTTTAAAGCTGTTCTTCAGGCAGAAAACATCAGCTAATGCAGCTACACAAAACAAACATTACATTTATAATTACATGAAGCAGACTTGGTATCAGTGTTGTGAAATGTTCTGTACAGTATAACCCAGATTGGAAGAAAGAGCATGCTGACAGAAGGAGAGAGCGAAGACTTATTAGTGTACAGCTGTGCCTTCACTGTCCATTCACTAATTTGAGGCAGGGAAATGACCAGGCTGCAGGGGTGGACTGACCATTCGAACACTCGGGCACTGCCCAAGGGCCCAGGGTCAGTAGGGGGCCCCATGAGATGCCCCTAGTATGTTTCTTCGGCTTTTTCATAGGCTTTTTTGGGTGTGGGTGAGGACACGGGGGCCCCATGATCCCCTATTGCCCAGTTGCCCCATGAGTTGTCAGTCCGCCCCTGCCAGGCTGTATTACTTTACTGCAGTAAAGTCACCAGATTGGGAGCAGGGAGGTGACCAGAATGTATTGCTTATCAGCAGTAGAGAAGGGTAAGGTCACCAGCCTAGGCGATGTGTCAGGGTGCGATTTGGAACAAACATGAGCATGTGCTGAAAAGGAGACAGCAAAATAAACATGTACATGTGCTGAAGAAAAGACCTGATATAGTTTCCAATTCCATGCTCGGATGCACAGAAATGCGTGTATGCAGCACGTGCTACCAGAACTGCCACCAAATGCCCTATACAAGGAAAATGGCTGCACTCAGACTTTCCTGGGTGATCTCAGCTACTAGTACTCTTTGCTCCTGTGTTTCTTTTGTTCCTTGGATTACCTGTTACCGACTTCCCTGCTGCCTGATCTCTGGTTTTGACCCCAGCTTGCTCTAAGGACTCTGCTTCTCTTTCTCTACTGTGCATAACTCTGGCTTGCTCTTGAGTATTCTAGCGCTTTCTCCACTGGATGCCTGCGTATGACCTCGCTCCTTCCTACTCACTGGTTTGCCTTCCTGTGTATGACTTCGGCTGCCATCTTGACTACTCTTCTTCAGTCTGTTCCTGCAGCCTAATCCTGCTTCTTACCCGGGTACCACCTTGCCTGTGGTTGCTGCCAGGGGCGGACTGACCATTCGAGCACTCGGGCACTGCCCGAGGGCCCGGTGTCAGTAGGGGACCCCATGAAATGCCCCTGATACCTTTTTTATAGGCTTGTTTGAGTGTAGGCAAGGACACAGGGGCCCCATGATCCCCTATTGCCCGGGGGCCCCATGAGTTGTCAGTCCGCCCCTGGTTGCTGCCCTGGTCCCGATACATTGCCAGGGGCAACGGAATTCCTGCCATCTGTTCTGAAAAGACTAAATATCCAGTTGACAGTGCTGCGAGCAGCTTCCAGCAGATCTACCTAACAGCACCAGTGTTTCTTTGAGCCTAGCACTCCCTCTGTTCACCTTCAGGGGTGCCTGGCACTTAGCCACAAGAGAAGCCCTCTTTTCAAGTTGGCCTCAGACCAGGTACGTGACAGGATGACAGGAGACCAGGCTGTATTGCTTAACTGGTTGTATTGATTACCTACAGTAGAGAAGGGTAAGGTCACCAAGACTGGTGGCAGGGAGCTGACCAGGCTGTATTGCGTATCTGCAGCAGAGAAGGGTAAGATCACTAGACTGGAGGCAGAGAGGTGACCAGGCTGTATTGCGTATCTGCAGGAGAGAAGGGTAAGGTCACCGGATTGGGGACAGGGAGCTGACCACACTGTATTGTGTATCTGCAGTAGAGAAGGGTAAGGTCACCAGACTGGGGACAGGGAGCTGACCACACTGTATTGCGTATCTGCAGGAGAGAAGGGTAAGATCACCTGAAGTAAAGTAGAATAAGGTCACCAAAACTTGGGGCAGGGAGGTGTCCAGCTGTATTGCTTATCTGTAATAAAGTAGAGTAAGGTTATCCAAAGGGAGGCCAGTAGGTGACCAGGCAGTATTGATTATCTGCAGTAGAGAAGGGTAAGGTCGCCAGACTGGAGGCGGGGAGTTGAACAGGCTGTATTGATTAACTGCAGTAGAAAAGGGTAAGGTCACCAGATTGGGGGCAGGGCGGTGACCAGGCTGTATTGCATATCTGCAGTAGAGAAAGGTAAGGTCACCAAACTGGAGGCGGGTGGTGACTAGATTGTATTACTTAACTGCAGTAAAGTTGAGTAAGATCACCCAACTGAAGGCAGGGAGGTGACCAGGTTGTATTGATTAACTGCAGTAGAGAAGGGTAAGGTCACCATATTGGGGGCAGGGAGGTGACCAGGCTGTATTGCGTATCTGCAGTAGAGAAGGGTAAGATCACCCAACTGAAGGCAGGGAGGTGACCAGGCTGTATTGATTAACTGCAGTAGAGAAGGGTAAGGTCGCCATATTGGGGGCAGGGAGGTGACCAGACTGTATTGATTACCTACAGTAGAGAAGGGTAAGGTCACCAAGACTGGTGGCAGGGAGCTGACCAGGCTGTATTGCGTATCTGCAGCAGAGAAGGGTAAGATCACTAGACTGGAGGCAGAGAGGTGACCAGGCTGTATTGCGTATCTGCAGGAGAGAAGGGTAAGGTCACCGGATTGGGGACAGGGAGCTGACCACACTGTATTGTGTATCTGCAGTAGAGAAGGGTAAGGTCACCAGACTGGGGGCAGGAAGCTGACCACACTGTATTGCGTATCTGCAGTAGAAAAGGGTAAGATCACCAGACTGGAGGCAGAGAGGTGACCAGGCTGTATTGCGTATCTGCAGGAGAGAAGGGTAAAGTCACCGGATTGGGGACAGGGAGCTGACCACACTGTATTGCGTATCTGCAGTAGAGAAGGGTAAAGTCACCGGATTGGGGACAGGGAGCTGACCACACTGTATTGCGGATCTGCAGGAGAGAAGGGTAAGGTCACCAGACTGAAGGCAGGGAGCTGACCACACTGTATTGCATATCTGCAGTAGAGAAGGGTAAGGTCACCAGACTGGGGACAGGGAGCTGACCACACTGTATTGCGTATCTGCAGTAGAGAAGGGTAAGGTCACCAGACTGAAGGCAGGGAGCTGACCACACTGCATTGCGTATCTGCAGTAGAGAAGGGTAAGGTCACCAGACTGAAGGCAGGGAGCTGACCAGGTTTTATTGCTTAACTGCAGTAGAGAAGAGTGACGTCACCAGACTGGCTAGACTATGTGTCAAGGTTACTCAGGCAAAAAGGATGAACCTGAGCATTGCATTTCTGTATTCCATTGTGCAGCAATGTCCTTATTCTCATACCTTTCAAAAACTTCCAAAGAACTGAGCAGCTTCCACCAAACAGTACAAAGACGGTAAATTTGGATGCTAACAGGGACATAGGGAGTTGTGTGTAAAAGAGGATCAGCTCCTTCCACCAGAGGCACAGTCGTGAAGTATGTCTTGGTGACGCTGCCTCTATTAATTAGAATAGCACTGTAGACTGCGATCTCTCCATGTTTTACCTGGTTTCCAGAGCAACTGATGCCTTGGGGGAGAGCAGCTCTGGCAATGAGATACTTCATGTATTTCTATTTTAATTACTTTATACACAGTAGATCAGTAACGGAAATGAAATGCACACAAGCAGTGAGAGGAAATTGATCTATGCTAACCTCACTTCTTATGGATTTACTGAAACACTAAAATTAGCTCAATTATTTTATCTTTGTTTCCTTTCCATGGAGTCTAACGTCTCTAGTGAGGATGAAGCTGGGGATGTTTAAATATGATGGTTTCTCATTGTATAAAATCACATGATGACATACTGTATACTGTAACCAGATATTGGGCGTTTCTTACACGTGTTTTACGCATATTGCATGTTTCAAGGGGTTGCGCGCTTGTCATGCATTCTAGTGTGCGCATCTTGGCGTATTTGGGGCTCCACTAACAATGGATGGTTCTGCAAACACAATACATACTTTTTACTTCCTACACTAGTGTGAATGGGGCTTAGACTGGAAAAAGATACATCTAGCAAGATCAACCCAAAAACAACCCTTGTGCACCTTCAGAAATCTATCCAGAGATAATGCACGTTTAGTTTGAAAGTACAGCAAGCAGGACTTTTTTCAAGACAAAAATATAAAATGCACAGGTGTGATTAAAACCCTGTAAACCATGGTCTAATTTACACCAATAGGACAAAAAATCCTTACTGACCAATCCTGAGAAAGGGAAAATGATTTGTGTAGCATTTATCCTGGAATCCATCTGCCCTTAGCCCAAGCATGCAGGCAAGAAGGTGTGCTTAGCTGAGAAAGCCCCTCATCCCCTCCTCCAATTGAAAGAAAAAAAAATGCCCATGATGACTCCTGGGATGTATGACATAATTTTGGCCTAGGTCAGAAACCAGGACGCAAATGAAGAAATGTAAAAAAAAAATAAAACAAGTAAATATTATATAACTTCTTATATATATAATAATGCTAGCAGCATAAAAATTTGTTAATTTTGACTGAAGGAGTTTAAAGTCTGCTTTAAACAAATAAAAATATATTTTAATTTAATAAAATATTGCACTGCAAATATACATGGTATATAATATATCCTGTATGAGTTGACAGTTCATTATGGAATGCATCACTAGGAAGTGTCATGGGTTTGGAAGATGAAATACTGTATATAGTAATACAATCCAAATGATATAAACGTGTTTTATAGGGAAATAAAGTGTATCATATATAATAGGTAAAAACATACAGTAAAAAGAAATTCACTGACAATCAGTGGTGATGAATCCCAGGATTCCTGTTGGCAATGATTGTAAGGACATAGGCGGGTGCTAGAGACATCACCCGGCTCTATTCACTTACATGGCTGGGATTCCCTAGGTATGTAAGCAAAGGAGCAGGGGATAGTTAAAAGGAAAAAAAAAAGCATGTGGGCTGGGTTCCCCATAATTCCTACCAAGCCCTTCAGGTATGCATGATCAGGGGTACCACAAAAAACAAAAAAATAGGTTTGCCCCCCTAAATTCCATACCAAAGAAAGGGAACCCCCCCCTGAAAAAAATACTTTGTCCTATAGGTAAGTATAGACATCTTTTTTTTTACAGGGTAGTTAGAGTAGGCTTAGAATGGGGGTGGGAGCAGGTTTAAGTATCTTTAGGATTTAGCTGAACTTTCATTTTAAACTTCATTTTTCATGTAGATGTCCAATGCAAACAGGTCAGCGTGTAAGTTAAAATCATCTTACAAGGATCATATTTAACATGAATGGCTGGAATAAAATGTAAGGGAGTATTGGAAATCAAAACTGGTTGAATCCGGCACAGTCCCTATAACTGGATTCAGCCACAATTACCTGTTTTTGTTTTTTTTTTGTTTTTTTTTAAGTCCGCAAACGTGCAACTATAACGAAAAACCTGTAAGTGAATCACAAAAAAAGTGCAAGTGCAAAACACCACACGAAGAAGTGCACTTAGGGGTGTGCTTTGTCGTACCCCTAAAGGGGCTGGACCACTACCCTGATCCCCCGGGGCACGAAGCTCCTGATGGGGACAAGGTTCCCATTTGGTCCTCCTGGCCAAAAGGCCTGGTGGACCACCGTTCCTTGTGTCCAGCCGAAGCCAGACACCCAGTAAGGGCGCTGTGCAGAAAAAGTTGAAAACACAGTGACCATGTGCCATCTTCACACAGTGGGGTCCCACACCCAGGTGTTACTAGTGGCACCCCTGAGGCGACTACTCAGGGGGCACTGGTTTGCGGACTCTCTGCCTTCCCGACCCCTGGCCAGATAAAGTAGATCCGTTCAAATCAGGAGGTACTGGGTCCTTCCGGTCTCCTCGGGGGAATTACTCCCAGGTCCCAGCTACGTGTGGGCATCCCGGTTTCTGTCCCCCCGGTACTAGCCTTCCAGACCCCCATCATACCAGTGAGGGTACTATACAACAGTCATCCCCGCAAAGCTAGAATGACCAGGAGCACCCCCACTGGACACTGATAAGAACAGATACTACATTTGATCTTAGCCAAAAGGCCGAGCCACAATTACCTGTGCAGTACATGGGGCTTATAATATTATTCTGTCCTGGGAATTCAGGCTAAAAGACAAAATGAGGAAGGGCAGAGGAAGGGCAGAGGAAGGGCAGAGGAAGGGCAGAGGGCGATAGGTTATAGTTGACATTATTCTTTTGTCACTGTTTCATTATTATGAATCAGGTGGTCTTCATCACAAAACTACTTTTCAGTATTATTCTGTGGAGTAGTTTTGTATTGGATTAATGATGTCCCTGTGGAAATATATAACCACAGTGTATTATTTTGCTCCTTATAGTGACTATTAGGCAGTCTGGTGCTGAAGAGGTTAGCTACACTGAAAGGGTACACTGGGAATGGAAACACTTGAGAGCTGCCAACACACCAGTAGACAGTACGTTAAAATCCCCATATACAGAAAAGTTGTAATTATTCAAGTTGTATATATGAGAACTATTCACTGTGCATGAAGTTCAAACAGCCAACTTGTTTATTTTACTCCTAATATTAATGTCTACATTACAAGGAAAGGCCTTACCACATCGTACTTGATTATTTTAATAGCTAAACATGTCCTAAAATAGCTTACACCGATCCTTCTCAGTCCTATATATTGCCTACACCATTGGCCTAATGTAAAGTACATCATACTGGAAATAAAACAGGACATTTATAGGGAACCTAAAAAAACATGTTAGCTCCACTGATGATTTTCTTTAAGAGGTACCCGATCTGGTCCTGTCATCCTGAACTTGGTTTCACTACCCAGTGAGGCACTGTCCTAGAAAAATAGACAAGATAGGAATTCAGACATATGCAAGACTTTCTCAAGTCAAAACCTTGGGATGTAGACCACCATATATCCTGAGGAAGTCACGTGTTCTAATCGTGACGTAATGCGTAGATACGCCAGCAGGAGGGGCCGAAGCAGTTCACGTAGTGACATCACATCCGGCGTGGGCACCATCTTGGTGCACCCCAGCATTGCCCACACATGCAGTACACCCATAGTGTGGTGAAAACGCCGATTTATATCTGATGCAATGTGAGTAAGCACTTTTTACTTTGACAGTTTGCAATAAATGATTTTACACTATGTTGGATCTCTTTGCTTCACTGGGGATGTATATGGAGTGATACTCGTCCCAGTATTAGGAGACAGTCTCTGGATGCTTACCCACCAGAGGAGGAGAGAGTTGCATTACCCCAGCTAAGAAGGATTCCATCCTTTGGAGGATTATAAAGAGGCATATTTAGCTCAATGGTCCTGAGGGGCCTGGCCAGGAAGGTGAGGGGGCACCCCTGTCACTGTGGATTCACACAGAGTTTGGAGCACCTGCATGAAGAGTTTTTTGAGTGTGTTATGTTGTTTCACCTACAGGACACTTACTTATTTGGGACTCACTTATTTGGGACTGTATATTCCACATTTACTAACAGGAAAGTAGACGCTTTTCAATGAGATTGCTAGACGCCTCTCAGAAGACTGACAGGTCTTAATTGATTTAATTGAGTCTGCCTGAATGTTCAGAGTCTGCTGGTACACTCAAGTCTTAGTAAATCAGGGCCTATGTGTCACTAGGAGAGACCCCCTGTAATGCATGAGGTTCTGCAAGGGGCATTATATTGGCATTGATTTTCCCATATAATACCTATGTCTTTACAATTATTTTTCACGCACATGTATTTGTAGCGCTGCACCATTATTAGACTCTGATCCTTAATGTAGACCACCAGCCCACCTCTTTCATATAGCTCCCTGTACGTCAGGGGTATCCAAAACGCAGCCCACGGTCCACATAGGGCTCAAGATGGCTATGAATGTAGCCCAAAACAAAAGCTGAATTTTGCTTAAAAATGTTTATTTTTTTGGTTTTCTTTTTTAAAAATGCGTTTACACTTTGCGAACATATGCGGCTGAAGAAAAATTTGACAGTCTTTTTACTGGACTTTTAATTTTTATCTTCCCAAAGAAAAATCTTCCACTCTTCATAATATCCCCTTATTTATGTCATCAGTTTTCGGCAGCATCTATATTTGTGAGCAACTATTTTCAAGGATGAAGCACACGGAGGGCAACAATAAAACCAAAATATCTGATGAGTACCTTGAGAATTCATTGGGAATTGCTACTACATCCATCAAACCAGATAATGATGTGTTAGTTTATCAAAAACTGTCAAATATTGCACTAGTTTTATGTTACCCTCTTTTGCTTTTATAATAAATAATTTTACAAAAAACTAAAGTTTTATTACTCAGGTAGGTACATTATCTATATCACTGATTGTTAACTTGTGATCTGCCCAAATTTCTCTGCTCATCAGCTATCATTACTGTTAGTGTATTATATTTGTGGCCCCAGTGGTGTATTTAGCTCTTGTACAGCCCTAGGCAGCACTAAAATTAGGCGCCCTCCACCACCACTTCTCCCTGGCCCCCACCGCCACTAAAATTAGGTGCCGCCACCACCACTACCAGCAGCCCCCCGGCTCCTCCGCCACTAAAATTGGGCGCTAGCACCACTACAACCACCAGCACACCCCCCATCCCCCTCCCGGCCACCACTACAGTTGGGCACCCACCAGGCCCCTGCCACTACTGCTACTATAATTGAGCGCCTGCCACCTCCACCACCACCAGCACCCAACCCCCCCACGCCCCCAGGACCACCACCACTTTCTCCGCTAAACAAAGAGAGAGAGAGTTAGCCAAGCACTTATTTATGCAGTATCAGGAAAAATAATACATTCCAACAACTATGTGTACATATACATAGGTTTTGGTGAATCTATATCTATTTGCAGCATACCTCTATAACCAAAAACAGTAGACAAATCAACAAATAACAAAATTCACTGACCAATTATTATGGAGAAAAAAAAATCACTGACCAAGGTGTGTCTACCTTTTCATCAAAAGATGAATTTTAATTATGTATGTTAATCTTAGTTTGAACCCTGCTCCCTGTTTAGGAGTTCAGTTCCTTGTTAGTATCTTTAGATGTAAAATGAAGCCAGGTGGCCCACATGCCTTAGAAAGTATCATATTGGTCCCTCAGCTTGTATGTCCACCTCTTATTACTCATGATCTCATTAACCTTCTTGAACCTGTTCCCTTAAGAAAGGAGCCCTGCCAGTGTTCCAAAAACCAGACTTTTGGCTGTCATCAGACTCTGGGGAACTACATGTAGGCAGTTGTTTCCAAAAAGGTTACTGTGTTATTTGTTTTCTGTTTTTCTATTATGTTTTTAATGTATTGACTGTTGCACAGTTTGGTCAAGGTTGCCCTCCTGAGGTGGTGCCTCCTGGAAGTCAAAGGTTAATGCTGCTGACCAGGTTTCCCAGGCTTTCTAGTGGTATGCCCTTGGCTGGGGCAAATGTGTAAAAGAAGGAACTGCCCTTATCTGTGGTCAGTCTAGGTGGCTCCAGGTATGGGAAGAGAGCAGGAGCTGTGTTCCTTAAAGATTTGAGCTCTGTCTTTTCAAAGCCATTGTTTCTAATTTTTAGGGACTCTTTAATGACTGGCATAGTACCATTGGTTTGGTGTAAAGCCAGTGTGGTGCCAATATTTAAAAAGTGGTCAAAATCTTTACCAAGTAAATTTAGACCTGCTAGTTTAACTTCTATAGTTGGGAAGATACTGGAGAGTTTAATAAAAAAAACCACATAGCTGAGTTCTTGCTGGAAAAAAATATTTTAACAACTTCCTGCCCGGCCTATAGCAATATGATGGCCAGGGAAACCTCTCATCCCTCCAGGAGGGCATCATATGACGTCCTTCCCGGATCGCTCATTGCACGTGCATACAGGGCCACGCTGTGGCGAGATCTGTCACTGGCTGTGTACCTCGGACACGGCCGATGACAGATCTGTGTACTGGCCCCATTGCCAGTACCATGGGACCTGCTGTGACCAATCACAGCTGGTCACATGACAGTTGTATACAATGGATGGCTTCCTTTCATGCCATCCATTGTATACAAGTGTGTCTAAGCTGTGAATGGTCACAGTGATCACATGCACAGGCTGGGCCAGTCAAAGCCCATCTGTGTCATGTGATTAGCAGTGGTCAATCACAGCTAATCACAACAGAAAAAGCTGAATGAATCGATTTCGTTCAGTTAAATGCTTGCTTATAGCAAAGAAATTCTTTGCAATAAGCAATCAAATTGTGTATAAAAAAAAAAAAAATTACTGATCACTTCCCTAAAGTATTACAATGTTACTATGGTAACATTATACTACTTTGGTCATAGTGCAATATGAAAACAAAATCTTAAAAAAGAGAACAAAATGTAATACAAAAATAATAAAAAAATAAACAAAACATTTAAAAAAATTATCAATTTTTGTTTTCGTACTGTCACCAGTCAGTGTCCCTGATCACTGCCACACCAGTTATATGATGATGCTGTACTGCACTGGTGACAGTATGTAAAAAAAATGTGAAAATAATTTTTTTAATTTCTTCATTTTCCGAAAGATTATGACAAAAAAATTACAACTTCAAAAAACTCGCCATGCCTCTTATGAAATACATCGGACTTTCAGCTTTGCAAAAAGGGGTCATTTGGGGGATATCTGTACTGTTCTGACATTTTTGGGCCTTAAGAAATTAGATTGGCCGTCAGTACTTCAGGATTGATCAATTTTCAGATATATCCCATAGTTTGTGAACTCTATAACTTTCCTACAGACTAAATGATAAACACTGATTTGGGTTATTTTCACCAAAGAAATGTAGCAGAATACATCTCGGCCTAAATTTATGAAGAACAATTATTTATTTGCAAACTTTTATAACAGAAACAAAGAAACGTGTTTTTATTTTATATACAATGTTATAAATAAATAGTGCCGCGCTCCTATTAACTCATATATATATCTCTTACTCCTAGAGGTGCATGAAATTTTATCTATAACAATTCATAAATCTCTGTGACCAATACATACAGTTATTAAATAAAAATAAAAATAACAGTAATAAATTAATAGTGAATCACTATGACTAGTGAATCAAGCAAATTATATAAATATAAATAAATCAAGAACCTTCATACATGTGACTGATAACAATCAATCCTAAATTGGTTGTGACTGTGAAAATTAACAATTAAATTCAAATCCATATAATCTAAATAAGTGCCCCTCTGATCTACTGTGATCACTCCATTTATATTGTGCAAAAGCATATAAAAGTGTGCACGTGCATATAGTAAAATAATAATATCAAAAGTCTTTCAAAATAAAGTGCAGTGTGCAGGTGGATTCCTTATTCCCTCTCGCCGAGTGCTTAGTGGTCTCCCTATGCGCTCACCTTAATATTTGCCTGAATAAATCCAGGCAAATACGCTTTTAATCCTTCCAGGATTGATGGGATGGGATGATACTCTTATACAAGCTGTTCCAGAAGGTAGGTGTGGATCTATAGGGGTTCTCCTGTTCTCTCCTTTATCCCCTTGTGCAGCTGCTCATGAATAGATATCCTGACCAGCTCTCTAAGGATCTCCTAATTCCCCTCCTGGGGTTATCACCTTCTCCAATCCTCCTTATACCAGCTTGAGGAGTGTTGGTCAATTGAAAAAGAGAAGAAAACAGACCATGGTGCCTTATCTTTGTGCATAAAAGGAGATTTATTGCTGCCAATTGCGGTGTTGCACAATGGTATACAGCTCTATTGTAATCCAGGTCAGCATAGATGACAATCTACAGAAATACTCTGCCTCTGCCCCTGCAGTGCTGTCTGCCTCTGTCTGTACTGGAATCACCGAGCCTTTCCGATGCAACGTCGTGACGTCAGAGCCCCTCCCCTACGTGTTGCGTCACAGGGTCATGTGACTTCATCAGGGGGAAATGATTGGATGAGTTACATAGCAAAAAAAAATACAAATCCCAGTGGTGAATAAATACCACCAAAATAAAGCTTTATCTATCTAAAAAAAAATGGTAAAAAATTCATTTGGGTACAGTGTTGCATGACCGCGCAATTGTCATTCAAAGTGTGAGAGCACTAAAACCTGATACTTGGCCTGGGCAGGAAGGGAGTAAAAGTGCCCGGTATGGAAGTGGTTAGGCAACAGACAGCATGGATTATATGAAAGACAGAAGTTGTCAAACAAATCTGATTTCTTTTAATGAGGAGGTGAGCAAAACTTTGGACAGAGGGATGGTGGTGGACGTGGTATACTTGGACAGAGGGGTGGCAGTGGACATGGTATACTTGGACAGAGGGGTGGCGGTGGACGTGGTAAACTTGGACAGAGGGGTGGCAGTGGACGTGGTATACTTGGACAGAGGGGTGGCAGTAGATGTGGTATACTTGGACAGAGGGGTGGTGGTGGACGTGGTATACTTGGACAGTGGGGTGGACATGGTATACTTGGACAGAGGGGTGGCAGTGGATGTGGTATACTTGGACAGAGGGTGGTGGTGGACGTGGTATACTTGGACAGAGGGGTGGCAGTGGACGTGGTATACTTGGACAGAGGGGTGGCAGTGGACATGGTATACTTGGACAGAGGGGTGGCGGTGGACGTGGTATACTTGGACAGAGGGATGGCAGTGGATGTGGTATACTTGGACAGAGAGGTGGCAGTGGATGTGGTATACTTGGACAGAGGGGTGGTGGTGGACGTGGTATACTTGGACAGTGGGGTGGACATGGTATACTTGGACAGAGGGGTGGATGTGGTATACTTGAATTTTGAAAAAGCGTTTGACACAGTACCCAACATACGGCTAATGTGTAAGGTAAAGTCTATAGGCTTGGAACAATCCGTATGTAAACTGGCTAAAAGGTCGCGTTCAGAGAGTAGTGGTTAATGATTCATACTCTGAATGGTCTAGGGTTGTTAGTGGTGTACCCCAAGGTTCAGTGTTGGGACCCTTACTTTTTAATATATCTATAAATTATGTCGGATCTGGGATTAAAAATACCATTTCAGTCTTTGCAGATGACCCCAAGCTGTGCAGTGGAATAACGTCCTTACAGGACATCTCCAATTTACAAGCTGACCTCAATGCACTGTGTAATTGGGCAACTATGTGGCAAATGAGGTTTATTGTTGATAAATGTAAGGTGATGCACTTGGGGGCTAAGAATATGCATGCATCATACATACTGGGGGGGGTACAACTGGGGAATCAATGGTGGAGAAGGATCTGGGAGTTCTGGTAGATCACAAGCTTAATAATGGCATGCAATGCCAAGCTGCTGTTTCTAAAGCGAGCAAAATCCTCTCTTGTATTAATAGAGGTATAGACTCCAGAGAGAGATATCATATTTCCCCGGTACAAATCATTAGTAAGACCTCATCTGGAATATGCAGTTCAGTTTTGGGCACCAATTCACAAAAAGAATATTGGGGAACTGGAGAAAGCGCAGAGAAGAAGGGCAACCAAACTGATAAGAGGCATGGAGGAGATCAGCTATGAGGAAAGATTAGAGGAACTGAATTTATTCTCTCTTGAGAAGAGGAGATTAAAGGGGGATATGATCACCATGTATAATACATAAGCAGTGATATGATCTCCATGTATAATACATAAGGGGGATATGATCTCCATGTATAATACATAAGGGGGGATATGATCACCATGTATAATACATAAGGGGGGATATGATCTCCATGTATAATACATAAGGGGGGATATGATCTCTATGTATAATACATAAGGGGGGATATGATCACCATGTATAATACATAAGGGGGGATATGATCTCCATGTATAATACATAAGGGGGATATGATCTCCATGTATAATACATAAGGGGGGATATGATCTCCATGTATAATACATAAGGGGGGATATGATCTCCATGTATAATACATAAGGGGGATATGATCTCCATGTATAATACATAAGGGGGGATATGATCTCCATGTATAATACATAAGGGGGATATGATCACCATGTATAATACATAAGGGGGGATATGATCTCCATGTATAATACATAAGGGGGATATGATCTCCATGTATAATACATAAGGGGGGATATGATCTCCATGTATAATACATAAGGGGGGGATATGATCACCATGTATAATACATAAGGGGGGATATGATCTCCATATATAATACATAAGGGGGGATATGATCTCCATGTATAATACATAAGTGGGGATATGATCTCCATGTATAATACATAAGGGGGGATATGATCAACATGTATAAATACATCAGTGGTTCATATAGTGAACTCAGTGTAGAGTTATTCACCCTGAGGTCATCACAGAGGTGGAATAGACTCCCTCAAGAGTTGGTTCTGGCCAGTTCAGTGGATTTCTTTAAAAAAGTCCTGGATTGGTTCTTGCATACACAAAATATAACTGGATGCTAACATTTATAGGTAAAGTTGATCCAGGGAATATCCGATTGCCTCTCGGGGGATCAGGAAATAATTTGCTTCCCCTGCAGGAGCACATTGGATCATGATTTGCTGGGGGGGTGCCTTTGTCTGGATCAACTGTGTGTGTAGGATTATAACTTTTTTTTTTTTCTTTTTTTAATGGTTGAACTGGATGGACTTTTGTCTTTTTTTTTAACCAGACTAACTATGTAACTATGTGATTGCTACTTTTCATCATATCACTCCCTGACGGGAACCTAGCCAGGATTCCAGAACTGGATGGATTAGTACAATTGCTCTGTGGACTCTACATACTTTCCACTATTCCAAGGTATGAAAGTGAAGAGTTATATCTATGTCTGTCTGGAGAGGTGCTGCGCATTGACGGAGAGTGCATCTTAACGCCAATACTGCATTTTGAAATATGCCTCTGGCTGCCTCTAGGGACATGAGCGTGCGTTACTCCCTGTGCCCACTTGGGCACTACCCACATACAGATTTTGTATACAATTTGATGGAATTAGAAATAACAACACTAGTGGGTCATTGTGGATTGGGATGTTCATAATGTTCCTTGGTGCAGACCAGAATGGTTTTTTTATTGAGCATTCCCACCACCAATACAAGAATGTTCTGCAACTCCACATCCTCTCCAGCAAGCCACCAAGAAACTAGAATACATTGATGCCAGATAAGCTGGCACTTTGTACCATCTGGAATAAAGTTTGTAGCAGGTCTCCTGCAGTTTGGCTCATGAAGGAAACATGCACAGGTTGACTTATTTTAATTTTCTGAATATTCATCTGGGCTCTCCCCATTTCCCAGGTCCCTCATCCACTCCTGGAGAAAGTACAGGTCCTCATGTTTTTCTACTCAAAGGAGCAGTTTATTAGAAAACAAGAGGGGTTTAATGTCTGGGTCTTGCAGAAAGCATAATCTTTAACATTTTGTCAATTAATCTAACTCTCTACAGGTATCTTTCAAACTCAAAAAAATGTTCAAGCTGAGTGTACCTCCAGGTATCCATCAGAAATGGTCCCCATTCCATGGATGGTCATGGGTTTCAATTTACCATTTACTGTAAATGTAATGCAGATCTCCATCTGTCCTGTGTTTTCAAGAAGCAGAAATTTTCACCCTGGCCAAACTAATGAAATCCCAATATAACCCAAGTCTAAAGAGGAAAAAGAGGAATATGCTTAGACCAGGGAGTATTTGCCATTTATTGTCTTCTATGTCCGCAATGTGTTGTGTGTAATGGTAAGGACTACAGAGGCAGACCCATGTACTAATAGCTAGCCAGGATGCATGTGCTTCATTATGTCCTCTTGTGAAGCTTTGCATACTGTAGATACCAAGGGCGGACTGACAACTCATAGGGCCCCCGGGCAATAGGGGATCATGGGGCCCCTGTATCCTCCCTACACTCAAACCACACCCAAAAAAGCCTATGAAAGGTACCAGAGGAATCTCATGGTGCCCCCTACTGACCCCGGGCCCTCGGGCAGTGCCCGAGTTCCCAAATGGTCAGTCCGCCCCTGATTGTTTATCTCTTGTGCAGGCATTCCAGGTATTGGGGCAGCAGTGGCTAAATTGTTAGCGTGGGTTTCCTCCCACACTCCAAAGACATGTTGGTAGGTAACCTGGATCCTGTCTAAATTGGTCTTAGTATATGAATGTGAGTTAGGGAACTTAAATTGTACCAGGGGCGGACTGACCATTTGGAAACTCAGGCACTGCCTGAGGGCCCAGGGTCAGTAGGGGGCCCCATGAGATGCCCCTGGTACCTTTTTCATAGGCTTTTGTGAGTTTGGGCAAGGACACAGGGGCCCCATGATCCCCTATTGCCCGGGGGCCCCATGAGTTGTCAGTCCGCCCCTGGATTGTACGCTGCTTGAGGGTTAAGGACCGATGTGAATATACAATATATATAAACTGACAGAGCTATATAAGTACCTGTAATAAATAAATATCTATGCATAGCATTGTTATCATATTATAGCAAAACTTAAGATCTTGCAGTCCTAGCCCACCTGCCTTTTTGGTTCTCCTTTGAATGTAGTAAGCAATTCATATTCTCTGCTCTTTACAAAAAAGGTCTGTAACATTTTCCTGCAAAGAATATGCATTTATTTGTATTCTGCTTAGTCAAGCGAAATCCGTTTCTCCAGGCCTGCAAATATTTTTGAATGGCTTACAGGAGTGGAAGGAAATGAAGCTTCTAAAATCATTCCTAAACTTGACTCCTAAGTAGACTATGACCTGCTGTTGCCACAAGAAAGAGAACACCAATTTAAAATGAAATATGTTTTCGATTGACTGGGTGATTGGTATGATTTCAGACTTTTCCGAGGTTAATCTTAAAACTTGACAAAGCATGAAATCTCTCCAGTTCTGCCATAATATTTGGAAGTGAAAGTCGTGGTTTGGTTACAAAAAGCAGGATATCATCTGCAAAAGCTACAGTCTTATGATGTGTCTAATTTTATGCAATAGAGCTTCTAGCAGGAGCGTGAAAGTCATCGGGGAAAAGGTACATCCCTATTGTATCCATTTTGCAGTTATCAATATCTGACTGTACTGACTGCTGCTTTCATTGGATAATTGGATCCTGACCATAAAACAATCCACATAAATGAAGCAAATAATATAATAATGCAAGGGCACTTCAAGATGTGACACTGCAGCTTGGCAGACTTCTATGATGTTTTACAGCAGTGTTCTAAATCTGCAATGAGTAAAACAGTGCCTCCAAGCTACGAGGACACAGTCCTCAAACGGCACTCAAGCTTTATATCTGCAAGTCGTTATCAGGTCAGGTTTAAAATTACTTGCATATATCATTTAGGCAGGTAATATAACCCACTCAATACGAGCTAAGACAAAACACCATTAGACTCAAAGATGAGTTGTCTCTTTAATTATAGACCTCATAGTGATCCATGTAACATGCTGGCCTTTCGGTTCATGCCAGAATGGGGTTAAGTACCCTCACTTCATTTAAAGGGACACTTTAAGGAAACATTACCTACATTGAAAACTCCACACTGGGGACACAGCTTAAAAAATGACTAAGCACACAAATTAAAGTAGAACTAAAGGCAAAACCTTTTTTTTTTTTTATTTTGGATAGGGTAAGGTAGGGTTATAACCCATTTTTGCCATATGTGTCCCATGAGGGAGATTTCCCTTCACTTCCTGTCCCTAAGCCAAAGTGAAAGAATCCCTGGTTAACACCAGGGTTGGCAGATCTAGTGTCCTCTCTGGAAGATTTCACCTCTTTTATTGTTCTGGGGACAACCCAAACTGGAGGTTGGGGGTTTCTTTTACTTTCCCTTTTGGTAATAATGGTAAACATAATAAACAGAGAGGGTGAATCTCCCTATTTGGGAAACAAACAGCAATAAAAACTTGACAGGTGTTCTAATCCCTATTTAAGTTATACAGTTGTGTCCAAAATTATTCAACCCCCACTGAAATTGAGTGTTTTGGCCAGTTTGACATTGCTTTTGATCATTCAGTCATCTTGCTTACATTTACATTAAAGAGGCACTTGTAGGTCAGACAAATATAACATAACAGTTATAATGAAATAACCACAAATGTCTTTTCTGTGCTCACAGCATTATCAGTTTTATTCAACCCCCAAGTGACATTCAATCTTAGTACTTAGTACAGCATCCTTTTACAGTTATAACAGCTTTTAAACGTGAAGCATAGCTTGACACAAGTGTCTTGCAGCGATCTACGGGTATCTTCGCCCATTCTTCATGGGCAAAGGCCTCCAGTTCAGTCACATTCTTAGGCTTGCGCACTGCAACTGCTTTCTTTAAGTCCCACCAGAGGTTCTCAATCGGATTTAAGTCTGGTGACTGCGATGGCCACTCCAAAATGTTCCAGCCTTTCCTCTGCAACCATGCTCTAGTGGACTTGGAGGTATGCTTGGGATCATTGTCCTGTTGAAAGGTCCAACGTCTCCCAAGCCTCAGGTGTGTGACGGACTGCATCACGTTTCCATCCAATATCTCCTGGTACTGAAGAGAATTCATGGTACCTTGCACACGCTGAAGCTTCCCTGTACCTGCAGAAGCAAAACAGCCCCAAAGCATGATTGACCCTCCACCATGCTTCACAGTAGGCAAGGTGTTCTTTTCATCATAGGCCTTGTTCTTCCTCCTCCAAACATAGCGTTGATCCATGGGCCCAAACAGTTCTAATTTTGTTTCATCAGTCCACAGAACACTATCCCACAACTTTTGTGGTTTGTCCACATGGCTTTTGGCATACTGCAGTCGACTCTTCTTATTCTTTGGAGACAGCAAGGGGGTACGCCTGGGAGTTCTGGCACGGAGGCCTTCATTACGCAGTGTGCGTCTTATTGTCTGGGCTGAAACTTCTGTACCCACATCTGACAAATCTTTTCTCAGTTCCTCAGCAGTCACACGGGGACTTCTCTCCACTCTACGCTTCAGGTAGCGCACAGCAGTCGAAGTCAGCATCTTCTTTCTGCCACGACCAGGTAGCGTTTCAACAGTGCCCTTTGCCTTGAATTTGCGAATGATGCTTCCTAAGGTGTCTCTTGGTATGTTTAACATCTTTGCAATCTTCTTATAGCCATTGCCCTTCCTGTGAAGAGAAATCACCTCTTCTCTTGTCTTCCTGGACCATTCTCTTGCCTTCACCATGTTTGTAACCACACCAGTAAATGTCTAGAAGGAGCTGAGTATCACAGTCATTTTAAAGCTGCCTAATTGGTGCTTATTATGCTTGATTGCTGCTCGGTGACATCCACAGGTGTTTTCAATACCTGATGGAAAGCACCTGTATGAACCTCTGTTCTTCAGAGTGGTAGTCTTTAAGGGGTTGAATAATTGTGGCAATGAAGAAACCACATAAGAACCATTTACTACTGTATTACATAAACAATTGATGTCATTTTAGTTGCATTTGGGTAGTTACAACGTCCTTGTAGGATTTGATTCTGAATACAATTCCAAATGTACACTATAGTCCCTAAACCCCTTTACAGCATTGGGGGTTGAATAATTTTGGACACAACTGTATGTTAGGCTATCCTGTCACTATAGAAAACTTTTCCCATGAATAGATATCTGTAAAAAAAAACATCCATTCTGCCAAATGCCACTCCGATCCTGAGAAATGGTTTCCCAGAGTCCACTGGGACGCGTATGAGAGTGTCAATCTCCTGGTTCCCCCACAGCTTCACTGCTTCCTCCTACTGGTACCTCCATGGTAACACTTTTTCCAGTAATGACCTGGTGGGCAGCAGCAGGAGCCAGTGAGCATTGTGGGGGACCTAGAAGATTGACACTACTCTCAGGAGCTGGCAAACAGTTTTGAATTCCATCAAGTCCATCAGTCCATCAAATGGATCAGGGTCATGTACTTGTACTTGGGCTGTGTAGTTTTGTCATGTTTAAAGTGTATTTGTAGCCAAAACATTTTTGGGGGGTTTGGATATAGTGGGGAAGGTTTAGATAACTTGCAAAATTTTAATTCTTGGAATGTGAGATTGAAGCACCACACCAAAATGTTATCATCCAAATAAAGATTTATTCAATGGTAAGATCCGATGAACTTTGTCACAAAGTCAACAAGTTTCAGGTGCTCAACACTCTTTATCAGGGAACCTCACAGTACCATAAGTTAAGGTCACCTCTGATGAACTTACTGTTACACATGGAGAATGAGTGAACAGAACCCCCAGATCATGGGCGGACTGACAACTCATGGGGCCCCCGGGCAATAGGGGATCATGGGGCCCCTGTGTCCTTGCCCAAACTTAAAAAAGCCTATGAAAAAGGTACCAGGGGCATCTCATGGGGCCCCCTACTGACCCTGGGCCCTCGGGCAGTGCCCGAGTTTCCAAATGGTCAGTCCGCCCCTGCCCCAGATTCCTTTTCATGTGCACTGAATGAGCATTGAATTAACTTTTAAAACTGCAGAGTTCCCTGATGAATGGAGAATGTTGAGCCCCTGAAACTTGTTAACGTCTTGACAACGTTTATCTCATCTGACCTGTCTGGACAGTTCAATTTTGTTGTGGTGTTTTAGTCTTAGATTCTCTCACTTGCAAACCAAGGAGACAGTTGAAGTCATTTGGTATGGACAGCCATAGGTGTGTGCGGCCTATTGCATGGGTGTGCACCCCAAAGTTCAACATATACAGTATATACAGACACACACACTCTTATAAATACAAGTAAAATATAGACAGCGTCCATAGGGCAGTGGACGGTGTCAGTATAGCAGTGGATAGTGCTAGTAGAACATGTTGGTAGAGCGGTCAATGTGTCAGTAGGACAGTGGAGGGTATCAGTCAGTAGAGCAGTGGATGATGTTGGTAGAGCATTGGATGTGTCAGTAGGACAGTGGAGGGTATCAGTGAGTAGAGCAGTGGATGATGTTGGTAGAGCATTGGATGTGTCAGTAGGACAGTGGAGGGTATCAGTCAGTAGAGCAGTGGATGATGTTGGTAGAGCATTGGATGTGTCAGTAGGACAGTGAAGGGTATCAGTCAGTAGAGCAGTGGATGATGTTGGTAGAGCATTGGATGTGTCAGTAGGACAGTGAAGGGTATCAGTCAGTAGAGCAGTGGATGATGTTGGTAGAGCATTGGATGTGTCAGTAGGACAGTGGAGGGTATCAGTCAGTAGAGCAGTGGATGATGTTGGTAGAGCATTGGATGTGTCAGTAGGACAGTGGAGGGTATCAGTCAGTAGAGCAGTGGATGATGTTGGTAGAGCATTGGATGTGTCAGTAGGACAGTGAAGGGTATCAGTCAGTAGAGCAGTGGATGATGTTGGTAGAGCATTGGATGTGTCAGTAGGACAGTGGAGGGTATCAGTCAGTAGAGCAGTGGATGATGTTGGTAGAGCATTGGATGTGTCAGTAGGACAGTGAAGGGTATCAGTCAGTAGAGCAGTGGATGATGTTGGTAGAGCATTGGATGTGTTTAGTAGGACAGTGGTTGGAGTCAGTCAGTTGAGCAGAAAATGGTTTCAATAGGGCAGTGGACTTTGTCAAACACAGTAACGATCACTCACTGTGTTCATTCAGAAAAGAAGGGGCTGGTAAATTACATAATTGCCAGCCCCATTTCCTCACTCTCCATCCTGAAACATTACTCTATGTCTCCGTAGCAGCAGCTGGCATGAAAAGAGAGGAGGAAAGATGGCAAGAGGGAAGGGGGGGGGTATGGTAGCACAGGGAGGCGGGTCTAGCCAGCACACCTATGCTGCCAGGCCTAAGAATCTAGACAGCCTAATCAAATACCTTTACACCCCTATAACTCCTCTATTATAATAATCCTAAGGTTCCAGCATTATCCTTTCAAATGTATTTTCTACATTTTTCTGGTTGTCTGTATCCTCATTGGAGAGATCCACCCTATTTGTTCTGGTGACCATAGTCAGTAGGACAGATAGTGATGGAAAATCCAAAATGTCACTCTTTTTACTGAAACATTTGAAACAACTGTTAGCAATTGTGGGATTTCCAGTGACTTTAGGGTTTTTTCCATTTTTTTTTCTTCAGTTCAGTCACATTTTTTCAAAGAAAAAGTTTACATCCATTTTTTTTATCTGTTTATATCCATTTTTTCATCCTTTTTTCATCTGTTTACATCCGTTTTTATCCTTTTACATTGGTTTACATCCGTTTAGATCCGTTGACATCCGTTTTTCATCCATTTATTTCCATTTTACATCCATTTACATCCATTTTTCATCCGTTTACATTGGTTTACATCCGTTTTCATTTATTTAGATCAGTTTACATCCATTTTTCATCAGTTTATGTCTGTTTACATCCATTTTTAGTCTGTTTGCATCCATTTACATCCATTGCCATCCGCTTTTCATCCATTCCGTGTTTTTTTTGAGGGGGAAAGAAAAAAACGGATTTAAATGGATGGAAAAAGATCATATAAAGAGTTCATCCTTTTACATCCACAAGTCCATAGAAATACAGTTGCAAGAAAAAGTATGTGAACCCCTTGGGATTACGTGGAGTTTTGCATGAATTGGGCATAAAATGTGCTCTGAACGTCATCTAAGTCACAATAGAAGAACACAGTCTGCTGAACATA